>NC_055693.1:16597730-17197730 GCF_017639745.1 Melanotaenia boesemani
TCACCTGGACTGAGGAGCAGGAGCAGGAAAAGAAAAGATAGCAATCTTGTTCATCTCATCAAGAACTGCAGCTCTTCCGTTTAATCCGAATAGGCTTTATTGTAGTCCTTATGCTCAACAAGTGAACAGTAGCAATAGTTTGCAGTACATAACGGAAGTTAAAGAAAACACAAAACATACAAATTCCATAAGAGTTAGTTAAAAAGGCTTTTTTCTGCTGCACATGACAGGAGTGGGGGGTGAATAAACATCCATCTCCATTTAAATTCGGACTTCTTTTTTTCTGTTTAATGGCAAAAAAACGGTTTGGTGAATCAAACCCCAATTGAATAACACCTTGAAAATAAATTACATATTCTACGTTTCATGTGCAAAAACCTTGTCCTTTTTAAAAATTGTCTGGGTCACCATAGATTCCACTAAACAATAAATATTACAGACATCTATAAAACGGTTTAAAAACTCAAAATATACAGCGGGTTTCTAGTGAAATACGTAGCATCCTTGCCCTATCTCAAACACTACGCCTGTAACAGCAAATAAACTAAAGTCATTTTTTTCTGTACACATTTACAGTGTTTTGACAATCCTCCTTGATCCATGAATTATGACCCCCCACAGCAAGTGATCTGAGGGAAAACGATGTGGTCCTGATGTGGGGTCATTCGTGTTTTTCCGCCCTTGATTCCAACAGGTTGATCAACCAGGAGCAGAAGATAGAAACTGAACAGGATACATTTCAAAAAGAGTTTTCAGAAGGGCAAGCTCTGATGCCCAGACATCTGTGCACGTTTGTCATCCTTCAGTCATTTTCGTGAAGTTGCGTCAGGTGATGGCTGAGTAATAATAGATTAGAGTTCTCTAAATAAGCATTACCTTAGATAAAGGCATTATTCAATGTACATACACATGTGAGATCTGATCGACGACGAGCACTTCATCACATGTACAAGTTTGTGCATGCATAATAAAACTCTTGCATGAATAGCTTTTCTTTGATTTCATTTCACATTTCATTTTCTTAGAAGTCCAAAGTGGGCCTATCATAATGCCGCAGCATATGCAGGGTACGGTTCAAGTTGAGGTTTTCCCATCCCGGGGAGCAGGATATATGCTAAGGGCGGCTGGAGTCCAGCTGAGGGCCAGGCCGTACAGTTACATGGGATCATGTAGCCTGGGTTTCCCGGGGATGGATGTGAGTGAGTGTGGGTGTGTGTCCCACCACCTACGCCGCCAGTCCCGGTGAAAGCCGTAGCGCCTCCCGGCGGGTAACCCAAAGGAGACGCGTAAGGAAACGAAGGTGGAGAAAGCTCAGTCATCTTGGATCCCAGGTCGAAAAATGAATAGGGGTTCGTGGACATGGATGGATTGAAGAATACCCTGGCTGCAGCAGCCGCAGCAGCAGCCGCCGCCTTATCTGGATTCCCAAGGATAGACTCGGAAAGTGCTCCAGTGGAAAGTCCGCTAACTTTGAGTGCGTCGTGCTCCCCGAGATTGTAGGGCACAGGGAAGGAAAACTTATCTTTTTTCATCAGAGTCTTGGGTTTCCGCCTCGGTCTGTATTTATAGTCTGGGTGTTCCTTCATGTGCATCGCTCTCAGTCGTTTGGCTTCGTCGATGAATGGCCTTTTTTCAGACTCGGTGAGAAGTTTCCACTCCGCTCCCAATCTCTTGCTGATTTCGGAATTGTGCATTTTTGGGTTTTCCTGAGCCATTTTTCTGCGCTGGGCTCTGGACCAAACCATGAAAGCATTCATCGGACGTTTAACGTGATCCATTGGTTTAGACATGTTAGCACACACACACTCTGAAATATAAAAGAAAAAACGAAGCAAGGAATAAATAACTTGCCAGGTTGATATAAAAATACGTGAAAATGATTTAATAATATTATATATATTCATTCAAGATTTACAGAAACTGCAATTCATGCGTTTGATTACTTACTTGTAACTTCAATTCTTCATCCCACCGTTGATTTTCTCCTAAAATACACAAGTTGCAGCGTCCTTATGAGCGCTCAAATGTTTTCTGCGTCATGCTGGCATCCATCAGAGATATGCCTTTAGTAAAGAAGACGGAGGAAAGAAAAGCTGTCTTGTTTTCCGCTTGTCGCCTGAGACAGCCAACCTATTCTCAGCAGCAGCATACGCAAGTGAACGACAACTCCCGCTTGCCTCGTGTGAAATACCGGGTTGTGTGGCAGGTAGTGAAAGTGTCACTGGCGCATGCGCGCTAGCGTCAAGCGCGCAGAAGTCTGTTGAACGGGCTTTTTTAAAAAAAGGAAAAAACTTCCGCCAAGTTTTAACGATAATGAACCTCATATTTTAATATCTTTATTTGTCAAATTAGATTTTTTTGTAATAACCAGTGTTGTTGGAGTTAATTCGTTCAGTTATGTTTATTTCAACCCGCAAAGTGTCATGCGTAAAAGTAATTCACGCACTTGAAATATGCTCCCTGGGGATGACAGCATGTATGAGACCCTTAATAACAGTCAGATCTGGAGAAATTGACAGCAGATAGACAGGTGCATGTATGTTGCAGAAGTTTTCTCAGCCATCAGATACAACAAAACTCGCCGTCTTTTTGTTAAAAGTCTAACTTAATTGCATCTTCTTAGTGGAATTTTGATTACTCGGCAAATCTGCCGGTGTCACTTCACTCTCTCACCTTCCTTCCTCACCGGCGTGTCCCTGCCTGTCCCTTCACTTCCCCACGGGTGGCACTGCCCCTGAAAAATTAGAGCGCATGGGGCGACAAGAAAGGTAAAGAATGCGCTCTTTAATTTTCTGATATTGTCCCATTTTTTCTCAGTAAATAAGCAAATGTTGAGGAGGTCTGAAGTGTTTCTAATCGTGCTCGGTGAAATTAATTACTTTCCTGAAATCCCCCTCTTCACTTTCACTTCAAAGGACCTTCCCAAGGGCAGCGAGTCGACAACTGAAATTAGGTTGTCCAATATTCAGCTAAGCAATTACAGCTATCTGCAGGACCTGTTGAGTAAATTGTAGGTTTAAGTGGCTTGTTTTGGCACTTTTTTCCCGTTGTACATAATTATATATGTACAAAAAAGGGAAATAGAGAAGCGGTATTGAGCAATATTAATAATGATGAATTAGGCTGTAGGTCGAGTTTTTAAATTAGGATATAAATGGAAGTAAATTAAATTCACTTTCCTGTTGCCCCTTTAACTGTCTAGCCTAATCTACATTTCACACAATATATAGTGTATTATTATAATTATAATTATATTATTATTATTATTATTATTATTATTAAATGTCATGACATTTTTGACAGGGTGAAAAGTTGAATGATGACCCAAAAGTGATGCGCAGCTTTCAGAAAACCGCGCCCTGCCTGTAGATCTGAGATTGTTTGAAATTTTCTGATAACACGGATTAGGGTTTTTTTTTTGTTTGTTTTTTTTTTTGTTTATTATTATTATTATTATTATTATTATTATTATTATTATTATTATTATTATTATCATTATTATCGCACTGAAAAAGCTCACTGAGGGATCGCTCCTTTGTCTCAAGAAAGAAACCTGACAAGGTGAAGATGATCCGCGCCCAAAGGACCAGATGAAAGACAAACCTGCTGCCTACACCGACTCGCGGCATCTCTCAACGCCGCGCGCCCCTTTTGTCGGCGTGTCATTCACCTCGATAACATTCCTGCAATGAAGCGCTCCGCTCGCTCCGCAGGAGCACGCACCTCTCAGCACAACTGTGCAAACAGAAATTGTGTTCATAGTGATATGAATAGGCGAAAGTTGTTATCGGGACTTGAAGGTGCGGTTAAGTGTGTATGCTGTCACGGGGCCCTTGGAATTCTTTTCAACGACTTCTTCTGTTTCCTCCCTCACCTTTCTTAATTTCCCCATGTAGCTTTTTTTTCTTTTATTTAGTTACTTTTTGAAAAGGGGGATTATTATTTATTTTTTCAATCCTCAAAATCCTGAAGTGGCCTTTGTTTTAATGGTTTCAGATGACTGGGCCAGGCTCAGCCTGCATTAAGAAGATCTGGCGGAGCTATCCTGTACGTTTTCTGCTAATCAAAATGTCCATATTTGTGGTATCTATTCCACTAAACAGCAAACCGAGAAAACATTAATTTAGTCAATTTTCTAATTTAACTATGATCTGATAAAAATGAATGAATAAATAACACCAACAAACACTCCAGTATGTGTTTTCCCCCTCTTTTACCCATGCCTGGCTCCTAGAAATAACACTTTAAATAATTCAACATGAGTTAGTGAGAGTGGGAGAATTACCTGCCGATAAAGCCTGGGTCCAACCTTTGAGACGGAGCCAGCACTCCCACCTCACAGCACACTGATGATAAGACTGAATAGAAAAATATCATGCAAATAGAAGGCAGACAGCAGCAACAACAAGCCCATGGGGACATTTTCCTACCAGGAGAGATCGCACACAGTTCACTCTAAAGGGCTAAAGCCATCACTCTGAAATAGGAGCCCTTGGAGGTGCAAGAATCTCCATGATAGTGGCAAACACCTTATTCTATACTTAACACTTCACTAAGTCTGAGAGAAAGCAATAATTTTTATACAGAGTTGATGAGGATCCCTGGATAATCCCAGTTTGCATTTAAAGAAAGCACTCATCTATCCAGAATATTGTAGGATGTGTACTTTACCTCCTCATTCTTTTCAAAATGTTATTCTCCCAATGGAAGAGGAGGGAGGGGAGGGGAGTCAAATCTCGAATTAAATTGATTTCAAGGGAACAGAAGTTGACCTCTCGCTATCAGATGGCTTTTCTTTGAGAGAGGAAAAAAGAGAGGGTAAACAACAATATCTTGTGTTTGCCACTTCAAACCCCACAGAGTGGAGAGTATTTACTGTCACATGAAAGTTTGCTCATTATCAGGGAGGTTTGCAGAAAGAGAGAGGGAGGGGTCCTGATTGTGTACCTGATGTGGTTTCTTTCTGCTTGTCTGATCACAGCTCTGCTGGGATCTTCCCCTTCCCTTCTCAGCTGTGGCTGCTCTCATGCAGGCTGAGCCAAGAGAAAAAGAGTAAATCCACTTCTATGGTACAAAAAAAAAAAAATAAATAAATAAAAAGTGGTCATCTCAGCTATGTTTTGATGATCCTCTATTAAGTCCTGATGCAGAAGAACACATCTAGATTGAAATATTTTAATAATATAGCTGAAATCTATTTAGAGGCATCATTCTTAAAAGATGAAGGAATAATACTTTTTCATGCTCAATTACTGTATATTTACTATTTATTCACTTCATCATATTGCTTATTTTAATTAATCATTTGATAAAATAAATTGTAGATGCTGAAGATCAAGACAAAGATTGTTAAAATGAGGAAACAAAAAATGTTAAAAAAAGGAAAGTAAAAATACATTTTCCAGTAAAGTATAAATGCTTGATGAGGAATGTATTGAAAGCCAATCTGTGTCCATCACGCACCATTAACTGCAGAACCTTATCTGGAACAAGCCTTTGATAAAGTACTAATGACAGTTTAGGGCTTTAAGTGATCCAATTGATTACTATTTAAAGATGATTGCATTCAGATTAGAAGTCATTTTGTCTAATGAGATGTCTTTACAGCTCCTACAATACGTAGAAAATATGCTTAAGTACAAGGAGACACAATGATAGGATTGGTAAGGAGACAATGGCGACTTCAGCATCACTTCAAATGAATCACACCGAAAGCCTGAATAAATGCATAATTAATGTGAATAAAGTTAATATTTTTTTGTGGTTTAAATATGTGACCTATTTTGAAGGTTGTGTTCTGAAAATATATTCAATAAGTGCCAAATTAGTTGTGCAGTTCTTTAATCATTCTAATTATACAGTCTTTATTGCTCCTTAGGGCAAAATTCTGAGTCTTTGTCTCAGTGGGAATTATTTTGGTGAAGAACCAAAATATTTACTCAACCACAACCTAAATATTACGCATATCAAGAGGAATTGAGAAATAATCCCCTCATACAGCACAGTATTAACTTAATCACATTAGAGAAAACACTATTGATAGTGGTCATGATCCCTGGTGAGGGGATCAAAAATGCACAATAAAACATCCATAGAACACACTGCAGCGTGCATTAAAGACTGGAGGGCTTGAACAGGCGAATGGCCCTCAGGACTGTGTAAGTGTGTGCCTGAGTGTGTGTCTGAATGCTTGAATGATGGTAAAAGAGGGGAGAAAGAGGAGTGATTGTCAGTTCAATCTTGGAGGACCTGAACTGACAGATACAACAAACTTTGAAAGCACATTATGGAAGGAGAATGGCAACACAGAAGCATGTGGAGTCCGCCAGGCTGATAAGACCTTCATCTTTAAACCGCCGCTTGTCAAAGTATTATATGTAATCTCACACTGCAGAATATCTCCACACCCTGAGGGGCAAACAAAATAGCAGCAGCAATCAAATGGCTTCCTGGATCATTAAAAAAAATGGCCTAGCCTACCTTTTGTGAAAAGTCAGATTTTTGAACTGTGATTGCAACAGTGCCCCACAGGGCATATGTTTAGCTTAAACCTTCCACATGTTCTCTGTGGCAGAGTCCTTTGGTTCACATCCACAGATACTTGTTTACCTCCAGGCTCTGAGATGACTTTTCCCATGATAGACTATTTTGAACCATTTAGCAGATACATTATCGCCGGCTTTTCTTCCTCATTATATTTCCCTTATCGCCACAGCATCACTGCAAAGCCCCAAATAGAGAGTTGTAATTACCAAGACTGCCACCTGATAGCAGCCCTTCTATCAGCTTTATCACTTCAGGTCCCGCTAACTCATCATAGAGACACAGGGAAGAAAAGGCCTGCTTGTGGCACATCCCACCACAGATAGCTCATCTCTCAGATACATTTATAGTTTCAGTTGGGATCAGAGAAAACTGATGCACCAAGGCATTTTTTTATCCACCCCTTTCCTTCAACCTTACAAAGACTGCTCTCTCTCAGTCCTCTCCTAGTCTCTGCCTCTTTATGTGGAAGCTGAATTGAGGCTGCTTCGCAAACAAAACATGATCCAATATCCTTGAACCCGTGGCAACGCAGCAACATGCTATTTGGTCTTTCATAGTGTGCCATCGTCCTTCAAAGAAAGAAGAAGAAAAAAAGGAAAAATCCAAACAGTGACTTGTTCGTTTTTATTCATTGCACACAATATGAAAGACACTTACATAAAAGTTGACAGCACAGTGCTTCCAGCTTATTAACCACCTTTGACCTTTGTTAAAAGTTTTCCAAATGTTATGAATAGAAAATAAAGAACTAAACAGATTTCATCTGGGCTAAATCAACAAAAGGTTAAAAATACTGACAACTTTTGATTAAAGGTCAAGATTTATTAAATTATTGATTCAGGCCCTTTTCAGTGCATAAATCTGTAAAAGTGAAAAGATAATCAGTTCTCCCATTTTATCCTTTTGTGTGAATCATTATCCATTGTGTGTTGGACCTCGATTTCTTACTGAAAGCAATTCATGAAAAGTAAATATAATTGTACAGAAGAAAAAAAAAAAGAAGAAATATTTAATCAAACTTGAATCCAAACCACGTCCTTGGAGGGACTACTTTTACAGTGAATATGACTTTAGGCCTTGTGCAATTGTTTGAGAATTTGGCAATTTGTTTAACAACCAAAAATACATTTATATCAGTGAAAAATCTTTTTGTGCATCATCTTAATTCCCACAAATTAATTAGTTTCACCTAAATGAATTTGTGTATTCTTAATCTTTCTAAATTTCTTGTTAGTTAACTGACAAAACAGGGTAGAAAAATTACTTCCAAAATGATTATAACATTGATGATTATATTCAAAGTATATAATTACCTGCAAATTCAAAGAGCAGGTTTAAATAGTCAACTGCCTCCACAACTCAGCATCTCCTCATGTCTTGCACATATAGCGATGCTTTCCTCTATCACTTGTAACAATGAAAGAGCCTTTGTGCGTCTTCTCATCAGTATGTCAAAGAAACAGCCTGAGTGACTGTGACCTCCATCAAATGGGAAAATTGTAAGGATGCATTGGAACTCTATGGTTCCCATGGCCTGCATGCCTTCTGACAGAGACACTCTAACACAGCTTGAAAGGAGAAATCAATCTTATTTGAGGAGATTAAGTGACCAGGATAATAACCATGTCATTGAAAGAGAAAAAAAGTCCCACTTTTCACAAGAGTGAAATACCGAGAGTTCCTGCAGATGGCTCATTGTTGCGAGTGAATGTCATATCTATCTAGGTGAGCCCTTTATAGCCGTGTTGTCTTACACACATCAGGGGCAAAAAACATGTGGTCATTACTGTAACTGGAAGTCATCATTCCAGTCACAAACCTCCAGAAAACATCAGTGATATTTGCACAACATTCCCCTACTTATACCTAAAAACCTGTGTCTGAGTGTGTGTATGTTTCTCCCAAGAGTTGGCTTGAATGACAATATGATCAATGGGAGGGCAAGTGTCCTGTCAGCACATTCTGTTTGGAGGGGGGGGGGGGGATGCCGCTGGCTGTCTCAGGTGATCTCATTATTTGATGGACACAGCAGTGGAGAGCCCACATTCACACTCACCTCTCTCGTGTTGCTTTCCCAATCACGCCATTACTCATGCAGAGCAGCACAGGCTCTTATAGGATATATTGATCATATTTTGACAGAGTATTCTCCCCTCTCCATAATCTGCAATGTACTGTTGCCACTATGCACTCCACACACGTGACAACATCATTAGATGCCACTGCAGAAGGATCACACTTATCAGTATTCCAAAACAGGCAGCCTGTGTTAGTGTGTTAAGATGTTTGCCTAATGATTTTAACTAATCTGTTTATTTTTAATGTTTATCTAAACAGCCTCTGAGGGGAGGGGTAGCAAAGCAAGTAACATGGCTTTTCCAAATCAAAGACTTCAAAGAAGCTAATCGCCTGCGTGAAGATTAATGAATTACTCTTACGAATGCTCCTCTTCATTTTCACTCATGCAGCTCTTTTTTTCATGTCTGGCTAAAGTAAATACCCGTGCAGAGCCACGCTCTGAATAGATAGCAAAAGCAAAGGCCAGGACCCTGCGAGAGTCGGATCGCCATCCCATGGGACGTCTGCTAAAGATGATGGGACACGCCTAAAGAGCAAAGCTCCGCCAGAGGCCCCGGGGGCTGTTTGCATTTGGCAGCACAAGCCAAAAGTATCCTCTCTGCTCAGATTAAGCCTTGCCAAGGGTCAAGTGAAATCAATATGTTAATCCATAAATTGTCCTGTGTGATAATTACTAAGAGGAACAGTAATTACAAAAGACATTAATTTACTTCTTAGATTTTGTGCCAGAGGAGAGTTTCACTCAGCCTTGATTCATCTGGAAGCAAACAATTCAAAGAGGAAGCGTCCCTTATTTTAAAGCATTGGTCGATTCTTACTAGGAACAGTAGGTGCACACAAGCTCTCAGTCAGAGCACTTTTAGATATGCCAAAGGAGTGTTTGAAGGTTTCTAAACCACTGTGTAGGCAACTCCAGGGTTCTTACATCGGTCAGCAATGACCAAGGTTTCACAAAATGCTCACTTTTGTTCTCTCTGACAATGTGGCTTGGACATTAGCATAATAACAATGTAAAAAAAAACTATATGGGCTTTTGAGGGATAAAACCTCTGTGTCTTCAGCTAAAGCTACATGGAGCGCCACACAAACGCCACACTGCTTTAATGGGGCGACAACCTGTATACATTTTGATCTTTTTCTTCACGATTATTTTTAAGGCATGGCACAAACATTGTTTAGGCATTCTCTTCTAAACCCCAGGTTGCAGCTGGTCTGCCACTCACTGTGCACTGCCAAGTGCAAGAAATGGGTTTCTTTTATCAGGAAAGAGCAAATCTGGGCTAATGTGTCTGGTAGAAAGTGTCCCAGGGAGCCCCGCTCTCCCATTCTTTGGCCATTCTTTCCACTTTTCTCCGCTCCTGCAAGTGGGATAATTGCAGTTTAATTGGGTGACAAGAAATGAAAACTGTGTCCACATTATCTAGGATTATCTCTTTTTCCTCCAGCCTGCCATCAATTCAAAGAAGCCCATTTATCAGTGCAGGGAAGCTGATGCTTGGTCAGCGGAGGAGAAGCTTTGAGCACCAGTTAGCAAAATGAAGAGAGAAGGGGGCCGGGAGCAATGGGAGGGGGCCTGACAGCTAAGAAAAATGCTCTTTGTATCTAATCTTAACCATACATTCGTCTTCAAGATGCATATCATTTCAGCACTTTAAATCAATAAAAATACAATATTATTCTCAAGAGTGGTTTCTTAAAAAAAATGCTAGTTTCAGTTCCCTGACTGAAATTCATCAGCAGCTTTAAATGCAAGAGTTTAATGCAGAAATATTTCACAAACCAAACACCTCACGTCAATTTAGCAACCCGGACAAAAACGCTAATGAATACCAATAAGTCTCAGCATTGTGGAATGGATGTGCTTCATAGCCGGCCCCATTCAATTCATCTGCATTCTTAAATTCTGCACAGCAAGGTTATAAACACTGAGTCAGGCCAGCCATAGCTCACCTTCCTCTTTGTTTGAGCTGTACTCAACCTTAAAAGCCTCTTTCAGGATGCATGAATGCACTTCATTTTCTCTCTGAGAACTTTGCTCTGATAGCAGGAAAAAAAGGGAGGTTGTTTAGAAAAGGAAGGAGAGACAATAAAGGAAAAAGGAAAGCTTTCAGATTCCATTATGAGCGTTGCCATCTATTCTTTTGAGCTGTTTATACAGAACATTTTCTTTACAATAATTCCCCATTTGCCTCAATATGCTGCCAGTCACTCAAGCACAATTGCAAAAGGGTCTTGCATCAGGGTTATGTTAATATAGTAAATGCTGGAAAGATGATGGAGAAGCATTCTGAGGGAGGATAAGGGTAGAAAAGAGTAGATCAGAAAACAATGTCATTAATACTTTGCTTTCCTTCCAGCTCATAAAATAAAATGAATGAGACTACACCAGTGCACTGAACACTGTAGGAACCAGGCTCAGGTGTACTGTGAAAACATTTAAGATGGTCTGATCATCTGGTGGAAAGTGCAGGCTGTGTGTCACACCAAAGCACAAAAATCTGCTGCACAATGACCAACGTGGAGTGACTTCCACTCTAAAAGCAACAGAGGACCTTCTCTCAATACAATGCACTTAAAGGTTAGACGACATATTGCCTGCTTTTGGGAGTTTGTCTACGTCTCTGCATCTGCATATATAACAACACACAAAGAGGACAAAAACTGATACAAAAACACCATTTAAAAATTACCTTTGTCAATACATAGCTGGGTGTATAATGTTACAAGCATTTAAATCAGTCAAATGCAGATCCAGGTTGTTTTTGTGATATATAGAATTTTTTTTTTTTTTTTAAAGTTGGCAGTATAAAAGTTACTCTGAAAACACAAAGAGCTGCACCTGCTACAATCTAGGTCCATTTACCTGTTGATTAACTATGAAATTGGCTTCTTGTTAATTTGCTTCTTTCAGTTCTGGCATGTGCTTGCATCACTTACCCAATTATGCTGTACATGTGATTGATCGAAAAAGCAGATAATGAGAAATCTTGATGACTTTGATGCATTTACATTTAAATACAAATTCAAAATACAAATTTGACTTAAAAAAATAATTGATTCAACACATTTGACTAAATCAAATATATAATGAGAGAATTGAAAATGACTGATTTTAAATTCACCACACATACAGAAAAAGTGTAACTTCTGCATAAACTTTTATACTTGTCATTGTTGTTAGTACTAGGTGATGGGGCCACGATTACTTATGCTCAGAAACACGGCCAGGCAGTAATATGACTGTGTTGAATGGCTGCCACATTCATCCAGACAGTGTTAATCATTTTTACACAGAGCAGCAATATAAAATTGCTAAAGGAGAATTGCTTCAGCCTGGTCAGTGCAGGGAGCAGTTTGTCTAATCAGAGTGCAAATAAGGTTTGATCACTGTCCAGTGTAATCTGGCCCACAAGCAGCATTTACAATACTAAATCAAGCGTCAGGGAAGCTGCAGGTGCTGCCTCACAGACAGGCCTCCCCCTGGGGGCCCTGTGCTGGGGAATAAACAGCAAATAAATGGCAGTGCTGGGAGAGCGATGAGCTGATTAACTCACTGCGGGGCAGTTTCTCATTATCCCCTTAACCCAGACAGAGACCTTCCCAATCTTACACCCTGTTTCACTTACAGTAGCGCTCCGTCCTGCGTCAACCACGCTGACATTGTCAGGGTTACATTTTAAGTGAGACAGGGTCTGTGGATGATATATAAAAAAGTGAGCATGTGTGTGCATGGTGTGTGTGTGTGTGTGTGTGGTTCATCTCTGGGGAGACTGCTAATGTGTCAGCTCCATGGCTCATTTCTTTCAATTACAGTGGCTGGACTAAGAGAGCCCACCAGCGGTCCGCTGACAGCTCCATATGGGTCCCATCACTGCTTATCACGGACCAGTTGGGGATAATTCATTTACCCTTCATTGAATGTGATATATTGCTATCAACAAAAGCAGTTACATATCACACCATTCACACATTGTTAATTAAGAGCAGGTTTTCGTGACTGTCATTTTAGATGCAAAATTATTCTTTTCAAGAAAAGTCATATTATAAATATTTTATCATTTACCCCAAATCATTTAAAAAATGTTCAAAGTGGTATTTCTAATACAAAGTTTACTTTACAGTAATCGAAACTTGCCAAATAAAGGAGTTATATTCAATTAAGGAAAAGCCACTTTTGACTGTTTCTGGCACCCATGAGAAAAATGTGAATTCTTCTTTTGTACAGTGTTGATTTAGCATGTCACCTGAATATAAAGCATCATCAGACATACTTTGAAATGAGCTCCGCTGTTTTTCATTGTGCCTTCCCCTGTGGTTTCAAAGCGAATTAATTAACATGATACAGAAATGGGTAGAATGCAAATGTTGGAGCCCTCACTTTATGCCTGGGTATCCTTTTGTTCCCCTTTATTGTACCAAATTATTTAATTGGGTCTCTCTGATTGTGCGCAGACACAGGAAGGAACACAGGCCATTGTTAGCTTCCATACAAGCCACAATACGGTATCAAATTCAATTCCCATCAAAACGGCGGGCTGCTGTAGAGCCCACAGTGGCCCTGGAGATTAATGAAGATCTGCATCAAGGCAAAGCGCTGGTCTGAGATGGGAGATTTCTCCCAAATAAAAGACCCCTTCACCAAGAACAAAAGGGGCCCTGAAAAGCAACGGGATGTTCTGAGTGGATGAAATAATTCAAAACAAAGACAAGAGTTTGAGGTGGGGAGGGGAACGCTCTAAAATAAACCGCTTTCTTTCTTTCCATTTGATTTACTTGATTTGGCCAACAAGTTAATATACTTTGAAAAAACAGAAGCTTAATCTATCTGTAGAGGACAAAACAAGCACAAATTTAAATTTTGTATTTGCGATTTATTTAATGATTAATTAGGAGTTTTGTTTGTTTTTTTTAAATCATGGGAAAAAAATTAAAAGATTAATTTTATAATTTACTTTAAAGGTATTTTTTTGTCATTAATCACACCTTATCTTTAAAATAACATTGTGTCTGTATGAATAGGTTGTCAAGAAAAACATGTTACTCACTTCCTTAGAAAAAAAAAAGTCATGGTTCACCTTGACTGATGTTCTCTAAAACACAAAGAACAAACAGTGCAGTGAAAGCAATGAATTTCAGGTCTGAAGTGAAATAATACACAGATTTTCTGTTTTGTTTTAACAGTCATTTGAGGAGAAACACACTTCAGCTGTATTCAGAGTGTGTGAATGGATTCCTTCTTGTATGAGCTGCAACAACTGGATGACTTGTTCTCTGAAAGCAGTGTTTCGACAGGTGCGCTTTCAGCTCAGCTTAGCACAACACTTGTTTGGTTTTTGCCTGATAGATTTCAGGCTGTTGGACTCACATCATCTCATGAGTAGAGAACATTATTCATGAAGCAGATATTCTGCTTTCATTTCTGATTTTTGTCTGAACTATATGCACTCAAGCACATAAGCAATTTAGGCTTTTTTTTATTACAAATTCATACATACGTAATTGTTAAACTATTAGCTATCCATAAAAGGGCAGCAAGACAGCTACAAAGAAAAGAGTTTAAGTTTTTTAGGCATTGCCACCTTAACACTCTTCACTCGTTCACATTCACCACATGGCGTGTCCCAGCCTGCCATATTTACTTCATTTCCCCCGATTCATAGATGCTGCTCACTGGACCAGAACATTCCAGCTGCCACCTCAACATCTCATTATTTTTTTTGAAATATCAAGCTTGTATCTTCTTGATAAATAATTCGCAGTAGTATAATGTATCAGACTAAAACATATTTTCAGGGGGGCATGGAGGTTAAAGTGCCAATCTCACCTTTTTAATTTTTTTTCGCCCTGAAGACAGAGATTTCCATATATAGAGTGACCATGGTTTGTGTTCAACACGAGCAATCGGGATGAAGCGCACAGCGACACATATTGCTGTCAGAGATTGGAAATGAGGCCTGCTAACCTGTAGGCAGCCTGCCCACACCAATCAGCTTTACACATTCCCAATGCATTTGCCGGCTCGAAAAAGAATTGTGACTGTGAAGTTTTTATCGGAATAGTTGACAAACATTACTCTTTAATGCAGTTTTGTAAAAATGCATTCTTATCCCTCTTGGAAGGCATTTATCTACTTGAAACCTGCAAAACGGTTGCCACAGGGAAGGATTTCTTTTAATAGACTACAATAAGCTCAGTATGGGACACATTCTGATTTTTGTGATAGATAGGAAGCCCAGCCATATATTCATGGGAAATTGTTTATCTTCAAGCCAGGCGAGTGAAAGGCTATTTTTACAATGATGAAAGCATTTCAAGTTTCATCTGAAATGATTCCTTTCACTCGTATAAATTGTGCTGTAGAATTTCAGACAGATGCTTTTCATAAAAAAAGCATCCATCTGCAAAAGGAGACGTCACAAAGCTTGAATGCAAAATCCACTGACAGAAGAAAAAGGGGTTATATGAATGCTTTTTAATATATTTCTCATTTATATATTTTAACTAAATATCAATCTTATCTTGATTAAGGTACTGTTAACTAACATCATGATTTAATGGGTTTCTCATCTAAAAAGGCATGAACAGTTTCAGTTGAAAATAGAGGTGATAAAAAGGCATCCGTGGGAGGTGAACATCCCACAGCGTCTGCTATTTAGATGGAGATACACTGAGCTGCGACGCCGTCTTTCAGACCTTCACTTGCCTTTTTTTCTCTCTCGCTCTCTTCTTTTTTTTTTCCTATGTGGGGTCCTTGTTGCTTGGACAGGGCCTTTCCCCGGCCTACTTCTCAGCAACAGAAGCCAGCAACTAGGTTGCGGTTGTAAGAGCTTGCTTCCACTTTGCCCGAGAATGAAGAGTTGGGGTAAATTTGGGGGGCTCGGGTGCTCTTAAGCAGTCTCAGGAAGCAGGGACAATTAATCAATAGACTGTCCCTCTCCAGTAGGGGCCAAATGTAAACAAATTGAAAAGGATGACGAACAAAGCAGACTGCTGACTGAAACAGACATACTCAATAGGGGCACTGCTGCAAATGAAATGCCTTTGTGCTTGGAGCCCCTACAGATTCCAGCCTTCACCTCCATGTCTGCCACATGTCATAATCATGAGCGTAACCAACTTCAGATTTTGAGAAGACAACAGGTGCAAAGAATCTTGTGAAATTCTTTTTATCAAGCATATTCTATCAACAGCAAAAAGGTTTCAATGTGAACCTGTGAAATGCAGTGAAGGGTATTCAGAGTTGCAGGTAGTCTAATTTATCTGTGCGCACGTTTTGAAAGACCTATGTCGATGAGGAAAAGCAGCATCTTACACTCTATAACACACAGCGCTCGAGGGCACAAGCACAGAACTCTGTACATGTCAGAGCTGCATGCCACAAGTTAAATTAATGAATCTTTAAAGGTTTTTTTTTTCTTTTTTTTTAATGAGAGATTCTGTTGTAGCTTTTTATCAAGCCTCTTCATATTTCACTGAGGTGGAATGGTGCACCACATTTGCGAGGCAGAACTAATGCTATATAAATCTCAAGTATTAAGCAGGCCCTGGGGACATCATCTAAATGAAGATTTTACACCAATTTAAACCTGCCTGCAATTTGATTTCTGCCTTAAGTGTATTTGTTTAACAGGTGTTGGAGATGCAAGCGCTTCTCCTCTAAAGTGTCACTATGTCTCCTTTATTAATTTCTGGATTGCAAGTGGGCGGGGGAGTATGAAGAGAAATGGGAGTTGACAAACACTAATCAAAGGTTGAGAGTGGGCTGATTCCACCATAGATCCAATGTACTTTTGCTTCATTTGCAAACTAATGATTTAAACCCCCACAATCTGTTTGAGGTCAGCTCCTGTGTATTTTGGATACGCTTGGCTATTAGTATCAGTGAAAGCTTCAGATGTGTCAAGCCTGCTCCCCCTCTAGTGATAGTCACCTACTTTAATTTCCCTGCAGGCCTCAGAGGGGGATGAATTCAACTAAAATCACAAGCTGTTTTGTTGGCAGTCCTTTGTGGCCTATAATGAATCTAATGAATATAAAGAGAGGAGAAGTGAGGGAGGGGGGAGAGGAATGGAGGTGAATACATTTCAACCACGCTGTGTTGCTTTTACTTGACGATTTGTGACCCTCAACAATGGGACAATGGCGAGTGTTTTTGTATCCTTAATTTGCCTTTGTGTTTCAGCTTCATCTCTTTCACCACCAAACACTGAAAGTCGCCAGTTGAAGAATAACTGCTGACTCCATGGTCTGTCAGACAAAAGGGAGGTTTAAGATGAATCCCTAACTATCAGCCAACCAGAGGAGCAGAAAGGGAAAGGGGCTCAAAGACAACAACAGGCAAGTCAAAGGTAGAATTAACAGACATGAAGTCTTTCCTCTCCCCTCAAATGCACCACAAACAGCACATCTACCTCTTAAAAGCTGATGAGCATTTGCATTCATCTTCAGAGAAGTGCTACATCTGATAAGAGTAGATGTTAGTGGAGGTAGAAGCCAAGTGAAGCTGCAGAGCTGATTTTACAGACTCCTCAGGTGGCAGGCTTGTATAAACAGCTTTGTTCTTTTCACAAAATGACCACAGCAAAACTAAAGCGATCATGTACTAAACATTTGGGCACATGAACTTTTAAGTGCTGCAGTGTGCAGTGGGGAGATCATAAAAAAGTTCTATGTCATTGGTCCATGCCGGTTTGCTCCCCAGTCCCTGTAATGATTTCTATTCATAAACATGGAGTGTGCTATCCTCCACCTGGCAGCTGCCTCTGTGCATATGAGATTACTATTATGCATCTTCCAATCCCAAGGATAAACATCTCCCCACTTTTGAAGTTTGCAAGCATGAGGCATATTTTAGTGCCATATGACTTAAGCATCCCTTCAGGTATCACTTGCAATCTTTTCACATTCTATATACATTGTTCAACTTTAATGGGTATCTAATTTGTGTTATCAGCTTACAGGGCAGTAAGTAATAATTTGCATGGCTGCCCTAAGCAAATATGCTTCCATAAGCATTTCCGTAGTATAGACACTAGAATGGATTAACCTCCATATTGGCTATGCCCTGATGGTCAATGTTTTTATTTTTTTAGTTTGGTTATTGTGTGGATTAACTGTAAACTCTTCTATATTTAGATGCAATGTTAGATAAACTTATAGAAGTAGTGAAATGGCATTTATGGACAATTTCTAAAGACCCCTTTACTGGAACAAACACATGACATAACTTTGCATTTGATATACTGTCAGTGGAGACATGCAGTCTTTGTTCTCTCAAAAATTCATCTGTCCTCTGCCCTGTATAACAAATAGAATTATTCAGTATTGTACAGTTGTCTTTCTTTGCTTCAGCAGTTCTCAAAGCACTCAGGCATTTTTTTCTTCAAACGTATTCGTGTTAAAGCAGTGATAATAAAACTGTGCAGTCTGAAGGACATCATCCTAGCAGCTGTACACAGCAGAGGCTATAACAGCTGATATGTTCAGTCCTCAAGATGCACTAAAAAGCTCAGAAAAGCCCCTTGAATTTGTCCAAGAGCCCCTCCCCACTGCCCCTTACAAGGTCTCGCTCGTTTCTCACAAGGATTTCGAAAGGCAGTTGCACTCCAACATACAGTAAACCCCCATATCTATGCTGGTTGGAGTACAGCTGCTCGGTCTACAGCCGCAGGTTAATCATGTGGAGTGTGTGTTCATGGTGGTAGTACAGGGTAAACAGGGATGCATCAAATGGAGTGGCTTGATATTCTACTGGCTTGCATCAGGCATGTGTGTTACGCTTGTTAGCTTAGTAGACAGTTAATTGCCATGGTGGGTGGTTAGAGTGCTAGAAGCCTGATCTTAGGAATATGTCATATTTGTTAATTGGACATGCAGATGCAAATATTGTATGACAGACTGTGACCAACACAACCGCAACATAAATACGGTTAAGTTCAGAAATGTTCTTGGCCCAGAGATATCCCTGCATAAAAGCTATAAAGACAACCCACTGTTTATCTATTTATTTATTTTGTTTAGCTATTTCAGTTCATGAGTCGATGTGACAAAAGAAATGTGGGAACACAAAAAAATCCTACTAAAACAGTAACCTGCCAAATCAGGATTTGTTTTTGAGTCTGTGTACAACAGTCCCACTCTAGTTGCGAATTGTTGGCTCGATTGTGTTATCTGCTGCTAGAATTCATGTCAACCATGTGCAATCTGAACTGTAAACAACATGAATGCAAGGAGCACTCAGGTTGCACAACCTCATTCATATTCCTAGAAGGAATTGTAATTTGCAAAACACATCAGATATCTGACAGTGGGGCACAGCCTCTTTAAAACTATGCTATTCAAACTAGCACATAGTTTGAAAAGCTTATCCATAGATTGATTAAATTTGTAAAGATTTTACATCAAAAGAATTTCTGATTAAAGCTGTATGCAACCAAGAAGCTACTCTTTTGTATCAGGTCTGCAATCTGCCTCACTTGGTTTAAATTGTTGTTAATGCAGAAATAATATCAATGCAAACTATATTAATAACCATGATGGGAGAAGCTAGAGTAATGTCATTTAATCAATGAAAACAAATCATGTGCACCTCGCTATGATTATCAGGAGGAGTGTGAATATTAATGTCTGGGTCTGAATCAATGTTAGGGGTTGCATATATTGCCACCTGTGTTTACTCATAGTTAAGACATTTCTTTCTTTTATGTTTCTGCTGCATCCCTGAAAACAATCAATGAAACATTAAATAGAGATATGATACCAGCCATTATAGTATTTCAGAAACACTAACAAAACACAAGTAATTGTATTATTGCAAACTGTAAAGATGGGATGTTCAAATTTCAATTAACTTTGGTTTGTATTTGCTGATATTAATTAAGAGGGCTTGCAGAAGGACACAAAAGAGACAGGTTTATTGTCTTAGATTATTCTCATGAAAGTAGCATTAGTATGTGGCACAGCACTACCTAATTAACTAGCATGGGAGGCGAGACATTACACTTGAAACCTTTTGATTTGTGGGCGGTAATAGCATTGGGCAAGAAACAGATTCTTTATTTCATTATTTGATAAGGAGGCCTTTAATGAAAATATCAGCCCAGGAGCAAAGCAAGTCAACATCACTACTTTAGTGTAAAAAAAAATATCATGCTTCAAGGAGTACTTTTGCAGGGGAGGAATTACCTCATGACTACAGTTCATTAAATAAAATGTGAAACACACCTGGTGGGCTAATGGAGGGCAAATGTATAAGTAGCAGCATGGTCGTAAGGAGATGTGGCAATCGAAGACAAAGCAGCATCTAAGCTCTCTTTGACAGGTTAATGAAATTCCTGCTGCTAAGTGTTCGTGTTGTGAGGCTCGGATCAGTCGTATTGAAGCTTCTCTGGAGTTGGTGACATGACAGTGTTGTATCACGGTCACCGACAGCAATCATAACATCCCTATCCTCCAGATCCAAACCTTGTTTTAAAGTCCCTTGGCAGCAGGACTGCTTTAGGGGGTCAAACACACAAAAATCTCTGAACAATAACAGGCCAACTATCAGTTACATCTCTCACCTGTAATCACCGGCCGGCATTAAAAGCACTTTTTTTTCCCTCTTCTGCATACTTTGACTGTGAATGCTTTTGAAATGAGTATAATGTAATCGGTGCTGCAGATATCTTCTGCTTTTGTGCATCTATCCAAGCAGTGAATGGTTGGGCCTATCGGTTACACTCTGGAGGTGATGTATGCACTCTCTAGAACAAAGATACAAACAGATGAAGGATATAATATGCTGCCCATTCAGACTCTCTCATTTTTCAGGGTTATTTGGCTTTTGGGAAAACAGCTTAGGTGCCACCGTTTTTTCTTTTCCTAGAAGATGTGCTATTTTTTTTATTTAATTTTTTTTAATTAAACTTAATTCACTCACTGCAAGAAAAAGCAACAATTGCCTAGTAAAAGCTATGTAATCAAACAGTTTAGATGTTTGCTATTATAGCTTGGTCAAGGCTGCCAGGGATGTGTTTTTTTTCTTCCACACAATATGTACTGTGAAATACAAAGCCATACACATACTCATCAGTCTGTTTACCCATTGCAAACTTTTAACAAATAAACTTATAAAAAGTTGTGTTATAAAACAGAAAGTGCAACAGAAATTCATTTTAAACTGATGAGACATAAAATTTCCATTACCTGACAAACAGCATCATTTTGACATTATCTTCAAGATATAAAAGTTTTTATTCTCTGACTGTGATGTGTGTGTCAGATTATCCACCTGGCTGTCCATCTGTATTACTCTTTCACTTCCACACTGACGGTTTCAAGAATAAAGACACAGGGTTTAAATGCATCTCCCCACTGAACAGACATTTTTTATCAGATGTGCAACAGATATTGTCAGTTTAATCTTCGAACACAACTACAGCAACATTACTATGTTTCTATTGAATAAAAAAGACTGCGGAATTTAAAATCAACTTTGGGGTTAGGTGTAACTCGCTTTTCCAAACTTTTTTTAAATTAGAATCTGAATTATTTTAACAGATTATTTTGGGGAAACAGCATGAAGAAACACAATTATGTCTTCAAAAAGTAAATTAGGGTAGTAGCATTAGAGTTTTTGCAGAGTACATGTTTAACATGATGCAACCCTTGTGTTTAAAATAGATACATACAAAGGAAAGGAAGAAGCCATTTGAGCAATTACACAGAGACATAAATTGTCTAGTTCAAATACTCTGCCCTACTTTATCAGGCATCTCCAGTATTGTCCATAGGGAGTTAACTTTTAGACTGTTTACTGGCTCAAAGGCCATGCATGCATCTGAGGCCACATAGGAAAGATAATGTATCCCAGGCTACAAAAGCAGGCAAATCACTGTGCATTAAGACTGGACACACAATAGACAACAATGCCTTGCATAAACACTATTTAGAACTATTCACATGGCATTGAAGAGATGGGCGTCGACTCACTATTGCTGCAAAGCCGGCGCATTGTGCAGAGGTGAAAAGAAGTCTAATGAACAGGAAGCCTTATTTGAGAGAGCTGACAGTAACCATACAACAGCCGCATTGTGTGCTTGCCACCAACCCTGTGGGTCTCTACATTAGGAGAAATGATGAGAAAGTAACCCGAAAAGACACAGTGGGCCCTTGGACCCACGTAAATGCAACCAGACAATAATGGGGGACACAAGCTGTCCCCACCTTTACCCAAAGCTGCACGTTTACATGCACTGAACATCAACCGCTCTCATGGCCAAGGATAAAAGCCCCCTGGCCAGAAGGAACTTTGAAGTACATTTGGGTTAGTTTACCACCAAAGACTGCAATTTTAGTGCAGCAGCAGTTAAAATATATGTCATACATTTTAAATTAAATCAAACTCTGCAGGGGGAAAGTTGGAAACTCTAAAGTTTGCAGCACAAGGACTCTCTCTACACACACATACACACACACACACATTCACATTATGCCCCCTGCCTCAAGCTTCATCAGTCTTTAACAAAAGAATGACATCACCAATAAGCATAGCCTTTTATAGCTTTAAGCAATAAGCCTTATTTACTGATGAGATAAGCCCTTGCCTATTGTCTACCTTCCACTTTGCTTCTTTCTCTCGCAGTTGAAGAATCAAACGGCACTTTTGGAAGGTGGCAGAGCATGTCCAGGATTTAAGGCTAAAGCATGCAAAGAGATTTCCTATTTGGTAGCCTTTCAATGGGCCACATTAGCCAGTTTAGTTCAAAGCAGCAGGCACAGGTAAAGTTACAGAAATGCAAGCTTCTTTGAAAACATGCTATTTCATATCAGTGACTTTTTTATGAATAAATAAAATACTGTTTTTTAGGTTTCTTTAACATAACTTGCATAATCTTTAGAAACAGTACTCCTGCGCTACAGTTTGAAACACACCACAGCCTGGATAATTTACAAAACATAATCATCCATTACTTATAGGACCTGTAATTACTGTTTGTAGCAGTGTTACTCAGCCAGTCCAGAAAGCAAAGACAGGGTAGTCACTAAACTGCTGAGGCACCATGATACAGTATTCCTTATTACAGCTTCACCTGTGCATGTCGGCAGGAAGTTCTAGCAGTTCCTGTTTGTTTATGTGTTTCTCTACTTTCATGAAGTCAGTCAGAAAAACTTGGTCTAACTAGGTTGTTGTGATATAGAAAATATAGCATCAACACGTTCTAAATTGAGAGCCTATTTTTAACAAGATAAAAAGTCATTTCCTAACACACTACATCCAGTGTCACCACATATATCTTAAAATGTGCCATTTGTTGTTTGTTTTTCTGAGCTCTACACAGAGTCGCGTCAGGCCTTGGGAACTTGTCAGATATTCAGTTTGTAGTCACTTTAGAAAGGCTGAGCACAGAGTCTCTGGGGAATCGCTCCAGTCTCCCCATCTCCCCCACCCCATGTCACCAGCCAGGAACAAAGCCGCCATAGTCAATTCTCCTAATTTCACTGCAGCCTGTCGAAATCCTGTTCTCCTTTTCTCCTGCTCTTCAACAAGCACTTTATGTTGGGATCAGTCAGGTCTGAGTTGCCCACAAAAACCTGAGGCTCTCGCTTCATCG
This sequence comes from Melanotaenia boesemani, assembly GCF_017639745.1. Classification (NCBI taxonomy): domain Eukaryota; kingdom Metazoa; phylum Chordata; class Actinopteri; order Atheriniformes; family Melanotaeniidae; genus Melanotaenia; species Melanotaenia boesemani. Next base: position 16,620,950 of record NC_055693.1, read on the forward strand.
TCTTTCAGCGCCGGGTTTGACACTCCCCAGCTCCCTGCCATTCAGACGCCTTCACCATGCAATTTGTTTCCATTTGTCAAACAGCAGTATCCATCACAAAGGAAAATGCTGGCACAACAGAAAGTTTGTACAAAAAACATTGTCTCCTAAACCCAAAATGGCCCTCTGACTACCTGCTTATTGGCCCGTAACAAAACAACCTTAAACAATTTACAGCACTTTCACTTGTTACAGATACTTGTTACATTATTCTTCTCTCAAATGACAATAAAACATCTTTTACTGAATACAGCAGGTATCGTGCCCTCGAATCAACACCAGCAGATCACTTCTCTCTCTCAAAGTGTGGATGCTACAGTTTGAATTTGTCATTTTATTCCCTGCCTCCACATTGTGCTGACTCCTATTTTGTGTTTTATTTCTTTGGGATTAAACTTCATTGTGTTGACAGCCAGGTTTCTCACACATTTGTTTATTAAAGCTATATCAGCACTATGTTGATAGACTTGCTATTTGCACACCTATTCAAAGATGTCTTAAAATGGTGCCATTATTGGGGAACGTAGGAAGGTATCTGCTTAATAATACTTATTGTGCAAACTTTGTTGTCACCATTCTTGCGCTGGTTGTTATCGAGGAGAGAGCAGAGAGGATATATATGCTGACTCTGATGTAGATAGGGGCATGAGTATTTCTATTGTGGCAGCTGCCGTGCGGCGAAGTCCCCGATAGGGTTTCGAATGCTGTCAATGCTGTGTCAGGTGCATTAGCACCTCAGAGACCCATGATGCTCCAGCTGCTGTGTGCCTATGTCTCCCCGGGACCTGGCCACCAGCCTGACACCCGACACAAAGTAATCACAGATCACAGCATTTAATCACTGAAACAAGCACTCCAGAGGACCCCACTGTCAATATCCCACTCTCTCATTATCTGTTTGGATTGCACATCCACACTGTCAGATAAACAGAGTGGAAAATTAAGATTAAAAATATGGTAATTTCATTTCAGGCAGCAGGCTCCTCTCACTGCCCCATTATGCTATTGATTACCTCTGAATTCAATTTTTCTTTTCAATGTAAACTTTAATCTATTCGCAAGCCAACAATCTAGCTCCCAAGGGGCTATTTGAGAGTAAGTAACCATTTAATATGACTTTGGCTGAAGATTCATTGGCTTTAATGAATTGTGTAAATCACTCAGCTTTTAAAGGAGCTGATGTCCCGCAGTTCACGACCCAAATTTAGCCCTGGTTAAATACGCCCTTTTGAACCAAGCTAAGTGTTTACTGACAAGAATCTGAATGTGTAATCATCGGCTCGGCTCGTGTCTGTATGAAGCCAAATTAAACAGTTCTTTTCTAATGGAGCTGGTGATTAAAATGTTAAAATAATAAGAGGGGATAGCTGCAGCATTTTCCCACTGAGACACACTTTAAAAGATCACTTGACTCAACACAATAATCACTAGGTTGTTTTCTGCAACCACTTACCAATTTGTAGCATCATGTCCAAAACCAGTTGTAACCACTGACTGGAGGCAAACACACCATTCAGAGAAGGGAAGGGAGGAAATGTTGATGAGTCAGTGGTCTGATGGAGCATTGTGAAGACAGTACTGAAAAATGTAAGCAACAATCTTTTATTATATTAGGGTTTAATTTAATCTTCTGTAGCCTATAAGTAATGTTTTTTTATTATTTATGATAAACTCAGACAAATACTTCTATCAATAAGACTGTGTTAAAACTGCTAAACATCAATAATAAAGGAAAGTTCTACATTCTTTAAAACAACAGCAGTACAATTAACAAAAGTGTAAAGACAGAAAGTTAATAGTGCACTGGAGAAAACTCTTCAGAGGCATTAAAGATCTGTCCCACATCCCCTGGTATTAGATATTGTTGCCAAACATTACAGTTATTTGCTGACAAGAGCTGAGGTAGACATCCTGTAAAACCACTACAGTCAAAGTGCAGGAAAATCATTCAATTAAAACAGTGCAATTACTAAGAATCAATAGTCTGATGAAGGCACAATAATTACTGCAAACACACACTGGTGTCTCCTCTCAGGGTCTACTTGTCTTTCCAAATCATGACAAGCCTTCAGACCAACAAAACAATGTTTGCTTTAAAAGAATAATTCAAGCCACCAATAATTTATTGCACTGGAATAAATGCATCCAATATCTGAACTCTTTTTTAAAACTCTTTTGAGCACCAGTGCAGAATTGAAGATACCCAGAAGGCCAGAACACATACATAAACACAGGAGTGTGTAATCAATTAACAAGCAAGCAGTAATATGCAGTCAATGAAAGACACAGCCTGCTTCAGATACTTGAGTCTTCTCAGTTCCAGGCCACGCATCTTTGTCAATCAAACGCAACACATACTACACCTACGATGCCTTCTGGAAGTCTGAAGATGTTTTAGTGGACATCAAGGGATTTAAGTGTATCTGGTAGAAGATTTGGCCATTGATGGCTAACATGAGAAGACCGCGGTGAATCTCCAAACCGTCAAAGGGACGTCTCAAAGATGACACAGACGTCCTCAGCACAGCGCGTGTCAGTCACTCGCTTTTTGTCCGTATAAACCTGAAAGCGGATCAGGTAAGCAGTGTCAAATCACAGAATGCAAACACACTGTCCAATCTGAGCTACGATCTGTTAATGCGTGATTTATGACAGATCTAGTCAGAGCGCGGTGAAGGGATTTAGCATCTGCTGAAGCATGCAAAAGTGGCTTATTTAGCTTTAATAAACAACTGTGAAATCCAAGGGAGGATATCTGAGATAATCAGGGGAATTATTTGTGGAGTTAATTTTCTCTAGCAGTGCCTTCTGAGCTGAGAAACTGGATTGCAATGTTTGCTGAAAATGTCGACAAAATGTGTGACTTCTTTATACAAAGAAGCTCTGACAGAGTAACAATCTCAGTAAAGAAAGTTTTGTGAAAAGGAGGCAAAAAGCTTGAGATGTACTGTCTACTCTAGGATTCGCTTTCAACATGTACAAAGGAGCTAGAGGTTGATATCAGATTATTGAATGTATTTAAACCTTGACTGACAACTATAGAAACTTGACACACAACATGTGGACCATCTCAGTATTTAATAAGTGGCGCTTGACAGTTTTGGATGCTGAAGTAATCTGATCTAAGGAGAGAACCCTACAATAAAGAAAGGAAAACGTAAGGGCTTGAACAATGTCGCTACCAATCCTCCAGTGTGCAGGGTAAGATGATACCAAATAATACCACAGTGTGCTGAGTCTTTGAAATCAGTATTTTACTCATTTCACTCCTCTGGCTGGGAAGATACAGTTCCGCTGATAAATTTGTGCGAGGGACAGAGAGAAAATGAAATGATGCCTACTTTTTCTTATTTCACAAAGACCTGTTTGAAGTTGCAATATGGTATCTGTGGTCCCAGACAGATGCACATAAAATGGAATTGAACAATGAATAGCCAGCTCTTATCTGTGCAGTGTCTGAAGGGGAAATACATCACAAATGAATTTCACAGGGAACAAATATGAGCATTCTCTATTACAGTAATCCCCATAGAAAGTTTATCCCAAATGGCGATGAAGTTAAACTCAATATTTCAAAACAGATACAGTGCAAAGAAAGCTGCTTTTCTAGAATCATCGCTAGAAATTATCTCAAAATTACATGATGAGGAGAAAAAAAAAAGATTATAGGGAGAGTTTTGGTGATAATATCAGTGGATGTAAATCTACAAAGCGACAATTTCTTTCTTGAAATTAATATTATGGTGTCGCAAAGCTCCAAGTAGGCTTTAAATTAAAATGGTAATCAAGTGTCTTTGCATTGTCAAGGTTATGCACATCCTCTGTTGCTTAGCTGTACTAGTTTGAAGGTGAGCAACCAAGTCTGGGGTTAGAGGGGCAGTCTGGGAATTAGTGTGCTATGGATGCTGTCTTATTTAGTGACAGACCTGTTCCAGGACAAAGATAAATGGAGCTACCTGTTTGGCTGTTTGCAGCAGTGACGCAGCCTCAGCTCTGCCTGTCTGTTGGACCATCTGGAAGAAGAGCCCATCTTGGTTCTGAAGCAGCATATAAGGCTCGTCATACTCTTGGATCCTACCAGCATCAAGAACCTGCAATCATGCAAACAGTACAATAGTGGGTGGGTGTGTGTTACCGTCTGTATACTTTAAGAAAAACTGACATTCAGCTGTTTCAGTGCTGAGTGATGCATGCAGACAGTGCAAGTTGAATGGGGGAAACAGTAGTTGGGTGCACATAGGAACCATCTATTTCAAGTGACTCATACAACAGCTAACACCTGAGCCTGTTTCTGCTGAAAAGGTACAGCTGACAATGAGAGTGTCCTGTTAGGAGTTCGAAAGTCTGGCACGCTGACTCTGACAGACAGGAGATCAGTGATTTATCCGTGTATTTACCTGGGCATTGCAGAAGCCCAGGGGTGGTCCTCAGTCAAATCCAACAATCACACCTTTAAGACTCTCTAGAAAATTACCATCATCTCTGTCATTATATGCCATGGAAAGCACACAAAATAGTGCCAGTTCAAGCAGTTTGGAAAAGACTACAATTATATCACAGACAAATTTTAACAAACCTGATCCCCTTACAATAGTAATCATCAGTTTGTTATCAGTAAATCCCAGTTTCAAGGAGTGTTTAATACGAAAAGGAGACTCCTGCAGCTGCTGTCATATTCAAAAGTTTAGAAACAGGTGCGCAAGAGACAGAGTTTGTATCGTGGAAAATGTTCCACACTTGGACTAGGCTATTCACATGGGTCCAAATTTAGTTCTCCCTGAGAGTGGGGGCATTTAACACAAGTGTAGGTGTGAAACGGTCCCCACTGTGTGATAGTTGGCTTTTCTCAGCAACCCTCTTGGTGTCCAAGCAGCCGCCAGGTCGTGCCCTGTCCTCCATAGAGGATTAACAAATGCTACCACAAATGGCACTAATTGGCACCTCTGCAGGCAGTAACAGGAAAGGGCCAAAGATCAAGTGGCACAAGAGTAGGTTCAATGAAAGGGAAAGCTGTGAGGGTGAAATCAGCCCAGCTGTTGCAAAATAGGTGAATTTATTATGCCATGTGGCACTGATTATAAAGGGAAGAGCTATGGATCTCGTGTGTTTGGCAGGCAACAATAGATGCCAACATGAGGGGCATCTGTTTGCAGGCAATTAAAAGTTCCATCAAAAACCTTAACAAAATAAAACTTCCATTTATAACAACTGATGAGAAAGAAGGAAGGTTTCTTATAAAAATGGCCAAAAAGCACCAAACAGAAAGGCAGGTTTTTCCAACAGCATTTTTCTCTGTCATGATCTTTTCCAAGGACAACACTCGCATTTTCAAAATACTAAGTAAAATGCCACACAATGGAAATTTACTGCATCCTTGCTTACCAGTATTCTGTCACAGTCAATGATAGTGTTGAGCCTGTGAGCAATGGTGAGGACTGTGCATGCCTGAAACTTGTCCCGGATAGTCTGCTGGATGAGGCTGTCAGTTCTAAAGGAGAGGGGAATACAACACCTGAGAAAAGAATGAAGCTCTCTTCCTACAGAGCCTTGGGCAGGGATTTTACGCAGCCCAGAACAATGGCTCATCAGCACCAAAATATGTGCACTACTAAACAGAGAAAATAACTTTAAGCCATCCTTAGCTTTGCAGAGATAAGTTGAGCATTCATTGCTGTGTATTATTTGTGACCATAATTTTCTGGTTGAACCCCACACCATCATACGAATAACATAATATATCAGCTACTTCCTACAGAAATCTCTTCATAAAGTCAGTACAAGGCAATGTATATTATCATTTTCAGAAGAGGGCTTTCAACGGTTTTAATTTCATTGATGCAGCAAAGACACACCAAGTCCAAAATGATTTAGATTGTTATACAATTTTTATCATCTTGGGACACCACAGTAGATTGTAAATGAAGCTGTTGGGTTGTGACTTTCAGCTTCAATTCCAGGTGTTTTTTTTTACATTTTTACATGCTGCATTCTGTCCTATGTCACACGCTCAGAAAGGATCAGACAAATGACTGAAGAGCAGTTTCATGGGCAGGTTTGGCGGGTTGCCGCGCAGTCCAAAGCATGTGCCAATGCAAGGTGATACAGACTTATCAAAAATAACAGAAACCTTCTGAGACAAAAACCAACAGCTTGGTATACTCATATAAAAAAGGAATCGACTGGTATGTTCAGTGACACCACAGGCCCCAGAAAACATTGGAAGAAAACTTGCAGAGAGAAAAATAGGTAAACTAGGCCATGAAACTGTCAAATAACCAATAGCTTTTGAACAAGGAAAAATAGAGAAATGATGAAAAATTGTCTGTATTTCGTAAATAACAGTTAATGCTATAGTTTTCTTAAATCCCCTCAAATGAAAGCTGAAAGACACTTCAATCACATATTAATAGCATCATTTTAAATCCAGCAGTGGTGATGCAAAAAGGTAAAATTATGTTATTTCAACCAGTGTCAAAATACGTGTGGACCTAATGGGACATAGAGAAAGTGAGAAACTAAACTAGTTAATACATTTTAATACAGCTAAAATAACATTTAGATTTTTAGATTCTCCAGTTTACAGTGAAGCTAAACACAGAACAAGCTATTCCCACCCTACAGTGACATATTTTTTAATCGAAGAGTGTGCCCTAACCTCGGGTCTACATTGGCTGTGGCTTCATCGATAACGAGAATACGGTTTTTCCGTAGGATGGCCCTGGCCAGACACACCAGCTGCCTCTGGCCCACGCTGAAGTTAGAGCCTGATTCAGTCAGCACGGTTTCCAGCTTATTGGGAAGGTCTTCCACCACAGCCTTCATCTGCACCTGCAGAGAGGGAGAGCACAGCCCCAACCCTTCATTACTCCAGCATAAAGGCACCCTGTGGAGATGTCTTTAAAGAGCCATCCAAACACACCCATTAACTGGCTGGCACAATGGAGAGCCAGGTCCACTGATGACCTTGGCCAGTGCTCTCTTGTGGCCAGCCTCTAGCTTTAATCCAGGCCACCAAACCCATTCAGAGGCAGGACCAGGAGCTGAAGCCCTTCACTGTGGGGGGAGCCTTCATCCTGGTTGCCCTGACTGCCCAAACACATCTCCCCCTGCACTGTCAATGCTTCCCCGTTACAAGCCGCACATTGAGCTGGGCCCCATGGCCCTAATGGGATTTCCCCCCATGACTTGTGGCGAGCAGGGAGGCTGAATGGCAGCATTGTACTGGGGGACAGAGGGATCCCCCCCTGGGCCGGCGAGGGGGAATCATTCAGAGCCACGCTGGAGTACCTCTTGGAGTGCATTCCACAGGTCCTCATCTGTGTGCTGCCTGAAAGGGTCCAGATTTTTCCTCATGGTGCCCGTGAAGATAACTGGGTCCTGCAGATAGATGGATATAGAAAGAGAAGGCCGTGGCCAGTTAAGATAATGACAAGGGGGACTATGTATAAAAGGGTTAAGACAGGATTTATGGGAGACCGCTAGGCAATGTGTGAGGGGAAGATGTTCACAAAGGGCTGGCTCCTTGCTGGAGCTCTTTACAATGCTCTCACCAACTATGCTTCAATACATACATCTTTTTACTTAGAAAAGCAGAGCTTGTGGACTGGTGCTGGCAGACAAAAGTTGTGTATCTATGTATATAATAAGAAACAAAAATGCAACCATAGCAGTGTTGAAAAACTGTAGGAAATGGCTGCACGTGAAACAAAATACAATATTGGTCAAATCTAGGAGTATCTGTCAATAATCACATCATATCATCATTTTAAAGGCCAGCAGAATATCTCGAACAGCTAGGATGTACAAGACATGTAATCATGGCAAGCCATGAACCTGTATGAATGTTCAACCACACAGTCTTCTTTAGAAGAGTAAATATAGCTCTTTATTACAGTGTAAAGCAAAGAGCCTGTAAGTCCTCAGGCACTGTTCCACCATGCTTCTGTTTGTGGTAAACCCGATAAACAGGAGAAAGCTGGCATCTCCTCATTTCAGGTCCCATGTGCATTTATAAAGCCTGCTCCAAGGCTGAAGTGATTTGATGAACACTGGTCGGCACCCTCTTACTGCTCATGGCACACAGCTACTGTTGATAAAGCTTTCATTTGGTATTATTTCTGCATTGTTTTACCACTAAACAAACACAGCTGGGGTATCCAGTGAGACAGTAACATGGATTTAAGGCACTTAGAAGGTAATGATGACCATGTGAATACATTGATGAAATGTTAGTACCATAGTAAAAGAGGGGACGCAGAGCAGCAGTTATTTATATCCAAAACTGTTATTCAGTATTCCACTGCTGGCTGAGTACACCCTGAAGGTCAAGTTGCCAGATCATCGCAGGGCCAACATAGACAGACAGACAACCACTCAAGCCCTCACTTGCTCTTAGTGAGATGTTAGAAACACCAGTTATCCTAACATGCATGATTTTAACTGTAGAAGTCAGAGAGATTAGCCACTTCATGGTTCAGTCAAGTTATTCTTGGGTATTTTTTCAACAGGTTAGAAAATCAGTCTAACGAGCTGCAAGTGTTAGCATTAGCAGGCGGTGTGGCTCCACAGCTGTTGAGTCCAGGCTACAATATTTAATGTGTTATTTGGACTGATATAGTGTACAGTGAAAGAGAAGCTGAGGCTAGAAGTTTGAACAGTAGTAAAAAGGGCTGATAGATAGAAAAAAGATAGAAAAAAGTTTAAAGATTAAACACATGTTTATTAATTATTAATATAGTGGCTTATAAAATGAAAAAAAATAAACCAACTGCTTAATGTATTTGGATGCATTCGTTTATTCTCTGTACCGCTTTGTCCATTACGGGTCGCAGGTGAGCTGGAGCCTATCCCAGCATTTTAGCAGGTGAGAGGCAGGGTACACCCTGGACAGGTCACCAGTCTATCACAGGGCCAACACAGATAGAGACAAACAACCATTCACACACACACTCACTCCTAGGGACAATTTAAAGTCACCAATTAACCTAACATGCATGTCTTTGGAATGTGGGAGGAAGCTGGAGTACCCGGAGAGAACCCACACACATACTCGGAGAACATGCAAACTCCACACAAAAGAGCCACCACCCCCCAGGTTCGAACCTCCCCCAAGCCGAGGCTCAAACCAGCAACCTTCTTGTAGTGAGGCTGCGGTGCTAACCACCACACCACCGTGCAGCCTATAATTACTTTACTTAAATAAAAACAGCCAAATGAAGAGAGTTGGATTTCTGTGAAATTCATCACTTTTAATCCAAACAAAAATGGGTAACTAACCAAAAAAATAGTGGTTTCCAGGTTAGTGACTCCTGGTTAGTGGTTTCCAGATGTAACAGGAGATCATTCCATTCAAGATCCTGTCCCAGCACAAAACATGGCTTCACCCTCGTTCATATTCTTTATAATGAACGAGTGGACAATTCAAAGACAGCCCTGGTCTGAGTTGTTGACCGTCACTTGCCGACCAAATTTTACTATCTCCAGGTCATTCTAGTTCTTTGCCAGATCTTTCTTTTACCACATATTTTGTTCACAAATTTTCCATCCTGTTGGTATGGATTCTTGATGTTAACATGCAGCACCTTCACTTTTTTTTGTGTGTGTGTATGTGTGCTGGACTTTGTGTCCTCTCCCAAACAATAACACAGTGTCTGACATTAACATTTAAAACTACACTACCCACACCTTCATCTCTCCTTTCCAGCAGGTCAGGCTTACAGCCAACGTGACCACAAACAGTGTGTGATCATGTGGAAACACACATCCATGGCGCTCGTGCAACATAAATATAAAAATCACGTCTCAACAAATCAAATCCTGGGGGGGTCAGAAGACTGAGGACTAATGTCTCAGTTTCCATCCAGAATAATAAAGCTTCAGAACATTAGCTCTTCTACCTGTGCCTTAGCAAAATGTTCCACCTCTTCACCTCCAATGAGCTTTTCCCTCTGTCACCAAAATACCACCTTGTCATTAAGCCAACTGAAGTCCCGATTCGAACTAGTTCTGTGACACACTTTAATTGAGGATTCAGTGTTAGGTCAGAGAAACTGCTTTCAAGCACAGCTTTCTATAGACCGATTATGTGCTCCACCAATTCTAAGCCCTCTGTTTGCCACAGAATTCATTTTACACTAAGTCATTCCTGAGAATTCAATAGAGACTGAAATGGATCCTTTTTAATGCCATATGCTAATACAAGCTTATCATAATCAAATCTGTAGGTGGCAAAAAATGAAACTCCTCACCAGCAATGCATATATATATATATATATATATATATATATATATATATATATATATATATATATATACACACACACACACATACATACATACATACATACATACATACATACATACATACATATATATATATATATATACATACATATACATATATATACACATATACATATATATATACATATACATATATATATACATATATATATATATATATATATATATATATATATACACACATATACATATATATACACATATACATATATATATATATATATATATATACACACATATATACATATATATATATACACATATACATATATATATATATATATATATACACATATACATATATATATATATATATACACATATACATATATATATATACACATATACATATATATATATACACATATACATATATACATATACACATATACATATATACATATATATATATATATATATATATATTCTAGACATGAAATGTCGGCTGGATATCATTTTATCTCTGACGTCTACCAATATAATAAAAAAAAAATGTTTGAGATGATTTTCTCTAAATCCAAGAGACTTCTCAACAAATGTAAGTTTGAAAACTATGAATTCAGTTCAGAGAAACTCCACTTTTCTGGGTGCTGCCTACTTAATGAAAAAGCCAGACCGTATGTGATGCAGATGGATGTGGAGTTTAACTTCTGACTCGTAACCTGCCACTTTTATCAAGTCTCTCCCTCTAGGAGAGGCAGAAAGAGTAAACAAAATAACATCAAACACACATCACATCCATCGCTAACTAGTTTAGACGAGGAAGTAAAACTTTATCTGAAGACGTAGCAATGCCAGAAACCTATCAAATCCAGAGAAGCATTAATTAAACTGTGTTTGGGCATCTTGGCTGCAGAAGAGAAATGTTTGAGGCTTGGGCTAAGTAACGGTGTACATGGGGACTCTGACTGTGAGGATGGGGGAGACTTCTTCTAAGCAGCTTTCCCATGTTTGGGGGGTAGAGGGCTAATCCTCTGTCAGGGATGGGGAACTGCTCTCTTCACAGTGCAGGCCGTGGGAGTCTTTTCCCCTCCCTCCACTCTGCTGACACTCACCCGCAGGCTGGCATTTTCTTAATGCCGTATCAGTTTCAACAAGCGGAAATAAAGTTAAACTGTCTCAAGGCATCCGTTTGTCTCACTTTCAGAAATCCCCAGAGTGATGACTGTAATTCTCCTCACTTGTTTTAGCTTTTTTTTTTTAAAAAAAAGAAAAAAAAAGCAATGCATATGAAAAAAAGGGGGGTGACCAAAGTATGAAGCTGTTGCCATCGCTCATCTTACTTCTCTGTCATTTCTCAATCATGAGGAGTCAGAGAATCTTACAGAAACTGTAAAAAGCAAAGCAGTTTTAGAAGAGAGCAGTTTTTTGTTTTTTTTGTTTTGTTTTTTATTGACTGATACTCTTCGAATATCTTCTTTTGAGCAAATTCAGTCCAAATTTTATCCAAATATAAGAACTGATTAGTGTTACAGTTTTATTTACCAAGTCATTGGCTAAGACAATGTTAATCTCAAGGGTCGCACCTGTGGGATGATTGACATTTTCTGGCGCAGTGTGTGCAGACCAATCTCAGAAGTCAGAAAGCCATCAATCGTTATTCTCCCCTCAGGTTCTGCCAGCCGGAACAAAGCAGAGATCAGGGAGCTTTTACCAGCACCAGTGCGTCCAACAATGCCGACCTACAATGGAAAGAGCTTTTGTTATATTTGTGTTTCACTGAAATGCAGTTCCATCTGCAAAACTGAAATACTTATAATACATTGAGGTGACGTGTTTCTGACTGCTTTACTAATTTATTGAATATGAAATAGTGGAACATCACTTTCCTATAAATATGTACCCGGAATTGTTGCTCTTTTAAAGTACCTGTGGTGGTAATTGCTGCCCCGAGAACCCTTTAAAAATGAAACTACAACCTCAGCACACCTTTCGTTTGGAAGATTCTCCCACTCTTCTTGCAAAAAAAGTTTAAATTAAACCAAGCTAGCTTGGAGAGAGTCTATTTCTGGCCATTTTTAAGTCTCTCCACAACTGCCCAGCTGAGATCAGGCTGCCAAAGGCACCTTCAGAACTCACAGTATAAATCCCAGATGGTCTCTGACCACCTACTAGAGAAAAAACATCCCCACAGAATGATGTTGCCAGTGCCATGTGTGACTGTCGGTATTAAAATTGAAATTGTGACTTTTCTCTCTGGCATACGCCATCAGTTGTGAAATGTTATATGGGCAGTGGTGTCCAGTTAGTTAAATTAGGTACAAGAGCAGCCATCTGCCAACCTGAAAGTTGGTGGATCGATTCCAGGCTGCCCCTAAAGCCGAAGTGCCCTTGGACAAGACACTGAACTCCACTTTGCCTCCTGATGTGACTACGGGGGTTTGAATATGTGTGATAGAGCAAAGCACTCACTATGTAAACACAGAAGTTCTGTATGACTGAATGCGTGAATGGGTGGATGTGACATGGTGTAAAGCGCTTTGAGTGGTCAACATGACTAGAAAAGCACTATATAAGTACAGTCCATTAAAAGTGGGATTTGAAAAGAAGTTCAGCTAATGATTAATATTGAATAAACAGGCTAAAAGTATCTGTATAAGTACGGAAAATAAACATCTTAAGATGGATCTTTGACATGTAAATTGGAAAAAAAGAAAAAGAAAACTGAAAACACGTTTTTTTTTTCCAAAACAAATGAGCAGGGACGAAGGAACCAAATTAATTTTGTACTATACAGTAGGTGGAATCATGTGAACAAAATGGCAGTGGCACCATTGAGTTAATAACAACTAGTTCCACTGAACTAAACTTTAGATGCTTGTTATATGCCGTCACATAGCCAGTGAGAAACCCTTTTATTCAGACAGGGGTTCGCCGAACGGTAACAAAATGCATATTGTTAACTGTAGTTTTGCTTCTGTACAGCAAAATGAAGTGCAATAGTCAAAACTATGTACCCAACTACAAAGCTCTTTTTTTCAAAATGGAAAGTTGTAGTTTGTGGCTACTAAAACTATTACTGTATAATAATTATTATTTTCAGTATATGTCTATAGTTATTGTAGCTGGTAGGTGCAGGTGAAATGGATTCAAAGGAAATGACAGGATGCACAATGACTTTTACCTCCCATGGCATGAGGCAGAGATCCCTCCCCATGGGCTGTCAGAAGCCAGGGCCTCTACACTTATCAACCCATCCATTGTGAAATCAGCCGCTTTGGCCAACCATAACCATGCAAAATACTCCCCCTGCATTAAACACAATTTCAATCATCCTCAACCATCTCCTTCTCCCTTCCTCCAACCCCCCCCCCCCCGCCCCCCCCCCCCCCCCTCTCTCTCTCTCTTTCTCTCTCTCTCTCTCTCTCTCTCTCTCTCTCATACTGAATAAACAGTTGTCACCGTCAGGTAGCTCAAAATGCAAATTGGAAACAAATGGATCCACTTGAACAGTCCTAATTACATGATATGTATTCCATGAATCACAAATGGTATAGTTCCAAAGATTCAGCAGCACAATATGATGTCCCTTCAATAATTGATTTGAAAATAATGCCACATAAAAAAGAATCATCCCCCACCTTCAACACTAGCTGCATATCAAGTCACGGGCTGTGCACTCCACTAAACACGCACAGGTAGGGATAAAGACAAGAACCTTTTCTCTGGATGTGAAGACAACACTCAGACTCTTTAGGACCAAAGGATCGTTTGCACTATAAGAGAAGTTGACTCTGTCAAAGATGATGGAGCCCGTCTGGGGCCAGTTGTCCGGGGGCTTCTTGTCTGTCTCCCAAGGTGCTTCACTCTCCAGCTCTGCATATTCAACCACTCTCTCCACTGATGTCATCTACCAAAAGACATATGCATAAGGAAAATCTCTTCAACAATTTTGACAAAAAAAAGATGGCTTTCCAGCTTCTAATCAGTGAGCTGCTTAGTTATTGTTAGTGAATAAATGTCAGCCTGTATTGTAAAGAGAATCACACTCAGCAGGTGGAGTAATGTGTTTAGGGCCTCAGCTAAAATTAAAGAAAAAGGAGCACTACCCAGGTATGACATTTTTTCTTTCATAATGTGCCCAAATTTACCATCAACAAAGCAGGACAGATAGTTAACCCGTTAAAACATTCTTTAAGGGTTTTCTGAAAAACGTAAAACTGTTCAGTCATTTTTCAGACCTTTGAGGAACTGAAACCATGTAGTAAAAAACATTTCAGAAGTTAAACTCTCTCCTTTTACCAACAGATTTGGTCAAATATAACTGTTTGTGGGTACAGTATGTCAGGGCTACTTTTATAACCTCAAATGTCATGGCGATGGCAGTTATTTTTCCTACAGCTCGCTTATTGCAAGACTATTAAAAGTTTAAATAATGCATTTTTATGGAGAGAGCTGTCCTGAGTGACAGGAGTGAAAATGCACGCTATCCAATGGACATGCATTTTCTTTATAAAGGTCCCATATTATGCAAAATTTACTTTCTAAAGGTTTTCTAACAATTCATTTGTCCTCATAGCTTGTGTATGAGGCCTAAAAATTAGAAAATTCTCTCTCCTCTCTCACTTGCTTGCTCTACTTTTTAGCAAATGTGTGCTTATACAGGTGAGTCTGAGATCTTTCCCTTTGTGACCTCACAAAGCTAAATAACCACTGCCCCCAGTGTTGGATATTGCCTATGACCCATCCCCCCCGGCTAGCTGAGCCTGGCCTCAAAAAACACAGAGCAGGCGCCAGTGAAAGCTGGATCTTCTCCCACTGAGGGTCGTGGACAGGCACCACTCAAACATTTAAAGGTTCAGACGCTCTACTGAGAGCACACTGGAGCTCTCAGTAGAGCTCACTGGAGCTACATTTGAAATGGCTAAAATTAAGGACCAAGGCTAAGTTTGGGGTAAAACACTTTGAAAACAATGTTGTTGGACCTCTGACACCCACATGAAGTTGTTGAAAAAATGTATAATAAGGGACCTTTGAGTTCTTAGTTAGATCCATCCGTTGCATATTATGTCTGACCACAAAATTACTTTTAAATACTGATATTCAAATGACAACAAGGTTTAAACACTGGTTTGTGGACTCCCTATTTATACACATACACACACACATAAATACATTATAATTTATAGCAGAATACAGGCAAGATGCAAAACATGTGGTGACATTGGTTGTGATAACATAAATAGATATAAAAAGAACAGAATAGAACAATTGCATTTAGGGCCTTGAAGTGTGAATGAGCTCACCATGTTTTCAATCTCTGCGCTCTGTCTGACGCCCCACTGGAACATGCCTGTTAGTGTAACAGCATAAGACAGAGCCAGACCCACAGCACCTGGTTCCAGTCCTGCGACACCACACCAGAATCAAACATGAAAACACCTTTGGGAGTTTATCATTCTGTTGTCATTGATAATATCCCAAAGGTCAATAAAGTGCTGAATTTGAGCATCGGTATCTGTGTCCCATACAGTACCATCCCTGAGGTAGAGGCAACCAAAAGTGGTAATGGTGACGAAAACAGAACAAATTCCATCCAGTCTCACAGCAAACCAGCGAGAGGTAGTCAGGAATAAGAACCAGGCTTCTGTTAACAAAAAATATACAGAATAACAAAAAAAAAATATATTCAATATCTCACAAAATTCAACAATTCTAGATTGAAGTTATCTGTCAGCAAGGGATACTACGTAATCACATGCAGATTTCTGTTTATAAAGATTTCATAAGAACGTCGATAAAACTTTGGTGAAATCAATACTTTGAAGTTTTTACTGTTCAGCAGAGGTTTCTTCATATCCTTACCTGAGTGAAGATCTTGATATTCATCAAACATTTGCTGAAACCTCTGCTGAACCCTGAAGGCACGGATGGTGCTCAGGCCTTGGAGGGAGGAAGAGAGATGGGAGAAGACAGGACTCCGAGCTGTGAGGAGCACAAACTGTTAGCAACTGTCCACTGTTAGCAAGTGGACAAACAACAAATTATAATAGCAGATAAGCAAGTAAATTAATGCTTAAAGGTACCATTTGAAACCAAACTCATTCTTCTCAGGTTTTTCTTTATATATGTGTGTGTACTCCATCACATGAACATTAAGTATGCCCCTGATTCTAAACTGTTTTGTTTAATTGAAAGGTTGCATTTCAGCTGTCTTTTGTTTCCATTCATCATCCTTACAAAGTGATTGACAAAACCTAAATGTTTCCTTTCAGTTAATGAAGAGAACATTTGCTCTATAAGATTATGGAGCCTGTTGGTCAAAGCACATTTAGGCTCTGAGCTGAGAGTAAAAGACATGCAGGCCTAGTCATGCCCACTTGGCATTTTTCCTATTGTTTGTGATGTCATGAACTCCCATCTCTTGAGGAAACTGCCTGTGGCCAAGCCATAGGTTTCTGCCACCTTTAGCCTTTATGCTAATGACCATGGCTTTCTATGGTGGTCTATTAGCATTCCTGTGGTGGACCTTTGTCTCCTGCCACAAACAGACATCCCCATCACCATCCAAAAAAGAAAAAAAATACTTGTAGATTCTAGGCGCTTGATGTCCCTGGAGGTCTGCAGGAAGTAGTGTCGTAGAAACAGGAAGACAATAAGAAGTGGAACAACAGGAATAAGAATCCAGGGAATGATGACACCAGCTACCGCAATCACTCCGATGACTTGGAGAAATACCTGGGAGAGAAGAAGAGGTGTAAGCACAATGCAATGGAGTCAAAAGGTCCACTGCTGCTGTGTGGTCTGCCATTGGGGGGAATGAGGCCTGTTTTTCAAGACTAAACAAGAAAAAACTTTCAATTATATTTTTGTGAGACATCAGTAAGGTAACAGCAGGTTGTGGGACTGAGCTTAAGTGACTCACAGTGTGAAAGGAAAACGATCACTGCGCTAATTCTCACTTAGTAGCAGGTGAGAATTTACCACTTGGCCACAGCAGCTCATATCCATTGCTCTCTTGGGCTTTCCCTTCAACACTTCTGGCCTGAAAGCCTCCCTGGCAGAGCAACTAGCCAATGGGCACGGCCACAGTGACTGGCAGAGAGCTCTGGGAACCACACTGCGGGTGTCTGATACATCACACTCAAACCACACAGTCCTCAACAACACAGTGACTCATCACCCTTGTTAATGGCACTGTGACACATCTAAACCAGGATACCAGAGCTGTCTAAACAGGATTGGAGGCAAGGAGTCTGATGCTATCAAAGCAGTCACTGCATTTAGAAAACAGAATAAATGATTTTAAATGAATCCATCTGCAATTTTACACACCATCAAACCAAGTACAATTCTGAAGTACTTGTTCATCTGAGTATTTTAGAAGTACTGCTGGATATCAAAGACAAATACTGTAATTTTAAAACACATACACTTGGGTAAACTTGGTGTAAATATAGTTATAGACACCACAAATGGAATATTTCTGCTTTAAATACTTTAAGTACAATTTAGTGAGTACCCCTATTAAATTAGAGATAATGAAAGTAGGATTATTGCTTGTAATGGTATTGATACTTTGTGTTAAACTCAAACAACCTCTGTCTCAAAGGAGAAAGTTTTCCAACAGGCCATTGTCTCAGTTTACCATTTTCACCAGAAAAGATCTGGATCAACAACTAAATATAACATATTCTATTTCTTAGTGACTATTTGACTGCATAGTTTTCCAGTAATCTTGAAAAACATAAGACATAAGCATTTAAAAGCAATAACAAATAAAATATTTGTTGTACTAAAATGATCAACACTCCCATAATTCCTACGTTTTGTAACTAAAGTAACTAAAATAAAAAGAAAATATGGATTTGGTTTATAATTTCTTTGTTGTAACAATACTTTGTGGAAATACATTTCAAATCACTGGGAAGCCTGATTATTTCCCCTTTAAATGCTACTGCATTCGTAAGTAAAATGCATTCATGGGGTGAGCAGTAGAGTTGAGTATGTGGGTTACGGCCATGAAAACTTGCAAAGTCTTCTCTGCAAATGTCAATCAGCTTATTCTTCTACTCATTTCCATGGCTGCCCTTTACAGTCAGTCTTGTTTGTGTTGGCATGTCGAGAAACGTTAAGTTTCTCCACATAATCAGGTTCTGGATTTTTGGTTTGATGAATCAAGATTCTGACAGATTGTAGAGTCAAAGTGTGGAGAAGACATGGAGAACACTATGACACTTTTGGTGGAGGTATAGTGGTGGTGTGGGGTGGCATCTCTCTCACTTGCAAAACAACGATTATCATCATATGAGACAATGTCAAAGCAGAGAGATCAGATTCTTCAACCAGTGGCAATTCCATATCCCCACAGTCTGGGATCGAACGCTATCCTCCAAGATAGCAACACTTCCTCACACAGAGCAAGGTTTATCAGACCACCTCCAGAATTTGGGAGTATGGAGGATGAAATGTCCTGCCTGCAGTCATGACCTCAATCCCATTAAACACTTGCAGGATCAGCTTAGACATGCTGTTTGTTCCAGTGTGATCAACACAACCAGATTGGCTGACTTGTGACAAATGCTGGTTGAAGAATGGGATGGCATCCCACAGCAGTGTGTGACCAAGATGATGACCTGCATGAGGAGGTGGTGCCAGGCTGTTGTGGCTGTGTATGGTTCTTCCACATGCTACTGAGACCACTGTTTTGTTAAATTGCCAATATGCCTCGTTTCTTCAGACTTGTTTTTTTCAGACTTCAATCATCTAATCCAATAAATAACAAAACAAGACTTAATAACAGAATAAACTGTTTGGCATTGACAGAGATGATTTGGCAAGTCTTTCATGGCTGCAACACTCACACTCAACTCCACTGATCAAGCCACAAATGCAAGTGGGATACATTTGTAAGGAATATACATTTTCCTTACAAATGCGGCACCATTTAGAAGGGAAAAAAACCTATTCAATGGTATCAGATTTATTGCCAAGAATTATTTTTACAACAAAGAAATAATCCAAAAAAAAATTACTTTTTGTGGTAGGTTTATTTATCAAAAACATCGTCAAGTAACAGTTTTCCTCTGAATATGGACTTTCAGTATATATTCTCCATTTTAAATTGAAGGTATCCACATAAATACTGGAGAAAGGATTTATATATCACATGTAAAATAATTAAGTAGAATCCTACAACACCAATTTTGACTCTTTTTGTTTGCTACTCTCAAAATAAATTTTACATTTATATGATGCAGTAAGTTTTTGATTGGAATTCCTTGCCAGGTTTCATCTGTTTATAACACAAAAGAAGAAATGTTTCCTATGTGACCTTGAAAGAGTTTTAGTAAATAAGAGTTTGTTACTTCAGTGATAGGATGCCAGACTTGTGAAGAAGCTTGTCTCTTAGGTGGTATTGATACTGGAAGGAAAGGATCTCAATACTGCTTTCATTTCTGAATGTTCATGAAAATGTCTCATCTTAAAGGTTAAGAAGAGATGGTGTTAGTTACTTTATATTCGATTGATACATGACTAAATTAAATCCTCACACCCTGAAATGAGATACATCCTCATGTAGAGATGAATCCTAAAAAGTGAAGATTAGAATCACACCGTTACCTTCAGTGGTCTCAGACTAGCCCAGAGTGATGAAAATTTAATTTAGCACCTTAATTACGGATGCTATCTGCCACTTAAGCACACTTTTAAGCATGATCACTTTCAGTGTAGTTATATGATGAAAAGCTACTCAATTCCATTTGCTGTTCAGATAAGAGGGAATTACCAGTCTAACCATTGCTGTGGTGGAGCCCACACAATCAAACAGTGAGTCGAGGCTACTGAGCACAACTGATCCTGAGAATTTCACAGTACATAAGTTTCAATCTTAGCCTTGATGGAAGGCTACCAGACTGCAAAGTGAGATGACACATGGGCCATTACTGCATGTTATCCAGCCTTCCCTTGAGGGGATCAAATATTAACTGAACAAATGTCTTATCGTGTATACTGGTTTTCTTTCACTCCCCAGCAGATGACTGGTGACACACTGACACTGCTCATTCGCATTTACTGCTGGGTTAATTTGAATTCTAATTGGGCCCATTTCAGCAGCAGCCACGAAGGTCTGAGCCTGGCTGGCTTATCTGACGGAGGGGGTCATCTGAGGGGACCGCAGAGGGAAAAGGAACCACTAGATAGAAGTCTTGCCTCCACCTGCTCCCAAGGGCCCGCTGTCGCCAGGACCCCATTTGATGTGATCCATTTGCGTGGTTTGGTGCTTATCGTGTCAGCATCAGGAACACCGTGGCCCCCACCCACACTACACACAGATGACTCCGATAAGTGATCCTACAAGCATACATCTCACCCCCTCAGACCACATCCATATCTCCTATGAAACCACACAGGAACAGAAAACTCCCAAAGCCACATCCCGCTTCACATAAAAGTGGATAAAGGGATGAAAGGTTTTGTATACAAACAGTTTAAATAAAGAATTACTGCTAATAGCTCTTTAGCAAGAAAAGAAAGCTACCGCACGCATGTGATTCAGTCATTCAGGCAAACTGGGCACACTGCCGTGTCCAAGGACCATTCAGATCTCCACTGACCCTAATTGCTTTATTTTTTCAATGATTCTATCAGCTCTTTGATGTCCAAATAAATGTAGAAAATTGAAGTTAATTGCTATATTTGTGTTCAGCAATGATAGCGACTGTTGTTCCACAGCTGAAAATAAACACTTCCCTTTAATTAAACATCCCTCCGGACACAAGGAATCATTATGCTTTTTACAACCCCTTTTTCATCCTCCCTTTATTTACTGACAGTGTGCAATATTTGCCACTGGGAAAAAAAAGTGCAAACAACACAGGAAATGAGGAGAGAGCTTGGTAAAGACAAATTCTCAAAAGAATTCCTCTGTCATCGCTGGACTTTTCTTTATTTTTTTTCTTTTTTTACACCACGCTTTCTGTGACAGAGCTGCACAATAAGTTGCAAGGGTCAGTGGTACTGAAACAAAACGGGGCTGTTCCACTCGGGCCCTGGAACAATAGAAGTGACCCAATCCATTCTACTCTGTGTTTGGGCTTTATTTTAGCCTTAAATGCCCAGATGCCATGGCTTTTCTTTGAGAGAAATGACTGTGGACACCTCCTTCACATTTTCCCTTTCTGGGCCATTTTCACTTCATAAAGCTGCAGTCAATGTGTTTTGTGTGCGGTGAGGAGGGTCTGACACATACTGTGGTGGTCTCAGTCGCTGTCTACATTGGTGGCTCAAGTAGTCCTAGGATTAGGCTTTTGTGTGCTGTGAAAAGGTAAAAGAAGTCACTTATTTGGGCTCAGTGAAGCTGCTGATTTCCAACCCCATTTTGGAAATAAGAGAAAGGCTTTGAAATCCGTCTCCCTCATTCTCCACTATAAATCACCAGTGTCTGGCAAATTCATTCATTCAGTTTCATTCTCCTGAAAACAACACAAAACATTTTCAAATACACAATAAACAACAATTCTCACATTCAAAAAGTCACAGAAAGCACAGAATGCACTATCTTCATAATGCTGACATGAGGAAAGATTTCAGATTAGATCGGGACTTTGTTATGTACGTTCTCAGGCTCTGACAGCCCAGGGGCTTGGCCTGCATGTTTGAGTCAGAGCAGCTGAGGTGCTGGACCACAGCATCATGGGAGACCACACATACACACTGGAAGCTTTTGCTGGCCAATGCCCGCCATCAAATGACCGTGTGTGGTATTGCTGAGCGACCACTTAAGTACACCCATGAGCAACACACACCTATGATGATGTTTTCCTATGTTTTGGTTTGTATTTACTCAGCTGATCAAATAAGTAAATGAAATAAGCAGGCTGGCTCATTTTTAGGCTTTTCACCTTTCAGAGCTGCTTGTATTTTTCACATTGTTCAGGAAGATAATGGTATTGTCATACAACAATACTAAAAAATAAATGATGTATATCCAAACCTATATCTTTCCAAACAACACTTGTGTTTCTCAAGCTAACCTTTATAATGCCTGGAGCCAGTGCATTCTTTGCTTCTTCTGTCACCAGAGTGGTGAAGAAGCAGAGAAAGCAGTGAAATCCCATCCTACAGCACTCACGGTTACGTCAGCAGTTCTCATATCCCACAAAGCCACTGAGGAGGCCTGACACGCAAAGTGCCACAATATACAGACTCGCACAACGATCCACCCGCTGGTGTTTTTAGACAATAGCCATTTTTTGGCCTGAGTTTAAAGGCAACATTGGTCTATCTGTGCTAGGTGTGGATTTCTTTCCACACAAATACTGAGTTTATTGCTTTAAGTTATTATATCAAAGCCAATATACATGAATTGTTTATTTAAATTAGCAAAAGGGAGCTGTCAAAGTTACATGAAATTAACTGCCCTGGTGTTTTAGCTAAATCATCTTTACAAAATCATTTTTTTTCAGGGCAAGAAGGGCAATAAAGGCTATGCAGGACCCCACAGTTAGTGGTGTGACTTGGTCAAGAGCCCTCACATGGAATCCACTGAAAGACCCCTGCACTCACCCCTTATTGTCTTGCCTTCCTCCCCTGCCCTCTCTATGAAAACAGAGGCAACCCAGGATTTAAAGGTCAAGTCCACACAAAAGCTGACAGTCCCCAAAGCCTGAGGTGTTTTTAATTGACATTTCTGTCTTTGTCCCTTTACCATAAAAAGGAGAAAGAAAAGAGCCTTTTTCCCAATATACTAAATTACTACTAAATGAGACCTGTGGAAAAATAGGGCTGTGGGGTGTAACCAGGTTCCACCAGCTTGAGGGAATCCCCTTGTTAGGCGGGTATGGGGGCAGTGCTGAAGGGCTGTAAGTGCTTACTCCACCATAAAGGAGGAGGCTCAGGCACAAATCCCCACACAGAGGCAGCCTCTCTCCATAGAAAGAGATAAACCAGTTAGGGCTTTGTTTATGAAGTTTTACTTTATTCCCCCCTGACAACCATTTAAACAATGACTATGGGGAAATGTCCCTCAGCGAATGAGCAACAATAGTCACGATCAGCAGCTTTTCTGAGTAGCTAATACTATGATAAAAAGAGTGCAAATCTTCCTTCCTGGAAGCATTAAAAGCTTCTCCATGAAAGACACCTGCAAACAAGAGCAAAAAGCAGCACAAACAAAAGTGCTTTGTCCAAAGGATGCCATCTTTGTCCACTATTACAATCACCACCCACTTTCAGCTGCTACAAAGGGCCAACTGAGACAATGTCCACATTACATATCCAGTCTAAGGTTGTCACAGATTGCTCTTCACATTCAACACTATTTTATGTTTATATATATATATATATATATATATATATATATAC
Source organism: Melanotaenia boesemani (assembly GCF_017639745.1). NCBI lineage: Eukaryota > Metazoa > Chordata > Actinopteri > Atheriniformes > Melanotaeniidae > Melanotaenia > Melanotaenia boesemani. The sequence continues at coordinate 16,644,599 of NC_055693.1, forward strand.
ACATACACCTATATGTGTGTGTGTGTGACATGACAGGACCGTTTTCATTCATGACAAACTACTTTTACTATTTTCTATTAGAACGAAGTAAGGACTCCTCTACAAAGTTATTATTTTACTTTAACCATTATTCATCTTATTATCAAAATAAGGAGGAACTATTGCAAACAAAGAGCTTTTATATGTATGATCTTTTGTGCTTTCAGCGTTTAAGATGGCTTTTGTCTACTGTGAGATGGGTATCTGCCACAAACATCACTCAGGCATTGTAGAGGGGGGGATTCATTTTCAGCTCGCCTTTGTTCTATTCTTTGGCCCGAACCAAGGAGCCACGCCTGCTCCTCTACCTCGAATTGTGCAGCAAACATTCCCTTCTTTGTGGCACTAGGTGCATGAGCTGGCTCATCTCCGCAGGCTTTCGTGGGAGATGGCTGTCACAGTGGCAGGGTGGCATTTAGTAACCTAACCTGGTTATCTGCTAGGGTGGCCCTTGGCTGCAAGGCCAATAAGACTGTAAAGCAGTAGGTAAATTTTGCTGAGAGGGGAAAGTCCTGCTCTGGATCTGTTTCAACTGACCTGCCCCCCCACCCCCAAACATATCCTATGCATGCTGATGTAGCTGCTTTTTTCTTCACCACTCAACACATTGTCCTTGTCATGCCCTCCTGGTCCTCCTCACTGTTTTCCTCCATCATCATGTGGCTTTATTTCTTTTTTACTTTTTATTACTTTTAGTCTCCATACACATTTTCTGAAGACTTCTGTTGTGTCACACTGGGGGAGCCACGCCCTCAGCCTATGTGCACACTTTTATTAAATCTGTGCAGGCGCTGGGCCGCGCTGGCGGGTAATCCTACAGTAATTGTTTCCAGATTAGGGGACCTGGACCACAAAGCAGGTTTAGCCAGGCATGAAATGGCCTCCCCATGCTGCAGTACTGGCAACCAAACCTTCCGAGGTGAGACTCACCTGGGTGAAGTCCACAAACGTCCATGGAAGCAGAGAGTCCAGGTAGCCAATGTCCTTTGAAAATCTGTTGAGGATTCTTCCTGGGAAATAACATAACAAGGATGACAAGATCAGATAAAACCAGACTAAATTATTAATTATTATTATACAATAATTGAAATTTCTTACATTAGTCATAAAGATGCTGTTCCTTATAAATGAATATAAGTGATATTTAAGTGAGGTGAGACATTTTATGATCACTCATGTAACATCAAGTAGATACTTCACTTCAATCTCAAACTAATCCCATATGCAATTTGGATCCAAAAATATGAGTCAAATATAGATATGCTTCATTGATTAGAAGCTCTAGACTGCACCCATAATTGTTTGTTTCAATTTCTATTGAGCAACTGTTATAAAATTCCCTTCCTATTCAAAAGAAGAGATAATAGACACTGAGTGTGATATCAGATGGAAAACACAAGTCTGTCTAGATGAAACAATAAATTATTATTTGTCTAGCATTTCATAAAGACTGCCCTACTCTTGGCTCAATACGTGAGGGAACCTTTTGTTTGGAAACAAAAGGGCAACAGAAGCCGCATACCTGCCTTTTTGCTCTGACTGGCAGTGTCAGTGACATTAATTGAGTTGCCTCCAATCTGCTCAGGTGTTCATTATTTTGGATGGTGCTCTGCAGGTACTGTGGCGGCTTTTTATTGTTATTCCTTTAGTAACTTTTCTTTCTTATTCTGATCCCACAGCACATAAGATTAAACTCCAGCTGCTTTCACACACTGTTTACTGCAGGGTCAGTGATATCCCAATCCCCACAATGCACTTCCTAAAGACAGACAAGACAGAAAGGCTTTTACTAGTTCTGTCCCTGAAGTATGTCACCAGACTCTGAGCAGGAGACACTGAGTATTAAAGCAGTGCCAGCTATGGGACAAATGGAACTGGTCCCATATTAAAAAGAGAGCTTCGAAATTAGCTCTATTTTGTCTACAGTGTATTCTCTCTGTTAGATTGCTTCCAAATGACATCATATTGCTATTATGTATTTAAGGAATCAATCCTTTTTCACCATGACACCTTATTTGGCAAACATTAATATCTGGGCAAGTTAGAATTCTGACCATATTATTATTGCTATGCACATTTTCCACATGAACTCAAATGCTGACTGGACTGAAACATTTTTCTGGCATGTTTATTTTATGTAAAATTAGTATATGCATATTAATTATCATAGAAATGTATCAGGTTTAACCATACAGGCTAGTTTTTAATCTGTAGCCCCCGGCAGGTAGAGGGTAAATTAAATATCAAAAGATAAACTACAAAAACATGCAAGCACAGGCAAATAATGATATTTGTATGTCTTTTGGTGATCTAAAGTGACTAGCATCTGTAGAACATCCTCATTATCTTTGTAAGATGGGACAAAATTACATTTTACTATCAATTAAAACATTAAATTGAGAAATTAGCACCAGAAAAACACTCTGATGCACATGCTCAGTAGGACTGCATAAACAATGCAAAGTGACATTGAAAATAGATGATTAAGTGACCCAAAAATTCATCAACTCAGTTCTGCCATATTCAAGAGGTTCAGAAGTACAAGAAGAAACACCTCAGTGCAGGATAAAGAAGTTCCAGCATCAATATTTGGCAAAGAAATACTTAAAGGGACATAGTGTAACAATCACTAGCATGTATCGTTGGAATCGTGTATCATATTCTAACATCTCAGTGCTTCACTTTCTCAAACATGTATTGCACCAACAGTAGCAGCTGTGTCTCAAAAAGCCTCGACAATATTGATTAAAGTGTGTCATCCCATAGTTTATGGAGTGTTCACTCAGTTGAAGGTGTTTGTGATTTCATAAATATTGTAAACTGCATCCCATCAAACTGTCAGATATCATTCCTCTGTGTTTAGAACAAGCAGCAACCTCCGCCAGTAAAATGTGAAGCCGATGCGGAAGTGCAAAAAATTACAGTACACCCCTCATCCGCTAGAGGCTGGCACCAAAACAGAGTCAATCCCTATAGACTCCCATGTTAAAAAGACCAACTTCACAGCTGAAATAAACATGTTTAAAGCCTGGTACAAAAACCATTTTAGGATTAATAGGTCAAGTTTACCTTCATGACAACTGTGAGGGGGTGAATTTTTTCTAACTCATCCATTTGGATGTTATTTAATCTTGAAATTCAGCATAATTAGGAGTGTGTCCTTTTGATTGATAGGTACCCAATACCCGTGACAAGAAGGGAGAGTGCAGCATAACCATGTTTTTTAGCCGGCTAACAGCGCACCTTAGCTTTAGCCCACCTACCTCCGTTAGCTGGTTAACTACCCTTAGCTCCGGGTTAGTTTGATTAGCTCTTAGTTACAGGCAGCTCGGAGTTTGATGGGTGTCAGTCATCCACCCCCACCTTCACAGTCCCCATCTCTTTGCTCATTTTTTGATTTTCGGGGAATGACGGCACACTTGACGCTGCCAAGATGGCGATGCTGGGAACCGCCTAATGAACTTCAGTTCAGCTCTTCAGAAACCTACGGGTGACGTCATGGAGGCTCCGTCCATCTTTTATTTACAGTCTATGGTTTAGAAGGAAGAATGGTTCTCACGGAGAACGGATCTTGACGGGGAAACTGGCCTCGACACAGCACTGGCTTTTTGTCACAATAAAAGCCAGCTTATAAAGCCTTCCCACCGGCATTTACTCAAACTTTACTGCAACTGTAAAAAGCTGCCGTTTACCGTGATTATAAAAAAAACTGAAACCATGTAAACATACACTTCTGTACCAACAAGGCTGGTGTAGTTTATCAGGATCTAATGTTATGCTGCCCATGGTAACTAGCCATCCTGTCTAACAAAACTGAATGAATAAATTTAGCTTTAGGCTCATTTAGGCAGTACCACTGACTTACTTGATGAGGAGAAAGCTGGCAACTTCAGCATCCCTTTTAAAATCTTTCTCCTTCTTGAGCTCCTCCCACCTGGGGAAGGCCAGCCTGATGTTGATCCTCCTTTTTGTATTGTCTGGTCATGCTGCCTTTTAAGTGTCTCTTTTCTGTCATGATCTGTGGGTTTTGGTTTAAGGTTTTGTACTCCTGTCATGTTTAGTTTTGTTTTCCTGTTTTATTTTATTGTGTTTTCCTCTTGTGTATTCTGTTTTGCTTTCTGCTTTCTATTCGTTTGTACACCTGGTTAAATTTGCTAATTGGCATTGTTAGTTCACCTCTATGTATAAATACCCTTCGGTTTCATTTACTCTCTGCCACTTCATTGTAGTCTTTATGTCCTGTGCCCTCTGGTTTGTCTTTAGTTCAGTAAAACCTTTATTCTGCACCTGTCTGCCTCGGGTCTCCTCAGCCTGCGTTTGGGTCCTTACCTCAACCTCAATCTGTGATATTTTCGCTTTCTTGTTGATGTTAAAAACGGCTCTGGTGCTGCTGAAGCATATACATGGTCATGTATTTTTATGAACAATTTAATAGATTTTCCAACTTGCCAGGGTAGTAAGTCTCTCTCGTTTATCTTCTCCGCCTGTGTGTTAATCACTGTATGCTGGCTCACACGGTTTTCGTGTTGGGGCTTTTTGTCCTTTGCTGGTGGCTGTAGTCTCAAGATGGCAGACGTCACAGAGCTTCCCTACCCTACCGGCTTATCCGTCATATGTATAAACAAATCTAAAATTCTTTGTTTACAACAATATGTCAGATCATTAGTGAAGGTCATAATACATCAATGATAACACATATACATGCAGACATCGATTTTGGTCAGCAAACATCAGAAAATGTTCCACAATGTCCCTTTAAAGAGAAACTTTTCAAAGATTTTTATAGGCAGATAAAACTAGTGACTCACAGTGGACCAGATGGACTGACATGGCAGAGCAGCTGGATGCTGGATCACTCCCACACTTGGAGAAGCACTCTGAGTAAACTGAAAGTTTAGGTTACTATCATTAAAGAAGAAGTAGTTTAAGCTTTTTAGGTTAAAGATAGAACGGTTTTAGTGAAAAAGATCAATAACAGAACAAGAAACTTCCAAAGACAGAAGGTTTCCACCATTTGATTTAAACAAAAAGGGCTATATCAAGTTTTATTTTTGAAAGTTCAATAAAATTAATTGGCATTTAGGATTATTTACTTGACTTTAAGGACACATTGAGGAAAAAAAGAACCAATTTTGATAAAGAAATGTGCATTTCAGTTTTCAAATAACTGTGCAAGATTATATATTACCATTAGAGAGAAGCAAACCCCTATTTTTTATTTGGTAAATGTGCAGATTTTATTTTAGTTTCAGTTTGAATTGAGTGAGAGGATTACATTTTTCAGCAATAAAATTAATCTTAAAGGGAATTCAGACTGCATTACAACTGAACATTAAATATAAAAGCATTGGTTTCCTCAGTCAACATTTACAAATAAGCATTTTACGAATACTATAAATAAATTACACTCTACATAATAAGTTGGAATGAACTGGGTTCAACTGTATTACATTGGGGTCATAATTGAAATGGACAGTATTTAATTGTAATTTAACATGTTAAAATTTTTGATAGTGCTATGTGACAACCTTTGTTATGAACTCTTGTGAAATAAAACTTGAATTGGCCATACAAGCATGTAGATGAGTTTATTTGAGGTCACAGAATAGGCTGTAGAACTGGGTAGGTCATGGTAAAACACAGTGAAAAGAAGGGCTAGATGGCACATTGACAGACTGTGTTAGTATGGCACTCTAAAGGTAGCGGCAGAGCCATGGCACCGCTGACCTAAAAGTCGCCTCCCAGCTTCTAGCCAGTCCTACGGAGGAGGGCCCTGTAATCACCTCTCTCCACGGCCATAAGCAGCTTACAGCTTTATCCAAAATGCCGCTCCTGCCTAAAAACATGCATGCAGACGAGGCCGGGCTCCCCATAACAGCCATTGCATAAACCCAGCCAGAGCATTATTCCCCGCAACAACCCAGCAATGCTCCAAATCAGTACTGATTCAAAGTCAAGTGGCGTAAGCATGTTGTACACTTGGAGGCAGACTAATCTTATTCACAGTGTGAGTGCCCCTTTAGCATACAGACATCCCGAGGGGAGGGTTCAAGCAAGGGGGTAGAGCTGCTACCATCTACCATACCAGTGGAGGATATTGCTGCTTTAGTCTGTGAATAGACGGGGGAGTACTTGTCAAACTGTGTTTGTGAAATATTCAATAATTTTTTATGTAATTTTACTGTCTAAGCCATAGATGGCCCAAATCCATGCATATCTGGCAAACAATGCCAATAAGAAAAGAATAGGTTTCTCCAGGTTACATCATAACATGGCTGGAGGGTATTGGAGCAGGGAATATCAGTCAGCTATCAGCTGTTTGACAAGCAGCTCAGTTAACAGAGAGTTTCATTGGAGATGAAGTAAAGACCCCTCTTCCACTGACTACAGACTAAAGAGGGGATACATTACAGTGATGCAGTTACACAGAGACATTCATTGCATGGTGAAGCCTATGAGGTAAGATCGGCATGGGACAATGGCTTCAATCACTCTGGGTGGTTGTCAACAATATCACTTATTGTGTGCAGAGGGGTATAGACGTTTCAGGATATCAGCAGCATTAGTATCAAACAATTTCTCATGCTTTAAGACTCCAGGGGTGATTTGCACCACTTTTCAGGCTCCGGAAATATCAAGCTCCCCCAACTAAGGTGGCTTCTTAGGTGGAGATATTAGGTGAGCAGGGCCCCCAATCACACTAAAAGAAGTGGAACAGTGGGGTTCGGCCAGAGCAGAGCGTGTGGCAAATCGCTGTTCCCTGTAAACATCAAGATAAGGGGACGACTCAGAGCCGCTCCATGTGTGGGCCCCAGTGCGGTTGGAGGGGCCTTTCAGTGAAGCAAGTGTGATAATAAAGCAATACTGAGGAAGGGGCTGCCAAGGCTGGAGGTGGCACAGCTCACCTGCACTTCCATGAAGGGCCCAGAGGCCTGGGGCAGCCTCCCACCGCCGGCGCCTTGCTGCCAATACTAATACATTCTAAATCCATTCTCTTCGCTCACACCACCAGGCTCCTGCAATCTCCTCTCCTTCCCTTTCATGCAATTAAATAGTGGAAGTGCCGAGCGAGGGGGAGCCCTATCAGCCATACTGCACACACACACACGACTCCATCTTCGCATTCAATTTACACACTTCGATATCATCATCCTCTCTGCAGTACTTCCTTCACTTCACTCTTAACACTCCAGCATCCCAGACCTGAAATACAGACATTAAAAACACTGCCTCTGTAGACACAATTAGAATCTCACAGCACTGACTACAGAGGATCTAATGTTCCCTGCATCAACAGTAGCTGAGTGACACCCAGCTCTGAGATGGCCCACTATGCTGATGTGAAACGGGAACGGGAGATGTGAACGTGTGTGTGTGTGTTGACTGAAACTCCACTCCTCAACTGTGCTGACGAGCTGAAGCCCTGGCCTGCAGTCTCTGAGGGGATTAGCCCACTCAATGACACTAAATTACAGGGATCAACATTAACTCGACACATTCACCGCTGTCTGTGCTGCTTTAAGTGGATCACATTTGGATGAACAGTTGTAATAAGATTGTACATATACTTAAATTGAGCAACATGAATATTTAAAGTTAAATAAAGTCACATAAAAGAAAAAAAACTGCTTGTGTTTTTATCAAATTTATCTGGCTAGCTTATAAACTCCTCAAAGAAGTATTTTAACAGTATATAGGAATTTTAATCATGAAAAGCTCCAAGTTAGAAATTATCTTTCTCCAAAGCACAAAAGATAACACAGATTCATATGGTGCAGAAGCATTCAGTGGCAAACATAGATGAGTTACAATGCTTCTCCATCAATCATAATTCAGCACAGCTGTACTCTATTGTTATAAACCACATTCATAAAATAACAAATAAGACCTTTGTGCAGCAACGCTTGAAATGGTAATCTTTAACTGTGAGGATAGCTATCAAATACTGGGCATGGGCAGCAGCAGTGGCACACCTATCATTTACACATGTAAACAGCTGTCAAACCCTTAACAGCACACGGACACACACTTACAAATCGCTCACACTTATAGCAAGACAGTAGTGAATGTGTACGCTGTGATGGAAGTGACAGTTATTGTGTGAGGGAAAAGAATTTTTAGACTGAAGCAGAACATTAAAAGAGAAGGAAAAGAAAGCGCCGACAACAGCTGCTTTTGTCCTGTTGTTCTCTACAAGGTTTCACTAAAAGGAATTAATGAGTTGAAGAAAATACACAGAGGCAAAAGAAACAACCAATTACAATAAGTCATATCTACTCTAAAGTGGACAAAGGAAAAGAAAGGCATACACTTGGAGCAGTTTTTTTTTTTTTTATCAAATCCAGTCAAACACAATGTTGTTTGCAAACTTGGAGGCCAAGCTGTAATGACTGGACTGATCACATAATGGTTACTGATAGTAACATAACAGCAATCAGATACCAGTGCCTGCGCAGCCACTGTTTTGCCACACTATTAACCAGATTATTAGATTATCCAAAGTGTTTGCTTTCCTCCACATGCATAGATTATAAAAGCAAGGCACACCCAGATACTTTAAGCAACCAGGTGGCTCAATGCACGAAACAACATCAGTAATAAAAACAAAAGTAAAAGATTAAGACATGTGGTTTTCATTCCAAACACAGCTTTGCAATGGAGAGCTTTGTCACTACACCCACTTCTAATGCTAGTAGAAACCGCAATCTCCTGAACACCCTCAAATCATATATAGACTTGTGTTACCAGCTTATTATGACTCATTATACAGATACAAGTTCTCTTCTTGTTGAAAATTCCCACACGACCTGATTGTGCTGTACACGCATGTCAGTATGAAGAGATTAAGCTGAGTAATTATCTCCTGACAGGTGAACAATGCTCCAGAAAAATTGAAGTTATCAAAGAGTGGGCCACTTGATAGTTGACTTTGGATATGACTGACAGACTGTGGTGACACTATTTCACCTAATTAAAAGAGGTTTTTAATTAATACAGCAAACTATAGAGATAAAACAAAAAGGGTAAAACATTTTCATATAGTTACTTTTTCTCTGTGTTTTGCTCATTACTTCAAAACATGGTCAAAATTTGAATAAAAACAAAACTTAAATACGCTGTTTGGCCTTGTGTAAAAAGTGTTTGTTCACTTTTCTTAAATCATGGTCCATTTCCCAGAGCCACTGAACAGCAGCTCCAGCCTACAAAGCTAATGAAATAATCAAGATTGCTGATACGGAACACAAGATAAATACCTGTGTATTTGCACAGCTCTGTAGTGCAAATACAGCATTGTTTAAGATCTACTGCAAACAGAATTTACTCAATCTGATTGCTGGCTTTTTTGTACATTCTCACACTAAAAAATAAAAAAAATAAAAAAAGATTGCATCCTTACTCCTCATTTTAAATACGTTATGGCTAAATATCAAATCTTGTCATAGCATTTTGGACAGAAATGGCAATTGGGGTTGGGCTGGTTTTCTTTGAGCAGTGGTTTTTAGAATATCAGTCAATTCAAGCAAAATTTTAAATTCAATTAAACAAAAGCAAACTATTAATTTGCTTTTTTAGTAAAATAAAATTTAGATTTTTAAAATTAATATTCACTTAAATTATTACTATTTCTTGTCTTTTTAAGGAGGAATATTTTAAAATTTTAAAAATATAAATTATTATATCATGGTGAACTTGACAGTCTTGGCAAACCATGAGGTAAAAGCTGTAAGATGAGATGAAAAAATATGACAAAGAAAGTGATAGTCTGCTCTCTAGTGGTGAAGTGAAACAGTAACCAGTACGGTGAGTCATCTGTCTTGTAGAGCACTGCTCCTTCATTAAATTAACTTCTCAGCTCTTTCAATGAAAACTTACCAATTGGGTTGATGTCAAAAAACTGGACTGAGGTCCGGAGGATGGCGTTAAACATGTTGTTGTGAAGGGTTTGGGCTGATTTCACAAGGACATTAAAGAAAACTAAAGTGCGAAAAAAGCCAAACAAAACTGAGGTCGCTGTTAAACCTGAAAAAAAAAAAAAAAACAGAAAAAAAAAATCATGAGTGGACAATCTAATTTTATCCTTGTGCCTGCTACAAGATCGGCTATTGCACAAATTTAAATTGGCATTATTGAGCAAACAGTTATGTTCCGATTTATTTTTCTTCTTCAATGCTGCTTTATCGCTGCGAATGCAAAGCGTGAAAGAGTGAAGAGGCTGGGAGTCAAAAGTAGACAATCAGAGCAATCCGACAGCACAGAACAAGAAAGGCACTGCTATCTCGCTGTACAGCTGAGGCCCATGTGCAAATACATTGGGCCTTGAAGGCCTTGGGCCACAGCCAAAGAACTGTGAATCTGTTCACTGAATAGCTGCTGTATTCACAGTCTTAAAAGTACACAAAAAGCAATGTGCGTTCAGAAAGCTTCACCTGCGTAAACACCTAGGTACAGGTCAAGGTCCAGCTGCTGGGGGTAGCTGCCATTGAGGTGCTCTGTCACACTAATGTGCTTCTGTTCAGAGGCCCTGCGAGTCAGCCACGAAAGAAACAAAAATTCACAAGGACAAATAAACATGACAAAGAAAAGGACGATGCAACATTGAGGCACTTCACAAAAAACATTCCTCATATTCTAAAGCACAAGGTCAGTTTCAATAAGTAACAGATAATGTCAAGAAGAACTGTGTGGATCAGTCATCTTCTATTAAATCATCAACCATTTTCAGTCTAGGAAAGAAACATTTCAGTTTGAAATACAAAACCTGTTATTAACTCTTTTTTTTTACATTGTGTAAGGAAGCAAAATCTCACCAGCGTGCAAGCCACCAATCCTGCAGGACAAATGTAATCTAAATATGACACAAAAATGAATAAATCAACACTGTGTTAAAATGAAAGAAAGACTAAACATATAACTTAATTTCTTGCTCAAGTAAAATAGCAAGAAATTTATATAATATTAAATGTAGTCGAGAAAAACTTTGTTGTATTTATCAAAATAAAATAAGGAAATGAACTCACATGAGCTAGGGCATTGAGTACAAAGAGGACCAAAAGGACCAGGAAGTTAGCACCTGCCAAGAAATATTTCACATATATATGCAGGCCAACGTTTCCTTCTAAGCGGCTTTCCTCCTCTGGTTGCACTACCTACACATAGAAAACCATGGCGTCAGTGGAAGTCATCCAGCAAGCTTTAAATCAGGCTGTACTGGGAAAATAGGAAAATGTGAGTATCTACTGCTCTCTGGTGGTTATGGGGATGCAAAGCAAGCAGCTTTTTTCTTTTTAACAAATAATATTAGATGATTTAATCATTAAAAAAAAAATACCTACCACTGCAAGAGGCTCTGCTCCCTCAATCAAAGAATACCGAGAAGAGGACAGAGAAGACATAGAAGAGTTGTCAGAGAGTGCAGGGAAGCAGGAGACAGTCCCAGGTTGAGTTGTTGTGTCTTGTCTCTCCTCTTGTTCCTCCTTAAGCAGGGAGGTGAAATCTAGTCCAGAGCCTTGCAGCTCACTGTAGGTCCCCTGTGCCACCATCTGGCCCTAACAAACAGAAATCGTCAAGCACACAGAAACAAATCCAAACCACAAACATTAGAAAGTCAAATTCTTATAATCCTGAAATGTGTCCTTAGAGCTTAAAGTCACAGAATGATGTATTGAGGCATTATGAAAAATAATATTTATCCTCAACTGTTCTGGTTTTGTTCAACAGGACAGTACTGTAGAAAAAACAATGATACAAAATATGTAAGTACAGACCCATTTCCTAGAAATCACTATTTTATATGTGAACTAAAACAAAAATTGCAATAATTTCCAACATGCAAAAAGAAAACACCTGGTGGAAGATCTTACAACTGTTTACAGTGTCGCAGACACAAACAGGCATGTATTAAGAGAGCCTCCAGGAGATTCATCTTTCAAATTTATAAGTAAAGATGAGGAGATCATAACTCTGAATGACTTTCTGCAAATAAATAAGCCATTTTAGAATAGCATTTTAAACCCCAAAATTTAAAAGGATTTTATCATCTGCAGTGCATAATATTAATAAAAGATTACAGAAATGGCGTGACTTTCAGAGCCTCAGGCAACATTGCATTAAAAGCAGACATGATTCTGTTGTGGAATCCCTGTATGGACACAGGAACGCTCCTGAAAACCACTTTCAGTGAACACTGTTCATTATAGAATCCATGAATGGAAGTTAAAATACACTGCTCAAAAAAATAAAGGAAAACAACAAACAACACCCCTTAGATCTTGATGAATGAAATATTCCAGTTGAAAATCTTTATTCATTACATAGTGAAATGTGTTAAGAACAAAAAAAACATAAGAATGATCAACAAAAATCAAAATAATTAACCCCGTATCAGAATCATACTTCAAATATAAAAGGAAAGATCAGATCATAGGCCGACCCAACTTCTGTGGGAATTCCTCACGACAATTCAAACTGAGGTTCAGAATTGTCCTGCAACCACGAACTGGAATAAGCAGTATGGAAAATGGCGCAGCATGGCAGCGGTGGATGGAACAAGACATTATATCCCAGAAGTGCTTGATTGGATTAAGGTCTGGTCAACGGGCAAGCCAGTCCATAGCATCAATGCAGGAACTGCTGACACACTCCAGCTACACGAGGTTGAGCATTGTCATGCATTAGAAGGAACCCAGGTCTCACGGCAGCAGCATATGGTCTGACAATGAGTTTGAGGATCTCATCCAAGTTCTTAATGGCAGTCAGGGTACCTCTGGCTAGAACTTGGTGGACTCTGTGGCCCTCCAAGAATATGCCTCCCCAGATCATCACGGACCCACTGCCAAACCAGTCATGCTGGAGGATGCTGCAGGCAGCAAAATGTTCTCCATGTCGTCTCCAGACTCTCACATCTGTCACACATGCTCCTCTCATCCATGAAGAGCACAGGGTGCCAATGATGAATCTGCCAATTCTGGTGTTCTCTGACAAATGCCAATCAGGCTGCATGGTGTTGGACGTCGGGTCCTCATACCACCCTAAGAGTTTGACAATTCAAGCAGAAACATGGACATTAGTGGCCTGCTGGAGGTAATTTTGTAGAGCTATGGCACCGCTCCTCCTGTTCCTCTTTGCACAAAGGAGCAGATGGCGGTCCTGCTGCTGGGTTGTTGTCGTCCTACAGCTCCTTCCACATCTTCTGGTATGCTGGCCTGTCTTCTGGTGTCTCCTCAATGCTCTTAACACTGTGCTGGGAGACACAGCAAACCTTCTTGCCACATTGATCTGTCATCCTGGATGAACTGCATATCCTGGACTACCTAAGCAACTTCTGAGGCAGTGCGGGCAAAATGCAAACGTGACCAAAATCTACCAAAGCTCAGTACTCCTGCTTTAAAAACACCAGTGGGTCTATTTAATTCACAAATGCATGCATTAGATATGAAGAAGTAATGCAAAGTGTAAACCTGCTTATGTCCCAAACAAATCAAGTTAAAAATAAGCATATACTTCACACTCACAGCAGTCACATTTCTGTTTAGACTTTTTATATTTTGTCTTTGTTTCAGTCAAAATTAAGGTTTATATGATTTTAAAAATCATCACAGTTTTCTTTAAATGACAATCACAGCACATCAACCTGTAGAGAAATAAGATTGTAAAATTATTTTGATATCTCAAATTATAAAGATAAATGCTTTTTTTTATTTTTAAGACAGTAGTGATGATCTACATTATGTTTTACTGATTAAAAGTCAACCTGTCCAAGGTGTACCCCCACCTCTCACCTCTCATCTTGTAGTTCAGGGGTATTTTGGTTTAGTTTTTTTTTCTATTTTGTATATTTTTTCTAGGTTTATATTAACCATTAACCAGTAACAATACCTCATACATATAAATGATGTTTTTTTTTTTTTTTTTAAATCATCAGGTTTCTCTTTTACTGTGACATACTGTGACTACTATGACAAGTAAACACAGAATCACCAACCTCCTTTAAGACAACAATCTGATCTGCAGCCTTCAGATACTGCAGTTGATGAGTGACCAGAATACGAGGCTTCTTCCTTAAAAGTCCACAAATGCACCTGATGAGAAAAATATGTGTAACTGAAACGTTCATTTTTTTATCTTATGGTATTCTTTATCACTGGTGATGCTGAGAAGTTGATAAAAAAAATGTACTCTTCAAAGAGATGCCGCCCCACTTCAGCATCCACAGCACTGAGAGGGTCATCTAGCAGGTAGATGTCTGCATCCTGATAAACTGCTCTAAAAACACAGATGTGGAGGTAATCTCTGTGACTGGAACAAAAGACAAAGATGCATAGCTGTAATGTTATTTAGCACACCTTGCCAAGCTGACCCTAGCTTTTTGTCCCCCACTGAGATTGGCCCCTCTGTCTCCAACCATTGCCAAATCACCACCAGGCAACATGTCCATGTCCTAAGAAAAGGTCCAGATATTTATATTCACATTGGACTATTTACAAGCTAGACTAGATACTGTTGGCAGTGTTTCATCTATACAGTTGGCATACGTAGAACTGTATTCAACAGGATTCAAGAGGTTTCTCACTCTCTTGAGAGCGCAGGCTCTCAGAACTCTGTCATACTTCTTGAGGTTGAGCTCCTTGCCAAAAAGGATGTTGCTCCGAATTGTGCCGGGTAAAATCCAGGGTTGCTGAGAAGTGTATGTCAGCTCTCCTTTGACTTTGATCACACCACTTTCCTGACTCAGCTCTCCCAGTATGGCACTCAGGAGTGAGGACTGACAATTACAAACACAATTTAAGATTGAATGACAATTTTTTAGAAATACTCAGTGGTTTTCTTGCTGGGTGAACCAAGAGGATCAGAAACTCAAGATAGAAATAGAGCCTGGAGGCAACAAGCAAAGCTTAGCATAAAATAAATTTAGGAAAATCTACAGTAAATACAAAAAATAAAAAAGACCTTTTTATCTATCTATCTTTTTATAAAATAAACATTGTTGAAGTTATTTATCATGCCTCAGGATTTATGACCGTGTGTGCATGCTGAATCTGAGAGTACAGAACAGACCTGACCTTTCCAGCTCCAACAGGTCCAATAACTGCCAGGAGCTGCTCAGGTCTCACTGTGAAACACACATTCTGTAAAGATGGAGCTTCAAGATTCTGCAAGAAAAAGTAAATGAACTGGAACACTCTAGTAGTAACCCTGCAATATTTCAGGTAATGCAAGATTTATTTGTAGCTATAAACCTGAAACCTGCCCAAGACGCCTCACAGTCTGTTTAAAACATAACACCTTCTTCGCTTTGAACTTTAAGGGCTCTTAAGACTGCATGTGACACTTTTTTTAAGAGAAAAGAGACAGAATTTTTCCTGCCATGTTTCTCACCTTATCCCAGTAGCATACTAAATCCGGAATTTTCACCATGCAGTCCTTCTTCTCTGCCACAGGAAGTCCCAGATGTTGAGGAGCAACTTCTTCCAGCAACAGAAATGTCTTAGAAATAAATGTTAAATACAGTTTCAGTTTTCATGTCATCAACATGTGCTGGATATAAATATACATATATGTGAAAATGTAAGTACATTTCATGGAATATGCTGAGTTTTTAGGATATCTGAACAATCAAAACATTTGACACATTTTAAACAGTGTCTATAGAGATGGTTAATTGAGCATAACCTCTAAAAGACAAATTAAAATTACCATTAATTAATGTAATAGTATGTCGGCCTTGAAAGATGGCCTTGCTCCATGTAGCAGAAATAACTGTTTATACTTTAGTTGCAAGATTTTTCTGAGTTTTCTTAAATTTACAAATCCTACATATTTTTAATGGAATTTAAATCTTGGCTTTGACTTGTATTTAACAAAAACCTTCATTCTTTCATTTTGAGCCTTGGTAGATTTTCTAATGCGTTAAGATCATTAATATGTCAAAAGGTTTATTCCATTACAGTCAATAACAACAAGCTGCCAAGGCTTTAAGGCAGAGAAAATATTTAAAATATTTCCACCAATAGGCTGCAAGGAGCAGATATCTTCTGAAAATCTATCTGAAAAGATTTTCTTGATCTGTGCCAAACATGAGTACTGATACAACTCTAGCTTTTCTTGTGATCTATTGATCTCTATTGATCACAAAACGTTTCTCAATACCCTGATTTTCAGAATCAAACTGTAGTTTTGTTCATCATTTTTTTGTGTGTGTTTTTTTTTTACGTTTTTTATATTACACTTTGCTAATCCCAGTTGGGAAACTTTTTCTCTGCATTTAACCCACATTAGCAACACTAGCAACAGTGGACTTCTAGGTTGGGGGTTAAGCACCTTGCTCAGGGACCCAAGAGGGTCAGCCTATGAATTTGAACCCAAGCCCTCGTCTGTAACCACTAGGCCACTAATGCCCCTGTTTACCTGGACATCAATTTTTAAAAATAACTAAAAATGTAAATTTTATGTCCTCATATTGTGGATACTTAATCAAATATGTTGAAAAAGTCATTAGTTTCTGCAGGAAGTACTTGTGTCATTGTGGGATGTATTTACTTTAATCCTTTGGATGCTGATGAGAGACTCAGAGACTTTCTCTATGGCAAAGGGAAAAAAGAGCGTGATGGTGAGTCTGACTGCTCCATAGAGGGAAACAGCCATAAAAACTCTGCTAGCAGACAGCTTGTTTCCTGTCAGCACGTAAACGCAGACGGTGAAGAAGATGACCATCTTGCTGGCCACAAAGAAAGAGGCCATGTTCAGGCCACGAAGGTAGGAGCTTTGCATGATCTTGCAGATTTCCATTCTGTGCAAAACAAAACATGCAAATTCTGTTTAAAATGTTGTAGGTTTTTATTTAAAATGTATTAACTTCTTTTGTTTTTTTGGACAAGGAAACCTCCAACACCTTTCTACTGAATTTGATTATATTGTCTCACAATTCCCTCCAAAAAGTTCCATAATCATCATAACATACACGAAAACTAGATCTATTGTACCTTCTGACCTCATCCACCAGCGTACCAAAAGGCTTCTCCCACCCGTACATCTTTATAACTCTAATCCCAGAGATAACTTCATTCATTGTGCGGATTCGTTCGTCTGTTAGCGCAGCTGTTTCAGCCCTGAAACACAAGACACAATTTGCAGGACTGGAAAACAAGACAAAGACTTCTATAAGTTTAGAAAACCATATAAAAAACAGACAAAAGACTGCAGACCTGAGACGCGAGAACAAACGACCAAACATGGTCTGTATTGGCAACAGAATGAAGAGGACAGCCATTCCCGCGAGACACGATGGGCCAATCGCATACAGCAACAATAATAACACAGATATTGCTTGAAGAGGACTAAGCCACAAAAAGTGCAGGTATAAGGTAACCTAAAGAGACATTTTGTACAAGTCAAACATAGGATCTTCGTTTTAATGAATGAATAAAATACAATCATTTAACTGAGGGAAGGAATTAATTAATTTAAATTAATTCAACTCTGGAAAGAATCAAATGCTGTGACATCATATAAGCTTCTCCAAACAATGTTATAGCAAATGCTTTGTCCACATTATCTTAAATCATTGAGGTGGGCAAAATAACAGAAATATTAACCTGAATAGAGGAAAGCATTTCTACAGGAGAAAACACTGCAGTCCTTAATATCACAGAAAATATTAACAGCTTAAAAAGAAGCATAGGCATTATGAATAATAATGATATTTGGCTTTAAACTACAACTAAAGAGTTTTCAGTCACCTCGTCAAATTTGTTGACATCATTGGATAAGAGGTTGACAATCTGTCCTGTGGTGGTTTTGGCCAGCGCTGAGCTATTAAGACAAAGAGCCTTTGCGGAACAAAGATATCAGGTCAGGTCTCCAACACTGAGAAAACAAAGAGATATTAACATTCATCATCACTAACCTTCCGATAGATCATATGGCACATGGCCACACGAATCTTCATGCCTGCTAACTGGACTTGATAAAAATACAGATGATGAAGGAGAGCCAGGGTGATGGTGGACAGCGAGATGCCTGCAGCATAGACGTAAACCTCATCGACTGAAGCTGGATGAGTTGGGTCATATCTCTCAAAGTACTCAATCAGCTTCCCAAGCAGCACTGGCTGAATGACTTTGATAACTTCCTAAAAGAAGTGAAACACTGAAATGTAACATGCACAGTTAAATAGAAATTTAACTCTTGATATGAGTGATGTCACCGTGGGACAATAATGTACCTCTACAAAGATGTATATCCCAATGAGTGAGTATGACTTCCAATAACACTGAATGAGAGCTGTGGAGAGTCTGGGTGGCCGCAACTCTTTGGCAGCCTTCTGAACTTCTTGATTCCAGTGACTTCAAAATAGATGGAACAGTAATAATTATTCACAAGTTCTTGGTACACCGAATAAACTGGTGCACACGTCAGAGCTAAGCTAACAACTCAGCAACTTCGGTGGTATATTTAGCCAGTTTTCAGACTCCTCTAGAGACTATTTAAAAGAAATTAAATAGCAATAAATCTAGTGACTTTTTCTGGTATTATTGGGGACTTTTGAAGATTGGCGTGAAAGCACATATCGTTTACTTCTCAATGAGCCATGGGCGCTGCTGAAGGCCCCCCCCCCCCCCCCGTCCAAAAGTGTTCCCAGCTGCAGTCAGAGGAGCAGATGTTCACCTCTACTAGTATGAAGTGAAGACAGAAAATGAAACGCACATTCCCATTCCCATGACACTGGCTGATCCCACTCTGGCTTAACCTTAAATAATAATGCCTATTAATGAAGAGTGTGGACAATAACATTAGAAAAGTTAAAAGTACTGTAACATGTTCTAGACTGTTCATCAAAGAACAGGCATAGCTGTTAGTTAAAATACTTAAAATAGCACTTTAACTTTAAGTCTGTGGTAAACTGCAAATAAAATGCCCATATGGGATCAATTAAGTTTTCTGAATCTGAATTTAATGCGTTAATCAAGGGCTGTCTAATTAATGCAATTTTTAATGAGATTAATCACGGCTCACAAATTAATTAATGATTAATCACCATTCACAACAAATCCTGAAATCTGCCTGTTTTTACGGTATTTTATCAACAGAAAGAGCAAACTAATGCTCACTTGTGTTTTCTTTGCATTTTTACATCAGATCATGTTAGTTATAATAATCAGTTCAATATTACGTAAATCAAAAATAAAAAAAAAATATGGTCAGGGCCCCGCCTGGCCCCCCATCAAAACTTTTCTAGGCCCACCCCTGCATAGTTTAAGTATAAATCCTTTTTACCTCCAGTCACCTACTTTGTTAGTGAAAGGTCCTGTTCTGATTCGTATTTTAGAGCCTGTTTGTAATTTCTCTCATTGCATTCATGGCCCATAAATGATCAGATCTGTGCCTACAACATCTGCACAGCAACAATGATTTAGAGAAGACATCCCCTTGCTTCGTTTTGCTGTGTCACTCTCACTAAACATCTGAACCTGATCTATCTTCATAGATGAGTGCATGGCTCTTACACAGCTGATTTACTAGCAAACACCATTAACACTGAAAAGTAATATGAAAAAAAGGCTAACAATATCTAACTGAAATAGGCTGTTATTAATAAAATAAAATACAGAAATTCACTGTCAGATATCATTCCCATGACACTGGCTGATCCTGCCCTGGCTTACCGTCAGATATTAATGCTTATTAATGAAGAGTGTGGATGAAAACATGTAAACATGTTGTAGACTCTTAATTTAAAAAAATAGTCAAAATACTTAAAATGACACTTTAACTTTAGGACTGTTCATTTTTGGACACAGATATTTCCTTTTTCTTTTAAATGCATTTTACAGATGTTTACTAGAGCTTGAACTTACAATATTAATGTCTGTGTCTCTAGCTGCGTTTGCATTACAGTTATAAAAATAAAAGCGATTTTTCTGAAATTTTGACAAAGTGCAGTTGTGATTTGCAGGTGTTTCTAATGGATGGTGTTCAGCGCATTAGCAGTTATTCTTATAATACCTCGTCCCACGAGACTCCACTTTGAAGATGATGGAGATTTCTAATTCTTTGTAAAACTCTGCATTTTGCTGTTGTTTGCTATCAAGGATGGAAGTTATGTATATTTATTTTTAATTATTTGTCAAAAGATACTCTGTGTATATAATGCAAACTCTATGTATGTATATAATAAAAAGAGTTGTGGATTTATATGGATCTTCCACACACGGCTGAAGTGTAAAATGGCCAATGTATGTTTGATTCTTCATCACTATGGGACAGAGCAATTATCCAATCCACCAAACAACTGAAAACAATATTGAGTACCAACAGCAGAATATTACAAGGGATTTTGACACATTTTTGGGGGGACTACCCATAAGTTTAGCTGTTTAGCTCATTCCATAAATGCACCATCCTCATAAGTTATGCCTTGCTGTAAAGGGGACTACTCAAGTAAAATTATACTTTATCAACTACCTGAGTCTTTCTTTTTATATTTGTGAGATTCCACAAAGTTTTCATGATGTTTAATTCTGGGGACGAGGAACTTCTTAACCATTGCTGCTTTTGGAGTGTGTTTTTCTGCTTTAAAAGCTACTTTTTCATCTTTAGCTTTTTAAAGATTGCCTACCAAAGCTTTGTTCTTTAATTGGAGTTGTTGTTTTGTTTTCCTTCTACCAGTTAAATGTTCTCAATGTGACTGGCTACAACACAAACAAAAAGCATGATCTATTCATCCCCATGACAAACATTTTGGATTTTTTTATTTATTTATTTATTTTTTTAATCAAACATCTTTGCCTCATGTAGACCAATAAGTTGTTTATATTTGATTATATTTGCCCTTTCAACAAAAGCACCAGGGTTATTTCTGTTTGTGTCTTTGCAAATACAGTACCAGTCAAAAGTTTGGATGCACTTTCCCAGTGGATTCAATGGAAAATGTGTCCAAACTTACTGTATACTGTACTGTACAGTATACAGTATACTGTACTTCTACTGTATACCATATAAATAGTAGACCGTTAGAAAATATTCTGTGGCTGTAGATGTTGAATATAACTCAGGTGAGATATGTAGCCCTGTGATCTAATGGCAAAAAAATAATGATAAACCTGGGTTGCAGGACATATTGACAGTTTTGATTAATTAGCCCCAGGTGGTCAGATGTGATACTGATACCAAAAGTATAGACATGATGTCCGTGATGGTGATACTCCAGCTGGACTAAAAGAGTTACTATGAGAGTATATAAGCTATCATCAAAGAAAAAACAAGACAATTTTATTTGCACCTCTATTTTCATTACCATTCTAGTTTAACACACTTGCATTTATTACAAGCTTTAAAGTCAAAGATCTCCTGAAAGTTGTAGCTCTTATGAGAGGTAGTTTGATTCGAGTGAGAGTGTGTTCAGCCTTCATGTGAGAAGTTCTATCTATAAATAGGTGGGCTCACCTCCAAGCTCAATGTTAACTGATGCCACACTCCCACACAGGGGACAGCCTATCTTGTGCAGAGTCATAAGAGCTGGGCCATGAAGGGGGAATTCGTCACACTTGGACTTTCTCCCAGGCCAAAAGAAGGTCATTCCAAGGTTGCCTTTTGCTTATTGTGAATTAGTGTAAAGGGTCTTGAATGGATCATCCAATAAAGGTAAAACAAACCTCAAGTTGGCAGTGAGTCAGCATCCAAGATATCCAGAATGATCTCTGTGATATGAAGCTGAAACACTTGTTAGTCCAACTATTGTGCTGGTCATGTGCTCACATGCATATGTACATGCGCATGTACATGCACATGAATAGCAAGCAATAATAAGCAGTGTAATTTGTTTGGTTTGTATTTTTTTTAAGACCTAAAAAGTGGTGAGACAGCTCATTGTGAAACCAATGAACAGAAAAACAGGGGGCAAAGGATGGTTTGTCTGTCCTTCAGAAAACATGTAAAATGTAAAGAAACATTAGCAGAGAAGAGAACGCTTGATTCTATAAGAAAACTACTTTGCTATATAGAAAATAAAAGGAGCTCAGCATCTCACCACTGTAGTTCCTCTCCAAGTCTATCAGATGCATACTCTGGGAGAACTTTGTACATGTCATCTTCTTCCAGCTTTCTCTTGTACCCAATTCTGAACAAGGGATTCAGCCAACTAAGGATAAAAGTTAAATAAATAAATAATCAATCAATAGTAGGTGAAATGTCCCACACTTATGTAGACATATTTGGGTGTTTTAGCCAGAACATCCCTTAAATTAAATGCAATTTATCTAATTTTTCTTGCCATATTTGTTGAACAGTTGTATTAACAGTAAGTATTAACTGAATAAATACTTACTATGGACATTAAATGTTCAACAGATATACTTTGTCTTTGTTTTATTGTTAAAAGTTTGTCAAAAATGTTTCAAACAGTGATCTCGTTTCCACCACATTTTAACAGTATACTAAGCAAAACAGTTATTTGTGTGAGAAAAGTTTTGTTTCTGTTTGACTTTGTTTCTCCTATTTGTTTAACTAAAGCAAAAGTCCAAGTTTACATCTTGCTTATTTTACTTTACACAATTTTAAACTAAAGACTCGTGAATTAAACCAGAGTTTCTCCTTTGATGTACCAACAGTGGGGTTGCTTTGCAGCCACCTGCTATCACATCCAGGGACTCGCTTTCTTTAGTGGCCACAAAATTGTCACACTGCAGAGCTCTCCATTCAGTTAATGTCACACAAAGCTGTCAGTGTGAGGCCAGTTTTCTTACCAGAAGAAAATCTTGGAGAGAAGATTAGCTGAAGCCGACGGATTATCCTTCGCCTCCTTCTGCAGAGGTTCCATGCCCCCAACACTAAAGCGACCTGCAGGCTTCTCTGCAGGCTGTGTCAGAGGGATGACGATAAACACTCAGAAGTGGAAGCACTCTGACAGCACAGCTGGTGTGAACTCCAGTCTCTGTCAATATATCGCCTACCGACATTTAGGACAGGATTACAGCTTGGGGTAGCCAGCTGGTTTGGCTGCTGTGTGTGAGCGCGGCGTAGTGTGACCCCGCCCACTACACGGTGATTGGCTGACGCAGATGTCCATTACTCCACACACTTGAAGTCATGAATTTAAGTATCCATACAAAGGCAATATTTTATTACATCAACGTGTTTAAAAAGCTTTAATGATTTATTTGTAATAAATGTGCACCAGTAAGAAGAAGTAATTATTAATTATGGCTTTAACAAAGGAATTTTGATTGAAACAGAATTTTTGTCAGATTCTCAAAAATCAACAATTTAATTAGTTATTTGCTTAATTATGATTGAATTGCACAACAGTACAAAGTTTTATTTTTATTCAAAGCTTTTAGAGATCAGATTCTGATAAAAAAAATATAGAGGCCATTTGTTTATGTTTTCTTGCTTATCTGCAGTGTCTAAACAAAGTATTATTACCTTAAACATCATGCAAAGCTCAAAAAAGACTCATATTTTAGTATTTCTTTATGCAGAAAGAACTTTATCCAATAGAATCTAACTTTTGCTTTGCACTGCATTGTGCGGTGGCTAGCTCAGGAGGAAAAGCTGTCATCTACCAGAAAGCCTGTGAATCAATTCCAAGCTTCCCCTGTTTCCATGCCGAAGTGTCCTTGGGCATGACAGTGAACCCCACAATGCCTCTCGATATGTCTACTGAGGTATAATTGTGTGTTACAGGAGAAAGCACTTAGTAAATAACATAAGTGCTGTATGAGTGTGTGTGAATGGGTAAATGTAACAAAAAGTGTAAAAGTGCTTTGAGTGGTCAACATTTGACTAGAAAAGTGCTGTATAAGTACATTCCATTTACCATTTACCCAACTAGAGTGTGCACACAACCCACCAAGACCATTTTAAAGTAAACGTTTTTACACTGCAAGGAATGACTCTTGACTGTTACAAGTTGCATAGTGGGAGTGTGCAACTTTTTGTCCTGTAAGGAAGAAGGGAGAGTCTTGTGGCTACTTCTCATCCAGAGGGTGGAGCTAGAGGGGTGGTCATTGGTAGCCATGGTGGTACTAGCCACCTCTGAAATCTGATTAGACAGATGTCCTTGATAACATTCTGTAGTTTTATTAAGCCATTGTATAGTTGACAACTTTTCCTCTCTTCTCAGTGCCGTAATGTTGTTTCTTCCTTGGTGTCTTCATAGTTGTTTCTGTGATATGATGGCTTCATCATATGAAGATCTTCTCCTCTGGATTATGCTATTTTGTAGTGAATAACTTCAGCTTGGTGTATAATAAATGATGAAAACATGTGTGAGGCATCCTTATATACCTTTCAGACAAAAACATTCCTTAGTCCTAAGTTGACCAATCCTGTGGAAACACATATATTTACATATGTGATGTCCGTGTGCTGCAGTCTTTTGGCAAGGCAAGTCAGTTTATTTGTATAGCCCATTTCATGTACAGGACAATTCAAAGTGCTTTACATAAAACAAAAGCATTACAGATATTAAGAAATAGTAAAAGGCATCAACACAATAAAATCATAAATTACTTTAAAATAATTAAAAGCAAGATTAGTTAAAAAGTTACTGTGCAGATTTCATGCATAGTCCCATGAGAAAAGAAATGTTTTTAACCGGGATTTAAAAATGTCTACATTTGGTGAAAGTTTAATCTCCACTGGCAGTTTGTTCCACTTGTTTGCAGCATAACAGCTAAATGCTGCTTCTCCATGTTTAGTCTGGACTCTGGTCTGGACTAGTTGACCAGAGTCTTTGGATCTAAGAGCTCTGGTAGGTTTATATTTTCCGAACATATCACATATGTATTCTGGGCCTAAACCATTCTGGGATTTGTAAATGATCAGAAGGGTTTTAATATCTATTCTGTGACTGACTGGAAGCCAGTGTAAAGATTTCAAAACTGGTGTGATGTGTTCAGATCTCTTAGTCCTGGTTAAAACTCTAGCAGTAGCATTTTGGATGAGCTGCAGATGTTTAATGCTCTTTTTAGGAAGTCCTGTTAAAAGACCATTACAGTAATCCAGCCTACTGGAGATGAATGCATGGACGAGTTTCTCTTGGTCTTTCTGGGAGACTAAACTTTTAATTCTGTTGATGTTTCTGAGCTGGTAAAAAGCTTCTTATTGACAGCTTTGATGTGGCTGCTGAAAGTCAGATCTGAGTCTATCAACACTCCAAGGTTACAAACTTGGTCAGTGATTTTAAGAGCCCGAGACTCCAGGTATTTATCAATGCTGATCCCCTTCTCTTTGCTACCAAACAAAATAATCTCAGTTTTGTCTTCATTTATTGTAGAAAATTCTCCTTCATCTAGGTGTTTATTTGCTCCAGACACTGACACAATAAGTCTATTGGGCTGCAGTCATCTGGTGACAAAGACACATAAAGTTGTGTATCATCCGCATAACTTTGATAATTAATGCTATAGTTCTGTAATATTTGACCCAAAGGGAGCATATACAAGTTGAACAGAAGAGGTCCAATGACTGACCCTTGGGGGACTCCACAAGTCATGGCCACTCGCTCGGATTCATAGCTGCCGATCGTAACAAAATAACTCTGGCCTTCTAAATAGGACCTGAGCCAGTTAAGGACCGCTCCAGAAAGTCCAACCCAGTTTTCCAGCCTGTGCAACAGGATTCTGTGATCTACAGTATCAAACGCAGCACTGAGATCCAGCAGAACCAGGACTGATACTTGACCAGAATCTGTATTCAACCTAATGTCATTTAACACTTTGACCAGAGCTGTTTCAGTGCTGTGATGAGGTCAGAAGCTGGACTGAAATTTATCAAGATTCCCACTTTCATTTAAAAAGTCATTAAGCTGGTGAAATACAACTTTCTCAATAATCTCGGAAATAAAAGAGAGGTAAGAGACAGGTGTATAGTTGTTCATTATAGAGGCGTCTTGGGTCCTTTTCTTTAGGAGTGGCTTAATGGCAGCCATCTTTAATGACTTGGGAAAAATGCCTGATGCCAGTTTGCCTACATGCATTAAGTAGTGTTCTAAGTAAACGTTAAACTAACAGAACTAACAGAGCTCGGTTTCCCACTTGGAAAAGAGGCTTTGGACAGCAGGTTGAGGATGTAATTGAGGCGCGGGATGGCCTGGGTCGCAGCGATGAGACAGAAGGACATCACTTTTATCACTAGCTCCCTCACTAGCATTTTCATAAAGGCAAGTAGGAGAGTTTTTTGTTGTTTCTGTTGTTTTTATTGTGTAAGTAATGTAATGAATATGCTTTATTTGGCTTTTTAAAGTCGCTATATTCACATTGGCTAACTTCACTTGTGAATTACAGGCAAAAAGGGATGGAAATAGAAATGGGTTCATCTGTTTGTGTTTCATCAGTGTGTATTTTGTTTAATCATCTTTATATAAAACGTCACAGAGAGAATGATTTTGAAGATACAGGTAAATCCAAGAGTGCTCTGTGAGATCTGATGGGATGGTTAACTGGTTGGATTAAGTGGTTAAGATTGTGAAATGTAATGGAAGCATCCAATGTTAACTAGTTTTTTAATAATACCAAACATGTGATTGCAGGTCAACCAGCTTAAGAAATGATGGAGGCTGGCTTCGATTGTGCACCATCCCTGCTTCTAGGACACACATCTGCTACACCCACAAACGCTGTACGCTATGCAAGACAAAGACGACGGGATCAGCTGAGGAAAGAGACACTGCAAGCAGCAGAGATGGAGGTCCACCAGGATGCAAACCCTGGGGAGCTACAGAACATGAAGAGGACACCTGATGCTGGAGAAGATAGTGATCAGCTGATCAGAGGATAAGACACATGATGACGATGATGTATGTGTACAGTCCGACAGTTTTTTTATATTATTTGTGCAGCAAAAATGTGCAACTTCTTTGTTTTTGTACATGGCTTACACATGAATAATAGAGTGTGTCAAAGGCATTTTTTTAAGTATTTTGACTTTTCGTTGCCTCTTAAGCACATAAATAACCAGTGTCAGTTTTGATGGAATTACATTACATTAAATTTTAATTACATTAAAAAATCTTGTGGAGATAAACACTGAATAGAATACATGATTGTTAATCGGATGAGAAGCTTGACAGTTTTACTTTTTCATAGAAGTTTTTATTGAAATTCTCAATCAGAATAAACAGTAGCAGCACAACGGTAAACAGATAAAATTTCAATAAAAGAAAATACACAATATGCACACTTGATATAATAAATGATGTTTTGCCAATGTCCATGACAAAACATCCTTCAGACATTTCATGACCCCCAGGTATTCTTTGTCAATGCCCTGTCCATGTAACATACTGCATGTCCTATGTGACAGTTTAAAATGGATTCTCATTTAAAAGTAAAGGGTTTTTATGGATGTCTTCAGAAATTGGACTTGTTTTCAGAATATTTGCATCTCAAATTGATTTAACTAATGCTTTGTTATAACACTTGTGTACTCAAATTTACAGTTTTTCAGACAAAGTTTTATAAAAGTAAAGTTGTCTGTAGTCCAAGCAATGTTGGGTTTAAACTTAGTTTGTAATGTTTTTTTTTACCACTAATCTGTTGGCCCAAGTGAAACTAATTGAAACCACTGAGACATGTTGGGTAAATTATACTTAAGAAACTTATGGCAACAAAGTGACATTCAATATTATTAAATAGATCTTAATATTTATAAATGAGTTGAATGAAAGCCATTTGCCAGTAAATATAATTTATTTTAAACATTTCAGTCAACTGTTTAAAGTAGATTCCTTGTAAGCAATGATTTTATTTGGGTAACTAATAAATTTAATTTCATTTTCTTTACAGATTTATTGATTATTTGTGAAGTTTCTTCAGAAATTGAGTAAATGCAATTTAAAATTCTGTAAAATAATCTTTTCTCCTTATTTAGTGAATTTTAATGTATTTGTCTGAGAATTTAGTGAATTCAATGTAAATACTAAGTAGATTTTATGTAACATTTTCAATTAAATCAAGTAACTTTTACTCCCATTTTGATATGGTGTTGCTAAATCCAACACGTTTTTCCATGTTCTGTTATACAGCATGTACTCAATTTTTAAATTTATATTTAGTTGTTTTTTTCAATATATTCTAATCAAAATGTAGGTAATTAAAATTACTCAATTATATCAAGTTTCACTTTGTTGCCATAATTTTATTGCGTAACCTCAGTTCATATTTTTTACAATAAAGATGCTCTTGATTCTTATCGGTGCAACAGCATCCATTACATTCAAGATTTTCAGATTGAAAAGATCCAGGACTCCATCAACTGACTCTGCACTGGTTGTTGGTAACATAGCTATGGCCTCCACAAACTTAGCACTTGTTCTTTCATTAATGTACCTCTTCCTAACTGAGGAGTAGATTGTTTGGACATTCTGAGTGATCAGTAAATCAAACAAAATACAAAACTGGCCAGACAAGGCCAAGTCAGTGACTGCAACAGACGAAATATCAACACCCTTTGAAATAACCAGGTCCAGAATGTGACCTCGAATGTGGGTCTGTTCTTTTACATGCTGCCACAAACCAAAATGTCCAGTATTGAAGAAAATTCCTTGACATTACCATCCATCATGTTATCTATGTGAATGTTAAAATCCCCACTAAAGATTAAATGGTTAAAATCAGTAGAGATAACCAACAATAACTCATGTTTTTCCATGAAAGAGAAAAATGGCTGACACTCTTCTGGCTACTGTGCAGGATAAGCTGGTAGATGCTGAACAGCAGAGGCAAAGCGATGCAGCTTCCTAGAAGATGCAGGTCTTCCAGGAAAAGGAACAGAGCGAGCAGCTGTACGGACAGAGCTGAAGCCAGCAGAGATCTGTGATGGAGGGTCGCTGGGTGTACTAGACAGCATGGCAGGAAAAGCCAAAGTGATATGCATCATCATATATGCACATGTAAACAGTTATTTTTGCACTGCTGTATTCACTATAAAAAAATAAATGACTTTGTAAAGAGTCTGAAATATTCAGTTTTTGTCAGATGTGGTTTAGCCACATCTATTAAAATGTTAGCAAATAAAAATATTAAGTAGTTATTAACCATTAATAGCTACGACATATTAAATAATCCATCTTTGCATTGTTTGGGGTGTGCATTACATTACAGTTATCAACTTTTAAAATGCAGCATATCACAGGATGAAGTTCAACTTGTGGATTCTGCTGCTGCTCTGGGAACCTCCTGCACATCCTCTTGTGACCTGCTCTGCCAGGATAGATGATCTTTAAGGCACATAAGACCCTAAGAACGTATATGGTAAAAACCTGAGTGTGCCTTACATCCTGTCCATACATGGAGTCTAAAACTCACTACTCTTAGCAAATTGCAGTCTGCTTAGGCTGCAATCCAGTACAATCCTAATCTTTATAATTTTAATTAATTCTAATTATGAAATGCTGAGAATAAGATACTTCACATGGATGACCAATGTCACTATACCAGTTTGAAGTCAATTTTAAAGTAGTTTCCTAACTAGTCATCCTTTAAAAATATATTTTTATTAATTTTATTAATACTGGTTAGAACCACAATAAAACAGGGTTACAGATGTATTTATTCAGTTCACATAACAAAAAGTGAAATATAATAAATGTATATATTGTAGTGATATAATAATAGTGTCTTCTATACATTAGCAGAATTAATTCCAAGTCATCATTCAAAGCATCTACAGCCACTTTTCCTTCATGCCATTTTAAATGTCTTTATAATATTTGATAGAGATCAGCTTTGCCATTGAGCTCATTTT
Source organism: Melanotaenia boesemani (assembly GCF_017639745.1). Classification (NCBI taxonomy): domain Eukaryota; kingdom Metazoa; phylum Chordata; class Actinopteri; order Atheriniformes; family Melanotaeniidae; genus Melanotaenia; species Melanotaenia boesemani. The sequence goes on from NC_055693.1 coordinate 16,674,380, forward strand.
CCATCTGACACCAAATTTAAAAATATAAATAAAATAAGAAATAGACAAACTGAATGACATCTTCCACAGTGTTTGGGACTGTAGGAGTAAATCCTGGGAACAGACAGTAATATCACATTACACATTACGGATATTGCAATAACTTAATATTTATTTTTGATAACTAAAGATAATCTGTAAATGTATTTACTGGTGTGTTTACAGTCTCGTTTCTGTCAAAAATGTAAAACTGTGATAAATGTGTCTCTGCCACTTCCAAAAATAAAGCTTTGATAAAATACATGAACAGTACAGTAATAAATACACATTATTGGGCAATACTGAGGGAAAATTGTGAGGAGAAATTGATGTATTTGCGCTGCATCCCGCCAGAACCCTTTAAAAATTATTGACAAGGTTGAGCTCAGCTGTTGAGATTTTTTTGAGGGCTACATGAACCACGTGACCTCGTGCCCGCGAGTTCTAAACGGCACTGCCTCCAGCCAATCACAGATGAGGAAAAAGGAAACAAGTTAACCCAACTGCCAGAGTAACAGAGAGCATGAAGGCTGTTCCTGTAAGTTAAATTGTTTTCGTTTCAAGGTGCAAGTTAATGTTAAACCCAACAGTTTCTGCTTTCTGTTTTTAAACTACTTTAAATCACCAGCGATTCTTTATAAGTATGAAAATATGAAGAGACAGTGAAATTATGGATTTTTGTGACTTTTTTGTCGAGCTGGAAGTTATTTGAAATACATCTGTAACAATGCAAAAGAAGTGCACACTTACCTAAAATAGATGAACAAGTAACTGGACTTTGTCACCTGTTAAGGATTAATAATTGTTTTATTTTTCTTTATGTTAATATGATACTTGACATTATATTTAGACCAGAATGTGAATGCAGAAATGGAGCATTCACTTATTGTCCCTTCTCCTAAATTAACACCTGTCAGCTCAGCTTCTTTTACTATAACACTTTGAGACATCTACTCTGTGTTTATTCCCTCACCTAGATGCTCAGGGGGGATACTAGTCCTCTTTACTCAGACTTTGTCACATAAATTGTAATGGCAGAATGCCATTACAACTTATTGGACTACCATTGGACCACCATTACAATGGTAGTCTGATGGTAGTCCAGTTAGTTATTTTAGGTGGTCTTGCTTTGAAATTAAGCAAATCATGTTCACGAGACATGTTTGTGATAGTGTTTGTTTTATAAATTTCTTTGCTTGTACTCATTATATTGAGTGTCACATTGTCGGTATATTAGTGATATACTACTGCCCTTGTATTTTATAATGAAAAAAAAAAAAAAAAACACGTGCTACTATATGTTTACTTGCTGTCAGATTCTAATCAAACATTTCACTCCTCAAATTAAAGCCTAAAAAATTATTTGACTGATTTTAATCTCTGTTACAGATTATGTCTAATGTGTTAACTGTGGCAAATGTGTAAACTTTTGTTGGAAATGTCAAACTAAGTGTTTCTATAGAGAACACGTGGAGAGAAAGTAAACAAAGAGGCACCATTTGAAAAGAAAATTGTACAAGATTTTTTAACCACTTAGTCTCTCCATCTGATTATGATATGGTGTGAAATCTCTGCCCTTGTTTTATTTATTTGTTTTATCATTTTTTTGCTTTTCCCTTAAAATGTTATCATACTGATTCCATATACGTATGCGTAGGATTTCTGCTCAGCAACATAAATCATGATGGGAGGATAAAATGTAAATATGAACTAATCCAGAATCCAGACACAATCAGTTTTATAAGTTAAAAATGAACACAATTGTTTTATTTTTTTATTTTATTTTATTTAAGCTCTCTTAGCTCAAATCTGGGATATTTAAAGTCTGTTTAAAGTACAGTGAGTCAATGTTAGGACTCACTTTCCAATTAAATCCAATAGGAAAGTGTATCCAAACTTTTAACTGGTAGTGTATTTCCTCAGATTTTTCAACTATTTTAAAATCTAGGGACCATGAGGCCAATTTCAGAAATGGTTGTATTTCTTAACAGCTCACAGAGAATTTTGTGCTTTGGATCATTGTACAGTTGTAGTGGCTGGCAGCAGGAAATTACATAAAGAATGTCCTGATATTCAGGGTAATCATTATTTTCTGATTTAGTGCAGTAAGTGTAAATTTTCCTGAAGCCACAAACTACTCCCCCCAAATCGTGAAAGGTTGAAGGTTGAAAAATTTTCATCAAATACTGCTCCAAACTCATCATTTCTCCAACCTTGCAAAAGTCTTCATTTTCATCTAATATCACAACCATATGATGGTAAATTAAGAAATTAGAAATACCTAATTTATGCCTAAACTGCAGCATTATCTCTCCCACAGTTTTCTGCTTACAGAAATCCGCAAGTGTTATGTTATTTTACTGTATGAAAAGGAAATAGAAACAAGTAGCCTGTAAAAAAGTATTTGAAAAAAATTGATTGAGCCTATCTAAATGTTTTTACTTGTACACCTTTAACAATTTTTGTAAAATAATTCATTTCAACTCCTGCCCACAGAAAGGTCACAAATTCTGTGAGTAAAGTCTTCCTTTGCTGTCTTTAGGTGTTATTGCCCCTCTCTGCCTTATAGATGTAAAGTTTAATTTGAGAGTTTTCTCTGTCTCTGTAGTTAAGTTTTTACATTTTTAAGCAATAACTGCACTTGTTTTTTTTGTTTTTTTTTTATGAGACCATGATCTAAAATTTTACCTTTTATGTTAAAGCATAATAGCTTTGTTCATTTACTTCCATTTTAAAAATCAACTAATTCTTAGCTCCATTTGATGGGGGCAGAGAGTTTATCTACAGTGTTCAGCCACCAGAGGGGGATCTAATCCACTAATTATATCACAAAAGCAAGATGAAATCATCAGGTTAGACAGCATATTGTTTGTTTGTTTCTTTCTTTTTTTCTTTTTTTTTTACATTTAGTTATCCTTGTCATCTCCTTCAATAATCCCATTTCTCTAAACTGAAAGAGCATTTCTTCTGATTGAGGTGTCAGAGAGTTACAAGCTGTTAATAAATCATCTAAAGCCCGTCATTTTAAGCCCAAAGGGAAACTAAATCACTTCTGTTGTATATTTAACACAGGTGCCACTGCAAGGTGGCAGACAGAAAGTGGCATTTATCCTTCCTCCTTTATCCTTTTTTTTGTTTTGTTTTTGTTTTTTTTTTTGTTTGTTTGTTTGTTTTTCAAGCCAGCTAAAACACGTGAAAGTCCACTGCCTATCAACCATGTTGTATAAAACATAATAAAAAGTTACTGCATGTTGAAGCAAAAAACTGAGAAATTATAGAACATGAAAGAAAAATTCAACAAGAAATGCTTAAAAATTCTTTTGTTATAGGCTCACAGGCCCAAGAAAAATGGCAAAAAATGTGTAATTGTTACTTCTAATAAATTAAAACACTTCAGAATTAGCCCCATGTGTTATTTTTGCCTTAGCTGGATTACACAAATCCTATATGAATGAGTTTTCTACACAAATATGACTAATTAAAATCTCAATCTTTACTTTTTTATAAAATTCTCATTAAGAAGAAATATATCAGTGACGGGCTTGATCATTTAACTTTTTAAGTTAAATGTAATCTTAGAACTTCCAAATTCAGGACTTTCAGTCCTCATCAGTTCAACTTTGAGTCACAGTGATATATACAGTGTGTGTGTGTGTGTGTGTGTGTGTGTGTGTGTGTGTGTGTGTGTGTGTGTGTGTGTGTGTGTGTGTGTGTGAGGGGAGGGGGCTAGAAAATGCCATTATAGAACATTGGTCACTTGTTGATGTTTAAGGCCAAACTCCACCCTGTAGAATATAACTGTCCACAACACATTAACTACCAATCACAGACCAATCCATTGAACCTATCTGTGCAAAGCCACGCAGCATTTTTAACAAGTCATACCAGCTAGTGCATCGTTAACCAATTTCAGCTCTTACCCTTTTAATTGCCAGCCTCTGTGGTGTGGAGGAGCCGTCCGTACATCATGAGCAGCATGTTTCAGGAGATTTTGGCCTTTGTTTTAACTACCTCGGGGTGGGTGTTGGTGTCTTCTACGTTGCCAACGGACTACTGGAAGGTGTCGTCCATTGATGGAACAGTCATTACCACAGCTACCTATTGGTCCAATTTGTGGAAAACCTGTGTCACTGATTCAACGGGAGTCTCCAACTGCAAAGACTTTCCCTCAATGCTGGCCCTCGATGGTCAGCCCTTTTTCATTCTCATCAGATTATCTGTATTTATCTTTTAATAATAATTTTTAATGATTTCTTGATTTCTACATGTTTGTGTGATTCTCAGTTCAAAATGAAACAATATTTGAAGAGGATACAGATATTCATTTAACTTTCTTCTCTATATCTACCACTGATTCATCCTCACTAACTTGGTGCTTCAAATTTATTGACTCTCCGCTCTTTATCTCTCTGAATTTTGCTAAAAAATTCAAGTTTAAGTTCATTACAAGCAATCCTAAAGCCTAATGCTTCCAAAGAAAGACTTATTGTTTTCCAAAGACGTCAATGTTTAGCCCTTGTTCTTGGAGCTTGAAAGCTATAAAGGAGATTTACTGGGAGCCTCAGGCAGTTTTAACCACGGATGACTAGTTTCAGGGGTTAACTTTCAAGGTAATATTTGGCTCACAATCTCCTCCGAGTGGCACATTTTATACCTACACGGTCACCACAATACCAAAAAGTGCCTGAAAGCAATTGTGGTTGCTTGTGACAAATTGTATTGCTTGCTTTACGTGTAAATTGGTCAGGAGGTCAGTAACTCATTGACCTTGCAGTGTGCAGATGTGGGAAGGCATGCAAAACCATCTGTCTTAATTTTAAACAAAGTCTACTTATTTTATATGTTTGCAGGTTACATTCAAGCTTGCAGAGGACTAATGATTGCAGCAGTCTGTCTGGGTTTTTTCGGTTCTGTGTTTGCCCTTGTGGGAATGAAATGCACCAAAATTGGAGGAAGTGACAAAAACAAAGCAAAGATCGCTTGCTTCGCTGGTGTAGTCTTCATTCTTAGTGGTAAGTATAGATGACATACATGTTTACATGTCTTTTTGTTGTTGTTGTTTTAAATTTTTTTGGCACAATTTAATCAATTTTTCTTGTTTTCTTCAGGTCTTTGCTCACTTTCTTCATGCTCCCTCTATGCACATCGGATAACATCAGAGTTTTTTGATCCAATGTTTGTAGCACAAAAGTAAGGGAAATTGTTTAATATGGAGTTTTGTGTACTGAGCAATTCAGACATATTAGTCCAACATACTGTGTGTTTTCAGGTATGAGCTTGGAGCTGCTCTCTTTATTGGCTGGGCAGGTTCTATCCTCTGTATTCTAGGAGGCTGCATGCTCTGCTTCTCAATAGCCGATTCTTTTTCCAAAAGGTGGGTATGAGCAACACATTCTCTGTTCTTATTATGCATTGCAGCCAACTGATTTAGGTTTGTGAGTCTTACAGGTGTTTTATGTGTGCAAATGAAGCTGTGTGCTTTCTCTTTACAGCCACAGTCAAAGAAACTATATCTACAAAGGTGCTGCCTTACATTCTCATATCTCCTCCTACACCAGAGGGCAGGCCAGGACCGTAAACCAGAGGCCACCTGCAGACTGTAGCAACTCCTCCAGGACCCAGAACTTTGATAAGAATGCATATGTGTGAGGGGTGTGAATACAAATCAGTTTAAGCCACTGGAGGGTCTTAAAAGTTCGTCCATATTCTAAAAAGATACTGCATAATTGTAGGTCTCTGTTAAACAACTGCAGGATTTACGGCACTGATTCTCAGCTTACCATGAATTAGGTTTAAAACATGTTTCATACAGAGGAATGAATTTCAAGCAGTTTACAGTCTGAACCTCTGAGATTTATTTTCTCTTATTGATTATATATTCAGACAAATAAACAACTAAATCAAAACCATCTAAAATACCCTGACTAATTTTTATATTTTTTCTATATTATATTGTTAAATATTGTAATAGAACTCGTTATATGATGTAGAACATTGATTTTGTTGGATGTATCTTTAATAATTTGTAACTTCTTCTTGTTGTTAATCTGTAATAATAATATTTAAAACTGCTAGGGACCCATTTTATCTTGTTCAAGAGACAAAACCATTAACCTTTTTTGTAATGTGCAAACCTTAAGAAGGTAAAAGAAAGTGAAATTAAGTCAACAATACACAATCTCACTTTTTTTGTGTATAATATTTAGGTGAATAAAACTAAAATATAGTAGATGCTGTTGTCTGTTGTGCTTGTTTTGTGTGAAGATAATGTTTAACTGCTGGATGTTAAACTAACTCTGAAACTCTGGGTTAACTTGAATTGAGCAACTCTAAGTTCAGTTCCAGAACAGTTGCTGTGAATTCAATCACTTCTGAGTATCTATACCTGGAATTAGGAACCACAATAACAAGCCATCTTCAATGGAGCTCCAATACCTGGATTCACCATGGCAACTACTGACAAAAAGCTAGTTATTTTAGCAAGAGGTTTCGTATTAAAGCATACAGGAAAAAGAGGTATTTTGTAAGGAAGGGAACACTGTTGCTGCTGAAGAGAGAGAAGCATCATGGGAAAAAAATGCTACTTGAGTCAATGTGGAAGTTGGAATCTGTTTGTCCACTGATTCCATATTTAACTTATTAAAAATGTAGCATATGTGTTAAAATATTGTTGGATAGATCGAAATCTTAGTATAAGTAGGTAATAAATCTTCAGGCAAGGTCTCCAAAATGGCCATTTTTGTTCAGTTTGGCACCAACTGTTCTCAAAGTCCTGTTCAGAGACCTCAGGTTTTCAAAGGTACTAATATTGATCTCAATAGTTTCATGTTGGATGTACATGTCAGTTTTGTTGATCAATAGTGTAGCTATAGAGGATTTTGTTACCTGTAAAGGGTAGCTAAAGGGGGTGTGAGATATCAAAACAAGGAGACGTGCTTCAGTTCAGTTTACTATAAACATCTTACACAACAGAACCCTCATCAACACATGAGCACAGGCACAATGTCCTCATCTCCACCCTTGAATATGAGCCAAGATACCTAACAGAGACAGACCTCCTGATAACTGTCCCACAGACGTGTGAGCTCTTAGATTCTTGTTTTTTTTCCCCCTAGATGCTCTGTTTGCAGACTGATTGATTTCAGCAATGAAAAAAAGTTTTATTCAGATATTTGGCTTTTTAATCTCATCGCTCGGATGGGTGTTCGTGCTTTGCACCATGGCAATGGACAACTGGAGGATCGCACAAACAGGAGGACAAGGTGGATCTTTCATCATCAAGGCGGCCTGGTACTGGTCCAACCTGTGGAAGGACTGTTATACGGAATCCTCATCCGTCACAAACTGCAAAGATTACACAGTTATCTGGGGTGTCACCTGTAAGTTGTATAGCTCAGAAATATAGGAAATACTGCCTTAGTTAGACTTTTATTTTCAATGCAGATAGTTTTGTAGTTTACTTGTATAGTAGGCACAAAAAAGCACAGCAGTGGAAGAACACTGAGTTCAACATGTGTAATGTTTTTTTTTATATATAGTTTTTGCCCTAGAGATGAAAAAGAAACCTTATACCCTTCCTTAAGCTGGTATAACCAGTAAATTATGGTAGCAAAACATTTTAAAACTTTGGATATGTATATATAAAAAATGTTGTAGCTTAATTGAGCAGATTTTATTACTCTGCTCATGGTAGGTTCCCTTAAAGCAAATACTTCTATCTTATTAATGTCATTTGAGGCCATTGTGGCTGTTGTTTAGAAAAGTTTGTATAGCCTCATCTCAGTATATAGTACAAAGGTGTTTATTCATTAACTGACAAAAATTTATAACTAAAATCAAGATTTTATACAACATAATTAAAATGATGATGATGCCTTAACACTGTCATTACGTCTAAATTATATCATCTGTTTTTCTTTTGTTTATTTTGTATCATACTTACACCAGTGTGAAAGAAATTGGCTGTAAAACAAAACTATGTATCACATAGATTTTGGACTTTTTCATTCCTGAACTCTCTCCTGTTTGTCACAGATTATGTCCAGGCCGTAAGAGGGCTGCTCATGTGTGGGTTGACTCTCGGATTCTTCGCAGTGGTGTGTTGCTTTGTTGGGATGGAGTGTACATATATTGGTGGTGAAGATAAAACCAAAGACAAAGTGGTTTTTGCAGGAACAGTGTTTCATGTTTGTGGTGGTAAGTTCTGAGCGTGTTTCTCTGCAAATGAAAGAAATGTTTTGTCTGCATTTATTTCTTGGTTTCAACGAAACCTCTGCTCACAGGTGTGTCAACTCTAGCTGCCTACTGCTTATACATCAACAGGGTTGCCAGAACACTTTTTGCTGCCAAGACACGAGGAAATTTACCGTATGGTGATTTTTTTCATTAAGACATTTAATTCAAGTTGTAGAAATATTTGCAATCAATCTCATGGCTGTACTTTTTATGCTCTTATTCCAGATACGAGTTAGGAGCTCCCATATTTCTGGGATTAGTGGGATGCTTTTTAATCAATTTGGGGGCTGTGCTTTATGCTGTAACAGTCTCCAGAATATTCTGCCCTGGAAGGTATCTAAATCCCTCATCAACCCTTTTCCTGTGCACAGTTAATTCACCAATTAATTTTGTTAAAATTGTGGTCTTTCAGGAGAGAGGTACAAGTCTACAGGGGAGGCACACCTGCCTCCAGAGAAAGATCGCTGTATGCCAGATACTACCACCCCTCCAGGATGTATGGAACTTATGTAGGCTCAGGAAGATCCAGCAGCAAGATCTCAAGGCTTTCTCAGACAACAGCAATAAGTCTTTCAGAAAGAGATTCATTTGTGTAGCATGCAAATCTATTGTATACATATATTCCCATAATAAAGTTTAAAAGAAAACTAAGGGTGTATATTTTCTGACTTAATTGCAGCAGTCTCACAACTAAATAGGTTAACCGGAAACAGGCCAGTAATATAATTCAGGAGCATCATACCTGAGGCTGGATGTGTCAAAAGGCAGGCCAGAGTTCATCTCTGTATGGAAAATCTGAAGGCAACCAATTGAGCAACTTAAGGATATAGTTTTTCAGCATAAAACTGAAAAGAATTGGGGGGTTTCATCATCTTATCTAATTCTGAATCATTACAATCTTTGAACATTTAATAAAACAATAAAAAAACACATACAGTTATGTAGAAATGGCTCAGGAAAACTTATTTAAAAAACAGTTAGCAAGCACACTTTATCCCTGTATCAATAAATGGGGGCTAAAACTCCCCCATACAAAGACAGCTATCTCAACAAGAACTGAAGTTTTTTTTTCTTGTTTGATGGAATAAGAACTTTCAATCCTTTTTGAAAATCAAAGCCCATTTTTCCACCAGGCCCAAGAAGAAAGGCATTATCTGACTTGTTATCAGGGTGTAGTTATTAATGCTAAACCATATACGTGCATGTACTTCATATACAGATTTCAGAGCAATGCTGCTATCCAAATAATGCACTCATTCCAGCAAGACAGTTTCAAGAAATTGTTTGTACTTATTAAACCTTTTAACCCATAAGAGCCTGACGTGACATATTTCTTACATACAGTTGAGACATTTTGCTTCAAATTTATGGTATAAACTTTGTTCAAAATCCTGTTGAACACAATCTGATACTTGTCTTCTGTCCCCTAATAGATACCCAGAAGCAGAAAACCATATTAAAACATTTTTAAAATATCATATTGTAATAAATGGTAGATTACCCCCTCTCCAAAAAAATAAAAAAAATATTTCATTTTATTAAAGGGCTAAATAAAGAACTCATTTTAAAAAATTACTTTTCTTACCATTTTTTCATGGTTTGGGTCTTAAAGGGTTAAATCCATCAGAAAGATTTGGTGCCTTATGAAGCAAAACATAAATCAAAAGAGGCCCCCAGCTGTCTAACATCAAGCTAGAAGGGACAAAGATTTGCTTTTAAAACTAAATTACTGATCTTTTCAGATCCCAAATACTCTCCTGGGTGGTAATAAGGGATGGATGGTTTTCAATTCTATCATTTTCTGTTTTGTCTTTCAACTATTTCCAGATGAACACAGGATTAATACAATAAGCAAGTCTCTTTATATTTTGCACTACATCTTATTAAACCGGTGTAATATTTCAAAATAACACATAATGTCCTTAAATCTGATTAAATATCAGACAGCAAATAGTTATTTTTGTTTGCACTCCTGTCAATTTATTTTTCTGTTTTTTGGCAAACAGACCATATGTGTGTAAAATAGAATGTCTTATGTTTACTCTTGATTTTGTAATTTAACCAAACCATGTATTACAGATAGAAATATTGATGGAAAACCATGGTAATGACAATTAAATTGATATTTGATAAAAACAAACTTTCTGCCTTTGTTTTGTTGCAGTTGTCCAGTTGTAGTGGTGAATTAATATTCTTTGTAATATTCAAGACTGAGCATTCCACACTGTGTACAGGCTTAATTTCATACCAGAAATGTGTCCATTAGGAGTTGCTGTCTTTAAATTTATCACATACTGTTCCACATAATGTTTGACTTTGGCACACTGAAGTAAGACCTAAACAATCCTCAAAGCTGAATCTGCCCCGGGTATCAACAGCAAACACTAACTTTAACTTTACAAAACACAAGAAATGCAGTTCAAGGCAAAACATGTGATGATGTACACAAACCGAGATGTGTGTGTGTCTGTGATTCAGTGCATTTTCCATCTGAGTGGAGCAGTTGAGCAGGTAGCTCAAGGTCTGCACACAGTTTTCCACAGTTTCTAGAGTTTGGATTTCATATTCCTTAGTCCAGCATCCAAACTTCAGCACTAAGATGGGTTACAGGACTGTGGTGATGTACATAGAAATTGGCTGCTTTGTGGTCTGTGTGAGTGGATGGATCCTTGTCTGCTCCACCCTGCCAACTGACATTTGGACCTGGTCTGAGGTTAGCAGCATAGTCCTGACATCATCAAACTACTATTCCAACTTGTGGAAGGACTGTGTATCTGATTCAACTGGAGCATCTGACTGCAAGCAAATCCCATCAATGCTTGCTCTTAACTGTAAGTTAAATATATAAGAGCATGACACATGATCAAACCCAACGAATTAAGCATCTGAATCTTTTCCTGCTCTTCAACAGGGGACATTCACATGTGTCGCGCTCTTATCATCATCTGTATTATCCTGGCTTTCTTTGGGTCCATTCTGGTCTTAGTGGGAATGAAGTGCACTAAGATCGGTGGGTCAGAAATTACTAATGCAAAAGTAACCTTTGCTGGAGGAATGAATTACCTTATTGGAGGTAAAACTGAGAATTGTATGACAATGATCACATTTCTGTGCACTCAGCAACTAATCTTCAAATGTATGTGTTGTTTCAGGGATGTGTGCCATGGTTTCTTTCTCTTATTATGGAAGCAGAATCGTATCAAACTTTCATGATCCCACCTATGTAGAACAGAAGTAATGTATAAAATGCATATTAAATGCATAAAATGTTGTTAATCTTTGACTACATTTCATCTTACTGGTGTTCTCATAATTACTACCAGGTTTGAAATAGGTGTTGGTGTCTTCATCGGGTGGGGAGGCTCCACCTTACTTATTGCCGGAGGCCTTATTTACAGCATCTTAGCCGGGAGAGAAGCATGCAGTTCAAGGTGAATGTTGCTTCAAATTATTTTTTTTTCCTGAGATTTGTCCTCTTTCAACCTCTAAAAAAATACAAAACAAACAAACAAAACTAACTGTACATTTCTTGAATCAAACCTTTGCAGCCCAGAAAGATGCTCTCCCTCTCAGTTCCCTGGCTATACATTCGTTCCAGGAAACAAGAGTGATGTGTCTGTGGCTCCCACAGAGATAGGCAAGAGCAGAAAATCAAAGGCCACCACTGACAGTGAAGTCAGCAGCATCTCTGTGATGTCAAGCTCCACTAAGACAACAGCCACTAATGTTTATGTATGACTTATCTACAGAGGGGGAAAAAAATCTTCTGTAAGTCTTCGTTTGCTGCTGAGAAGTTTAGTGGTGGTAAAAGCAACTAAATCTGTGGAGGCAACTTTTAGCTCCTTTTTAGAGTGGTTTGAATTTCTAGTTATTAAATCCTGTTAACATTTAAGTTATAAAATGCCTACACTAATGTGAAATGAGGCACTAGCAAATTTCTCTCATCATATTGCTTTGCAGAACATGAACACATACCAGTGCATGAACTGGTAAGATTATATAAAGATCAATTAAAAGGTATTTTATGGTTTTGATGCAAAAGGTTAAAGGCTGTTTAAGGACATATTGAAATGTTGTTCTTTTGCTCTGATCTGAGCTAAAAAATGCTGAAAGTATATAAAGCTGTGCATGCATTAAAGCAGAACTACTAATATCATAAACCTTCATAGACTGAATAAGTAGACTAAGCTTTCTAAAGTTCAGTAATGTGTTTCAAGATAATGGCTGAAGGCTGCATTTATTGATCAAAAACTGTGATGATGTATTGTAAGATGTTTTTGAAATTTGCATTAAATATACATTTTGAAGTTGATTGATAATGAACAAATGTTCGATGTGATGCTCCCTAAAACCTCTCCAGTGCGCATCAAGGGTTGACTCTAAGAAATGTTTAAAATTGATGCATGATTGTTAATGTAAACTTTTTATTAGTAGGGGAGAATGGGGTTGATTGTCACACTTTTACTTTAATTTAAATTTTAAAAAATTGGTAGCCTCAGATGGCTCCATTTTAATCTCTAATGAAAGCCTGAAGTGTCAAGTCAAAATGAATGGACTTTTCACTCCTAAGTATAAATCCGTTCCAAAGATATGTAATGCCAAGTACATCATGGGCTTTTGTGACAACCATCCCCATTGTGGGGTTGGTTGTCACACACTGTGGGGTTGGTTGTCACAATGCTATTTCAATGAGGAAATAAAAAAAAGTCATCTGAAAAAAATGTAAATTTTGTTGAAATCTTTTAATTTAAAGCATTTAATTTAATATTTATTTGAAACAATAATCAAGAACAGACACAATTACTTGAAAGGAAACAGTATAAAAATGTGTATAAAAACAGTACATTAGAACAGACATAGGCCTACTAAAATCTGGTATTGCTTTCACTTATACCATGAACTGGCTGAATAATTTTTGTACTTTAGTATCAGTGTCAGAATTAGAAAATCATCCAAAACAATATATCAGACATTAACAATACAACAGAACAGAGATTGGCCTCCAACGACATCAGGGGGTGTCTGGCCAAAAGTAGTCTTCTAGACAAATTTTCTGCCCATCTTCTATCTACAAAAAAGAATAAATTACTATATGTATCACACCATGCATGTGACGACCAGCCCTGGAGAGAAAGTGACAACCATTCCCAACAGGCACTTTAGCTAGAAGTTAAGCTAGCAAGCATAAACAATACCCTAGCAAAGAAGGAAGACATTTTGAACTGTAGCTCTCCCTTTATATTATAAAATGGTAACAAGTGTTAGATTTTAAACCAGTGTGTAAAAGACTTAGAAGTAGAATGCAGAAAAACTGAAAAGTTACATTTTAATGTCAAAAACATAAAATGTCCTCTCACCTCAATGTCAAGAGTCAAAATGCTAAATTAACCATGTAGCTAATATATGACCACTATTAAGGAAATTTCAGTACCACTGTCTTTCAACAGCTTCCTCTAGTGGTCGAGTTGTAGCCACTGTGACAACCAGCCCTGTTCTCCCCTATTTGTTGCATATCATGATAACAATGTTGAGAGAAAATGTAGAACTTAATATCAAATCTTGTAAAAAAAATGTCAGCCTGGCCATTCATTCATTCATTAATCCATTTATTATTGAATTTCATATAAGCTGTATAGTCTCCCAACTATTGTTACTTTGCAGGCTGAAGGTCATATTGCTACCAAATTAACTGTCTAAAAGTATAAAAAGTACTTTTCCCCCTCCCCCACTTTATCACTCACACCACACCAGGTTTTGGATTTTTATTTACCATTTACCTTTAGCACTCAAGTTCCTCTTTTTTTGGTAAGTACCCTTCTGATTAAGGTTGTTGCTTTTGATAGACTTATTAAAATAGGCTCTGTTTTTTTTTTAATGTTACATACAAGGCTGATTTGCTGTAATGTAATGTCTCCAAGAGTGTATGATTATGAGCTGTAAATTTCTTGAAGACGTATCCAAAAGTGACCCTTGCACTTTTGACTGCTTTCATTCTAGACATTAGTGTCATGCTCAATTTCAAATGCTATCAAAGTGCTAGAGTTGCAGCAAATAAACTTTAAAAAAGATCAACATCAGTTTTCAGTGACTTGTTGAGAGACTTTTGTTCAAAGACTGTTTGAGAAACTTAAATTTAAAAAAAAAAACAACTATCTCTATCATTGTCACCAGACCAGAATGAGATTTTGACAAATTTAAAAACAGCTATTTACAGTTTTAACCAGTGGAATTTACCAAACTCTTACAGACCACGTAAGGATGTTTTCTACAAGTTGATAAGTTCCACAAGTTGATAAGGATTCTATTCTAAATTTCAGGGAAAATGTTACTTAGTATTCACTATTTACTATTAAGTCCTGAAAAGTAAGACGACAGACTGCTGTGTGTCTTTTATCGAACTACGAGGGCACGCACTCAGGCGCACACACAGTATTGAGAGAGTGCTGCCGTGGCTGCTCCACGTTCAGCCAACAGATGTGGGCGGGGTTTTCCAATCAATTCAGCCAATCAACGTCACCCACGACGGGTCAGCGCTGCTATGCTGTGGCTGGGTGATGGGAAGTAATACACTACAGCGGCCAACACATGGGGCTTCTGAGAGTTAGGCTAAGCACTAGTTATAACGTCAGTTGTCATCTGTGGAACATAACGAGATCGACTTGTGAGATCCAAATTCAGCCATGGTTTCAATTGACCATGTATCTCACAAGTTACTGACGTACATCCCATATGTTCTTGTTTTGATTGATATGCGATATGAAGGTAGGAGGCTTACTCGCTGTATTTTACTATCCGAGTTTCTAATAGTCACCAACTAGCTGCTTCACGTTGTCATTTACTTGAACTTTGGTCAATCAAACGACCTGTTTTGGTCAAATTGACATATGTCATAGAAGTGACAGCGTTAGCTTGCTAAGACGCTAGCTGTGTTTGCTGTCGTTAAGCTAGCTCATAACTGCATATTGTTGTTTTAGCATAGAATTGATGAAAAACATACGTGCTTGTTTAGGGACCTATCATCTATCGTGTAAGCTAACTTGTAGTTAAGTAGGGACATATGTTTAATTGCTACATGTCACGCGGTTAGGTTGGGTTGTCCCATAATAGTAAACTTTAAAGGAGTACTGTAGTTGTTGCGATAAGTTGCTCAGATTTGAGCAAGGATATGTGACATACCTTTGCACGTGTGCGTGTTTTTATAGGAGTAAAATGTGGAAAAGATGGAAGTGTGGACAATCACATGGAAATGGGAAAGAAACTGCTCGCTGCTGGCCAGCTAGCTGATGCTCTGTCTCATTTCCATGCTGCTGTTGGTGAGTTGCAGGATGTTTATCTTAGTTTTATAGCAATAATAATACGAATAATAAAGCTTATGTAGTCACATCTTTTTCGGTATTTTGTTAGATGGAGATCCGAAGAACTACATGGCATACTACAGGAGAGCTGCGGTGTTTCTAGCAATGGGGAAGTCTAAATCTGCACTGCCAGATTTAAGCAGAGTTATTGAACTCAAGCCAGACTTCACATCTGTGAGTTTTTATTTATGCATTTTTCTTACAACTGGTTTGAAAACAATTATTTTCCACGTTGTTTATAATAAGCAGCAATACACATTTACAACAATGTAAGAAATTACTATACAGAAATATCTGTAAGTCCTCTTCATGTGTGTGCATTATTTTCAGTTTATCTTTGCTGCAAATATGGTTGTGTTTTGATAAGTCAACATTCATGGATATAAGTATATGGAAAGCAAGCTCTTACTGTTTCTCAACAGGCATGGCTGCAGAGGGGACACCTTCTTCTGAAGTGGGGAAAGCTGGATGAAGCGGAGAGTGACTTCAAAAAGGTGGTAAGTATAACAATTTCAAGTTTAAACCAAACTACGGCAGCAAAACGTTGAAAAAAGCAAAAGCTTACCAGGAGATGTCAGTGTTGATCTGTGGTCTGGTTGGACTGGAAACTTTGGAAACTTGGTGAGACGTGACAAACATAGTCAAATATGACTTAAAATAAAGATCTTCACGAAACAGATTAATTGTTTAGAAAGGCTCTTCTGTGGTAGGGCGTGAATAAATCAGTATAGAAACACATAGACTATTTGTTCCTTTGTTCCAGGACAAAAAAAACTGTATTTTCCTTTGCAAACAGTAGATTTTAGACATAAAACATATATATATATATACATATACATATATATATATGTATATATATATTTAAAAAAATGAGCGGAAGCCTTGTAGCCACAAATTTTTACTGAGATGCATATTTAGAAATCAGTGAGAATTGCTGTTCACACCACCTTGAAGTGTAATCTGCATTAGAGGTGGAAAAAAATTGGTTCTAAACAAGCCCATAGAGAAGATTATTCCTTTAGCTGAGGTTAAAATAAGATGCCTGCTGAAAGTCTGGGGCAAGATTATTAGAAAGCTGCATCATCTGTGTACCTACATAGATGCTGATGTACAGTAGCTGCATAGATAGGGTTGTTATATTAGAAATCCACACAAATAGGTTGTGATCTCAGGACAAACAAAACCAAATTGCTTGCTTACAAATAACTGTGTGAACACTCTGTCCCAAAGATTAGATCTGAGAAACAAATGTGATTAGTCTGCTTTCCGAGCATTGCCTTATTCTCATTTTACACCCACTGATTCAAAGCAAAGACCAAATGCTTTTAAAACTTAAGTTGCATCCTGTAACTACAACTTTCCCTCGGAAGTACTTGGCTTCCAAAAGACTTTACTGGGCTGTGGGAGTCAGCCTAATGCGGCAGGACTGAAAGTGAGTAGCCAGCTGTTGTGCACACGAGTGAAATCGGTCCATTGCATCTGTTCTCATCTGTGGGTTGATTCTGTCAGATCCATGTGAGTCACAATGCCCAAACATAATCTGGATTTCCCAAGTCTTGATGGATGTCACATTGTGTGGCAAGGACGTGTTTATGAACGATCATAGTTTTAGTCAGTGTTTTCCTGCCTTTGCTTTTTATTTGATGGAGCACATAAAAACCAGTGAAATTTTGGCTTCATTTTGTTTAGGTAAAGCTTAGTGATTAGTCCTGAATTCCTGTTTTGCAGCCTATAACATGAAACTACCTGATTGCTAATCTGGAGGAGAGGTAAGGTGCTACAGGTTGTTCATCGGATTAGAGATTTTAAATACAAGTTAAACTCACTTTCTAGGACTGTTTTAAGGCATAGACGCCCTTGTCATTTTAATTAAATTAGCGCCCTCCTTAAAGACAATAATGAGCCACCATTTTTCCAGAGACCGTTTTTTGGTTGCTGCAATTTTATTTGGACAACATTTTACTGATATAATGTCAAGGAAACTCGACAGAGGTGCACAGTGTGCTGCTGCTTCAGCAGTCTACAACTGTGCCCCATCCTAATGCATCACATTTATGCTCTTCTCTAAGCTGAGCTAGCAGCAAATGCTTAAAAGGTAGTCAGGTCTGTTTTTTTGTAAGGGATCTGTCGTTAGCTGAGATAGCTCTTTATAAGAATGATGAACTCTATGAAGGGGATGATCACAATGTAATGGGTTTAGGGAGCACTGCTATCAGGGTGCAGAAGTTTGCTCCAGAATCTCATAAAGAAAAGCACTGGGAGTAGGAGAATTTCTTTACCCCTCTGGGTCTCTGATCTTCCTTCTGCTCGTCACATTCCTTCATACTTATTTTTTCTCTAGCTTTAAAGGTGCAATTCTTTAAATGTGGCTAAAAGTACCTGGTGTAATTCACCGCCTTAAAATCTTCCAGCTCAAGTCCAACCCAAGTGACAAAGAAGAAAAAGAAGCCCAAAGTCAGCTGGCAAAGTCAGATGAAATTCAGCGGCTTGTGGCTCAGTCACGCAGAAGCTTCAGCAGCAAGGATTATATGACAGCTGTTGCTCAGCTTGATGCTATCATTGAGGTAAGGCATACCTTGTTAGTAATTTCCTTGCAAACATGCAATTGTCCTCGTTGTCATTGCAGATAGTAGGCAGTATTTGTATAGAAACATTCTTTTGTAAGAGATCTTTTTTCATCTATTACAGACCTGCATTTGGGATGCAAACTCCCGTGAGATGCGAGCAGAGTCTTATATTCAAATGGGAGAGATGGGGAAGGCCATCAGTGACCTGAAAGCTGCATCCAAGTTAAAAAATGACAACACACAGGCTTTTTATAAGCTCAGCAACATCTACTATAATCTTGGAGACCATGAGATGTCCCTCAAGTAAGACACAGTTGCACACAATTTTCTTTGAGGAAGTTGAATTTGAAGGTTATGGCTGAAGCTTGTCTACTTGCTATAAGCTAAGCAATGAATTGGGTCCATTAGTAATTCATACAGTGTCTACCTTTTAGTATTTTTTCCCTCTTTTCATTTTTTTGCCTTGAAACCACTCCTATTGAAATGATAATGTCCAGTCTTTAGTAGCTGATACATGCTGGTAATCTGTATTCAGACCACGACTGTAAAATCATCATGAACATTGAGCTCCGGTCAGTATAATATAACAAGAAGAAAAAAGTACATAAACATTTGGAGGATGCAGAATAAATAAAATAAGAGGAAGAGTGGTCACTAATGCTTAACCAGACATACAGTTTATTTACACTAATGCAAATGTGACCATATAGTTGAAATCAACAGTTAACTCCGTCTGTTTTGATCTTTTAAGTGCTGCTGTTGTTCACTACACCGCAAACATCAGGTGACAATGAAAAGTCAGTGTTTTCCCCTTTACCTCTTCTCGTTTGATCTGTAGTGAGGTGCGTGAATGCCTGAAGCTGGATCCCGACCACAAGCAGTGTTACAGCCATTACAAGCAAGTCAAGAAGCTCAATAAACAGATCCAGTCTGCAGAAGAGCTCATTCAAGAGCAGAGGTGTGTGTGTGTGTGTGTTTAAATGTCTATCTGTGGGGACCAGGCTGATCCTAGACGTAAAGACACTTTGACATGTATGTGGTTTCAGATAATTGTTCCAGCAAAAATAAAATGACATCCTATCTGATCTCCTTTATGTTTTTACTAAAGGGCCTCCAAATCCCATCTTGATTTGGAATGTCGTAAGACTTAATTAGGAAGAATCAAAGAGTGGTGTGATGTTTGTGAGTGCTGTGATCCATAACGCATTCTGCTCAGAGATACACCTTCCTGCTTTTTTTTTTTTTTTAGGTATGAAGACGCAGTCAGCAAGTACGAGGCAGTGATGAAGACTGAACCCAACGTGCCACATTTTTCACTTCTCGCCAAGGAGCGAATCTGCCATGCATTAGTACACGTAAGACCCCTAAATATGTCATCAGATGCTTACTTATTAGAAGATAAAGCTGATCTTCACATTCTCTGTGATCCTACCAGGACCAGCAGGGCAGCAGAGCTATCTCAGTGTGCAGCGAAGTCCTCCAGTCGGACCCTGAAAACGTTAATGCGCTGAAGAATAGAGCTGAAGCTTATGTCCAAGATGAACAGTATGAAGAAGGTAAGCTGCATGTGGTATTTGTAATTTTAACTGAGTCAGTGGTCACGCTAAATGTTGCTGAGTTCATTCATCCTTACATGAAATAAAAACAAAACTGCTGGGGCATGCAGATGTTCGGTTTGGTTTGCTTTGTTAACGCTGGCATTTCATTTGCACGTCATGCACAAAGTCATAACGATTGGACAAAACATCATAACGATTTTGTTGATGGGGCTTTAAAATTCCAGTGAAATGGATTTTGTTGGAAAAAATGTGCTTGTTTGATTAATTTATTTTGTAACTCTTATTTTCTAAACCAAAGGAGATGTAACAGAGAATTTTTTTTTATTGTACAAAGGAGAAAAAAAGAGTTCCTGTGTTTCATGCACAAATGAAGCAACACTGCAAGGAGAGGGCAGATCCGACGCCTGGACCAAACTTTAATGAGCAGCACATATAGAAAAACATCTAGGCTACTTGCAGGCCTTTGGTCTGTACTGTATTGATATTTCAAACCAGTGTAAATTGGAAGCATACCAACACTGATATTTTGAGGGTTTAGATGTGCAACAACGTTTGATTAACAGACTTGTTGGTCTAATTTGAACTAAACCTGTTTAGTATAAACACAGGTTTTCTTTTTTTATGCACTGAAATTTTAAAAAGATGGAAAAAAAAAGCTTAAAGTTTGAAAGAAATGGGTCATCTTTAAACTAATTAGTGTAAAGCTAAATTAATGCTTCATAACGGGGAATGGATGCATTGGATTTCCATTAGAGTTCGCTGGGGTACTTAATAAAGTGTGTGTGTGTGTGTGTGTTTGCTGTCGTGTGCGTTTGCCCTAACACTTCAATAAGGGGTGTTAACTTCTGGTTAGTAGTGTTGTGGCTGAAGTTGAACACAAGGGGTCCTTGTAACATCAGGAAGAATACACAAAGTTGTCATTGAAACCTCCTTTTAATTCAGATCTATCTGATTCATGATAGTGGGTTTATGTTCACTATACAAAAATAAGGTTTTTATTTAGTTTATTGTAAGATTTCGGTCAGTACTGTGCATAAAGTTAGAGTTGCTGACGTCTAAAAACCTGCTTCATTTAACACAATCCTTCTGATTATCACCAAATCCATTTGAATTATTAGTTTGAGTGGGCACATTGAAGGCTAAGTGCAGCAGTATCTAATTTGGTTGCATCCTTATCTAGTTGAAGACAAGCGCCACAAGAGACATAAACTACCAGGTGACTGACGACAGACTACAGATGATGTGATTATTTTTCAGCTTTGATTTGTTGTCTGTGAACAGTGGACATTGCAATTAAAAACCTTTTACTACTTTGTGAAACTTAAAGGAATTTCATATAGTACAGCTTACTTTAGGTGGATGAAAATACTTAAAGAATATCTTATAGAAAAATACAGTATTTGTTCTGTTCTGATGCTGTTATTAATGCAACTTGTAGATTTTTTTCAGTGGTGTGAAAAAAAGTGGGAGGAATAACATTACACTGAAATTGGTGGCTGGGTTTGCATGATTCTAATGAGACCTGGAGGAACATAGTTTAGAAGAGAATTGTGTACATATTTCTAATTTGCACAAAATTCTTAAATTTTATTTGGAATTGTGCTGTAAATCTGGTTAATAGAAGGGGGGGGGGGGGGGGGGGGGGGGGGGGCTCAAAGTGATAGCTGGGTGTCTCCTTTTATTGTTGCAAGCTAACAAAATGTCAAAATGGCACAGACAAGTTGATGGGTGTCAGGAACTCCTAAAAAAAATGAAGAAGTAAAAGCTGCGCTGGCTTTGAAAAGTGCCAGATGCAGATGTGGGCACAAAGTGAAATGTGTCTCTGCTCAAATATGTTTAACGTCAGTGTAAGAAGGATGTTGGATTTTAGTTTTATGCTGACCAACATTTCATAAAAATGTTAGTTGTAAAGGTCAGTACACATAAATAGCAGCTATAAAAACAGAAACAACATGAATCAAAGATTTTGGCTTTTTTTTTTTTTTCTTTTCAAAAAACTGCCAATTTATGATGATCCCATCCACGTATGTCACCCAGAACTATTTTATTTCACATGAGGAGTAAAAAGAATTTAAAATATTATAGCTGAAAGAAAAGTTTAAACATCATTCAGTTGTATTAGATAAAACCTAATAACAGTCCCGTCGGCTCAGCAGGTTCAGGAGATGCTGGCTGAACTGAGTTTACATGGTATGAGCATATGAGCAGACCTCATGTGGGCTTTTAAACTGTCAGAACACGTGTGCAATTCACCTCGGTGTGCCTCACGGGGTAAACAAGCCTCAAAGCACCCAAATACGTGCACACAAACAGCCCCCAGCTGCTGCAATAGCTAACTGAATAAGCTTTTACTTCAAGTGGAAAGCTCCAGATGAAGGATATAAACTTATTTGGACACCAATAAAACATTTTTTTTTCTCTTAAGAGGGGTTTAATTTAAATAACAAAAGTAAATATCGTCAGATATTTTGGTAATCTTTTAATGAACATACTATTTTTTTCTAAAAATCCTTTAGTGTCTTAAATATTACAATGTGTGTGATAGCTCCTGAAGAACAGTGTTTTTCTTTAATATGCTTTTTTTGTGCAAATTTTCGTACAGTTCCTTCAAACAAACTTTTCAGGTGATGCAGTCTGTTGTGTGATCACTTAAATTTTCAGATAGTTGTCAGACATCAGATATCACCAGACAAATGAGTAAATGTGATTTTAGGCCAGAAGACCTTGGACATTTAGAAGATGTCATCAGGAGACAAAGATCAGAAAGTGGATAGACATATCATCAGCCAGAACAAAGAAATATAGCACCACACCCATCCCCTAAAAGACTCAATCTGTGCTCATTTAACCAGGTTAAAATAACCATAACAGTCCATCCTGAATTTTAAATCCATCCTGTCACTTCAGTGTTAGGTTCTAAATCAGATATGTCTTAAACGTGGCATCATATTGTTACTTTTTGCTTATATGCATGTGCTGACCACTTCATCATAAACCTGCAGCACTACTAAAACCCTGCTAGCAATAATAAAACAGCAAAAGCTGATCTTCTAACTTCTCTTGTAACCCTGAATCTTTTCCCTTTCAGTTCAGCAGGAATAATTTATTTTATTCCTAAAATATAATGGCTAGTTTAATTAATCACCTCCCAGCAAGTAGATGTATTTAAATCAATAGCACGCCTTTCTGTCATCAATACAATAATATATTTATTTTTCTATGTGTAGCCTCTGTCATCGTGCATCACTGTGATAGGCTCGGCTGTTTCTGCGATGTGACCGGCTGCACTTAAAATTAGGCCCTCAGTCTTTCATACAGAACCAGATCTTCTGCTTTGAAATTACTAAAAGCAGAAAATCTGGTTTAAGTCATCAGACTATTTCATTAAGTCAGACTGAAACAAATACCAGAAATCATCTGCATAATAAATTAAATGAAGCCTCAAAATGTTTTTTTCTTTTATACTTTATAATATATTTTGATTATCTTTCTTGTGGAAGCTCTGATGTGTTCATGAACCTACGATAAGGCTGAATTACTGAAAGGTGCAGGGTAGATACTTTCCATGCGGGCTTTAAATGGATTGGAGCGTTGTCTATGAATGTTGTACTTCCCTTAACCATTAATTGCTTCTAAAGAGTAAGCATTACTGATCCTGTTCTGTTATCTTTTTCCAGCCATTAAAGACTATGAGAATGCTGCAAAACACAGCGAGAATGACCGTCAGATTAAAGAAGGCCTGGAAAGAGCGCAGCGACTTCTCAAACAGACTAAGAAGAGGGATTATTATAAGATCCTGGGAGTGAAGAGGTGGGAACTGATCACTGGATTTGGTAAATTTAAAGGTTTCAGAGGCGTTTGGGTACTTTAAGACAATGTTTTGTGAATGGGTTGCTTTTAAAGGCAACTCAATACTGTGCCAAGCAGTAATGTTTTTTATTAGGATTTTAGTTATACACTGGAAAATGACTTCCTCAAAAAGCCTTACTGTCTTTAAACATTACTTAATCTTTTTCCAGTTCAGAGGCACTTCTAAGAATCCAAGATTGAACAGATTTAAGCATATAGAAGCCATCTTTGTTATAAAAAAGCAACGGTGCTAACACTTGGCCCAGTGTGGAGATGCCTTTTTTTATTCTCTCCAGCCACATCTTATTCCCCTAATGTTATCTTCCTCCTATTTCTAAGACAAAGGAGCGCTGTAGAAACGGCTGCTGCCTCAGTATGCCTGATCCTGTTTGTGTTATATGTTGTTACTGTCTAGTCTTGGATGGGTTGTACTGGAAACACAAATTTCCCTGAGGAATTTCCAAAGGGATTAATAAAGTATTTCTGATTTCTGAGAAGTCATTTAAGATTTAACTTGTGTTGACATAAGGAAAGAGAGGCTGTTCTTATCTCCAAAATACGTACTGATTGGGCTCTTCTCATGGCCACAGAACTGCCCAGAAAAAGGAGATTATCAGAGCCTACAGGAAACTGGCACAACAGTGGCACCCAGACAACTTTCAGGATCCAGAAGAGAAGAAGAAGGCAGAGAAGAAGTTTATAGACATCGCTCAGGCTAAAGAGGTTCTCACTGATCCAGGTAAAGAGTGTGTTCTGCAGTCTGGAAAGTTATTAGTGTTCATCTTGCATTAAATGTCAGGGTTTTCAGGAGCTGCTGTAAACAGCTGACATATTACTTTGTCCTTTAGATTGTCTTCTTATCATTGTTATGCCTCCACGCTGCCGATAAACATGGCCAGTTTTCTGTTCCATTTATATCAACTTTGCCAATATGATCCATGCATTTACTGCCAAAATTGGGCCAAACAGATGAAGCTTGTACATCGTACAATCCCTACACAAGCCAAAAGTAATCAAATTCAGTGTTAATCAGTTCTAAAATGTGTATTTGATCTTATTCAGATTTAATACACAAGTTATTTGTTACTTCTCCAACATAATGTCTTTAACGACTGTTACTAAGCTTTACTCATTCCACAAAATCATAATCAGACCATTGTTTTTTTTTTTTACATTTAAAAGTTATAGGTCATTTATTTAGTTGTTTTGCCCTGATGTTTTAACCTATATATCCTCCAGAGATGAGAACCAAGTTCGATCACGGAGAAGACCCCATGGATCCAGAGAGCCAGCAGAGTCACCATCATCACTTCCATGGAGGTTTTCATGGTTTCCAGGGATTTAATCCATTTGGTTCTGGGCCATTTAATTTCAAATTTAATTTCAACTGAAAAGGCTTTTTATCCAGCACATCTGGAGTAGATTTTTCTACTTTCCTCTCTATTTAAAAGGGAGATCACTGGCATAAAAAAACCCTCACTTTGTGTCAAAAAAGGGTAGAGCAAATGGTGACTTTGACTTCAGTTAAATATGCATTTTAATGCAGAATAATGCAGCTTTGAATTCCAACTGGGGAAGGTCTGTTGCTATGCTAACAAGTCTGCCTTGTGTGAAGCTATTCATCAACAGTAAGCAGTCAGTTCAGACACATCGTTTCCACTCTACAAATCATATCCATTCCCAAGATTCAATTTGTTTGAGTACATATTTTTATATGGAACTTTTTCTGAATTGTAAATAAAGACCTATTTATGTACATGAAGTCTGGTTTGGATTGTATTGCTGCACTTCATGGACACAAAGCAAGGCAAGAATTTAGCTTAAAAAAAAGAATCATACATCAGCTGGCCACCTATTAGGAGAAATTCCAACAAGTACCAATAACAAAGATTTATTTTTTCCACCAAACAGTAATATAAACATTTCTATTTGACATAGCACAGTAAAAGATGTCTGTCTGTACCCATTTTTTCATACTAAATGGACTTTTAAGACAAAAAAATACACATGGCTCCAGTCCAGCAGCAACACCTCTTATACCTGAGACAATAATACTGGTTCTTCCTGGATTTCAAATGGTGGAAAAAGTCTTTCTAAAAAAATGAAAACAGTGAAGATGAATTTTACATGAAATGTAAACTTACTGTAATAACTTAAAATCCTGTATACTGTACAGTACTACCGAGAAACCATGACCTTAAGTGTGCAAATGAGGATTCTTTGATCCATGAGTCAAGCCTGGTTTCAGTCAAAACCTTATTAAAGACATTACAGAGACGGACCACTATTTGTCAAACCCCAGTCCTTATGAACAATTTCTTTTTTGGTTTGCGTTTTTAAAGCCAGCTCAGCTTTCTCCTCTCAGAGCATGTGTAAATGCTTACAACTCTAAATTACCATTATTGTCCAGATGATTTATAAAAAAAAAAAAGTTTCATGATTCTTGAGAAAACCTTAGATGTTTAACAGTGAATATTACAGAGTAATTTACGACCAAGTAAACTAAAGTTTAGCTCTCTGAAATAAATGCATGCACAAACTGGGGACAGCTGAGCAGACCATTACTGAAAAAGTCATTCATATATCATAACTTTCTTCTAAATTATATGATTATGTAAACCTACCTTTGGAAACAACTACATCTGATAGTTAGCCAACCATCCTGAACCTTATAACTTGTGAAATGGTTTGGTGAGGTAAAGATTTGTTTACAGGGAGTAAGTCCTTGGCAGGAACTAGGGCTTGTTTCCTGCATGTGGCTGTAGCTACGATGGTAGCATGGTCATCTCTCTCTTGGAGGGTTACTAGACTGACACGTGTCCTTTGTCACGATACCAAACCCAACATCCCAACATGTATTACTCATTTTGGAGTTGCTGTGGATAAAAGCATCTTCTTAAATGAATGAATTGTAATGAACTATACACTCATTTTTACTTTCCTGTCTGCAGAAAGGTTCTTTTTACCCTACAGCATGTAAGGCTGACATGTAACTAGAAAGCTGCTTTCTAATCGACTGGTCAACGAGAGCCGGTGGCCATGCCATGCAAGTCAATAAGTTGGGATGGAAATTAAACCTGGATCAATGCAGAGCAACCAAATAATAACTGAGTTAACACACTAGAGCTGCAGATGACAAATGAAGGAGATGCATAACTTGGCTTTAACACTAACATGCATCATATAGTCGTACCGCGATGGATCCAAATATTTAAAGTGAACAGAGACAGTTATGCATTGGCTCTAAAAGATAAAAAAAGATGAATAAATTAAGCCCCTATTCCAAAAAAGTTGTTACGCAGTGTACAGTTAAGTGATTTGCCATCTCATAAACCCATATATTTTTCCCCAGTAGAATTTAAACATATCAGATGTTGAAACCATTTTATGAAGTATGAACTCATTTTGAATTTCATGGCAGCAACACATCTCAAAGAAGCTGAAAGAGGCAACAAAAGGCTGTAAAAGTAATTGGCACAAAATAAAAGAAATAACTGGAGGAACATTTGACAACTAATTGCTGGCAACATGGCTGGGTATAAAATGAGTATTCCAGAGAAGCAGAGCCTTTCAGATGTAAAGATAGTCAGAGGTTCACCAATCTGCAACCAACTGCATCTAAAAATTGTGGAATAGTTTCAGAAAAATGTTCCTCAACATAAAATTGCGAAGACTTTAAATATCCCACCATAGATAGTGTATAATGTCATCAAGAAATTCAAGGAATTAGAAGGAATCTCTGGGCACAAGTTTGAAGGTCAGAACATGATGCTTGGGATTTTTGGGCTCTAATGGAGGGACCACAATTAAACTGGCATGATTCCCTACTGGAAATTACTGCTTAGGCTCAAAAACACTTAAAGAAATCACTGTCTGAACTTAGTTCACTGCAATCCACAAATGCAGGTTAAAGCTTTATTATGTAAAGAAGCCGTATGTAAACACAGTCAAGAGATGCTGCCATCTTCTCTGGACCAAAGCTCCTTTAAAAATCATCAGAAACAAAGTGAGAAGAGTCTGAGTGCTGAACTGGCCTGCCAGCAGTCCAGAGCTTTCACCAGCAGAAGAATTTAACAGACAAAAGAAAATTGTGAACAAAGCACCAGAATTGTTAGAATCCTGCATCAGACCAGAATGAGACAACAGTCCTCTCCTAACATTTCAGCAACTGGTCTCCTCACTTTCCAGATGTTTACTGATAGTTGTTAAAAGAAGAGGGGATGCTACTCAACGGTAAACATCATCCGTTTCAAACTTTTTTTGAGATGTGTTGTTGCCATCGTATTCAAAACGAGCTAATACTTTCCATGATGTGGTAAAATCTTTCACTTTCAACAGCTAATATGTCATTTGTTATATGGGGAATAATATGTGGGTTTATGAGATTTGCAAATCATTGTATTCTGTTTTTATTTACATGTTACACAGCATCTCAGCTTTTTTTTAAATTAAATAAGTAAAAAAAAGTTTTAAAAAATCTTAATGTTTTGCAATGCTTAGTTACAGTTGCAAAGCCAAGATGAGACAGTTATAATAAGTTTTATATTAATAATATAATAAGTTATCATATGTGAGAGGGGCTTAGCAAATAATTGTCTGTGCCTAGTGTCATTTTCTTAATGCAGTTTGTGAAATCTAACAGTCAACTTTGGTTTGGCATTTCATACAAAGGCATAATAGTCCTTGCATGTTTTAAAACTAAGAATACCAAGATTTTTACATAAAGCAACAATGTCAATTAAATCCTTAGAAATGTGCCTTCAGCATCTGATTCTTTGCATATATCAGTGCAATATATGTCAACTGTTTTATACTCAAACACATTTACTCTTTTCTTCACTTCATTCTTAAATAACCACAAACCTACTACTGATAAAGCTCATAGCACACCAAGAGTTCATGGCTGGCAGTGTACAATTATCCCACATATTGATTTTGTATGTACTGACTGCACAAGCAGATATGGCATCTCTGACAATATTTCATCCTCCTCCTCCGGCTGGGGATGTAACACTGTGGCTATGTTTAGATGGAACTGTCTGTCTTCGAGCTTCACAGGTGGCCTGCGTGCAAAAGGTGCTGCCTTCTTTCTCTTCAGCATGGTGTTGGCAGACACTAAAGTTCATCACGCCGGTTGTCTGCAATTGGAAAGAAAAGCTGAAAATTAGCATGTCGGTAAGGGAGAAAACAATCTGCCCAGGAAAGACGTTAATCATGCAGAGGAATAACAGATAGAGAGTATAGTTTGACTAATCTAAGAATGAAAAACTGTGGAAACATAAATCTTTTACTTAGCTAACCTTTTTTATGTTGTGAGGGAGAGGCCGTCTTCATCTGTGCGGCCTCATCTTCCTGCTCTTGGACTCGTCTCAGCAGCTGTTTTATCTCCTTGTCATATTCAACCCACTCAGGCACAATCCTTGCTGCGGCTGTCAGCTTTGGTTCCTTGGTCTTTGGGTTATTACACTGCACAAGAATAGCAGACAAAACACATCACTCACGCCACCAGTAGCACTTTGTCCGAACAAGTCGGATCACCACTCACAGCGCTGTCTGTGACAGGCATTTGCACCTAATTTGATTTCCAATTCTCTTAAAGGGACATTAGGCCCTGCCTTGTGTCTGAGTTACCAAGTAGTGACCTATACCGCAATGAGACAATACTTCCTATTCCAGTGTACTGGAGACGGTCCAGTAATTTTCTAAATTAGTTTAAGACACCGCAGGATTGCTCCTCAGTTTTCTCCTAAATGCCAAGTGCTCTCACACTTGAATGCTGCAGCAGCTACAGTTCCCTGCTACAACAAAGCTGAACATGCATCTCCACACAAAAGAGAGATTAAAATAAAGAAGACAATGCATGAATTTCACTGCTTTAATCACACAAATAATTTCTCCTGATGCTGAATCATAAAATTCTCGATTATGTCAATTAGCTTTCAGTGACAGCAATACCAGTGAAATGTGACATCTGCAAGACTCACCAGGTCTATAGTCTTAGCTGTGACTTTAGAGTCATCATCACACCATGTCTCACACCACAACCACTCCTGAGGCAGAGACTTGATAGCCACCTGGTGGATCATGTTGTTAGGAAGGTCCTGAAAATATCATATTTCATACAAGTATGAGCCTTAATATTTGGTTCTAAGTGTAGAAGTTTGTCATAGCATGCAGCATCTGTGAGTCATAGACCTGATCCAGGTTAGACAGACTGTTTGGGTCTTGGCTCAAAGCTTGATACTGGCCTCGTAGTCTGTCCCCAGCTGCAATCTTACGGAACTTCTTTAAATCTACAACGTACAGAGCACTGCATGGAAAAGAGAGGACAGGAAAAGACATGAGAAGCAAATGAGGAAACCATCGCTCTTCACTTGATGCCACATTCACATAACTTTTTATGTTACATAACCTTTCTAACAGCGAGATACCTCCAGCAGGATCTCAGGTCAGAACATATACAGAATCTATTAAAACATTTTAGGAGGGTTCGAAGAGATATTATGACTCTGCCTTGGTTTGAAAAAGGAGCTTAAAAAAAGTTAGATGCATGCATTACGTCTGGTTGGGTTTAATTATCTTTATTTGATATTATCATCAATGAGAGAGTTCTCAGTTCAAGGAATATAGTTCTATATCTAAACTCATTAAACCTTTTTTTGGAATCCCTTAAATTATATTGCACAGTTAAAGGCCTATAAACTAAACGCACTGCATTGCCACAGAAATATGAGTGCATTAAATATGTGATGCAGAAAATGCAAAATGATGTTTTTATGCATTATGCTGAGCAACTGCCAAGTTATTTTAACAGTGCGGGTACAGCAGGTAATAAAGAAAAGATGGAAAAGCGGAGAAGCTCATTCACAATTATTGTGAGAATAATCAAGCAATAAAATTAGTTTCACCTTAATTTGCCCAAAAATGTGACGAAGTTATTCCAAAGTGCTGAAACGTAGTTCAAAGTTTAAAGAGCAACAATGTGTGACTGGTAGAGAGCAGCTTCTACTGTCTAAAAACTGTTTTAGGTTTTGTAGAGCCAGCCAATGGAAAGTAAGCCCGGCTTTGTGGAACATTATTTGTTGTAAACCCCATTGCAGCTGCAGACCAGAAACATACAGCCACAAAGCCTCATATAGTTTCAGACATACACAGAACATTTCTCCCTCCTTCTACTAGTTAATGGTAAGGTAGAGAGGTAAACTCTCTCTTTTTGTCCACTGGCTACCACCTGATTACCCATCACATTGACAGAGGGGGAACTCGCTGCCATTTAATGTCCAGAAGATTTAATTTATGATGAGGATTTTATTTGCAACAATCATGCAGCAAAAAAAAAAAAAAAAAAAAAAAAAAGGAGCAACAGCTTTTTTTTTTTTTTTTACAATTTAAAATTCCCCAAAATAGGACATTATAGATAAAATATCAGATCTTTTACGGTTAATGCTGCTAAAATGAATTTAATGGTTTTTAAGTAAGTATACCTGATGTGGTAATTCCTCTGTCCAAGATGTGAGGCCCAGTACCCAGTTTTCCAAAAGCGATAGCCTTCCATTTCTCTGCGGCTATCGCAAAACGGTGTGTAACCATAAGGAGCGCCCTCCAAGTTCAAATCCCTCAACTCTTTCAAGTCAGCCCGAACTATCTGTGCAAAAAAGACAGAGGACAGAACAGACTTATAACACAAGTTTGTTTTAAAGTCTCAAATCTTCACACCAGCAATGACATCCATATTGATGAGATTCACACACAAGGCCATGAGGCTCTTTCCACATCAGTTCATTTTGATCCTTACCTGATCGGCGTCCACAAAAATGATCTTGTCCACAGCCAAAGGGAATAAAACATCCAGGAAAAGGATCTTGTATCCCCAGATAATCCGCTGCTTTTCAGTCTGCTGGTGGAGCCAGCGGGGCCATTTGTACTGCACTAGCTCATACTGAAAGCCGTATGACTCTGCCATGTGAGAGATGGTCTCCTAAACACACCAAAAGTGAATAACAGAGGAAGATAAATCTTACATGCTGTTCTAGTTCATATCTTTTAAAAGTAGAAAAACATTTGGTGTGACAACCCAAACCTTGAAAGAAGGGGAGAGGTAATTCTTGAGAAACCAGAACTTGACAGGTGTTTTTGTGTGCCGAAGGACAGAAAGCATCATTATTCTAGAAAAGACACAGAAAGACATAAGTCTAATTTTCTAAAAGTATTGTTGCATGTACAGTTTGAGAAGTAACTAGAGGGAAGGAGGAAGTGACTAACCTCAGAAAACGCTCATACAAATGTCCGGAGGCCACTGAAAATATGTTTAAAACATCTTCTTTTTTCTTTTCTCCATCAGCCTTCTTTAAGCCACCACCTGTGATGCTGTAAATGAAACCATTACAAGTGAGACGGTCATGTTCTGATTGATAGCTGTTTATAATATATATATATAAAGAAGCAATAAATCAAGACTTTACCAGTAGCCACCATGGTTTTGTAAAACCAAGGGTAATAGCAATAAACAACCAGAAGAAAACAATTTAAACAAGCCATGCAGATGTTTTATTTAAATAAAATAATAATAAAAGTAGAAATGATACAGAAAACAACAAATCTGACATGATTTGGACAATTCAGCTCCTCCTGGCATTCATAGAGGGAGCTGAAAAAAGTGTTAGAAGGGACACTGCAAACAGTGCTTGATGTTTTCATATAGTCAGGTAGTTAATATGAACTAAATAACAGAGATGGTTCATTTCTATCAAATCACTTGTTAAAGGAGTCTAAATTTAGCATATTTTCCAACACACACACACACACACAGCTGGGTGTCTGCCACACAAGGAGAAAATGGGGCACAAGTTGCAAAAATGCATTATCTTCAGTTCTAGTTAACTGTGTTAGGGGTTGGTAAAAGTCACACCCAATCACATCAACTTTTCTCATCCCTTTTTACAAGCGGTACTCTCCTCACCCCCGTGTGTTGCTTAGTTTGGTAATGGTGTAGAAATTCTGCTGCCGAGAGGAGGCTGATGTTTTCCTCTGAGACATGCAGAGTTGTAAGTAAAATGGACTGCAGCCCACCTTCTTCTTTATTCTGATTTCACTCTGGAAGTCTAATGGTCTCCATATTTTAGACACATTTTGGGTTTTTTTGTTTGGAATTCTGATAACTTAACCTACCTAGTAACAAAAAGTTAAAAAACCACTGAATCTACAAAGACTAAGATAAAAATGTGTTGCCTTTTTTTTAAAAGCATTGTTACAAGTTAATATTTTATACCAGACCCAATGCAAAAGCAATGTTACAACAAGAAAACCAGCGCATCATTGTCTCTTTAAATCTTTATGTTGTTGCATTATTTAACCAAAACACTTTAAAAATTACTCAATTATAATTCATCATCCTTTACCCAACGCTTTCTGCAGAATTAGATAAACATGGCTGTTGCCCTGGTAACCTGGTGTTAGTGCTTGAGAATACAGATTAAAAAAAAAAAACTGATGAGAAGTGTTTTAATGGTAGACACTTCTTTTTAGGAACCAAATGAACTGTGCAAATGTCCAGTACTGCAATGAGCAGTGCATTTATATCATAACTGATGTATTTGCAATTACAATAATAGGTCGTCTGAGTCATTTATCAGGCAGAAATTAGCCGCCTGCAGTTATTTAAATGTGAAAACAGACTGGAACAGAATGATTTTGGAGAATTAACTAGTTTAACAGATGGAAATAAAAGAGAATAATTAAAAATAGGTGTGAGAAATCCAATTAGCATTACCCTGCACTGGGGTATACACTGCCACTTATCGTGAAAAGCAAAAAGTCCACACACTAGAAGACCTACTCCCAAGACTATCTCATAAGGCCACTTAAACTCCAACCAAGCAGGCAGGAAAGAAAATGAAAAAAAGGCACAAAACTGCACTTGATGGTTACTATGTGGAGAGTACACACTGAGTCACATATATTATTATTAAATAGTTAAAAGAATAGGTAGGCTAAAATGTTCTACAGTGAGATAACAGCAGAGACTAGAAAAAACTCTAAAGGACGCTTTCCACATTTGCAAGCACATTAATATGCCCTTACTACTGTTAAAGAGCAATGGCTCATGATTCAGGCACATTTAGCGGACAGAAATCAGGACTTGTGCTGGAGGGTAGATGTGTCTGTAGTCAAACTGTGTGTCCTTGTCTGTAACAGACTGCTGATGAGGAAAGCAGTGTCTCTACCACATTCAATCACAACCACAGCCTGAGCCTCGAGGCTCCAGGAAGACACCAGGGAAGGTGAGGGGAGGGGAGGGACACCACTGTGTGTCTCTTCATGTCCTCTAAAACCAATTCTCTGACATGAGCAGTAAGCCATTTACATCAATACAACACAAACGCTTTTTATTTTTTTTTATTACCAATTTGTGGTTTCTACAGTGTTAGGTGCATTTCTCTGCCTGTAATCTTCATGACAAAGTGTGCTTCTCCACAGAGGCTTACTTTGCCTCTTTATAGTTTAGCAGTGGCCTCTGATTCGTCACCGCACATCAGTGGGGTCTGGGGAAGTCTACTGCCTGTGATGACTAAGCCAGCCATTATGAAGGACCTTCAGCACAACAATAGGGTCCCCCAGATAAGCAGCTTTGGAGGGTCAGGTGAGAGCCTGTTTGGCTGACTCACTCAAGATAATCTGGACCCCTGGAAGGACCCACAGAGCTATGGATAAATCCCGAGCTATGGATGACACCATCTAAACAAAACTTTCCTTTTGTTTTGCCTCCAACTTCGTAGATTGTACA
This sequence comes from Melanotaenia boesemani, assembly GCF_017639745.1. Classification (NCBI taxonomy): domain Eukaryota; kingdom Metazoa; phylum Chordata; class Actinopteri; order Atheriniformes; family Melanotaeniidae; genus Melanotaenia; species Melanotaenia boesemani. Next base: position 16,708,746 of record NC_055693.1, read on the forward strand.
GGATCATTGTCTAATATCTTTTCATTTGTCATTTCATGCAGAGTAACTACCAACAGACCAAAACACTCAGCAGAACACGCACCCTAAAATGCACTTGGTGGCTATTTTATTAGATGTGCATTTTACTGCACCCTTTATGTAACAACAGCCAGTGCTCTCTCTGACAGCCTGTGTGGCCCTGATGTTTGTGATTTCAAAGAGCAGCAAAAAGGACAATAAACCTACAAAGTTCCCCAGCTGACAGCAGCAAAAAAGGACAGCTTCTCTTCATTTTCCTCCAAGCAAGAGACAAAGCAGAGAAAGAATAAAAGCGAGAAATCCCAAAACACACAAGATGAGCATGTAAGCAAGAGAACAAGGGAGACCTAGAGATTAGCTCTACTTTTGTAAGGACTTAATAATGCATCAATCCGCCTCACTACATCTTCCAAGCTGTTGATAAGTATATGGCCTTCGGTTGTTCTCCTTAAATGTAATGGTCATCTTTACTAAAGTATAATGACCTTTCACCTTAGTAAACCATATGCTTTTCTCAAGTTGTAACTATAATAATAGATATAGTATCACACAGTGTTCACATCATCTTTTAGGCTAAATAGCTTTTTTTTTTGTCTGAGAAGGATCATTAGGTTACAGATCCATAGCACTTATATTTATACTGGACCAGTTTGACAAGAGAACACGAAATACATCTAAGCTGAAGTTAACTTTTAAGTGAGTATATGACAAGCACTTGAAATATCACATCTCATACAACCATCTTATCCAGCCTTTTATAGAAGATTAAAATGTTGAGTATTTTATTACTTAATTAAAAACATACCTTGGGATATAATGATAGGAAAAGGCTACTGTACTCCACTCATTTATATATTTGTTCATCCATTTATTCAACAGATTTAAGCATACGTGGCCCCCTTTCACTGTAGACGGGTATCTAACAAGGTATCTAAAATGTTCTCTGTAAGACTGCTGCTCAACTGAGGCATAAATCATAACTGAACATTTTTGGTTGATCCCAACATAACTATTTTTGACTGCTTAATAATAACAAGTAGTTATTATTCTTATTTGTGGCTTCTTCTCAGACTTGTCAAATTCCTCAGAGATGGTCTCATCTTGGGGAATTAGACGATACAATAAAGACCGTAAAGAGACTATTTTCATATTTTTTGCTCATTTTGAAGAATAGAATTTTATCTTACTGATACTACTCTCTACGTTCTGCCCTTCCTCACTAGAAAGATGAGAATTCATGTTTGTAGTTAGCTACATTGACGATGATGAGTCCCAACACTTAACATAATGTAAATATTTGAACACAACAGGCAAGACTACAAAATACCATTTTTAACTTCACATTACACCCCAGAGCTCAGCATGGGCATGTTTCAAGTGAAAAAAAAGGTTGTGTGCTTAGTTTTTGCACATATGCACAAACATGTACATGTATTGCATACAAGCTGCAACACTATTTGCAGTGCATTGATATTCTAAAAATGACTCAACTCAATCTCAACTTTTACAATATTTAGCAGAAAAGCAAAACAACTTACGCTTAACAGTAAATGCTGCATGCTTCTGAATGTGACAAATACGTTTTGTGTTAAATGGGCACCAGCAAAACTGCCTACCTTTTCTCAAAAGTGCTCCAAACACTCCACACAGCAAGCAATAAGTGAGGAGACAGGATCACACAGTTAGGAAGTGCTGAGGGGAAACACGCAAATGCACACACATACCTACAGATGCACATATTTTTTGCAAGACTAGATCTTACAGCATAATATTGCAGTCTTGATCCAGGTGAGGAGTAATATCTCCTGAAACCGCAATGTATAATTGACAACTGGAAACTGCATCAGCACACCCATCAATCAATGACCTCACAGTTGTTACTGCCTGTCAGCTGAAAGAGTGACTAAAGCCAGTCAACTTTGAGTTGTATTTGACTTTACACACCTTGCGATGGAGTCCCATATGCCTTTGTTTTCACTTGTTTCACTTAGAAGATCTTCACCGATCTTCTCTGCCTTTTTCTGCACCTGTAATGATAAATTAGACACATGCCTCAACAGATCCTATCAAGGACAGTCTAAAGTTGTTATGACATATAATTCGTAATCTGTGAAAGCCAGGTGCATCATCGAAAGCTGGAGCAGAGCAGGTCAATAACTTCAAGCGCTTCACAGAATCTAATATACAGTACACCTATCAGAGAAATATACTCACCCTGACTTTGATGATCTTACTGTGGAAGCTGTTTAGCACAACTATGACATCACCAGCATCTGCTGGGGAATCAGTTCCATCATGTCTGAAAAAGGGAATAAAAAGTGAGTATTTACTGTCAAGAGTAAAAGAAAAAAATTTAGAATCATTAGAATCAAATTTGAATATCTTCAAACCAATAATAAAAATAATAAAAACAATAATGGATTTGATTTACATAACATTTTCAAGGCATTCAAAGCGCTTCACTATGAATCTTTTATTTATTCATTCCATATTCATACTAGGTGGTAGTAAGCCACAAGTGTAGCCACAGCTGCTCTGGGGCAGACTGACAGAAATATGGCCGCTAATAAATACCTCACTGACCAGCACCAAACACGCATACACATTTGTACACCAGTGCTGCCGACACTGGAGGCAAAGGTGGATGAAGTGTCTTGCTCAAGGAGACAAAGACAGATTGACTGGGATGAAGTGGGATTGAACGAGAAACCTTCCAGTTATTGGATGACCTGCTCTACCGGGTTGCATCATTCAGGAAAAACAAAAACATGTCTACTTTATGAAATAACACCAATCCAGTTCATTTCTATACCTAATTACATTCCTTTTAGGAATAATAAATAATTCCAGTGCTAGTTCACTTTCAGTAAATTTGTGAAAGTTGATTAAACAAAACATAAATTTAAGACACATTTAAAACAAATTCTAATTATAATTCACTTTTTCTTTTAGGGGAGATATGCGATAATTGGCTAAAAGGCAGACAGACAGAATAAATAAACAAACAAATAAATAAAGTGCACAAAAAATATTTCATTACAAAGTTGACTACTATCCTTATGTTCCACTTCTTCAACACTGATGCGTGGCCGTCATTGACTTAACATGCTGCCCGTGAAGATGTGGATAAAAGCGAAGCCTGGGGAGATCTGCCGGGACTCATTGCTCTTCCACTGCTCAGTGCTTGTTTCTGACCTGAATCACCTCCATTTTAATGTCGCTATTTTTTTTTTTTTTTTATTAAACTCTTTGTTTTTTTTAACTTTCACTCTCAAATATGTGTTGCATCCCAAAAGTGAGGTCATAAATCAGAGAGCTAATTATAATTCAGCTATGAACCCTGCTGAATGGAAGAGTCTTATTAATTGTTTTTTGAAAATGTCATTTTAATATTTTATATCACCGAAAGAAAGAAAAGCTGCTGAGAAATTACACAAGGGAAGAAATAAGCACTTCTCAAAAGACTCAACCTATCAGTCACCTTCAGACCTATTTAATCCAATCTTTATGGTACAATAAATTCTTTGGATGATTCACATGTTTTAACCATGGCAAAGGGGAGAGAACATACTTTTTAGGCTATTCTCATGATGCTGACAACAACTGCTAATGGACCGAAGACTAACAGAGTGAAGGCCCACACTTAAAAGTGGAAACTGGGAAAAGTGCCAGGGTTACAACCAGACCATATTCATCACCCTCTATCATCATTAAGAATCACCTTACCATTATTTTGCCCATCACTACTTCCAGCCATGCCTTACATATTGGTGGATTTAATGAGAACGTTTGTACAGTATTGACTGTGTAACACAGCCTTTCAATGTAATTGTTTTAGGACTGATTTGCCCAGCACACAGTGTATTTTAGCAGGTATATTCTGCAGGGTCTAATGGCAAAACACTATGGAACAAACTTGAGTTACAGATGAGCAATTGACTATGATGCACAGGATGCCATTACAACCCCAAATGCTTACTAAAGGCAAAAATTCTAACCCTATCACTATGATTAATGCCTCCACCTGAGTGAACCCAAAGCAGCACCCCCGCCCCACCTCAGCTCAAGTGCTGCTTGCGTTTTGCCCCTATGGCTGTCACCGGCACAAAATCAGCCTTTAGGGCTTGTGTTAGAAAGCACCAGAGATCAATCTATATCCCTGCTCTGAAAAGAGGAGATCTGGCCATCTCATTCATCCCTGTCAGTGCACGACGCGGTAGCAACACGAGCTGCAAGAAGAAAATGCACACTCTGGGACTAGAGAGCGCAGACACTCCCACTAGGCTCTGATCGGCCACCTAACCAGAGCAGAGTGCCGCTAACCACAAGAATAATGACACTGCCAAGGTGAAAAATGACATCACCCCTTAGCTTCACCTGGAGGATTGGGGGATAAATCTTGGTTGTCTGATATGATTTCAGAGGAACCAAGGGCTGTTATGTGGCCTAAATCTTATGTGAGGATAGCCAGAGAGGACAATATCTGTGATTGTTAAGACGTCTACTGTCGTGTTTAAGTGCCAAAGCAGACCCGCGTAGCTTGACTTATTTCTTAATTATGTTAAAACATAAACCAAATTATACGCAACTAAAATTCTAAAATAAAAGAACATTTTTAATAAGACAAAAGTAATGAAAATTAGAGCAGAAGTTTCAGAATGCAAAGAGTAGAAATTTTACAGGGCAGCTATCAAAATAACCAAAACACAGAAGTGTTTTATTCATTTAGCAAAATGGCATCCTAACACAAGCATGCGCTAGTCTGTGGAGGACGGCAAGGCGAGTGACCAGTTGTACCATCCCTCCACTCTGTCTTCTCTGGAATAGCAACCCTTTCCACCTTCCTGTCTCCCTCCACATCTGTGCTGAGCAGAATTCTGCACTTATCAAAACCTTGCATTGCCACAGTGTCAGCAGATCTCCATGTTACCATAGTGATGAGTTTCATTGCAGGCAGCACAAAATAAAAAAGGAGCTGAAAACAGCCTTGATACTGAGCCATGAATGTATCTGCTCAAGTATTACAACTTACATTTTTGCCTGAAGATATTTAAATTTTTGTGTGAAATAAGGCTGGAATTACTGAAATACTCACGTGAGGATTTCATAGATTTCGTCTGATCTCCCTTTACGTAATCTTAGGATCCAGGCACCAGGACTGGCTTTCAGTTGGAAATATCCCTGTTATAGTGAATACAGTACAAGATTGAAAACTGTACAAAAACTTGTCTTCTCAACCCAGAGACCAAGCAGCTTCAGTCCCAAATATACAACTATGATTAACTAGAATCTTATCGTTCCAACAGAATGCCTTAAAAGTGCCTCAGTAACTCTTAGATCAAAGAGAGAAGGATGCTGACCAAGTTAGCCATGACAATTGTGTCATACATGAGCGGGTCTCGACTCATTCCCAGGGTAAACTGTAGTCCACGAGGGGGCTGGCCGGTTGACAGATCAAAGCAGTGTCCCTCCAGCAAGAGGTGCTCCAGTTCAAACTCTGCTGCCACAACCCCATTCACCTGGAGACAAACACAAATTACAGAACACCAAAAACAGTGGGGGAATGAAAGCAAATTGGATGTACTCGTGTTGGATAGTGATGACTAAGCAGCTCAGTGCCTCCTGCAAGTGGATGTTGTCCAAGTCATGAGGGCTGCGCACTGCCTGCACCATCCAGCTTTCTGGTGTGATCATATTAAGGGTGAGGAGTGGAGATTCTGGGAGCTCAATGAAACGAGCAATAGGCCCTGGAGACACCGTCTCGTTAGCCAAGAAGGTGACATCAGATTCCAATACAAAGCGGTAAAAGCTGTGAAGAAAATCAAATGCATGAGGATGATTTTTCCAAGAAAGTACAGATTAGGATAGTATATAACAATAGTTACAGTTGAAAAGATCTCAACCACAAGACTGAAATAAAGGCCATCAAACAAACGCCCTGTCCTCTTCAGCAAGGGCTGAAATGATGACATGCTGTGCAATAGTTTTCTATGTGGGACAGGAGAGATGAGCTCTGTTGTGGCAGCTGTGTATTTACTGTACAATTTCTTCAAAGTGAAGAATCTAATACTATTACTGCCAATGTTCCTGCTCAGCCAATAACGAATGTGTGCAGTAGTCTGTGCACCAGAAAAGTTCCCTTTCTCCATTATTACAGCTGTCGCAGAGACAAGCCCCAAGCCAAACTTCATGCCAGTTGCCTTTCAGAGGAATCATGAAAAGTGTAGTCACATGGCAAATGGTCAACATTAACAATGCTAACTTGTTTTTTTTTTTTTTTTTATGAATGCCTTCTTGCACTTATAGGTGCATTATTTATACCACAATAGATTTGCTAACATTTCCAGAGTGAGATTGGAGTTGCTACGTTATGTACGTTGAGCATGAAAAAGCCCCCACACCCGAGGAAACATACTGTTCTCATCAAATTGGTTCTAATTAGAGAGAGAATAAAGTAATTCTTGTAATTCACTAGAGTTGCAGTGTACTAGCTTCATGTTGTGGATGTTCACAAAAACCTCAAGAAAGGGAATAAACACTAAAATGTTTTTAATGGCTCATAAAACAGCATTTATTCCACAAAGAAGTTGTTTCATGGTAGGCAGCACAGATTAATGCCAACGACTTAAAAAATGTCTGACTTATTATTTTCATTTCTTTTTCTAAATCTCTGCTCACTATTAGCTCAATTTATTAGTGGGTGAATGGCAGAACAGTACATAAAAAAAACAAGCCAGTAAGACTGACAACATGAACTGTGTTTATTGTCGGATAACAGGAGCATTTACATTACAGCTCAGTCTGAGATATCCAGCTTGTTTATCTCACTAAAAGGTATCATGTTGCTATCAATGACATTATAGGCAGAGGGACAGGAAGTGGATGGGTGGTGGATGTCTGAGCGATCTAGAGAGGAAGATTCGTTCCCAGCAATAACATTTCAGGAAGTAAATTAATTTATATCCGCTGAGATTTCAGTATATTAACGCTAAAAATGATACCAAACAACATTATAGATGCATCCACCCATGAGTGTCTGAATAGGAATTTCAATCTTTCATTTGGTTTTGTTTTTTTTATTGTACCATTACAACCATTATTATTGTTTTCACTGCATATTTTGAACTGCAACAGTGAACACAGTAGGCAATTTATCCAAAGATGCAAGAGGAGGCCCGAAGCAATAAGGTAGTGTTATTAAGCAGATGGAATCTGTGCAGCATACTCTTACAACAGGCTGAAGCATCTGCAGCAGTGAGAGGATACACAAACAAGCCAAACAGGAAAATTTAATTACAGCTGGAGCTAGAGCTTACCTCTTAAGGGGCATCTCGGACAACTTGGCCCTGCAATTCATAAACAGCTGCAGTCTCACATTGACCACTTGACTAAGCACCTGCAGCATTCAGAGAAAAGAGCTCCAGTCAGAAATGAGGGGAAAAGAAGACCTCTGTGAAGCAGAGATGAGCAAGACAGAGCACTGTACACAACATAAGGTTCATCTCATCTGCTGGTCAAAATAATTTACCACTGTCAGTCTATGTTTTGAGTCACATTATTTACAAATACATGAAATCTTACTGAATCACCGAGCAGAATGAGGATGTTTTCTTCTTGCCACATTTATTTTACTGAGTCAGTGTGTTTCAGATAAGGAAGGCAGTATTTTTCAGAGTAAGCTAACTCCATAAAAAGCACATACATGAACATGTATTTAAAAAGAATACTTGGCACTGCCAGCAAAGCCACTCAGTAAATTAAACCTGCTAAAGCCACTCAAGGAAAAGATAAAAAAAACATCTTTTCAAAAAAATTCAGGTCTTCAGTGTCCTTCTAATACATACCTTCTCTCTGGTTGTGATTTAGTAATGCTGTATTAGAATTCATCCCATCCTCTTTAACATTGTCAACACAAAAGCCAACCTATAGCTGCCAGTATAGAACATTTATTTATTCAAACTACCTCACTACTTGAAGTCTGAAAAGATGGATTCTCATTGTCCAATTGCTTGACAAGGCAGGAACTTAAAAAAAAGGCAAGTTTTCTTTCTGTATTGATCGAGAACAGAGCAGAAGACAAACACATCTTACAATCAGCAGCTGGGAAATTTTCTGAGCCTCTCTAGTGAGGGGGTCAACAATGGCCACAACATCGTAGAACACCTCGTTTTCACGTGGTGAGAGATGGAGAACACTGAGGGGAAAAAAAAACACATGGAAAATCAAAAGTTTCAAAATTATTTCATGCTTGAAATGATGTCATCGAATTTTTCATAACAAGGAGAAAAAACAAACAAAAAAACTGCCTACCTGTGTCTGTCTTTGATCAAATGGACATCCCTTCTGACCTCTCCTTTGGGGGTTGCACTCAGGAGGGAATCAACCTTCATGAGTAAGTCACTTGCACTGAGTCAAAAGAGATCAGTGCACCATTTGTTAAGAGCTCAAAAAAAATTGAGAAATCATTTGAGACAAAAGTGACAAAGGGAAAAATGTTGAAAGGTTTCACAGATTTCTGTTAAAGGCACTTGAAGTAAAGAGTAAGACAGTTTGCTTTAAAAAACTAGGATGAAAAGAACACAAACATACTGCTTTGGCTTCATCCCCATCTGTTTCACTATGGCTTTGACTTTCTCTGCTGAACCACTCAGTGTAATCCTCTCAAGTAAGTGGAAATCCTCCACAGTGAATTCTTCCTGCTCTTCAAATGGACCAACAATCTAACATAGAGAAAATAATGCAGTCAGAACACGACTTCTCCAGCACTTATCTCGGTATGTATCATTTACAACTTGCCCAGGGGATGTTAAATGTAATGTGATTGCGACACAGTGCTTTATCCACTTAGAGTCATGGTATTCAGTGATGTTGCCTGGTTTTTCCTGTCTTCTATTCTGGGATGAGAGCCCTAGCACTGCAGCAGAGGGATGTAAGATAATATTAATTGTTACTGCCATCTCAGTGGCTGGCCTCCTCATCCCTGGCTGCCAGCACTGCCACTGCTGAAACATCATTCATCAGCTTTGCACGCACAAACAGTGAGCACACAGACACAGTGCCATGCATGCCACCTGTGACCTTTGAGAAACAGACGTCGTGCTGATTTGGCAGTGTTAAGAAAGAACTCTGAAACCCCAAAGGGAAAAATCCTGCAAAAGTGCAGCTGCATAGAGGATTTTACACCATTGTGGAGAACAACAGCAGCAACATTTACAAGGCTTTTGATAAGCTGACAATTTAATGTGGTCTATAAAACACACACAATCAACGGGATCAATATTCTGAAGTAAGCAGAGATGGGATGGAGTTGTTTCAAGTGAGAAGTACTCAGCAGTACAAATTTCAGCCTTTATAACTAGGGCTGTCATGATTATGATGTTTTTAATTAATTATATCTTATACATCAAACAAAAAAATGTGATTAATAATTTAATTATCTTTCTCTGCACATTTTTACGCAGTTACTCTAAATACCTATTGGTAATTGTAATGCTTTATTATTCTAAATATTTACTAATATGCATATTAATAAATAGCCAACTGCCTATTGCTTGATGGCATTGATGGAGAAACAGCAGCACACATCTGCAGGTCATTGGCTGTGTTTCAAAATTAGGACATTTTGCAATTTACATCAGTTAGGTTCGGTTAGCTATTGACCTTTTGTCAAGCTGTTCCGTGTTCATTCAGCTACTTTCCGAACACACTGCAGTCGATCAGTCAGGGAACACACCTACTCGTTGAAACACACAGTTATGAGAGTTGTATACGTCTTTCTCTCTGTGCATGATGTAGGCAGTGGTGGTGTGACTTATCTTGCACACAACAAAAATAAGGTTTGTCCAAGAAGTTTAAGAGATTGTTTTTAAATGTTTCAAAATGGGTCAAATAGATAAGCTAAAAGGTCCTACTTAAATAATCCACTGTGTGAATTTTACACAGAGTTCTGTCAAGGTAGCTCTGTAAAAAAAATGGTTTGATTTTCTTTAGAGAGATTCATTTGACTGTGGCAGGTGTGTTTTTTTTCTAGACAGCTAGACAGGAGAGTTTTAAAGATTGAGTCTGCGTTTGTCTGCATGTGTCACATTGACAAAGAGAAAAAGACTGAAAAGGTGTTACTTTAGTTGTATTTCAACTGGTGATGGTTTCTGGTTAAGGCAGTTGTCACAAGTATAGTTTAGTCCTTATAAACTAAGCAGTTGCTTTTGTGTAGAAAATTCTTTATATTTCAGTCATAGCTGCACTCAGTCTACCTTGAATCATGGTCATGAGGTGTGGGGCTACAGTGCTTGCTTTGAGTTACAGAACTATGATGAAGCTAGAGAACACTCACCCTGCCGTTGCTGATCACTGCTCGCTGACCAGGACGGAGCTTCAAGACGTCTCGACAGAACAGCTGCTGACTGCGGATAAAATCAACTTCCAGCGTGTTGAATTTTTTCTCAAAGGCATCAACATCCATGCCCTGCAGCACATTGATAAAACATTTCATTAGGGTGTTAGACACCCTGGTTGCTTAGCCAGAAGACGCAACACCAGCATATCAGAGAAAAAGACGAAAAAAAAGAAAGATCTGAATGAAGCATATGCATTACGAATGATGCATATGAGTCATTATATTATTGATGTATTCCATCTGCACAAACATTGCATTTTTCAAATTTAGTCTGGCTAATAAAAAAAAAAAAAAAAAAAAAAAAAAAAACATTTCAAGCAGACCTGTCAGAAATGCAGGAATGAAAAATAGATACATCAATGTGTAATTAATACAGCAAACTCTTAATTAAACCCCAGCCATTTCCATCTACAACAAAGTTGATGTGGGAGTGTGGAGGGTTTGTGGCGTCAGGTTATTAGTTTCTCCAACATTTCTCTCCCCAGGAGATCAGGTGAAACACCAATAATGTCAGCACAATCCAGTCAGCGAGTCTACCTGCCAGCCCATAATAAACCTGGATCCCCTGGCTTTCGGTCTCAAGTCACAAAGCTGCCTCCTACCTATCTTTTCACTGCTATTTCCATTTCATTCGCCTCACATTGTTTTAAGGCTTGTATAATTGAAGGAAAATTTGCAGTAGAGTACATGTTTCATCTGGGACCCACTATAGGGTAGATCCCAGATGAAGCATGTATTGTGTGTCTTACTCCTGACATAGGAAAGAGGAACCCTTAAGTCAACTGATTTGTTGATAAGACACTGAGATTTTTTTTTTTGCCTTTGTGCAGTGCTGTGTAGCAGGGTACTGCATGGTGAACACAAGTGACTCTAGACTGCTTACTTCAGCAGAGTGATGGTCAGGCTTGGCTGAACATACGTGGCTCACACAACAGTGAGCAGACGCTGAGCTATTCATCAGCCCCAGGAGACCAGGTACACACCTGCACTTTTTAGTTAAAGATGCTTCGCGTGGAGCCCGCCTTGTGATGGCCCCTGTGACATTTCAAGTGGAACTGACAGTCAGCAGGCTGCTTGCCTTGCTATCCACAAAGTGTGCAGCATCACACGTCCTCTAAATGTATTCTGTTAGCTGATGTTCAGGTGGGAATGAGAAAATTGGCTCATCAATCACAATTTTCACCAACTGTGAACTTAAATCAGGGAAAAAGGGGTCAGACAAATCTCTGCATGTGGTTAAATCCAACCTTTGTTTTTCCTGGTTTTAACCATTGAGCAACTCAACTTAGCATGAAACCAATGATATAACTGTCATGTCAAATAATTATCACATACTCACACGAACTAGAAGCCAAATGAAAGATTAAACAATCTCAAACACTTCAATTAATGTAGTTATGTCTTTCAGTGTTGAATCACATGAAGTTTTCCTATAAACCTATTAATATATCTGTAGCAATCAGCTGATGGAGCTTTTTCTACATTATAAATACTGTGTGTATATTACAATCTTTAATAATAATCTTTTAAATATTTAATACTTCTGGTGGTCAACAGTGCCGCAAATCAATAAGCTGAGCTGTTTCAAGGCAAAATCAGCTAATTGTCAGGTACATCAATTCAAGCTGCAGTCTAAAGCAGAAATTTTATTCTGGCTATCTAATGTCTAAATACAGTATTTCTTTTAATTAATTACACAGGTTAATATTAATAACACTTCAAACACCACCGCTACAATGACAAGACATACAGTATAACCTACAGACAAAAGAATCTCCAGTCAAATTTCACTTTCTATGGACTCATGTTTGCTTTGTTGAATGTGGACCTTGGGGTGCATTCTTGTCACTTTGTAAGAAATGATAATATACAATTTCACTGCCTTAGCTCCAAGGTATTCATGTGTTACACAGCAGATAATACATTTTAAATTTTCAGCTTGAACTGTCAGAATAACTCTATTTACTACTTGTGTCTGAGATACTGTAGAAATTTCCAAATAGGAAATATCTCATTTCCACATATCCTTATTGTAATGATATTCATGAAAACAGTTTTATTTTTTTTCTTTTCTCTGTCAGGAGTCAGGACAAACATGGTAGAAAACCAGAATCCTACAAATGTGGAAACTTCAAAGCAAAAGAGTCAGCCCACATTTTTTAACCAAAACATCCTAACTATCCAGAGCGGTGCTAAAGTCTTGAGACACCAATAATTTGTTTTTATTTTCTGTCCAGTGAACTAGACTTTCTTTCGATCTAAAATCAGTGGTCTTGAAAAATAGTTCTCCAAGCTCTCCAATTTCTTTGATTATTGGCTGCTTTTTCATTCTTTTCAGTTCAGTTCTTGTAACAGACCGTTTTCTGAGGAATGAGGTTTTTGTTATTTGTTTGTTAAGGCATTTAATACTGACCGATGAATCATTCAGACATAAAAAAAATTAAAATATGTAACTCAAAGGATGGACCATTGTTGTGTCTTCTAGCAGCCTGTTACACACACATAAAAACGATTCCCAGTTCTTTAGCTGAAGCTACAAAAACAAATGGCAAAAATAACTGTTCGACAGGAAGAAAATAATTTTTTCACACCAACATTATGGCATTAAATTCTGAGGCATACAACACTACTTTTTTTTTTCTTAACAACAAATGAACAGCATCTGAAAGTGATGACTGACAGACACAAGACCTGAGCGATGCATCTAGACCTCCATACGATCCGTCTAATATTTTCTGAAACCTCACCAGAAATGGTCTCAATGGAAGGATGGGAAAAAAGACTCAAGTATCACCAAATGACACAAGATCTGTAACTGAAAATCTCAAACTGGTGTTGAGATTTTCACGACCCCCAGAGCCTGAACCTCAACATTACTGAAGCTGTGAGGGATTGCCTTGTTGAGGAAAAAATAAAAAGTAGCCAACATCCAAAGAAGAGTCTGGAATGAAGCCCAGAGAACTATTCCTGAAGACAACAGCTGTACATATTTCCTGCTTTCTAGGCAATATATATAGAAATTAAGGGTGTCTGAAGACTTTTGCATAGTACCGTATAAAATCCATATAATGAATCTGTGCTTCAGCAGCACACCGCAGGGTAACTGTAAGAAGCAATTATGTTAGAATGATTAAAAAAACCTGTAATTATCCACCTAAAACAAACACAGCGACAGTCGTATTAACACTGTTTGATACTAAAAGACTTTTTTTTACTTTAACATGTAGCTAATCAAGAATTTGCCTAAAGGAAGTCTAAATTTGGCAAATCCTTTGATCTAAATTAAAAACTAATCAAATTAAGATTATTTGGAAATTGGGAAAATAAATATTGTGTCTTTGTGACCATGAACAAACAGTAGATATTATAGACACCTTATTTAGAAAACAGACTAGCTGAATGCTTAGTTTAAATTTCTCAAACGATGATAGTTATAAAATATTCAACATAAAATAATGAATCCAACAATTCAATTTTTCAGCAAATCAATGATTTTTTTCAGCCATACCAAACAGAGTCTTGATGCCTATTTTCTCATAATTTAATTATTTTTGTTTGAAATAATAAAAAAATAACTGCAGATAAAATCCATGAAATCTTTATTTTTTCTTTGAAAAAAACAAAACAAAAAACAAATACAAACAAACAAAACAAAACAGAACATAACTGCACTCCTTAACCTTTGCTTTACCTGCATCAGTAGGTCCTTCATCTTGGTCCCCTGCTGGAGGAGCTGGCTGCTCTCTTCTTTCAGGAGTTTCTGCACATACTCAGCTGCAGCCTTATTCTTCTGGGTGAGAAGAGAAGCCCAGACAGCCCTGTACAGCATGGTGTTATCTTCACAGGGCTTTCCACTGAGGTTATCTATCACCCCAACACGCACGCCGGGACTGGCCTTCTGCTTCCACACACGTATACACAGACACAACAGTGATATAATTCACACTAATATCACAGATTCTCATATATCCAAGGACCAGAGATGTCACTGAGGAAGAACACCTGTAAGATAGTGTGATTATTTAAAGTAAGAATACAACCTTCTTTAATTCTACGTAATCTCCATGTGATCTTTTTCATGACAAAAGGGTTCTTACTTCAATACACCTTATTTATCTGTAAAGTATTGACAAATAGTACTTTACTTCAGAAGCTTATGTGTTGATTGATTTAGTAAATCCAACAAAGTGCATTTACTTAGCAGAATCATTATCCAGCACATCTGGATCCCAAGTTAGGAACTACTGGGACACCAGCTGCTAATTTGTGCTGAATGAAATGAAAAAAAACTTCTATTATTAAAAATGGTAGATTAATAGTTTATGCGTTCTTCAATTTCTCCAATTACACCTTCTAACTGATGAGCCTGATAAAAGAATGGAGAGCAGAGAACAATTCAGACTGTACTTACCACATGTTTCAAAGCATTCAACAACAGTTTCTTTCCCGAAACCTTCTCAAAATCTCCAACTATCCACAATGTCACAGCAGTCATTCCATCATCATCTAAAATAAAAGAGCAGAAATACAATAGTAATCTAAAGCTAGTCTGTGAGAGGTGCGAAGTATGCTAAAGAAGAACATACAGCATATGTGTTTTTAATGTACACTTCATATTCATTGAGACCCTCTTTTAAACTCTGAGCATGTTTAGGTAAGGATGCAACAAGTGCTAGTAATACCCTTTAAGATTCAGGTTAATGGTGACATAACACCACAAGATTGCTTCAGATTTCTCATCTGTGCATTTATAATGTAATTTTTTTAACTACATTTAACTACATTCCTACCAAGATGCACAACTGAAATGAAACATGGAGCTTGAAGAGGCAACTTGAAAAAACTGAGCACATTGAAATCTGGTGCAAATAGCCTTGGAAGATATGTGCTATGTAGCATGGTGTGCCAACCTGCAGCAGTTATGTATTGTAATATGAGTAAACTGGCTAAAAAAAAAAGGGGATGCTCATGGTCACTTTCAAGCAGTGAAACCCACTGCCATCTTCATTGCGAATTTGGTGGAACCCAGTTTGCTTTCTGGTGTGTTTACTGCACTGCGCATTGCTTCCTTAGCCACTTCAACCTATCTAGCCAGTCTCTTTGACAGGGTGTTTGTGTTCACAGAGAAGTGACTTAGTGAATGTTTTCTGCAAGGCAGAGGTCATGTATTCGGCAGTGTTGATTACATCTGTCTGTCTGTCTGTTAGCAAAATAACTCAAAAAGTTATACATTTAGTTTTTTGGGGATTTTTATGGATTTTTATTAAATCTCAGAAATTAAATAAGAAAGAAGTGATTAGATTTTGAGGGTGATCTGGATCATTGCCTGGATTCCAGGAGGTTTTTTTTAAGGATTATTTACTATGGGGAGACAGAGATAATTCTGCTATTAAGAGTTTCTAACTAAAAAATAATGCCCACAATCAATGGCAAAAAAAAAAAAAAAAAAAAAGCTTCTAGTTTTTATTGGGATTGTTGAGTTTGAAGAAGAAAAATAAATAGCAATGTTAAAAACTGTTAATCCACCCCTTGGTTACATGTTTTTTTTTCTCCATACCTGATTTTGATCACTATAACATTTTTACCAGTTCTGCGTACAAAGAAGCAGAGGTTGCCTCAACAAAATGGTGCGGAGGTGAAGCACCAAATGAATACTCAAAGCATCAGTGGATTCTTCCTCCTCCTGTCAACCTCAATGCTTACACAGCATTTAAAAATCGTTTTAAAATGCTTTGACTCTAGTTACACATTCAAAATGAGATAAAAGTGAGGAGATGAGATGCAGACTTTAAAGTTAGTCTTCAGTTAGCGTGTCAAAGGTAAGAGTTATTGAGACGTCAGGCAGAGAACTGTGCCCCCTGTCATCACCACATACCCCCAGTCAGTCAGAAAAGCAGGACGTTGTCCTGTCAGCTAGTCCACAGAGAGAGAATAGCAATCAGCCTCTTCACCCTCACTGCAGCTACACCCTGGGACTGAGCAGTCCAACACAGCTCTGAGGACCATTTAGCCTGCTGGCTGCAAGCCAGTCAAGCGACCCAACAATGATCTTGCTGTAGGCACAACCTGCTTCTGCTTCACAAAGGTCAATTACACTTTTTATATACCTATAAAACAGTGTAGAATTAAGTCTGTTTAGAAACTTCTATTTTAAAGATATTCAGCTGATAAATGTCCATCTTTTTAGCCACTCTCTCTCCCTGGTCAGATGAGAGATATTATCTCTTCAACTAGCCCTGCGTCTGTCCCAGGATTTCCTTCTTGTCACATAAGCTTAAACACAAAACTTGGGAAGAATCTGACTTAACCAGGTGCATGAACCCTTATAGCCCAATCCACTTCACCACAAACAGAATTGTGTCAGATCACAATAGTTATGCACCAAGACAGCTGTTTCCTGTTCCATTAAAATGTAACATGCAGCAGTTATTAAAGTTTGGCTAACAATCTTAATTTTATTTTTACACTTGTAGATAACTGTGTTTCTGTAAGTAAATTGGTTTAAATTATCCCAAACAGTATTTATAAAGAAAGTAAGGATATATATGTCGCTCACCGCTACTTGTGAAGTATTTCAATCTCTTAGCCATCACAGCTGTTTTGTCTCTGGAGTCCAAGAATGAAAACATAGTTGAGTCCTCCCAGTCATCAACAACTGCAAGCAAAGTAAGAATGGGTGACATGAGAGGAATCTAGAAGGTGAATCAGTACTGCATGGTGTAAGCTGAGTAGCATAGGTCACCTGGCATTCCCGTGAGGTCAAGGTACTTTCGGTCAAAGCTTAAAATAAGTGAGTTCATCCTGGGAACCACATTGGCCTGTTCCATTAAATAGTCCACCACATCTGAGCCTTCAGTTAACTGACCCTGGAAGCCAAGTACCACAAGTACAAAAGTTATATTAGTTATAAGATTGGGCATATGTCCTACACCTGTACCACAAACATGAATTAAGATGCACATTTCTCTACTAATCCAGTATTGTGGAGCTGAGGAAGAATATTTAACTGCAAAAAATACAATGTCCTGTAATCTAAGTGAATTGACCATAAAGAAGACATTTGGTGTTTATTACATTAATTAAATTAAACATGATTTTATGAATACCTAAAAAGATATACTGATGCAGTACATATAAAAAAAACATAAAAAATAATTTAGGTGAGCACATATGAGCCATTATTAAAAGTAATTTTGTAGTTGAGAATCAGCTTCTGTGCAAGTTATTTCTGGAAGTCTGGAAAAACCTCAGAGGATGTTCAGTGTTGTAAATTGTGTTTTAAACTTATAAATAAAAATGTTGCAAATCACTTAAAAAAAAACTACTTTAATCTTTTTGTAAAATTTTATCCAAGTCAAAACTAAAGACTAAAGTAAATATATCTGCATTAAAATTCTGATATTACCCACTAGTTTCAAATACTTTTAACCCCAGTTAGGATGTAAAATATTAACATACACAGCATATTCATGAACATACCATCATTAGTTCCTTCCCTTGATCTCTCTTTTTTGTGTGTTCACTTAATAACGTAAAGTTTCTACTGAATATAATTGAACATACCATGAACACTGCTCTCTGGAAGGCAGTGGTTGTGTCCATTATGCGTTGCAGTATTATGGTTTCTAATTCCTCTGGGTTCATCTCATCAGAGCTCAGAGGGACTCCGTTAAATAAAGCCAGAGGCAGGGCCCCCAGACCACTCTTTTTGTAGAAGAGGGCACCATCCTACGCAAACAAAATGAAGACTAAATAGTGGCTTATTGCTCTTCATTAAATTGCTGACAAAAGACTGATAATTACCATTATTTACAAATACCTACTTCATAAAGAAATCAATTCGGTCTTACCTTTCTTTTATATTCATACTCAGATTTGACTCCTAGAATCCTTTCAGGATTGGCGTTTGGGTATTTTCTTTTCAGGTAAGCAGAGATTGTATCAACAGACAGCGTCTTTCCAACATTTATTTGGTTGTACAGCTGCAAGAAAGTGGGACAGTAATTCACATTTCAGACCACTGTCAACAAATTCCAACTCCGTTTGAAAAAGCTAATAGTAGAAATAAAACCCAATTTACTGATCCAGTCAAAAAAAAAGCGTCAAACTGTAGGATAACACAACACACAATAAAGTAATGGACTTCTGCGGTACAGAGAGATATAAGCTGGCAAGAAGCACTTGCTAAAACAAGAGATTTATATGTGTGATATGCTTACTGAGACCATAGACATCACAGCCTGGGATAAATCATACTCGTCTGCAATGTAATTCAGCAGTCGGTAAAATCCAACTCCTGCATCTGAGAAGCCATCAATCTCATCTTTGGGGTTGACAACAAACACAAAACCAATTCTATAGGAACAGGGACAAAACAAGTATTCAATTTGCAGGTGAAATGAGAATCACTGCCTGGTTAAGATTATAAATGCCAAAAGTAGCCCACATAAACATCTGTGGAGGTGTGAGAAATGACAGCACCTACCTCAGAGGAATTTTATGCTTGTAGAAAAGCTCTGCTAGTTTTACTAACTCAACACTTTCTTCTTGCAGGGGATCTAGAAACAGCACCTAAGAACAAAGACATAATCACCAAGCATGGCACATAATGCTTAAAACTTGCAATCTCATGTTGATTGCTGGGTAATTCTGGGTGATTCAATCCACTGTGAAGATATTCCTCAGTTCTAGTTTCTTTATAATCTTTTAGAGGTTCTTTAATTTATTTATTTTTCATTTAAGCAGATTGTGGGGAGATAGGACTGATAACCAGGCACAGGTCTACCCCAAAAGTCTAACTTGGTCCTCAGCTACTGTTGGCCCAAACCCTTCTGCCAATGGGTCACTGATCAGTTTTTATGTCAAATGTTCTAAATAACTTACCAAGTTAAAGAAATTGCGTCTTATCTGTCGAATGACACCAGGAAAGGTTGCTCTAAGGAGCTCCTGCACGCCTGTTGGCCAGCTGCGGTACATGTGGTCATTTTCAATGTCATTCATCCACTGAAAAACATACATCAAGGGTTTCTTTTTAGGAGCTGTCACGACATCTGATACATAATCCATCTGTCCCATTTTAGAGACACAGTGGGGAAAGCAATCTTTTTGTTTGTTGTTTTGAGTCAAATTTTTGTTGACTCTGAACATACTCGAAACTATTTATGAAATTTTAAAGTACTTTCATAATAACATTAAAATGGCCAAGTGAAAGCAAACAGAAAACTCAAATTTATAATGATTTTCTTTGTTTCCTTCTTGTTAATATTCAAGTTTCAGAAAGCCTTGAAACTGTAGTTGTAGCCTTATCAACAATCTAATTTCTACTCATGCATAAAAAGTTCAATGGATCAAAAGAATTCTGCTTTTGGATTTAACTCACCAAGATAGCTGGATGTCTGATATCTAAGGCATAGCTGTCATCTGCAGTGTTCGAAGGTAGCTTCAACAGCTTGCCCTGATGCTCCCCCTTAATGCCTAAGTTATGAAGCCCCTCCAAGACCCTGGCTTCTCTTCTAAGGATGTCCAAAATACTGCAAAAACAAAACTAGCTGTTATTATTTATTTATTTTTATTAGGTATGAACTGTATGATAATGGATTTTTAATGGGCACATTCTAATCTTATTGAACCAGGATGACTGAGCTTATATGTTCCCCTGCAGAGAAACCGTTTCTTTCTGCAGGGTTCCTACCTGAAAGGGTTGTGAATGTCCAAATCGATGTGCAGTCCATTGATAAAGAGCTCTCCATCTCCTGGGTGAACACCGATACTCTCGCTGAGGTGCTGAAAAAACAAACCCAAGTGTTGGTGAAATGCCAAAAATACTGAAATTCTGACAGGAAAAGATGTGCAAAGAGACTCAAAGGATAATGTGTACATAAAGAAAACAATTACACTAAAACATCAAACTGGTTTTGTTGCAGAATTTATGCTGGATAAAGTTTAGAAAGTGAATTCCCCAAAGGAAAACTTTTATTAATTACAAATGTTTTCAAAGATACCATCTGCACTATCATGCAGGAACACTGCTTATGATATGGCACCTTTTGGTTCTCTGCAA
Organism: Melanotaenia boesemani; assembly: GCF_017639745.1. Lineage (NCBI taxonomy): Eukaryota > Metazoa > Chordata > Actinopteri > Atheriniformes > Melanotaeniidae > Melanotaenia > Melanotaenia boesemani. Next base: position 16,729,220 of record NC_055693.1, read on the forward strand.
TTTCTTTTCTCATTTCTTGCTTTACAGCCACTCTTGTCAGTGATCTGTGGGAACAGTAAAACATGTACAGTCACCATCAGCTTTTACCACATCCCCAGCTGGCAGTAAAATGCCAGTTTTAATCTCCAAAAACCTGCGAGCCCTCGAGAGGGGGTGTGTACAGTCAATTCCCTGTAAACATCCATCTCTTACTCAGCACTTTCCGGTGTTATTACAAGCTGGCTGAGCCAAAATAAGCAAACATTAAAAAAAACCTGATTAGAAGCCTGTATATTAGATTTATTTATATTTATATGGAATCCTTGTGGAGGCAGTAGGTGTACCAAGAGGGACAGAGAAGGTAATAATTATCACATAAAGGGGTTTATGTAAGCAATATTTCCAGTGTGCTTTAACAAGCATCTGTGTGCTTAGATCCACACATTGTAACACAGAGTAAGGATCTGATATGGATTTTGGAACAGTACCAAATGCAGTAGCCAGTAAACAAAACAGAGGAATTAAAATGAATTTTCTCACCTTGCTTTGCTGGGAAAGTTCTGACTGAGGTCTCGCATTACCTTCAAAGCATCAAACTTTGGCACAGACATAATTCTAGCTGCAGCCTGGAAACTTAGATCTGTGAAAATCATAGAGCAAATCATAAGCTTTGAGTCTGCAAAAGTAAAAGATTTTTAGACTGAATGAATCCATCCAAGAAATCAAAAGTGTGTTCTGAGGCAAAATATGATTAGCAATTAAGAAATGAGGGCACCATGTAAAACACTGCTCTATTTGAAACTGTGTCCCCTGTTTCTGTGGGACAGACAAAGCATCATGGTGCATTCAGGGTCACATTGAAAAGTCAGAAACCAACACTGACATAGTTTCAAGGTTATATGTTACTAAGTCTTCTTTTTCAATCTTCATTTTTACACAGCATCTTATTTTTATTAGATGATTAAATCAGACAAATAAGAAATACAGCTGCACAAGGACATATTTCCAAATTTTCCCAATTGTTGGGGGGAGTGGGAATTTCTCATCTGTAGCTGCCAGACAACATTTTCACATTTTTCACATTTAAAATTTAATTGTTATCATTGCAACAAAATAAAGGAAAATAATTTTTTTTTATATATAGTCAATGTTAGCAGAAAACTAAAAAGATTTGGGAAAAAAAGCATTTCTGTAAATAACCTATTTATTTATTTGAACATATATTTTTTAGCTTGTGGGTTATGTTTGTATTTGTTATCAGAAGGGACAAAACAGAGGGCATAGACCACCAATCTACAGACATGGACTGGGAAACCAAAACTGAAAAAATGGCAATAGCGACCAGGAGCATGGTAAGAACAAGACACATCTAATTTAGAATAGTGTTTACAAAAAATAAATAAGAAAACAACTTTTGTAAACATTTTCCAACTGACACTTGGCAGACTATGTGTAAATGAATTGTTCATTCAATATAAATGAATTTGATCATATTTTTTTTTGTAGTTTTCAGTGCATTTATGGGCTATGATAATGTAGTTAAAAATTATTTTTCTAAGTTATGCATATGTGTTAATTTTTTTTTTTACTGCAGAGCTTAGGGTAATGGCCCAGTCTGTTCATGTTTTGACAGATACTAAACAGATAAAGCTAGTATGTATAATTATCCCTGCTGTCAGTAAGAACTGTCTAGGAAGACGCTATCCTGTGAACAACATTACAAATCAGTACATGACAGATGTCCCTCTAACTTTGTTCAGACAATCCTAATGAGCATTAAACGGTAAAGTCTTAATTCTAAAAAGAAATCCATTCATAACTGGATAAAACCAGGTGCTGCGTTTGGAGAACTACAATGTACAATTACAACCACTTATATCATGTGTAATTTCCATTTCTCATGCATTTGTTAGCATTGATAAAACACAGAAATAGTTATCAACTATGTTTATAAATAAAGCAGCTTATTACTCCATATTAATTGCACCAATAACTAAGTAACACAGAGAAGGCTTTAACACATAATTATGTTACCTTGCATTTCCCACACTTTGAGAGGGGCCATTTCATCTATGCTCTCCAGAAGATGTTTGCGAAGCTCACCGAGTTGCTCTTGGAGCTCAGGATTAGAATTTCTGTGGAAAGGTAGACACAGCAGGACAATATTACATAGAATAATGTTTTATTTCTTTCTATTAATAAGGATGTGATAACAAATGGTACCCAAGAGCAAAATGAGAAAGATACAAAACAAAGAAAAACATGTTCAGCACAGACATGATGACGAAGTTTCATTACTTACTTTAATGTTCCAAAGAAGAATCCTTGGACTTCATCATTATCATCATCCTCAGCATTTATAATAATCTTTGAATCTACAAAACATAAGAACTGTGTTTAATTGGCTTGGACACAGCAGGGTTTAGCACAACACTGTTTAATAAGTCCCTCACTGACCTTTCACTTCAGTGTCATCCACAGCTTTGTATTCAGTGCTTTTGATGGCCAACTCAACGCCATAACCAGATAATAACATCTTTTGAGGCTTTGGATCCTGCAGCAATTACAAGCAAAGCAACATCTTTAATGTTAACTAGTGAACAGTTTGGTCTGTATATTCATTAGTTTACTAAATATGATGATGAGATGTACTCACTGCAAACATATGCAGAAAAATTAAGCAGACAGAATTTAAAGTGAAATATTGAAGGCAGAATTATTCATACTGAAGTATTTCAACATGGGATTAATGTGGATCCATCTTCTTTGATAGTTAGCTGTTTCTACTTTGATGAAATGAATGTCCTACCCCTAGCTGTAAGACTCACAACAAATTTAGAAATAATATGGCCAGGCAATTTTATTTATAAGGCACATTACCTAAACAAAGAACAACTCAATGTGCCTTACAGCAAACACAAACAACATTTAACAAACTTAACAGTATTATAATTAAAAACAAATTAATTAAACATTTAAAGATTAAAGTCAGATAGTACAGAAATAAAATAAATATATTCAGCTCCCATAAGCACAGCCAAATAAAATCAGTCTAGTCTAAAACACTTCCACACTGGATGCTTGTCTCACATCTTCAGGCAGACTGTTTTAGACTTTATCCGGATAGAACTGAAACGTAGTCTCGCCATGTTTAGTCCTGACTCTGGGAACCACCAGGAGACCACTTCCTGAGGTTCTCAGAGCCAGAGATGGTTCATAACGTTCTAGCATGTCAGAGATGTACTTTAATATATGTGCATTTTATGTTACCTCTAAGCGATGGATAGGAATGTATGCAGACTGGAGCATGGCAAGTGTGAGCAGAACGCTATCTGGTGAAGGTTTCATGTAATCTTACATTTTTTCACTGCTTTTATTTCATCTTTAAATCTAATTTTCAGGTTGAACTTGTTTATCTCTGTATGATCTTCCATCTATTGGTAAGTGTGTTAACTGAGGAAATTTTTCAATGCAACTTGAAGTAAAAGCAATAAAGTAAAATAAAATAAAGCATTTTATGAGGTAACAAAAAGTGGTTTGCCACATGCAGCAGCAGATTCACAGACATTCAACCTTGACATTAATGTCATCCACGTTCCAAGCAGTGTCTCAGTCTTTCACAAGCACAGACACCCAGACTCTGCTTTAATTCAACACACAACTTAAAGGAAAACAGTTTTCATGCATTCTTTGGCATCTGTGCTTCAGTCAGTTTTAGACAAGTCTGTTTTAATTTGTTTTTTTTTTTCCATTACCATTGGTTACTATTTCACTTAATGAAGTCGTACTGTTAAACATTAGTCAACATCCAATTACTAACAACAACAACAGAAAAAAAATAAAATAAAATGTTGAAAAGTATCATTTAAAAGCAAAAACTATGACTGCCTCACATTCCAGTGGGTTTAATTATGAGAATGCTCCATTTGAACATTTACATTTTTACATTTAGTCATTTTGCAGATTCTTTAATCCAAAGCTGCTTTTAAGTAAAAAAGAAAGCAACATTCAAGCATCAGTGAAGAAAGAAACTGGTTTATGCCCTGAGTGCAAAATCAATAAGTCTATCTAAATCTATCTATCTAAGTATTAAAAGAACAGGTACAGATGTAAAGTGAGAGCAACTTAGGAAGAAGTGTTAGGTGTTCTCGGATGAGAGATTCCTAAAGGTAGGGGGGGACACCCCTGTCTGATAGCACTTTGTATTATTTAATGGACATAAACACTGATTTAAGAAAAAAAATTATTTTTTTCCTTTAACCACCTAAAATCCTACAATATTCACCAAAAATGTTTTTTATGGGCAAAATTTGTGGTAGGCCAACTACCTTACTAGACTACTCTTACTGGACCCTTGCTGATGTAACAGGACTATTTTTGTTGCAGTATCATGTGCAACTGGAGAACAGTATTGCTTCTAATATAAACTGCATTAGCGACTGTCAGAAATAAGTATTTACTTAATCAATACAGTTATGATTGTAGCCTGGAAGGGTATACATCAAGAATCTTAGCTTTCCAGTGGTGGATAACATGAGTAGGTAGATTGAGTTAAATTACATTTTTATTTTACATTTTTGTTTGTCATGTCCTCCCATGGGACATCTGGTACCAAAGAGTGAGAAAAAATATCTGTAAGTTCCTTTTACCACATTAAAAAAAGCATCTCATGATTACTAGAGTTATTTCTTTAAACAGTCTTTCTGGGATTAAAAAGAAGCACCTTTCAGTCAATGCTGAATGTGAGTCATCTGAGTTTTGGTTCTTAGAGAACAAAATAAAAAAAATAATACACTGCTCAAAAAAATAAAGGGAACTAATAATTATTACCATGTAACTAAAAGTTAGTCCTATTTCTGGGATATCAATCTGACCAGTTAGGAAGCAACACTGATTGTGAATCAGTTTCACCTGCTGTTGTAGGAATGGAACAGACAACCAGTGGAAATGACAGGTGACTAGCAGGACAACCCCTATGAAGGAATGGTCCTGCAGGTGGTGGCCACAGACCTGTCATTCCTGTCGTCTTCCTTTCTGGCTAAGTATTAAATATAAAGTGTCAAACATTGTTTCTACTAAAACATACTATCAGACAGATAATAGTTTTTTTGTTTTGTTTTTTTTTTTGTGAAAAGTGAATCATCATTTTTAGTGGATCATTAGGTGCTTTAGGAGGAATATAAGTAATACAAAGAAATGGCCCACAACCTTGAATTGGGGTGGATGGATAGACAAAGAAATGGCTGCACTGGAAATGATAAATAGATAAATAAGTGTCCTACTGAATAATGATCCTATTCAGTAGGAGATACAGCAAAACATGGAAGCAAACATAAATATATGAAAAGTATTTCTACTCACCGCTACATAATGCCGCAAAATATATCTGAGTGTGCCCTCTTGAGCTTTCTCTGACAGCACTTTATGAAAAGAGGCAAACTTCTTGGTTCCAATCTGAGCATACAGGATCACAACTGGCACGTCTGTTTTATTGACTCCTGGATATGTGTGATCATTCTTGTACAAGTACGGTTTTGGCCTGCAATCATTTGAGAATGCTGTTAAAGACATTTCAATCAATCGAAAGCCCCAAAAGAATGAAAATTTCTGCTTTGTTCTGCTCTTTTGTATTCAGTGTATTGACAAAAGGGAAAAGCAGTCATTGTTACCTGTTTGCAGCAGCTTTAAGAAGCTTCTTGATTTCCTTGGTGCTGCAGCTGAGTTGGCCGTGGATAGAGACAAAGGCGGGGCAAGCCGGGGGTGGAGGTTCATCGCTGGCTATCTGTAAAAAACAGGATGGGAGAAAAAAATATTCTGTGACAATGAATACAAGAAAAGACTTATATTGCCAGAGCTCTCCATTATTCCCTAACAAATGCCAGTACATAATGAATGTATTAACAGAATTGCATGTATTATAAAATCTCTTCTCTTTTTAAATTATATTTCAGGAAATACTTAATAACATATAGTCACAGTCCAAACAGCAAGAATAATCATGACACTAATTTACACTGTTGCAAACAACGGTTCATCATCTATAAACAGCTAAAATTATGACGTTCAAAGAGCTAAAAAGATTTTATTAAATTATTGCTCATAATGTTGTACTTAGCAATTAGGTGTTAACTTGTTAATCCTTTGAAAATTACATCAAATGAACACCACTTTTGAGTATAAAAAAATATATATTTTTGTGCATTCTTCTTGTATGTGGTGTGAATGTAAAACTGAGGCTTTTAGAAAACTTTGCATTCAAGAAAAATGTCAACACACTTCCTCCTGGTAAAATGTACAGAAAAAATCCACAGAGCGCTCTCCATTCAAGCATTCTCACCTTCCTGCCCACAGCTTCCCACTTAGAGTACATCTTACATTTTCTTTCTATCGACAAGAACTTTTTTTTTTCAGTCTCTGCTGAATTATACTTGGATGGGTTTTTTTTTCATTTTCAGGAATATACTGCCCATATTTTTCATGTTCTTTCTCTCTACCTTACCAAACTGTCCCGATTTTTAGACATCCTCCTCTAGCAAGGTGCTGTAATACATCTGTTCAGTATTTAATAATAAAAATACATATTTTTTAATGCATCTCAACAATGAGAGTATGCTACATTTAGAAAACATTTGGCAAACTGTGCTGACAGGTCAGAATTACAGATAATAAATTGGTCTTTCCAATTTTTTCCAGCAATATGACAACACATGATTTTAATAATTATTAAGGATTAACATGCTAATTTGTATATAAAGATTCATACAATGAACAGGTAGGTAAATTAATACAAATAGTTATAGTTCATAAAATTGAAATTATAGAACAGGTATTTGAGAAATACTACTTAAAGACTGGGTGAAATGAACTGAAGAAAAACTGCAAGTAAGGCCTGCAGAGCATCACTTGCAAAGCTTAAAATGACAGGCATATGTCAGTTATTCACTTTGTCACAGGTTTTTCATCACCAACCAACATCAGCATTGCAATATGGTCCATGTTCTATCTAACTGTATGAGGCAAAAGCAGTGTGGTGCTAAAAAGCTAAATATTTCATTTACTTAAATCACTATGATATTATGTGAGAAGTTGTTTCGATGGCAGAAGTTTGCTCTTCTGTTGTCTCGGTTCTAAGTAGCAGTTAGCTTGGCTCACCCATCAGAAACTCTTTCTGGTTCTCCAAAGTGAGAGTGCTCTGACTGACGTCTACTTTAGGGACAACACTGACGCCTCACAACTACTTCCCCTCCACTACAAAAAAGTCCAAATATCCATTTCATGCTCTTTTTTTTTTTACATGCACTGGGGCTCTGAAATGTTGTAGAGGTGTTTTGGAGCTGTGGCATGGGAGAGTGGAAAATGTCCATAACATTCACTCCTTACTTCCTGGTTAAGATTTTACATCCAGTCCCAAAGTAAAACCTCCTAAATATTTCAGAGTATTTCCTGAAAGTGAGTTGAGGGAGTATGCATGCTTCTAACAGTTGCTGTTTCATTGTCCTTTCTTCAGACCTGTTTGCTGCTTTCTGTTCACTCTGTACTATTATGTAAATGCTTTGATACAAACGGTAATATCATCAACCCAGCAACACAATGATGGCAGAGCCTCATTTGTTATAAACAAACAGATACAGTGTCATGTTTTTATCTCTTATAGCAGCATCTGCAACAAGCAACCAGTCCTGCATTCAACAGTTGACAACATACCTGCTGGGAAGCATGAACAGCTGGTGAGTAGGATCGCAGGGCCAGAGCGAATCTGAGGAGATGAACTTGAAGACCTGTGAGGAACTGGCCCGCCTTTTTAATGATCAAGTTGTAAAACGAGCGCACCGACTCTGTAAGATCAAGATAGCAATAACTGTCTTAATAGAGTTAAGAAATATCTCAAATCTGAGGAATTTGCTGTTGTGAAAATACAAACCTCCATGCTTGTAAACAGTGAGTTCTTTCACAGTGTCAACAAACTGCCAGAACTTTTCATTCCCTTCTTCTCCAACAAACTCGCTGCATAGAAGGAAAATAAAAGTCTATAATCATTTCTTTTTTCTGGGAAAATTTTCACATTTTGACTTATGAAGATCAATGTAACAGCAAAAACACAGGAAGAATTGTCCAGATAAAGGTTTTTATACAGAATATGAAAATTGCTTTTGTATTTATGGCCGTAGAGGATACTGAGGTTGTGTCCTGTTTAAGTGAACAGTCTGACAAGAGTTTACATACTAAAATAAAAATACTTGATCAAAGTGGATATTTTATCCACTCACACCAGATTTCTTATATTCAGGTTAGACTTATTCACAAAATGAACACAATCAGTTAAACATTTTTGGTCCAATCATCAGAAAACATTGGCAGAAGGGTCAAAATTGTATCCAAAATCCAATATTTAATGTACCGATTCTTTTATTTTCTATCCACCTATCCCACAAACTAATACAATGATAGAAAAGGGTTTTAAAATATGCCAGTCCTTCAGGAAGGAAGCAGCTGCAAAACCATCAGTGTTGAGGAGCTTTTCTTGCTTAATGAGAATTTGTGGAAATTTTAAATGAGACCAGAAGAGGCACATCTGGCTGTAAATTATATGCTTCAACATTATTACTCTAGACTGATTTATAATAACTTAACCATTACATAGAATAACTAACTATATATTCTGACATTATATGTTTTTGTGTGTAATAATATATATATATATAAAGCAGTGTAGCTTTTGAGCTAGACAGTGTTTATGTCTTGCAAAAATGTATTAATCAACTAATTATTAGAGGTCTCAAACATATGAGTCAATATAAATCTAAAGACAAAAGTGTAATGGCATGGATATATTTGAGTGGTATAGTGACTTCCTGGAGTTGATTGCCTTTTTTAATGTAATCAATTTATCAGCTCTAGCCTCTTGAAATAATTTTCTGCATATTATTATCTTCTGATCTTGAAACGATTTTTTTATGTTGTTACGGATTCATTCATTCATTCATTCATTCATTCATCCAAGAGTAATAAGTAGACCAGTTAATATTAATAAAGAAGTAGAAGCTATGTGTTTAAATGCCACACATGTTCCCTCGGAAGAATACTGTACCTTGTCTCAAGGAGGAAGGGGGTCATGTTCCACTTGGCTTTGAGACTGGCAGTAACGCCTTTAGGTGCTGATATAACTTGATGCATATTCATCATCAGCAGTAACAACACTATCGTGGTCTTCATTGTCGCGACGGAACATGAACCTTCAGTAGTAAAGAGCAAACGCACCACGGTCATCTCAGCTCTTGAGCATTTGATATGTGCCAGCCACTGCCACGTAGTTACTGTAAATTATGACCTTTAACACAAAACTGTACACAGAAATTTCTAAAAAAAAAAAAAAAAAAAACACTCGCCAATTTCGACTGTTATACAAGCTCGCAACATAAGAACTTTTTGTTTTGTATGTTTAATAAAAAAAATAACAGCTTCTTGAGATGAGATGGGTCATAGAGCAGACTAAAGTTAACTTAGCTTCAGACTGGAAGTATGCAGTTTTGTCGTTAATTGGAGTCCCACAGTGGCGTGGTTAAAATAACAGAAATTACAAACATGGCTGACTTTAAACATATAATCGTGTACACAACAGCTGTGTAGCTGCTGTTAACTGTGTTACCAGTAATGTAGCTCTCACCCCGTTGGTGATGCTGACCGCTTCCATACAAAGCGAGAGGCTTCAAGGAGGTATTTTGGGCAGCTAGCAGAGGCATTCAAAGCTAACCAGTGCTGTATAGAGGTGACTCGCGCGGACCGTTATTTCTGTTTAAAACAACCGAAAAAGATTAAATAAAACAGGATAAATTATTATTTTCTGACACTTTTTGTGACGTCGTTTACACGGATACAGCAGGTGATATTTGGTGTACAACGAAATAAAGCTAAGTGATAATATGCGAATCTTTCGGGCACAGCGGAAGACAGCTAAGGGGACAGAAGCTGATGCTCACACGCTTTTCTTTCTAACACTGGGGCATGTTTTGGCTTAACTGTCGCGTAATCAGTGATGATGTCTCAGTTTAAAATATGACACTTCTTGTTGATTAAAAATATCAAAATAATGTCAGCGTTTTATGTATGTAAGTGTAAGCGCTAGTCTATCTGCGATAATAATAATAATTTTTGTCTGTGAGTTTCAAAGTTATTCATTTATTTATTTGAAACCGAAGAAATAAATGTGTAAATCCAGTTTTCAAAGGAAACGTTGCCATTTTTTTCACTGGCCTCTGGTCAGAAACAGCAACAAATTCCTGATTTTGCTCAGATGAGTCTCTATGGGATTATAGGTGTACAAGCATTCAGCAGCTGGATTCAGGTTGTGGTCCATAAACCTCAGACATCCTTCATCAACATCAGTGTAACAAAGGCTGATGGGTTATAAATGCAGGATATTACAGTTTTTAAATTATACTGAGCTTCATAGTATCTTTAATCAGCTGCATTTTCCGTGAAGTAAATATTTTTCCACATATTTTTGTCATGTATAATTCAACTTTTCTGATTAAATTGTTCCCAAGCGACTAAAAGCGACCTTGATGACACCATTAAGGAGTTTTTTTGTTTGTTTGTTTGTTTTGAGGGTCATTCTTTTTCACATTGCTCTGAGAGCCAGTGAGCTGTTTCACAGGCTGAACAGTCTCTCCCACGACCAGTTCAATGTTTCTTATAAAAAAAATATAGGTGGCGTGTCCTTATAAACATATTAAGCTATTTGAAGCTTTCTCTTGGCTATTATATCTATTTAAGCTTTGGGTTTTAAAGTTAGGTACGCTGGCAGGTATTAAAGGCAAAGATCATTCAAATAAACTATTTGAAAATGTTAAATTCTTACAAGATTATAGCCTGTTAAAAGAGGGATATAATTTAATCAAAGGTCACAATCTGATGAATGAGTTTTAAAAGTTTCAGGATTTAGAATTTAAATTTGTGCTTAAATATCTGTGTTGTTTGCGTTTAGCGGGCTTTTGCTTTTGCACTCCGTCAAACAAGATTATGGGATGGATGGGATAGGATGTAGCGCTCTCCCAGCCCAACCACGACGAGAGCATAACGCAAATTTGTCGACTCGGATGCAGCAGCATCCTCTCAAAAGCACTGCCTCAGCACAGCCAGTCAGTCTGCCTTCAGCCCGTAAAGGATGCTACCAGCCGTAGGATCCAATTCAAGAGTCCAGACCGAGATAAATCTCTACCGAAGTAAGTCTGTCAACGAAATTAACCACGCTTTGATTTTAAACTACATGGGATCAGCTCTGAAACTGAAGAGGAGCTGAAACTGATAAACTCATTGCCTCATTTTCATTTTCAACTTGATATCGGAGCATTGGAGTCGTCGGCACGGATGCAGCTCCATACCGGTTCCAGAAGTTGGACAGTCAGAGATGTAAATGCAACGAGCATTGAATTTGGACATTCCCAGCAAAGTGCAGACGGTGTGCGTTATTGTGCATTGGCCGATTTGAATTATATTAAGTGTCTTACAGAGGGTGATCAACATGTGGCACTTAAATAAAAGGCACCTTTAATCTATCTCAGGCATGGAGGAATATTGATCTCCGAAGAGCCTTTGGGTGCAACTTATTCACAGTAATGGAATGAAGACACTAATTCTGAGATAATGGATGATAGATCCAGTAAGCTGATTTTGGTCCCTATCTTAGCTGTCCTTTTTGTAATGATAGGTTACCAGTACATATGTCCTGCTGGCAGCAATTCGTGCCACTTTAAGACTGAGGACAAATTCAGAGGAGTGAGTCTACTTTCTTCCTCATATCAGGACAGCGATGATTTCTACAGAGATCAAGATTTGGAGGATGACAGTTCTCCAAAACTACCGTCTAAATTCAACTTCACCGAAAGAGACCTTGATAGGCATGTGGAGTTCAACATCAAAGGGGACGACGTGATAGTGTTTTTGCACATCCAGAAGACCGGGGGAACCACTTTCGGGAGACACTTGGTGAGGAATATTCACTTGGAGCAACCGTGCGACTGCAAGCCTGGACAGAAGAAATGCACTTGTCACCGACCCGGGAAAGAAGAGTCTTGGCTATTCTCCCGCTTCTCCACCGGCTGGAGCTGCGGACTGCATGCGGACTGGACCGAGCTCACGAACTGTGTTCCTGTCATTATGGATAAAAAGGAAGCCCAGAGGAATAAAAGGTAATAAATTAAGTCTCCATGTGTGTTTTGAGTCCCCAAGACCAGCAAAGATGCTAAACATATGTGTTCAAATAAATGTGTGGGATGTTTTGTGGCAGTGAAACCTCTGGGATCCCTTATACAGAAAGTGACTTTGAATTCATGAGGGTTTGTATGGTCTATTGTTTAGAGTGTTTATGATTAAATGGGCACAGGATGAAGAAATAGGTTGAAGCCTGGTAATCTCAGGTAATGAATAACACTGTCATCTACACCTACACGAAATGAGAATGTGAGATAAAAGGCGAATTAAGGTAAGTATATGTCTAAATATATGAGACTCAAGGTAAGACAGCTGTAACAATCTCTATTCAAACTCTCACCGTGCTTGACTTTGCCTAAGCTGTTGCCTGAGTGTGCATTTTGCCTTCACACCCATCCTTCCCAGTTAACTTTTTTTTTGATTGTTTTGCTGTTTTGCCATTGTTGATGCTGACTGTACAATACACAGGATTTCCATTTGAGATCAGAAACAATTCTGTGTGTGGGAGCATACTCCAAATGTTCACACATCTTGTGGTGATTTCAGTGTAGCTGGGTCAGACCCTCACTGATGCAACCTACCGAAAATGTATGGGGGAAGAAAACAAACAACAAAAAAACAAAACACAAACACCCCATAACCCACAAGTGTCCTGTCATCATTGTACTTTGTTCCCTGGTGAGATATGTCAGTTCCATTGAGCTTTTCTTTTCAATAGCTGCATAGGAGCAGTTTACTGCTCCTCCATTTACACAAAAATCATCTTATTTGTTGCCATATCACCTCACACCTCAGTTCAAATTACCCCAAAATGCCTGTCTGATGTTATATGAAAAGAAAAGAACAAATGAACCACTTTTATTTCAAATGCACTTTCTTTTTTTATATGCAGCTGTAACTGCAGCACGACATTTGCAATTAGTAATGTAAAAGAGATGCAATACAAGTACTAAAGAGGCTAATTGCAATGACTGCATGAGCAATATACTTAATGTGATGTATGCGTGCATTTCAGTGCTGTAACAATATCTGGACTCGCTGATTTTTATTTTTTAATTGCATTTCTGTACAGGCTGTTTGTTAAAAATAAGACATGAAAAAGCCAATTCATTGGAGCACACATCAGATAGGAAGAGCACTGACCAAAACGTCTCATTACATAAGCTGGATTTCTGAATGGTGGAGAATGTTCTGCTCCCTTCTAAAAAACACAATCATACAGCAAAGTACACGAGCACATGATATAATTCTGCTGTGCCAAGTGTTTTCTTTACTCAGGGAAGCACTCGCTGGATGCGACAGCTCTTCATGTCACAGCTGCAGCATCTGTTCTGCACTTACAGTCCTCTTGTCTCTTGTTCTTTAGTGGGCTCCCGCAGCATCTATTCTGAGGTTATTCTGCTTCATCCAAGACTGCTGGCAGACACATTATGTTAGACACCCTCTTTAACCAGCTACTGCACAAGGCACATTTACTTAGAGAGATGACTAAAAGCATTATGCAAATGTCATCTTCATAATCATTTTGTATATGAGCAATGCCTTCATTAAAATATCTATTAGGTGAAAGTAAAAATAATCCCTTGTGTGCAACATTTGTTACAAAAATGCAATAATCCACTCCTTTTACTTCATTTGAGGTTGCACTGAGGGAATACCAATAGTATATCACTGCCTAATTTCGATGCCAGGCCCTTCTTTTGTGGATGAAGACCTCTCGGATCGACTGACTGTCTTTCCGCAGTCATACAACTTTCCAACTCTTGAGGTGGCAGCCGAGGAGGGTTGAGACGGCAACCCCAGCATGGCCTTGTGTGGCCTTTTCAACAGAGCAGGGCGTGTTGCTGGGTAAGCCAGCCGTGCGGCCCAGGAAAGGTCAGGCGTGTCAGGCTGGATCAGTGTGCATGTCCTGCGGTGTGGCTCCTCTGGAGTATGCTGTCAGTCAGGGGAGAAGTAGAGCTGGCAAGTCGGCTCTCTTCAGGGGCTTCCTGGAGAAACATACCTCTTAGTGATGTCCTCTTATGCTGCTTTTTGGAGAGTTTCACGGTATTACTTTGTCTGCTGCATGAATTTAGCTCATTGGGCAGGTTGTTTTCCTCTCAGGCGATTGCAGAGGTCTGTGCTGAGGAGTGCTGCTGGAATTATTTTTGATTGTTTCATGTTCATTATCTGCCTCTCCACTCTGGAATTACTCATGGAGATTTATTCAGTGTGACACTGGAGAGCAAAAAAAGGAACAGATTTTTAAAATTTATTTCATACCTAAGTAAAGGACAGTCTGAGTAAATCATGTCTTCAAAAGGTTGGAGTTAAGAATCAGATAAATATTTGATATTTCTTCCCTTAAAATCAAAGCACTTTTTTGTTTTTCTTACAGTCACATTTTACAGTGTTTTTTTTATTCATATGCAGTCAAATATCTGTGACCAAAATACATAAACAACCACAATACAGCTTTATTGTTTTGGTTAAAAAGAGCAAATTCTACTCTTTACCACAGCCTTAAGTCCTTACTGTTGTGTATACAGTGCGCTCCTCAATGTGGGAATTCTGCTTTCCAATAATTGGTTCATGCCTGTACTGGTATGAGTGGTTGTTAGTCTCTCTGTGTTGGCTTTGTGATGGACTGGCCAGGATGTACCCTGCTTCTTGCCTCATAACTACTGGCACTGGCTAGTAAAATAGTGAATATGTTACAGTAACCATCTGATATAATACATAATTTAATCTTATGTTTATGACAAAAATAAACCCACTTTTCATCAGACTAGGGGTACCATTCACAGCCTTTGTTGCTCATCAGAAAAAACAAAAGAAACATCTCTTTAAGAGAACCAAAACACAGAAACATACACTTAGCTTAGCTAAAGTAAATAAGAGATGATGCCGCAATGTGTCATGTGAAATATTATTTTATAAGATTATTGAAAGGTGCTGTAGTATTATTTATTTAAAGCTTTCCTATCATAGAGTAACAAAATCAAAATGCATGATTTGCATAGTTTTTGACATACGTAGAAACATGACATTTAACCCTTTCTTACGTAAAAATGAACAGAATTTTTTAAGGTCAACCATTTGCTAAATAATCTTAGTACTGAGAAAACAAGATTTGTCAGCTGAACCAACAATTTACAAACCTCACAACATTTCTGCATGAGCTATTTTAGGTGAAATACCCTCGTCAGTCCTTTGAGTTATCGCTGGACTCATTTGAACCATGCTCATATCGCGTCTCATCCTTTGATTATAGCACAGCGGTGGATCACTTTGGTGGACTCTTTGTTATGCCTGTCTTTGATGAGTTCAAGCACAGTGCAGTATGCCTGTAAATCATGTCATTACCTTTGCCATGTAGGTTTTATTTTTATGTTTCTGTCAGGTTCAAATAGAGCTGCATATCTGCTAAACTGGCAGGCAAAGTTTTTTTTTTTCCTGGCTTTAATTATTTTAGTTCATTTTTTTTTTATACATAGGACCTTACCTTCACCAGGTCACAACATTTTGAATAATTACTTTACACTAATAATTTCAACCAAGCCACATGAAGTATAATAAAATATATACAGATAAAATCAGATTTGTTTAATTAATTAAATTTTATCTGTAAAGGACACAACATGCAGATTAGTGCAAGACACAGCGCTTTAGGTTCCACTCAAAAGTTTATACATTAAAAAAACATAATTTGAGACGTAGACATATAAAGTTTTGCAAAAATATATTTATAAAGGAAATCCAGAAACAGAAATAATGTTTATATTTATTAGATCTTTTTTCAATCTGATCTAAAACTGATTTGATCTACATTTATTTGAATACTAGTTGATTCATTTTGTATGTCATTGTCAAAAAATAGTATTAAAAAAAAGGGCTAATAAACAAATAAATAAACAGATTGATAGAAAGACATAACGGAAGGCTGTTGTGGTGGGCAGTAATGATCCCCTGTACTGGTCCTAATTGCAGCACAGCTGAAGAAGCCTCTGATGGAAGACCCTCCATTGTTTGTAGAAGGTGTGCAATGCTGTCCAATATATTTAGTAAGCCATGCAACATTCTTGTCCAGTAGATCAATCCCCTGCATAAGTAATGTTTGAGCCATAAACTGTCCATATCATACACCAGTGGAAGTTTTATATCTACAACTGTATGCCAAATATTGTAGGTAAGATTTATCTAATATCAGTTTCTTTAGTCTTGATGATTCTGTACAGATGTACTAAGTACATCTTATTAGCATCACCAGTATTCTCACAATTTCAACTTTGCTCCCAGGACTAATTACCTCGCCCTTCCTGTTCATGCACCATTAGCTGCATTCAAACAAACATCTTGCCTCTATGTGTAGTTGGAACTGTAAATCAGATGATAAGCATGCATGTCACAAGCCTTGTCTCAAGTCTTACAACATTTATCTATATTATCTTTAATAATTTTCCCTACTTTAAACTGAAACCTCATGGCAATTCTATGCTTGGGCTGATGCTGCAGTTTTTAATTATACAAACTTCATTAGCAGTTTTCTTGGTGCCTATGCACAATGAATACTGAGCTTCATTATGTATAGAAAAATATCCAGTTATGGGCAAAGCACAGACCCTTTGTGATGTTTTATGTTCATAAAATGTAAAGAGAGATGTTATTACGAGTGACATGTTGCATGATTTTAGTTCTGCTGTTGTAGATCTAGCTGTGTTTTTTGTGTAATGAAGAAGTGGGAATTAATTGGAAATTAACTAGTTGTCAGTCTTTGGGAAGGTGAAGAAAATGTCCTGTGTCAAATTAGGTCACTACTGGTGTAAATAATTGCTGTAAACTTAAAGTTTGATATAAGCTAATGCATGATGGAAGGCTATGCTTTATGGGAATTATTTGCTTGGTTGGAATCCTTCTTTATTCATCAATAACTTAATGCAAGGTCATTAGCAGGTGAAGTAGTTATGCTATGTGTATAGCCTAATTTACTCAATGCAGCTGCAGTCCCAGCAATTTTTATTGATTTATTTGTTTTTTACCCACATCTCTCCTAATAATAACTTAACATTAAATTTCTTCTGTACATTTCCTACATTTCTTTGACAGACTGGAGCTGTAATAAACTGTTATCTCTAACATGGCACCCCAATGATATTCCAGAATCCTTCACTCAGTAATACATTGCATCAAATTTTATTCATAATAAATGGTGCAGAGATGGCCGCAATTACTGTGTGGTTGTTACCACTTAACAGCTCTGATCAGTCAACCTTGCCAGCCTCACTCCGTCTACTACCTGTGTGTGACATCCTCCAGTTCTCTGCATCTTACTGAGTATGTAGAAGAGAGTGGAGGGCAATTGTCCTGCATGCACATCATTGTTGCTTATAGAGAAGAAATATTACATTTACAGCTTTAACTCACTAGTGGGCTTACACTTTCCAGCTGTGCACTCATGTTCAGTCAAGAGATGAAAGTGCAGGACCTCAATGAGACAAAAGGGTAGCGGGGTAATGGATGCCCTCTGGGCGCAGATCAACTAGAATGAAAGTTGAGTAGATTTACAGTTCTGGCTGTATCGTCAGATGTAGGAGAAAGAGTGCCCATCAAAATGATAGGATGTTTATTATGTGTGAAGCTTAGCGTGCCCTTGCAGGCCTTGGACTTCCAGGCACAGAGATTGCTTTTCATGTGTCATTAATCCAAGTCGTCATTGCTGGCAGGCCTGAGCAGTAATCCAGTTGGTTGATAATTAAGTGTTACCTCCATAGAGTGCAACATCATGTGTGAAGCACTTGCTCATCATCATGACAAATAAAACTCAAATCAGAATATGCAGTGGAAAATGTAGAGCGCTTATTATTTTACAAAAAGGAAAAAAACGTGAAATTTTTAAGAGGTCTTTGCAAATTTTTGTGTTTTTCTTTTTTTTTTGTTGTTGTCTGCTTTTTAAAAATTAGCTGCTCTATTAAATGTTATACAAAGCATCAAAAGAAAAAGAAAAGAAACAAAAGGTACACACAAAAGGGAACTCGTTTTATCCAGTAGTCTTCAATTATTGCTACCAAAACTTTTTCAGTAACCTGACCAAAATCCCATCATAGTATTATTTTTCTTCTTTTCTTCTTTTAATTTTTTTCTAGTCTTGCCTAAATTCTCAAAGTAGTACATCCCATGTAAACTATCCACTAAGGCCATTTTCTAAGAAAACGTTTTCATGTCAGAAGGAATAAGTAATTCACTGGTACTTGTAAGAGCACAGGACTTTGTTATTATTTTGGAGATGTTTCTTAGAATATGTTTTTTTTTTTTTTAGCTGTGAGGACAAGTTGACCCTTTTCAGCTTCCCTATAGACTCAACAATCTTGGATTAACTAATGCAGTTTGTTTTTCCTGGCTAGCAACACAGTCTCGAAAATGTTTGAAATGTTTGTTACACATTATGGATGACTGCTTTATTAATGAAGATGTGATGGAGTGGTGACCTGTCCAGGGTGCACCCTGCCTCTCACCTGTGAAATGCTAGGTTAGGCCCATGCTCCCCGCAACCCTCGATGGACGAAGTGGTACAGATGATGAATGAGTTAACGACTGCTTTATTAACGAGGCTCAGTGCGATCCTTACTTTGCTGACATTGAAGCTAAAAGTTTAACAGCCATATTTTACATTTGCCAACCTTGTGGATTTGAGGTGATATCATGCTTAAAAATTGAGTGTGTTTAAAAATACTTTTCCTTTGTGTACAAGGTGTGCTAATTTCCTTACCAGTTTTGCAACTTCACAAGTCAATATTATCCTTTTGCCTGCCCCTTATAAGAATTCAACCAATCAGAATACACCTCTCCCAAACCCTCTCACTTGGGGACTCAAAAAGACCACAACAGATATAATGTTTAATTTTACCAGTAATTAAAGCAGCTAGTAGTTCCCTCTCAAGCCCACTATATAAAGCTAACTTCTGCTCTCCCATCAAAAACAGCAAACTAGCTTAGTAATCTCAGAAGGTGGTCTTATCAGAAACTGCAGCCTGCCTGTGTACAGCCCACTGCCATCCCTTCATACTGTTGTAGCTTACAGGCTCGTCCCCTGGGTAAAAACAATAATTACTGGTCATAATTCCAGTTCTGTGTTGTAGCCGTCACGTACACCCTACTTATGGCAATGCAAAAGCATTTATTCAGTTTGTTTAGTGGATATTTATGTGTATAAAACATTAATTTCAGCCTGTTTTGATTTAAAATGGTATTTGAGAGAGCAGACTTATGTAATCACAGCAGCAGATTTGAAGATTCAGACACAAAAGTTCAGGGTTTTTTCTGCGAGTGTTTCAGTGTTACACATTAAAATTTTCAAGATCTTACTTTTTGTTAAATGTTTAGCTTTATAAAGAGGCCTATTAAAGACAGTTATTAGAGACAAAGACATGAGAGAGAGAGATGAAAAATTCTGCAGGTGAAACCTGACAATACACGACTGGATAAAGAGTTTAATTTCCCAAATTAGCTATGTAGTTTTATCTGCCATTACCCTGAAATATCCAAACATTAAAAGGTTGCTGGTTTAAATAATTAGTGTTGCAGTAGTCAGATTTCTATGAAAGCACATTTATTTTTCATTTTCTCAAAACGTCTTCAGCAAAGGACAAAGTTTAGTGAACTAGACCTATATGTAAAACTACAACATGCACCAAACATGGAGGCCAAACCTATTTTGCACATTATAGTTCAGTTCACATTTATGACTGACAGTGGCCCTTATAAGCCATGTGTGTTTGTAATATTTGCATTTATGAAAAATATTGTTGTGGATATTTGTCATTTTCCATTTGGCTGAACTATTTGAGATGTGGCTCAATGTCTTTTACTAAAAGCCACTCAGGGTAATGAAAGATATGAAACTTGCCAGAGCAGGCCATCACATTGGTGCTGTTGTCAAAAAGTTGCTGGTTCTGCAAATATGAATCTCCAAGTGCCTGATTCAGCTCTTTGATGTGATTAAAAGGTGGCTTTTGGTCAAGTGGCTGGCCCCTTTAAGGCCCTTTATAAGATGATACTTGGTTAGATTTGGGTCTTTCTGTGTCTGAAATGTAGCAGAATCATTTTATTTTATATCATGGCACACTTTCATAATTTCCTGCTGTTTTCTTAATTTGATCTATGCTGTCACATATGACGAATATCCTGCTGTACGCATCATCATAAACTCTCAGATCCAGACTTGCTGTCTTGGTAAAGTCCTACTTCCCAGTCAGCTTTCGATCTCAGACAGAGCACCTGCTGGACTGAAGTAAAATAAAAAGAAACTAAGTACCTCAAACTGATTTAAACATCTGAGTAATGAAAATGAGTCAGCGTATGTCATTATGCAATTAACTTTGGTTCTGTTTTCCCTCTAACTGAGAGAAGAACATTCTAGTCCTGTACTTTATTGTGCAAAACTTGATTTATTTATTTTTTCTTTTTCCATTAGTGTTTGTTGCTTCATGCTTTTCCACTGGTACAACCCTTTGTGCTGTTTTGTAAATATCTGGACTTTGAAATGTTTAACTAGTTTAACTAGTGCTACTTGTTTCAAAATGTAGGATAGTATAACAGGATTTAAGAAGATGTAGCTTTATATTGTGACTGGATGGTGAATGACTCACAGCACATAAACAGAAACAGGAACATGTAAACAATCCTAAAGAGAAACCAGATGTGGTTTTTCCTTGCCTGTTCGTGTGCGTGTATGCATATTTGTATGTGTATGCATGTATTATTTGATGTTCATTCTTGTTGTGCTACTTAACAGATTGACATATCAAAAACTGACAAGGAAAATGCCAACATAGGTGTCTGGCTATATTACATCTCTATTGATACCTGCAAGGACTGACGAGAGGCCTGTGCCAGGAAAATCCGCTTCTGGAGTTGATTTATTATAACAACCTGGAGAAAGGTCATCTGTCCTTATCTGGGGCTGGCTGGTGACAGGTAAGTTATACTGCAGGGAGGCTAGTTTAAGCTGGCTGCCTTGCACAGCTCCCCAATTTGGATTCAGAGCTTGACTGAGCACCTGGCACACTTAAAGTGTAAGTGCAGTAAGAGTCACCTTCACAGACTAATTCTCTTCTGCAAGAGTTTGCCATCCAGCAGGATTAGGTTCTCTGTGTTTTGAAGTTGTAATAGTTTTCAGTAGCTTACAATTAGGCGAAATGAATAAAACTTTAGCATTACACTTGGCTTTTACATTGAGTTTTCCAGGAGAAAACACAGTATGGGGACTTTAATTTAATAAAAAGCAAGGTATTAAAACTACTCACATAATGTATGCATGTCATAAAATGCTAAATGAAAAAGTATGCCCAAAACATAGAATCATTGCTGTTGAGTGTCTCTATCTTCTCTCATGTGGCACCAGTCAGACTTGTGAAAGACATTTGAATAATCACACCAAACAGATTGAAGCGCAGATTGTCTCTTAAATTCCTGCATTTATAAATAGATGTTTTTCCTTTTTAGCTAGCAAAATTGTCATAGATCATTTTAGAGGCAGCACAGAATGTAGACATTCTTTGTTAATGTCCAATGCAGTACATGATGTTTACTTTGATATAAAATAATATAGAGTATTCAAAATTCATCACAACAGCCCTTTATAAGATGTTAAAAATCCCATTTATCAGTTTACTATTATGCAACTTTTTATCTTTTAACATTTTCTTAAGAGTAGGAAACATCTGAGATTATGTGTTTTGTATGTAACACAGCGAATAATACTTCATTTCCCACTGGAAAAGGATTTCCTCCTCTAAATCGATTTCCATTCATGCCCACCTGCAATATTGCATTATAAATTGGGTCCCAGGCTGCAATATAATAACTATGCATTGAAAATCTGTCTTAACAGCATCACAGCACTAGAGAGTAGGGTAACATCTTGTGGCATCACGGTGTGCTGGTGTGGAACAAATAGCATTATGTCGCAGCACGTGTTATGATACAGCACATCAACCTCATCGTAGGAATCTGATGTCCCTCAGTGTGAGTCATTCCTCTCAAGGTGCCAGATGAATGGCTGCAAAACAGAGCTTTTAAGTCCCACCCACAAATCCAGGGATCAGTTAACTTCTCATCAGTCCCCATTTTGAGGCGAAGAGTGGACTACGATACGCTTCATTCATCATTCTGTGTAAGCCTCCCCTCTCATGTTCGCAGTCTGAGCTGTGACTTTGTTTACACTCTCTTCGAGTGTGGTGAGAGAAAATTGCCCTAACGCTGGTGGCATTTTCTTCACTTGTAATACCAGGCATGTCTGTGAATTGTAAGAAGTCACGGAGGAAGTAAAGGTATTAAGTGCCTTTGAGTGTCTCCTTTTGAATTATCAGGAAACATCTCTGTGTCATCAAGAGCTAGATTACTCTATTGTTAGATATTTTAAGATTAGGTAAATATGACTCTTTACATATCTGTAAAAAACACTATACTGAAGAAAGCCAATTTGGTTTTGAGGCGTTTTAAGGACCAGTGTGCACTGCAGTTGTAATGCAATGCAGGGTGCCAACATGACTAATGGGCCAAACCTGGCTCCTCTATCGACTTGCACAAAAATACTCAGGGATTGATTTGACTGCTTATGGCACAGCCATAATCTCCCCTCCATTGATACGGTTTCATGGCTATTTGTAAAACTGCTGCTGCAGCCCTTTTTTAATGTCACTCCTAATATCAAATCTAATAATATGCATCTCAGTGTGGAGCCATATGCCAGTATTCTTTGAAGTTCAATTCACTTTTTGCTGTAAGAATGAATAAATATAATCTTTTTTTCCTTCAGCTGGCTCTGTGTAACAATACCACTGAGGTTAAAACTACACTATATTCTAAAGAAATCATACCCACCCTCAAGGCCACTTTGCTCACCCACTGGATCTACATAAGCTAATGTTAGCTTAGAAATTGAAGTCATGGATACCATAAAACAAGTGACTTCCTGCATAACTAAGACAAAATAGAAATGACATGTTAGCACAAAAACAAGATTTTCTGAAGGACACAAACAAAAATTAGACAAAAATCAAAATGGGAAATGGACCAAACAAAGAAGAGTCAACATGAGCAGGACTATTAATTCATAAAGGGACTTTCTTCCAGTTTGTTAATCAAAATTGTGGCAAACTGATTTTTTATTTGACACGGTGTGACAATCACAAGCTATTATTAGCTTCTGCCAATGATAACTTGTGGTCAGTACTGTAATCACAACATTTAATCCAGTGATAAAGAGACAAATAGGATTCAGTCTTAAACACAGTTTGTAGGATAAAATAAATAAATCTTTACTCACTCCATGATGGTTGTCAGCCATGCTCAATCTTATGTATTTATTCTATTCATTTGTATTCTTGGACTTAACTGTGTCTTTGATTGTTTATTTACATAAAACCATAAATACATTTCAAATAGGTGTGCTTCCCATTTTAACATGGGTCAGAGTCTGCAGGTTTTGTGAAAGGATAACATAACTCATTTGATTCAGGGAGCAAACTTTATTTTCTGCTCAATTTTACAACATAATTGGTTTATTTGCATACTTTAATTTTGTTTTCCCTCACATTTATTTTACATAAAACTGATGCTGGTAGTCTTTAACATCTAAATTATTGTATTTGTTTAGCTTTATGAAAACCGAGCGGTTTAATAATCTTACAGATGATGTTTCGCAAATGAAAAAACTTAATTTTCCAGGTTGCCCAATCGAACTTCTAATGATGTGGCACAGACATAAAAGCTGGAACTCACCACTTTGAAAGTTGTTCTGGGTGTCAAAAACAGAGACTCCACAGCACTAAATAACTAAGGTTTTAAAATTTTATCTCATTGTAATTCTTATACTAAAAGAAATGACAGAATCTTTTATTTTTTTTTTTTTTTTTTATTTATTATTTTTTTTTTTTTGCTATGTGACATTTGATTATCAACATCTCCTCCATTTAACCATTTTCTTTTCCCGTCCAGTTAAGACAGCAATAACACATCATTAAATTGGACTTGAACATTGCAACAAAATTTGAATCCAAAGAAAAATAGGGGGAAAAAAAGCCCAAACTTTCACTCTACTTTGATTTCCTGTTGTGATTTATATCTTTTTCTGGAATATCACTGACCCGACTATAGAATTTTCATGGTGCTTCATCACAGTCTCATCAATAAGAGAAAAAAAAAAGAAATTTAAAAGAGTCTCCTGATTAATAGGCAATTCAGATACGTGAAATGCATAATGGGGGAAAAAAAAGAAAGAAAAAAGTCGCCACAGGAAATGCAAACGTGTATTTGATGTGTTGGTGTTTACTGTGTTTCAAAGTGAGTCCTAAAGCTATCTCTTATCTCATGCAGTAAGAAAGGAGCAAGAGTACCTCCAAGCAACTGGTTCAGCTCAAGTCTGTGGCCTTTCCATGTAGATGATTGATTCAGGTACAGTGTGGAGGCAGAGGAGGGATCAGGCTGTGGGCTGTGTCCGTTAATCACACTGTGTTACCACACAGGAAGCATTTATCACCAAACACCAAAGGCTTCCGCCCATGGGGAACACTGAAACCAATCTCATCGCTTACACGCAATCCATCTAGTTCCACAAAAAGCAGCATTGTTGAGCGCTACCGCATCCATTTTCTCTGTAAAAGGGGGGATATTCCAAAGAAAAAACAAGAGGGAAAAGAAAAAATGGATATGCCGATAGACATTATTGTTTCAGGAATACTTGCAGTATTGAAAATATGTTTAGAAATTTTTGCAAGTAATATTATTAGCTTTTTATCATGTGATTATTAAGTGTTTGTTTTACAGTAGACTTCTGTTTGCTGCAGAAGTTGAACTAACTTCAACTTCTTTTCTTTTCCTTTTTTTGTGATGCATCAAACCAGACAGCTTCAATTACTTTTCAGCTAATTTTACATTTATAAGATCAGCAAAATGTCACAGTATTACTAATCTGCATTTTATAAGGCTGCTTCACAGCCTCTCTATAGAAAGCATGACTAGTCCCAATTTCCCTCAGCTCAGTAAGTTGGGTCACTTTTGAATTTGCAAATACATGAATGTATGTGTGTGTGTGTGTGTGTGTGTCATCACCTGCAGATATTTACCAACATTATTATTTACTAAAAGTGACAACAATGAATGAAAATACTACAAGCATAATGACTAGGTTTAGATTTTCCTGCTGGGTTGAAACAAATGAGATATTCATCAACTCACAGTTGGTGAAGAAAAAGTGATGCTTGTTATTTTATCATTTTTAAGTAGATCAAATGATTTGTCTGCCATCACTTACTCACTTTGTATAACTGTCTCTCTGGAAGTGTAAACAAAGTTTTATAATATGGAAATAATGTTTCTGGATAAATTTGAGGCAAACAATGACTGAAACTGTTCCAAAAACAGTAAAAGTAAATTAAATGTGGTCAATTTAAAACAACTTAATATACGAGCATCTGACTCAGCTCAGTTGCTTATTTAGTAGGCACCATGTTACTGTACAATGCCTTAATGATTTTCCTGGTGAATCAGGCTAATTAAGGTTAAATGTCAACACACTCATCTGGTCTAGTAATGGTTATGTTGTGACTAAATTTAGGCAAAATAAGGAGCTCGTCTCATTTCAGCACCTGGACTTGAGTCATTGTATTTTGGCCAGAGGTATGATTCACACTGAACCATACTTTGGCTGAGATATTTCATCCAGCATAACAGGTAGGGGCCATAATGGCACTAAACCGCTTTGGCTATCTGGCTACAGTGCCATTGTTCTGCTCGGCTGAATTGCTGCATGCTCAAAAAAACTTGCTGCTATCCAGCCACCATCCATTCATCTGTTCTCACTTTACCTTCTTCAGAGTCACTGGGGGCTGCAGCCTAACTCAGGTGTCATTGGGATTTTTGCCATTCACAAGAAAATATTTTATTCTATATTTTGTATAATAATCTGTTTCTGTACTGCAAGATAATCGTCTGTCTTAGTAGAAAGTTTGCAGTAACTTAAATCTTAAGCCTTCAGTTAAGAGTTTGACTCAGTGGATGTTGATTTACAATATAGAGCCATATGTAGCTTTGGTTGGACATTTGTGTCTTTTCTCTACAGTCTGTCATCTTGACTGCAGCAATCTGTTGCATGTAGTGCAATAATCATAAAAAGCTTGAAAACATTGTTGTCCACAGGGAGTCTTACCAGAGAGATGGCATTGCGGCATTTACCACGAAATGCAAAACATGAATAAATGAGGATTCTTCTCTGAGTCTGAATGTAACTGTTTAAAAGCAAAAGCACAAACCCCACACTCCCTGAGGATCAACAGCACTGCTTGATAAGTTAGAGCAAACAGACACCTGCTTATACACACCTTTGATGAGCAGCTGTGTTTTCCACGTTAAAAAGACAAATATTGTCAAAGCGAGGGGCTGCCATGCTGTTTTTAATTAACCCACCATGCTCGCAATCACAGCAATAAACATGTCCGCTGTGTTGTTTGCTGAATATAGATGAAAGTCAAAAGTGCCCCAGCAGTGTGCATTTTAAGTGAGTGTTTGCTTGCTTTTACTTCTTTAAAGGGAGAGCTATAAGAACATTAGTTGGCAATCTTTTTTTTTTTTTCATGTCCCTAAACATTAGTAATGTTCCACCTTAGTGAAAGCCATGCTTATAAAGAAAATTCGCATTTTCTTTATAAGCATGGCAGCTCACGCAGAGGGTTTTTCCTTGTGAAGGTGAAACGAAAACTTGAGAGACGTCCTGGTTTGCCGGCACCAGTTACAGTGGTGCACTTGAGGAGAAAGAGACATTTCACAGCATGGAGTTGAATGACTTCTCACTAGCTTGCAGCAGATGCCCTGCTAACATACAGAAACAGTCCAGCTGCTCTCTAAAGTGAAGCGCAGGGAGCTGAGAGGAATGGGCCACATGTAGCTGAGGGAGTTATTTCATCAAGCTTCCACCTTTCTGCAGTCAAGGGAGACAAACAGGAAAATCAATACTCCCACTCAGGACAGTTCACTACAAGGGCCTCCCTCAGCACAGCTCCCTGTCAGAATCAGTCCCTCAAGCAGGATGGTAACTGCTGACAAGGTAGGTGTCAGAGCGCACTGATCACGCTGTTACGGTGCAGCTAAAGTCTTGTTCAGCAGCATGGACGGCTCCACGAAGACAGTCAAAAGGTCTGGCAAAGAGGGCACAAGCTTTTCGGCTTGATATTTTCATGCCTCTGAGACATGTTCTTATTACATGCTTAGAGGCATAAACTTAGCGTGCTGTCCACATGCTTTTTGTGTGATTGATACTATTAGCAATTATTCCACTATATAGCAATAACAGATTAAAGCCTCTAAGTTGTTAGATTCAATCTGTCTTTTGACAAAAATGTCAGATCATTCATATTATAAGTTTTGTTATTGTCTGTGTATAAAAGAGTAGAAGGCATGATATAAGACATATAAATTACAAATGTTAAATCAAATGGCTACTGATACTCATGATGCCTTTCGTGACATTAGCATCATCCGCACTCGCCACCCTCTCTGTTGCCCATTTACATGTCTCATATTTCTTAAACTGCATCAGCTCTAAAGTTTAAACACTTACTTTAACATGAGATTTACTGGAAAGGTTAAAACTAAAGCGAGTAAATCTAGCTGTTGTGAACAAACAGGACAAAAGGTCACTAACCTTCCATTTTCCATTTTCGTTCCATTTTTCCAATTATTCAGCTCATCATGCTCATCATGCTCATCTTGCTCATCTTGCTTGTGTTCATACTCTCAAATGTAAGTCGCTTTGGATAAAAGCGTCTGCTAAATGACTGTAGAGTAGAATAGAATCGAATCATCAGCTACAGATTTTTCCTTGTGATGAGGTTTTCTCTGGTCACTGTAGAGTGCAACAACTATGGGCTCTAGTAGTTTTATTTCACAATAGATTGACAGGAAAGGTGGTCAGAAAAAATGGGAGAAGGGTTCCAGGCCAGGATTTAAACCTGGGCCAACTGTATGGAAGAACTGTAACCTTTGAACATGGAGCATCTGCGCAACCAGTTGAGCTAAACACTGCCCTATCATGCCCAAACATGAATTTAAGGTACACTCATATGGACAATGAAAATGCCTATAATCCACAATGTCCTGAGACCACGTCTGACTGGGGATTTTTAATGCATGTAATCCCCTTTCTCCATAGACAAAAGATAAAAAATGTCCCAAAACATAAGAAAACCACTACTGAGGTTAAAAACTTAAACTTACCATCTCAGAGACATTGTGATGGCAGATTGTACAACATGAATCTAAGCACACATTTTGATGTGCACACTTCTTTTATGCTTCCATCCATTCCAGTAATGGCCCCGTAAATGGGGGAGAGTGTGGGGACACAAGCAAACAGTCACGTTTATCCTCCCTGTTTTCACTGTGCATATGGGAATGACTGGGGCCATCAGTGAGAGCTGCCAATGGTAATGAAGCCACCACAATAAATGGGCTAGTCAGTCATGATTAACTGGCGTGTCAGGCCTGAAGTAATTGCCTTAATTAGCTATTGAACAGGTTTCAGGGTTAATGGGACAACAGGTTTGCAGTGAACCTGATTTACTGTTGGAACTTAATGATTTTACTCTCGCCTTCCCCTCATTCCTTGAAATGATTTGATTAACAGTAAGAGAGAACCAGATCCCCTTGTTTGTTAATACAAAATCAATTTCATGGTTGACTGAGCTATCTCTGACAGTGTTTTTGTTGGGTGAGCAAGGTCTTCAGTCAGCCACTGGAGACAGAACAAACGCAGACAGGACTGTAGAAGAGTCCAGACAGTAAATCTGCCCATCTGAGTGCAGTGCAGGCATAATGGTTGGGAGCTTTTTAAACTGCCCACAAATGTACCTCTACTAAGCTTTTCTGCCATTAGTACCAGCCAATCCATGGTGTTTTCCATGAGACCCTTTACAATGAATATGTCTATGTGAGTAATAGGTACCATAGTTACCCTTCTGAGGGAGGATTTGTGCAAAATGCCAAATGGGCAAATGTGTAAAACTAGTAAAATTAAGTTTTTACAAAATAACTTAACTGGTGAAATAATTTTCCTTTACTGGACGAAGGTCATTGCATAATAGCCTTTTTTAACTCATTTTTTAACCTCCATTTCATTCTCAGACAACAATGTTGACTGATACAGGCTCAGCTTCTTCTTGGCGTATTGTGACTGCAGCAGAGCCAGCAGGGCTTTTGGGCTTTGACTGCTTGTCAGACATGCACAAGCACTTTAATGTATAAGGTATTTCCCCATTTTTTAACCATTAGCAGGCCAAGTCCATGACTTTGAAGCACATTAAAAATGTATAAATGCCTTGTATACTGTATTTCTATTTATGTTTGAATTTGTTACATATTTGTTGGCGTGGTGGTTAGCACTGTCATCTCACAGCATGAAAGTGTCTTGAAATTTGTTTGCTTTTTCCCAGAGTGCAAAATCACATATTTTAGGCTGATTCCTGCATTCAGATTGACAATATGAGTGAGTATGAGTACATTTGTCTCATTTGTCTCTATATTGGCCCTGTCCAGGCTATAATCTGTTTCTTACCCAGCAGAGGCTGGGACAGGATTGAGGATGACTGTGTTCCTGAATAAGATTAAGTGGGTATATAAAAATTAATGAAAGGTGTTAATTACAAAACAAACAAACAAATACAAATATCTGTCA
The DNA here is from genome assembly GCF_017639745.1 of Melanotaenia boesemani. NCBI lineage: Eukaryota > Metazoa > Chordata > Actinopteri > Atheriniformes > Melanotaeniidae > Melanotaenia > Melanotaenia boesemani. Next base: position 16,759,113 of record NC_055693.1, read on the forward strand.
TGACTTAGTCTGAATTCTCTAGGAAACATGAATAAAATCATTGACTCATTGATTAGAATTGAATATTTATTTTGAAAATCTAACACTGCTATTTCACGTTTCCACCAATATGCACATTTACACTGGTAAAACTTCTTTAGCGGTTTTGAGGATTGTAATTAGATTTTATGAACAGAAAACTTGCTGTGCTGCATAACATACATTTATATTTGCTGATACAGCCATTTTACCTATAGATTAACAGCATCCAGTGAAATGGTGAAATGCTGCTGAACAGCAAAAATGTTCCTACTCCATGAAAGTCACAAAGGTGCTGCCACAGTAAAGTAAGTGAAGTGTAAGTGTACTCCATGCCTTTACTTGAGTTAAAAGAGGTTTAATTGACATAAGAAATAAAGTTGTTTGCAGAGAGTTAAGAAAGACAGGCATATGGAGGACAAGGATCCCGTGTAAGAGGAATTCAGCCAAGTAAATTAAATAATTTGCAGTATCATAAAAAGAACAACAAAGATTAAACAGCTCAGTTGTCCAATATTTTCCAACTATTTCAAGTCTGCATAAATCAGAACTTCATACTGTTTGCTTTACTTAAACTGGTGGAATAGTCATTATTGTGGAGACAGCACTGGAGTGGAGAGAGGGTTTTCCTCAAAGGGAAGGGATAGAACAATGTTGTGGATCCTTTTGGAGTTGCTCTGAAGATGCATGTCCTGCATTACTTACAGTGAGAGTAGTAAAGTTTAATCATGTACAGCGGAAGAGTAAGCAGATCAGAGACAAGTGAACAACAAAGACAGAAACATGTCAGTTTCCTTATTTCTCTGTCTCACTTTCTTTCTGTCTTATTCCGTCTCTCTGGCACTGCAGATGCTTTTGTTCATTGAACAAGTCAGTCTGTGCAGATTGTCAGTGTAACTTTGTGTCTGTATAAACCAGCTAAAACACTCAATGTCCCACTCATCTGTCAGGCACAGCAGTTATGCTCTGCCCTCTGATAATGGCAAAGCATACACTGGAGGGATTCTCTACAGCAGCTGTCTATTTAACCGTTCAGAGTATGTCAATCTGAATTTTTTATGTGTATTGAGCAGGAAAGCTCAAAATATATTATATAAAATATATAAATATAAAATATATTTTGACCCGTGCTTTAGTAGAACTGACCACATTAAAAAAATATATATTCACAATTCTAATACTATCTTTTTTAATAGTTGGGTTATTGAAAGGAGTAGCCAGCAGTAACATTATTTATTCATTTTATTGACCTTTATTTAATCAGGGAAAAGTCCCACTGAGATTTGTATCGCTTTTGCAGGTGAGCCCTGACCAAGAAAAGCAGCAAAGAGTCACAGACAGATTAAAAATAGTTTACAAATAAAAGAGATGAGACAAATACAGAAAATTTTAAGTTTTAAGATAAATCAAAGAACTTTCACCTTCAAAAACAGTGTACAGTGCCAACTAGAAACACATACATGTAGATGACAACAACTCTGAAATCTGGGTTTTGAAGGAGCTGGTGGGCATGAACTGAGTCAGCTTCAGGGCCTTTTAAAGAGTGGTCCAAGCGGGGCAGAGTAACTAAAAGCCCTTTTACCAAATTCTGTCTTCATGTGAGGAATGTCAAACAGAGCTATACAATATATCGTCATCTGCATATTAGCGTGTCTTTACATTCAGAATACATAACTCATTATGATACAGGTAGCTTATCACAAGTTAAACCATCAACATGTACACATTCTGATCTATTTGTCAAGTGTTCTTTAAACCAACCAACAGCTTTGGTTGAGATACCCACATCAAACAAGCCCTGTAACAATACACCATGATACTGTGTTGAATGCCTTAGATAAATCAATAAATAAACAGCACATTTCTGATTTGAGTTGAGAGCGACCAGTAAATCATTTATGACTTTCACTGGTGCAGAAGTTGTGCTATGCTTCGTACGAAAGCCAGACTGAAACTCACCCAGGTCATCATTGTAGTATAGAAATTCCTTTAACTAATCACACACCAATTTTTCCAGAATTGTGGAAGGAACAGGGAGCTTCAAAATGGGGAAATAATTATTGAGGCTTGAGGGGTCCCCGCCTTTTAGGAGCGGGATTTCCAAGCCTCTAGAACAATATTCAGATCTAATGTTAGATTGAAAATATATGATAAAGGATCTGCAATGATGTCGGCAGCAAGCTTCAGTAAGAAGGGATCATGATATCCACCAGGGTGCAGTCCAAGGTCTGAAATAAAGTCCCTGATGATACAAAGTGTCTGTTAAAACATTTGACTGTTACACTTTTGTCAATGATCACTTCAGCAGCACCCAGATTTATAGATTTTTGGAGATCACATGAAGAAGAGCTTTTAGATACAGATTTAATAGTTTTCCATAATTTAAGAGGGTTGTTCAATCTATGGGAAGTTTCTGTTAAGTCTCGTAGTACTCAGATTTACTGTAACGTACAACATGTTAACTTGCAGGTGTGTGCTGACGTGTATATACAAAGTTAAAACAATCTTTGTCTTTTAATTTTTCTTTTCTTTTTTAAACTGACTTTTAAGGTAAAGACAGGAAAAAAATATGGTTTTAACAAACTACAGAATGAAAAGTAAAGCTTGTGTTGTTGCAGGTCCTTTTCTAGTGTTTTTAATAAATGATTAATTGCATATTTAGGTGTGCTTGTTGTATAAAGGGCAGAGTAGTTGACAGGCACATTAATATGTGGTCTTAACAGAAATCTGCTGCAAATATTTTTATTTTATCTTATTTATTTAGCTTATTTATTTACTGTATTCTTGATCTCCAGATGATGTCCTCCAAGTCTTTCACTTTCTCTCCAAAATATTGTAATTTATTCTCCTGAATCATTTATTTTGGTGAAATTTTTGTCAAGCTTAGGTTTACATGCAGTTACATGCAGTTGTTCTCACATCTGTGAGAGGTTATATTCTTTGAACATAATTCTTTTAATGGACATATGGCACAAAAATATCCACATGGCACCTTTACAAAGGCATATGGCCACATGAGAACACAGTGCATGCATTTCTTTTTTTTTTTTTACAAGAAGGAATGTGGATAAATAGTTCAGTCAAATGCAAGGTCCTGGCTTTAGAAAAATCCTCTTGTTCTTAAGCTAAAACAATTCAGTTCACAAAGTTGTCTCACCAACTCAAGATCCAACTCAATGCAACACTGGCATCATGTTTTGGGGTTATACCATCATTTCATGAAGCCATGTACTCTGTAACGCTCTCTGAATTCTCTGTATAGTCAGCTTGTAACTCTACATTTATGTACATGTGTTCAAACACATAATAAGTTCGTTAAGTGAGATTAGCATCAACATTATCTTTGCTTAGTCCACAAACAAGGAGACTGATGCATATTTGGGAAGTTAAGTTAAGGAGACAATGAAGCACAATGTGATGTCACAATCTAACCCCCCCCCCAGTCCATAAATGTCAATGTCAGAGTCAGTGACACTAGAAGTTGTTTTCCAAAAAATCTGGTAGGTTATTCATTCTCAATGCAGTAACAAGGTTCAAATAATACAGCAGCACAAACCACTGCCTTTAGTTAAATCAAAAGCTGATTTATGAATAATGTTTATGTTTTAACTAAGATTTAATGCAGGAGTGGTGTGTTATTTTGCAATCATTTCATCTCATTGTTCTTAATAACTCAGTATATTTGTGAAATTATCAAGTGACCTTGTATGTATCTGTTATTTACAGCTTTTTTTTTTGTTTTGATTTTTGTTTTTACTACCAGTTGTTTGTTTCCTTCTCATCTGGCAACTGTTCTTGCTGAGAGCTGAAGGAGGGGCATTTTAAATTTGTTAGGTGGACTCCCTGACAGAGGCAACAGGAGCAAGCATGATGTAACACTTATGTTAGTATTCAATCCTTTTATATATCGATTCCACACTCTAATTTGAAGGTTTAGTCAGGGAATGAATAACTGCAAATCCTTGGTCTTTTTTGTTATTATTATTATTATTAGTAGTATAATAAGTTGGTGTTTAAAGCTGTTTCTTTAATCTGAACTGATCTGACTGCAAGAAAAGCCTAAGAAACTGGGGGACTGCCATCTCTGAGCTTTACTGTTGAATCCCACCAGACTGCATTATAGCAGCACGACATGAAGAGGATAAATCGTGGGTTTTATCAAGTTAATATCTGCAGCCACACTGGTGCTCCTGTGCTCTGTAGGTGATCAGGGTTGGTTGAACAGCTCTGCTCTTCAGAGATGCCCCAAACTAATAACTGTAAATGTTAAGGACCTATCAAATGCTGTACTATAAGAGTGAGCCTAAACTACATTTGTCAGATAATAATAGCCAGAAACTCCTTTCTCTCCAGTCATTCTCAGAGGATGCCAACTATCCACAATGGAGCAGGAGGCAGGAGAGAGATCTGACGCCAGCATCACTCTAAACTGTGTGAGGGAGGCACGCCTGACCCTGTCAGAGCCCCAGACATACTCCACAACTCCACTACACTAACAAGCATCTTGAAGCATAGCCCTCAAGATAAAACATCATTTTTTATGTTGTCGAACATCTGCTGAACTTTACAGTGCACTCTGGTCTCTTTTAGTTTCATTGTTCTTTATTTGTGAGCTGACAAAAAAATCTGTGATTTGCAAGCAAATAAAAATCTAATTTGGGGACTTGGACCAAGAGATATGATAGACTCAGGCATGACGTGCTGGCTGCTGACTGAGATGATGGACTAATAGAACATCACTTTGTCCATCTGTGGGTCCATCTGCTGTGTCGAGGAGGGAAAGCAGAGCTAAGAGCAGCCTTCTAATTGAGGCCACAGAGCCCAAAATCAAGATTATGAACACAGCATGTCCCAAAATCATAAGATAACATGGAAATCTGTGGAATATAGTTACACTGAGACTAAGTCTTTGTAAAATGAGCATAAGAAAGGTTTGCATCTGCTTTTGTGATTATGTGTGCTTTGAAATTACTTGTACATGGGACCTTGGACATTTCCCTGTAGTTTCGTTCCTCACTTGTCTAGTTAAAGATTAAATGCCTGGATAACCAGCTACTGTATAGAAGCTCAAAGTATCCCAGCTCTATATCTGTAGATTTTATTTCTGTATTGATTAATCCGTTGAGGAAAGGCTTCACTGTTTGCTAGATCCAACCTTTCTTATAGTGTTCCAAATGAGATCAATTATAGTTGTGCACATTATATCCATAAAGCACAAGGTTTAGTTTCCTCCTGTGGTATTGATCTTGTATCTTATAGAGGCAAAGTAGTAAAATAAACCAGTATGAAGATTTCTATCTGTGAGACATTTCATGGATCAATACAGACTAGCTTACAATATTCTATTTCTTTTTTAATCAGATGATTCTGATACTTTTTTTTGTGCAACCAGAAACATTGCAGTGCACTGGGGAACATTTTTGTTTGCCTCAGATGATAACAATAAAAAATGCCAATTAGAGGAGTCCCTTTCGAGTCCTGGGGAAAGGTCATTTTGACAGTCTCGTATTTTCACTGAATGGCATTCACACTTTGTGGAACACAAGCTGGAGACTAAATCTTCACACAGCAAGGGCAGAGCATAATGAAATTCTAGCTCAGTCTAAAAACTACAAACTTATCAGTGCCTCTGTCAGCCAACCTGATTACACTATGAGCTTTTACATTAAGCAACAGATTGTGTTAGAATTCTTAGACTTGCACAAACATAATGGTGTGATTGGAGACTGCTTCACCTCTGCATGGAGCAAATGTGCGAGGAGCAAGTTTGTGACTTTCTTGCATCAAGAAATTTTCACTGTCAACTGTTAAACCTAATGATGCAACAAAACATGTTAATGGTGCATTGCAGGGTAGACGTAAGCATTCAGATTAAACTCATTTGTTTTATTTAGCCAGCAGAGAGTACAACCCCTTTAAAATCTTCTAAATACTCTTTTTACTTTGCCTCACATGCAGTCATGTACTGCAAGTGAATCTTTTGTTTTCATTAAAAAGCAAAATCTTCATATTTCTGCCTCTCACTTGCAAGAATGACCTGTCACTGATTGCTCATGTTTACACATGCACTCATTTTTCCACTTATGTTTATTCCTTGATATCAAACACCAGAAGAGTGAAAATGTGTAAAAGAAAAAAAAAGCCTGCTACTGATCTATTGTAGACTTGGCTTAATATGGCCAAATACTCACACAAGCATTTGTATCAGCGAGTTTAGGCTTGTTCTTCACAGACAGCATAGACAAATAGAATAAATTAATATGCCCTGAGTGTACACAACTACAGCTACACAACTGTGTGAAGCTAATGAAAAAAATATGTATGGAGATAACCACGTACCCACATTATTTGACTAAAAAAAAAAAAAAAAAAGAAAGAAAAAGAGTCAGTGTGTGGTACAGTGGGGCTTGGATCTTAGTGTTCTACTTGCTGTTTTGTTAAAGAGAACTAAACAGGCAGGAATCACATAATTGCGTAATTCCCCACTGCTTCCGGCTCCACTCCATTTAACTACACTATTCAACTGTAGTGGTTCTTATGCATGTATATTTCACAGTTTTCCTCACTATGAAAACAGCTGTCATGCAATATTTAAAGATATTATTGCTGACGGCACTGTAAAAAAATTACAAATAATTACTCTATATACTGAACATGCACTTTAATGTTTTTGTAAACAAACTGAACTGTATACAGCAAAAAAAAAAAGTAGCCCAGACATGTCCTCTTATTTAAAAAGCTAAAAAATGCTTCCGGCCGGTATTTCTACTACAAATTATAGCTTCATACTGAATACAAGACAGAGTACTTATTCTTATTGTTTATTTATGAAGAATTATACTAAAAACCTACAAAGTTGCATAGATTGACAGTATCTAAGCATGTGTATATTAAAACATGTGCCTGAACATCTTAACAGAAAACGTTCAACATTCACATGTTTTGGTTTAGTGACATGTAAATCAGGCTCCCCTGAAAAATTTGACTTTCTAAATTTGTCTTTTTCACAGGTTTTAGTTTGGGAATTACAACAACAGATTAACTGACTGTCCTGTCTCTTTCTGCATTTTACCGTGGAGAGGTTTTTTACATTACCTCAACATTGTCTTTGTCTCAAAAACCAATATGTTTAAGCCTAACATCCAGAAAGGTGCTGGCAGCTGGACAACGAATGCTCTCAATACGCCTGAATCAGCGCTGGCATTGCTGTGCAATGCTGTATGGCAAGTGAACTGCCCTGATATACCCCTGTGAATGAGGGACATAAGTGGAATCATTTTTGGAGACCGCAACGTTTTTCAGATTAAAAGTCCTGCATTACTTCTCCAAATGACTGTAGTGTGTCAACTGTTTGCTTGATGAGGGATAATTCTCCCACATTTAAGCACAATGCATTTTTCCCTAAAAGGCAGAGGGCTGTCGTTACAGCTTCATTTTGCTCATAGAGCCTTTTCAGCATGTAAAAAACAGTTCCAGTGGGCATCTACTGACTGAATTAGCTTGTGTTCTGCTATTTTTAACTGTCACAATCATATTGCATTTTTACAGGACCTGCACCACTTCAAACTGTTCTCTACAACTGAATTTAGTGTATGTGCAAAAGAAGGATGATGCCTCCATCCTGTCTTGTGTACTACTGCAACCATATTTGCACCATTGTTTGTCACAACTGCAACCACTGTTTCAGTTATCTCCTGTTATTTGTTTAAGCTCTAAGCTGATATTATCTGTTTTCTGTGGTATGACATGTTAGGGTCAAATATGCCTCTGTGGACACTGAGGACACTCTGTCACAAACCGCATAATTTGAGTTTATGGAGGTAAAGTAGCGCCACACATGACTGCGTTTGCACTCAGCCATGTCAACTCCACTGGAATGACAAAGTGAACTGGCAGACTGAAGGCTGTTACATACTCCGCAAAAAGCAAGAACTTTTTTCTTGTTCTCGAGGCCAAGCAAACAAAATAACTTCATTTTGCTCTAACAGACGAGAATTGGGACATGTTGCGGCTTGCTGACTGAGCAGACCTTTTTTTTGTGGGGCTCCAACATGTATTGTGTGATTGGTTGGACTTTTGAGGTGTGCGTGGAAAAGAATGATGCAGAAACTTGTGGCTTCCGTATTTCCCCTGATACCAAGATGAACAGATAGTTTTAATGAACAGCTAATCGTATGCAGAAAGCCCTACCCCGTCACAGACAAAGCTTCTTGTGGAGTATGAATTAACCGGACCAATACGAACTTTCTTGCTTCTCGCAGAGTATGTAACAAGCTTGAGTGAAAAGCATGCTGCTGCACAGATATACTGTGCCATAATACGCACATGACTTGGCAGGCGGAAGAACAAGTAGTTCCAACCAACTTATTTTGACAAGATGGGGTTAGTATGGTTACTTTCCACCATTTTTCTGTTACCAAAAAACTACATATTCTTTACCAGGTACCTGGAAAAGCTAAAAAAAAATGCAGAAACGTAAATGTAAACTACAGAGTGAATTCCATTTTCATCTTGGTGGTGATGCATGGGAAGCTCAGTGCATGACATGCAATTCAGAGAGCTGGAAGCTCACACCAGTTCTGCATAGACATAAGACAGAAGTTTCGTTTTTTGTGTGTGTGTTTGTGTGACTTCATAGGTATTTATTTCATTATTGCTTTATAAAGGGACAAACACTAAGCAGTTGAGTTGACCAAAATTTATCTTCATCACAATGAAAGTGGAATGAATGCCACAGTATTTTTTTCACACATTTAGGCCTACACTTTATTTATTCTTTGGCCAAAAAAAAAAAAAAAAAAAAAAAGACCAGTGCAAAGCAGCCCATAGGAAATGTTTTTTAAAGGTGAAATAAGCACTTCACCATACTGCAGTATCCTTGAATGTGGACCAATTTTGTATTTATCCACACGGGCATGAAAAGTGTCCTTATTTTCACCAACTCAAATCTGGTCATCCTACAATATGTTGTCTTCATGAGCAATATGGTGTGACATTATTTAACTTTTAGATACATTATATATGGTCGTATAAATATCAGGCATCTACAACCATGATAGCACCTCTGTGACTCTATCAAAACATGCCACTTTAAGCTAAATGCTAATGTGCAAAGATGTCTAACATGCCCTGCAATAGACTGGCTACCTGTCCAGGGTATATCCTGCCTCTCGCTTGGTAATTCCTGAGATAGGCTATATCCTGAGATATAGAAAACGGATGGGTAGAAATGGTCTACCACAGTACTGTGTACATTAACTTAGTTTAGCACGTTCATTTTGCGGTTTATTTTTATTTTGATCTGATTTTATTTATTTTAATTATTTTATTTAACTATATTGAAAATTTTTAATGTTGTTCGTATCCAGTTCTAGTTACATAAACATTTAAGCAACCCCCATTATCAATAAAGTCCTTTCAATCTGGACACATGAACCCACTAACATAGATCTAGTTTTTGGCATCAAAGGAAAAAAGTGCAAATTTGGCATTCGGTTCCATGTCAAATGACTTTGCAGTGGAAGTGAGAATTTATCAGCTACAGTCAGCACAGCAGCTGGCAGCTTGTACTCTTACTGCCTCCAAGCAGGACTTAGTCTAGTAAAATATAATAAATATTTTTGTTTCCACCTGCTTCTGGCTGAATTCCAGTGATTCACGTAGCACCTGAAACTCTTTGTGGAGAATTTCCACCAGACTCAAACGCCCATCGAAAGTATCTTATCTATAGAGATAAGAATGTCCGTTGAGTCGTTCCACGGTGGTGAAATAGCTCCAAGTGAATTCTTGTTTCGTTGCCTCTTGGCCTTGGATGAGGTGGATGGGGTAGATGTATTGTTTGGCTGTCCCATGACAATTCTGTGGTAGCACTGATCTATAAAATCTGTCAGGCTGGCCAAATCCTCCCCACTGTGCTCCAGAGTGTACCTTAAAAGACACTATTTTTCCTACTTTCAAGAATATTTTGATTAGACTGGCAAAAAATAAAATTGAATGAATGTTTGAGAATGCCTGTTTGAATCTGCCATCTGAGCAGAACTACGTCACCTATAGGATTAGTGTCACTTACCTGCATCTCCCAGGCTATCTAAAGCTATTTAACCTAAAGCTGAAGCACAGTATTGTGCCATGATGTTATTGAAGACGATCTCAGAATAAGCATGCAATTCCCATGAATAAATAAATACAAATGGCTCCATGGTGGCATGTTAGTTAGCACCGTCCCTTCACGGCAAAAAAATTCCTGGTTTGAATGCCATCTGGGGCCTTTCTCTGTGGAGTTAGCATGTTATCCCAAGCCATGCATGAGTTCTCTCTGGGTACTCTGGGGTCCTCCTATGGTCCAAAAACATGCAAATATCTTTGCCTTGCGATGGACTGGAAATTTGTCCATGCTTCTCTTTTAGTAGCCCCTGTGATAAGCTCCAACTCCCTCCGTATTGTAACTATGAACTCCAGTAACTCTGCTGTTAATGTTTAATTTTTTTTCTAATAATGTTTTTCAGTGACCTCTGGCTGAATTGAGTGATATTGGATGTTGTTTTGCAGTTGGTGATATGTAGCTGCTGCTTCATAAGAACAAGTTTGAAAAGTTAAAGCTCTTTTTATGCACAGCTGCTCTCCAGGTCTGAGAGAAATACTAGACGTAAAAGAAATATTTCTATTTGCAGGAAATACAAATGGAAATGTGACGTAAATCTTTCTGTGGCCATTATCCTCGCTATAAATCTGTCTTTTGTTTGAATTGTATTTTTGTGCTTTACACTGTGGCTCATATTGCTCCCACATTAAGCTCTGCAAAGGCTGATATGGACCATATCCAGTCTGATATTTTGGTCTGCTCTAAGCCAGTCTGTCAAACTCAGGCAGAAGTTTGTTTTTCTTTTTGTTCTTTTGTTGTTGTTTTTTTTCCACAGAAGTTCAGCTCCTTTTGAGCAAGCTGTGACAGGGTCCCTGCAGGTCAAAAGAAACTAAAACATTTTTTTTTCTTTTTCATAAACTGGGAACCACAACAACAGGTCATTCTGGGTCTTTTCAGTCAATACGCAATAATAAAGCAACAGCTTAGAAACACTGAACTTACAAAGCAAAAGAATATTCAACTACAATGATTCCTTTGTACTGCATTTGGTGAATGTGTTTTAGTCTGCTCTGATCTCAGATTCTGAGGCCTAGCGTTTACTACACTGTGTTGTAGAGCTGGTTGACCAAGCTGGTGAAATCCTCTACACAGGGCTCTACACAGACCCAATCAGGGCAGATCGCCTCTGCAGTCGGGGGAGGTTCATGGCAGTAGCATATCTGCGATGGGCATTTGATACTGCCTCTGTAGAGTAGAATCACATAATCCAGTTTGTGGCCAAAAAAAGAATAAAAATGTTAATTCAACTGCGGCCAAATAATCCCCTGAAATAACAAGCTTAAAAGCTAAAACCTTCCATAATTTTATCTAGAATCTTCCATGCACTGACAATACTATGACATCAAAGCAGAACAGGAAATGCATGGCTAACAAATCAATTGACAGAGGAGTTGCATTTAGACTTAATTCATGCAAAGTGGAGCTTTAGGAAAGCTGTGGAGTTCAGATGATACAGAGGGAGACTGAATCAGAGATACTGAGCCTGCTGTGCCATCCCATTGTGGTCTGGGGCTCAAGGCTGTACATCAGCACAGAAGTAGTTTTACACTTTTACAATTTGGTGGAAGTATACCAACTAGAAAAGAAAGAGTGAAATTTCATTTTACATGATTTAACACATTAAATATGTTTATACAATAACTTAATTTTAAAAGGTTTGGTCATTGTTTACAGAATAAAGAGAGCAAAATACAATGATTTACAATTCTTTCAAGCCTAACATTTAGCTTAAAATAGAACCAAGAAAAATTATATAATGAAACTCAGGCCTTTATTGTTGGAGTCAATGGGTCTTATTCACCAATATTATTTTACAAATTTTATTAAATTTGTTCTTAAGTTGTACTTGAGAAGTATTTTACAAAAACCTCAAATTCATGATCATGTTCATAGACCGCAGAATTGTTGTATCTTTACTCTTTGGTGAATACCAACCTCTTCTACACTTAAAGAATGAACCAGTGAACTACTTTGCATAGGTAAATGCCCCAAAAAATGGCCATAAAAGGTCATGACATAAATTCTGTGTGCAAACAGACAGACTAGAAACAGATAGAAAAACAACAGAATGACAAACTGATGAATGAAAACAAAAAATAATAATAAAGATGTGCAATGAAGCCTGATTTTCCTCATTTTTAAAGTGTTTACTTGATCATAAATAATCACATATAGTGAGCTACAAATAATATAAAAGTGGCTTTATATACAAGCCTGCAGTCAGGTCCCATGAGCGCATCAAGATTTACATCCTCATGGTGCCATGGCTAAAGAGGAAAGTGGTACACTGTAGAATAAAATTTAATTACATAGCCTACTGCACATTTACAGTTTGCAAAGTTAATTTACTATAGACTACTTTACTTTACTATAAGACTATATAAACTCATTTTTGACATGCAAACATGCAGATTTTCACTGATTAGACTTTTCTGGAGATCTCAGCACTTTGCAGAAAGAGGTGTCAAACAGTACAACATAGTTTCAATGTAGTAATTATGAAGGGCCTGTTCAACTCAAGGGCACTTGGCTCACAGTGCACCCTCCTCTTAACCTTTACAAATGCCTTCATTGCTTCCACTGTATATTGCCTTGGGGGACATTGTTGTGAAATGGAGCGTCAGCCTTTGATTTTTATCTGTGCGCTCCATCAGTCCACATTGGAGCTGTCTCTGTGTGCTGCAGCACAGAGGAAATGATTGATACTTTACAGTAGGCCTTCTTGACAGTCTTCCTGGGGTCGCATTCTGCTTTATATACATATCCAATTCACATGCGGCAATGGCATCTGAGGCAGAAAGCAGACCAAACTGAGGGAGATGGAGTGAGATTAATGTGAGGAAATTCATGCATTGTCATGACTCTAGTAACAAAGGCTGGCGCCAAGAAAAGATGTGACAAGATACTGTATGCAGCACATATATCACAAAGGGATCCATCAACATTTGTCTCATTTTGCATCAGGTCTAAACTACTCTAATAGGACAGAGCATTTGTCTCTTTGACCTCCATGTATTCTGAGGAGAAGATGGGGTACGAGGAGATGGATTAGCTGGATTTTCAGCTACACGAGAAACCCTGTCATCCTGCTACTGAACTGCTGTGAGCAGGGACCTCACATCCTCACAGGGACTGCAGCGGCACAGAGTACAAGTTGTAATTGGCTGAGAGGCCCAGATGCTATATGGCAGAATAGGCTGAGGTGAGAAAAGAGAGGGACATGGTAATAAGTCAAAGCTATTATTCCTGCATTATTTTCCCCTTAGTTTTGCACTTTTGTGGAGTCAACGTAAAGAAGAGTCAAGCTCAGAATGTTAACATCTTAATGCTGAAAAATAGAAATAATCCTGGAGCTGGCACACAATTCATTTAAAAATAACCCAACTCACCTGAAATGTTTCTTTTCTATATGGTTATTGTGCTTAAAAATAGTCCTTCACTAAAATTAAAAATTTAACTAAGTTGTTCAAATATCTTTTGGGAAACCTGTGGGCAAATTTTAGTAGGTGCAAAACAAGTTTTTTTTTTTTTTTTTCTTATCTAACTGAAGACAAACCGTCTTTACATTCAGAAGACTAGTGAAAGAAAACCAGTAGGTGGATTTGGACAGGACAATAGTAAATATGAGACCGGCTTTTACTCCTTGGAGAGAGTTTAGAGTACGAGCAGGATGCAAGCCAAATGCCGACCTATCAGGTCACTTGGCAATATTGGTTTTTGCTAAGTGACCTGGTAAGCTAACTATAACCGATTAGCTTACTAGTTCTGATAAACAGCATTTTGGCTGCTGTTTAAAAGTCTAAAAGTTATTTTGGTCAACTAGATACCTAAATTGCAGAGCATGTATTTGGGACGTCCTTGATATTCAGGAATTAAAATGAAAGCTGAATTTTGTTCACGTTGTACCTGCTGTGTGCTGTAAAGCTAGCTTCTGAAGCTAGCTTCTGACCCTTAGTTAGAAGTTAGCTTTAAGACATATTTACAAATGTGTCTTGTTCAGTTATCTTTGTATTAGTGAGTTAGCCTTGTGTAGGTTGTGAATAAGAAGATACTGAAGCAGTGGTTTATTCCTATTATACAAACAACTTTATGAAAGTTAAGGATTTATTCTAGCTCTGTGTACTGCCGCTAATATGGAAGACCCAACATAGTAGCCACCTTAGTCCTATTTCAGACTGGCAAATCAGGTCTTCTATTGTAAAAATGTTTGGTCAGTTTTTGCTAATTTTATGTCATATCTCTTGAAAATTTTGAACTTTTCTAAAGTCCATTTCCTAATGAAGAGAAATCAACCCATTGCCCAATTTATTGTGCAAATGTGTACAATGATAGAGATGTTTGACTCTGTCATCAGGACACAGTCATGTGAACAGACACATCAGGCTGTTTACTTGCATGACCATAAGCGCGAGAGGAAATGCAGCTTTGAGGCATGACCATGGGAACTGAAGACTAGATGGAGATGGTCCTCCAATTGCAATTCATATATTAAAAAGATGAATACAACAAGGGGATGTATATTGCACTGCAGTACATTGTTGGCTAAGGTGTATAAATTTATGAAGGTTTTCATTTAACATCCCCTGTGTACATGTATTTAAACAATACTATAGTGCACAGGGCCAGCTCCTGTGTAGTTCTCCTGAAATAATTTTTGCCTTGCTCAAGGGCACTTTGTCATCTAGGATGTCTAAATAATCTCCTCCCCTGAAAACAAGTTTACAGCTGGATTAGTCCCTCCTGCTGAGTTTTAGGATTAAGCAGCAGCAATGTCAGCATGGTCAGCTCCACTGTTTCCACACCAAACCATTGCAAGCTCATTTATAACAGTTACACTCTACATACTGCAGATAGGAGGAGAAAAATGAAGCCTTGAAGTAACCCAAAGTGCATATTTCCTGCAAAGATTCCCCCCATAAAAAAGCTGTTTGTTACGATATGAATTTCACAGCTTTTAGCAGAGGGAAAAATATGCCTGTGCAAACCATGTCTCCCAGATATTACATTTATATATTCATAAACTGTTTTTCCAATTATGCTGCACTGACAAGTGTATTTCCTGGCTGAATAATATCCAGAAGCAATGCTTTCACATGTGTGGTTAGAGAACAAAGAAATGAAAATCACTTCAGTTCATGTTTATTAAAAAAACTGCCATTTTTATTATGTGTCAGTGGTCATCTTCCAATGGGAAATTCAGTTGTTTGATCCATAGCCTCTCCATTTGCCGAAGTGTCTTTGAGCAAAGCACTGCAGTTATATAATATGATGCACTGTATGTAACACTTTATATAACACAGTTTGAAAAAAACATGCTATTGTGACTTTAAACACGTGGTGCTATATATATTTTTGTATTTTACTAACACTATTTATTTTCTGTAATTAGATGTCTTATTTAACATCTCTTCATTATGAAGAATCTACACAGTTGCAGGTCAGTTTCCACAAGATGTGATTACCTTGAGCACAGGTGAAGGTGAAAAGTTATAATGAAAAAAAAGTTATATCGAAGCATTAAATATGTATTGTGCCACTCACTGTTGCTCATCAGTCTCACTGCAATGTAATAGAGACTGAACTATCTTCATTTCACCATGATGTGCCTGAATGATTGAAACAGAAGTTATTTGTTTCAATCTGGCCTCCACTTTTTGGATTTAACCAGATGAAACATGCTGTGAAAGCCTGCATCTCTTGTTAACTGATTGTGTTGCTGAGCTACATTTCGGCATTAATAATCTGACTCATTAACTCTGATATTGGGATGTAATGGAAAAGCTTATTTTTCTGTGTCTGTGATCATATATTTGGGTGCATGTTACAAAGTGATTTTTAGATATTCATCTGTGTTGTATGAATGATAGAAATTTATACCCAACTTGACACTAATAGGAACTTTTCAATTTTTCCTTTAAATTAAATCCAGCTTTAGATGACACCCAGTGCAGAGTGCAGCAACTGTGCTGTAGTAGTTTAATCATAAAACAATCCCACTTCTGTATAGATGGTTGATAGTTTCTATAAGCTTCCACACAGACACAGTACACTATGTCCAAGACCTGTGTGTCAACATACTGCTAAAGCAGTTTGATGGGAATTCTACTCTGGTGCCATTTGACCCAGCTGTGGCTCAGTTCTCCTGAACCCTGGCTTCTGAGCTGATGGTGCAGGAACAAAACAAACAGCAGACCCAAGAGGTCATAATTCTGGCTTTTTATTTTGTTGCTGTGACACCAAAATCAATTCATTATTGAGGAGATGAAACAAATACAAGTTTCCCAGCAGTATTCCATGGCCAAAATAAAATAAAAACAATCATTGAAAATGTAATGATTTTAATATAGTATTAAGCAGTAAGAGTAAAGAAGTAGCTTCTTAGTAATTTAAAATCAAAGGCAGTAACTGATAATCATGGATGATGATGAATTACAGTTGGAGGGCTGCAGTGCAAAGGATGCTGTCCGGATATATTTCTGTTTCCCTTGGTGAGATACTGAAGTCCACATTTGACTTAATGCTTTTGTCAGTGTGTGTAGGGATATGTACTCCTTCTATTGTAATTTAAAAAAATGCTGCATGTATTTATACATGAAATGAATGACCATGTATACCTCTCTCTCTCTCTCTCTCTCTCTCTCTCTCTCTCTCTCTATATATATATATATATATATATATATATATATATATATATATATATATATGCATCAATAAATCTTTTCTTCATCTTTTCATATGTAATTATTGTTACATACATTGCATTTTATTCAAATACCACTCACATGTCTATTAACAAAACACATGCTGTGTTATAATGTGGTGGAGTTGTTTAGACATTATATTGGTTAAATCTGCACAATTGATCAGATAAGTTCATTTTCTGGTAATAACATTTTTTATGTTTTCTAAAGCTACATGGTGCCTAAAGATGTGGAGGACCTGTCTGGAAAACAAACAAACCAATAAATAAATGAATAGAACTTCCTAAATCAATTTTCAAAACATTTTTACAAAAGTACTACAAAATTTATTACTTCATCTGGATGTAAAATTATTTCTTTACACTTTATTATCATGAGGTTTTTGGAATCCATGGCTGAAAATTCAGAGTTCAGTAAACAGAAATACTGATAAATTATCTGAAATGCTTTTTTACTTTACTTCATAATGTGGTAAAATGATATAAATTCCTCTCATTTCCTGTAATTGGGCCGTGTGCACTCATATTCAAAGAAATCTCCTGTGTTAATTTTAATGTTTAGTTGAGCACAGCTATAAAATGTAACTCCACTGTTTGTCAATGAATGCATTTTCCTGCTGTAGAATAACACCGGGGATCTTGATGATAATGGCTATCAACTGACTTCGGCATATATTGATTTCAGAGGCTTCATTTCACAATTGCAGAGTTTTGAAAAAGCAGTGAAAGTGAGAAGCTGAGAGAGAAGCCATTTAAGCTGTGCTACACTTTTCTTACAATCAATAAAATTCCATTTACAAAACAAGAGGTCGGTGGCTCAGTTAATTGCACCGTGAAAGTAATCAGCCAACATGACAGCATCTTTGGTGAAAACATCTGAAAATGAAGACCTGAGTTTTACTAAGAGGTTTTTTGCATGACTATAAACCCCCAGAAATGTTTGTTTAAACTGTGTTTTTACACTCACAGAAGCTTCAGAATAATCACTAAAACTGATCATTATGACCATGTTTATTTATTCATGCCTTCTTTCTTTACAAGCATGCTCCGGGTCACTGGAGGCTGGAGTCTATCCCAGCTTAGAAGTAGGGCGCAGCCTGGAAAGGTCACCAATCCATCACGGGGCCAACACAGCACAGATACAAACAAGATAAATAACCATGTATGCTCACATACATACCTAGGATCAATTCAATATCACAAATTAAGCTAACATAATTTT
Source organism: Melanotaenia boesemani (assembly GCF_017639745.1). NCBI lineage: Eukaryota > Metazoa > Chordata > Actinopteri > Atheriniformes > Melanotaeniidae > Melanotaenia > Melanotaenia boesemani. Next base: position 16,777,194 of record NC_055693.1, read on the forward strand.
GGACTATGCAAAGAAATGTGAGCACCATGATGCTGTGAGACAGGAATGCTAACACTACATCATATTGCCACCCATCATGTTTACCTTTTTAATATTAACTATCTATCATAGCCAACAATTGGAAATCTATCAAAATATAGATAAAACAGTATATGTGCATGGTAGAAAGTCACAGATTACTGCCAGCAGAGAACTAAAGCCAATATTTATTGCATTTCTAAATGTCTGAAATGGTTCCTTTTCATTTGTAAAGATCAACTGCAGCACTGCAGGGGACAAGACTTATTAAAGATACAGAAAAGTACCCAAAGGTGAACTAGTTTTCCTTTTTGCTGGGTTTTTAAGACAAGAACAAAGCCACTGTACAATTACTGGAAAAATTATTCTCTACAAAAATATTTTATTCCACATATTGATTCCACATTTAGATGTAACACCCATTCTGCACACAGCCTTTACCGTAGGAAAAAAAAAATCATTTTGTGCCAGAAAACACACATACCAAGTCTATAAAAAACAGGTTACTGCTCAGGAAGTCTTTAATTACAATGACACTCCAACTCTCTTCTGCAATGACACGTTTTTGACACAGTCTCACCTCAAAACGTCAAACAGCTTGCTTTTAAAGCATATGTCAAAGATTTCTCAATTTATTTGGGCACATTCTAGGAGATACACATTGAATTTCTTAACAACTCAGATGTTACACATCAGTGAAAGCAGACCAAGACAAGAGTGGAGGCAGAAGTGGATTAACAATGTTGTTCTTTGTTAGTTCTTCTGATTGTTTGGCAGCATGACTCTGCAAGAAACCAAGGGCAGGGCCGGACGAATGGCCTGGGCCATTCCTATAATCTGACTGGCCCCCCAGGTGCCAGAAAAGACGATCAAACTAACAAATATTTAGTGTAAAGTGTCCTTTACCTGAGTAAACCTCAGTGCAAGTGCAAATGAATGTAGCATGCAATGTGCTTCTATATTTACATCTACACTACCATGTTCTTGATTATAGTGCAGCATCATCTCATCAACAATCAATTTTTGTTTGTCTAAATTGTGTACAGGATGTAAGTTATACAACCTTTTAAATGTGGTGACTTTACAAAGTTAAATGGCTGTTAATGCTAAAAACAAACTATCATTTAGCTCAAGCATGTATTTCTCATTGTTAGTAAAGTATAAGTGTTTATGCAGCAGTGATTAAAGACAAACAATGCAGAATCATCCTAAGTAAACAAAAATATATCATTGGTTTTACAAATTCTGCTTTTGTTAATTACTTCTTCAAATGTGGACCTTTTTCTTAAAATTTATAAATAAATAAAAAAATCCTGACTGACTCCTGTAGTTCACATCAGCTCTCCTTACATATATAAAGTACTTTATAGTATTTTGAATGTCTGCATACAGGGAGATGAAATATTTTCAAACATTTAACAGCAATTAATGTAATAAAATCCAAAAGGTAAAGTTACATCTATATTAAATGTCTCTCAAGTGAAAAATATACTGAGGCAAGAGCTTAATAAGTGGAGCTTTGTTCTGTTAGCTGTGGGGGATTGACAACAAGGTGGGCTGTGAACTTCTGCAGAGCTATGGTCCACTGAAACTGAGTGGTTTTTGTGTGATGGAGTCAGTGGAGCAAAGAGGCGCTTTAAGTCTGCCCGGCCATCAGTCTGACAGCGCACATCAAAGGCTGCATGAATAATTGGCTAATGTGGGAGAACAGTGCTCCTGCCAAATACACCGTTTCCAAGAAAGGATCAAGTGTTTTTTGCCTTCATTGGCATCACTTAATAATTACCAAATAATCAGAAATCACAGCTGTAATTCATAGCCTAAAAGATTATTTTTGCTGTGAATGGTCCTGACATAGTGATTAGTTCTGTTTTACATATAATTAGATGCGAAGTGTCTTGAAGAACCTTTATTCAGCAATATTACATCAGTAAACAGACAAGCATTGTGACAGAACTCTGTCTTTTTGTTTAGCAATTTGCATATTTCAACAATCTGGTGGTCTGAGCAGTATTCTCATCACATTGAGCATTGTGCATTGGATGATTCCCATGTTTTTTTAGTGTTTCTATTCTTATTTTATTGCTCTCCATGAATAGACAACTACAAAAGCTCTTGGGTGTCGTTAGGCTTTAAGAAAACTTGAGCCTATAATTACAGGATTTAAGAAAAAGGAGAAAGGGAGGCCTTCATTACTATTCATTATTAAAAGTTGCTTTACTTTGTGAAAACTCAGTTGGAGTTGAGTGTGTTACAACATTTGAATCATCAAGTCAAGATTAAAACTATTTCACTAAACTGGCCCTACTTTACACTTCAGTTGTAGAGACACGCTGAGGTGGCCACGCACACACACAAGTCTCCCATTACTGGCAGCCGTCTGCAGAAAATCTGTCGCTACTGTGAATAATTTATTTGCTTCTATTGTGGATCCAAATAACTGCCTGTTGTTTGATTAACCTGCTGATCTGATGGACTGAAGAGGACCTCTCTGTCTGCTATCTGTAAACACAGCCTGTAGGTAGCTGCTTGCCACAGCATGGGAGTCTCAGCTTGCACATCCTGCTTACACAGTGCCAGAAACAGCTCAGAGGGCAGCTGGGCGTAATGCCACAACAAAGCTTTTGTTGCATTTGTGTGTCTTCTGTGAAGTTTGTTTCCAATTTAAATCACTGTATTACTAACACCATCCTTTATGAAATGTCCAGTGGTATTACATTCTCAAAAGTTGGATTGGGTAAAAAGTCTGAACATGAATTCAAAACTATGAAACATTTGCTAAAATGTTATTTTCAATCAAAAACTTTTAATCAGAATCTAAACAAACTTCTGAGTTGAAAACTAACTTCAGTAACTTTATGCAATGGGGAGTATATTGATTGAATGTACTCAGTGCAAATAATGTTAGAAAAATGAAGACACCTAAATAAATCTCCTGTTTGTCTTGGGTTTGTGAATGCTTGGTGTTCCATCCTTTCAGCTGGGAATCACCTGGATGCTGCTTTGACATTAATTACCTTCCAAAAACATTGTTGCAGACCCCTGCATGGCAGCAGTATTCCCAGATGGAAGTTGACCTATTCAGCAGGATAGCATGCCCCTGCCACAAGGCCAAAATTATTTAGGAAAATTTTAAGAAAGATGAAAAGCTCTACTGTGTTTATATTGACACCTGATATCACAGCAAACCTTTAGATGTCTTGTTAAAAACCATGTGTATATGTGTTTTATTTATCTATTTATTTATTTATTTTGCAGTGACTGTATCTTTATATAAAGCAAATGCAGACACTCACTCGCTCCTCTGCGCTTATCCCACAGTAGTACCTCATTAGTGTTTTAAGATTTCATGTCACAAAGAGATCAGCCTTTATGATGTTGGCTTACCTGCTATCTGGGAAAAAATGTTTACATGAATGGACTTTGATCATTCCTTATAGGCAAGCTTTTACAGGGATCGCTAACAAAATCACCACTCTGTGATCAAAGCTATGGTTCCTTGAACATGAGAGCAGCGATCACTCATGAATAATTTACACAGTAGTTATCGTGTCAGGAAAAAAAAACGCAAGCCAAGATATGAATAAAATAAAACCCTGAGAGTCTATGTTAAATCTGCTTCCATGTGGTGAGAATGCCACAAAGAAGTTTGTAATAACTCCTGAAAATCATCACACAGTGCTCATTAGGCTAATAAGCAGCAGCTGTATCAATGAGATAAAAACACTAAGCAGGACTGGTCTTTTTCTCTGCTTAGCTCAACCTTTAACATTTACATTATTGAACCATCCCTCCATCAGTCCATCCTGGGCAGCAACTACCAATGTGCAAAAGGCTTACATTTCTAATATACAGTGTTAACACCCATTGTAAATAGATTGTATGAGGTTTGAATACAGTTATAATAAATATATAACTTGGTGATGATATGTTGGTTAACCCAACAGTACCAGACATGCAGTGGGTGGGACATGACAAATAAATGTTTTGTACACATTTTATGTACCATTGGAAAGTTAATTATCTTGACATTTGGATGATGTTTACCATTACAGGCTACAATTATAACTGTAGATTCAGTAAACACTTATTTCTGACCAGTCGCAAATGCAGCTTATCTTTGAAGCCATGCTGTACTCCAGTAGCAGATGATACTGCAATAAAAACGGTCCCGTTACATCAGCAAGGGTCCAGTAAACGCAGTCCAGTAAAACAGGTGGTCAACGACAAGTCTTTTATTCATAAAAACATGTTTTAAACGAAAATGAAGGATTTTGAAGTGTTAATTATTTAAATGACCTGTTTAGTTAGCAAATGTCAGAAGATTTGTGCACAAGGTTATGCTGCACATTTGAAAAGACATGATCGCTTTACTTGAATTTTCTCGATCTCTGTTCTCAATATTTTCTAATATAGATGCATAAAATGAAACCTGTGAAGCAATGGGAATAAATTAGAATACATGTTTTGAAAGTTTGCTTCATCAGCTGTTAATCTTTTACTATTATTAGTTACTATTATCTTTTATTGTTAGTTTTCTATTATTATATTTATTTTTGGTTTAGAGTGACTTTCTGACTTGTTTGAAGGATGCTGTATTAATAAATTTAGGTTGATTGACTAAATATTGATAGCAATTGAACTACAGAGGATTACTTAAAGCAGCGTGAATCAGCTTAATAGCTTCAAGTTCCAACTCATTATTTAATTCTACAGTTGGCAAATTTAATGTTCAGATTCAGTATGAAAGAGTTTATGGTGTTTTCAGCCACAGCAGGCAGCCATGGAAACATGACTTGCTCTAAAACTGCCTGCTGTGTAAAGATACAAATATTGTAGGCAAAATTCTTGGCCATATCAGCTAAAAAAGTATATTATTTTGGATTTGTGACTTGCTTCCATTGCCCCAAACCCTTTTTTTCCCCCCCAAAACAAATATCCAGAATACTAACAATAATTCAAAAAATGAGGTGACTAATAGTATCTAGCTTAATTAATCATTACTGTTTTCTCATTACCCTTATATTATTTTAAAATGGCCTTTCCTCAGCAGACATGGCCCTTTTTATTCTTGTATTAAAACGTGCAAACACACACACATGCACACACACACCCCTTTACTCTGCTGACTCTCAGCAGGGCAGGGATTAGAACAATGCTTAAAACCTTTCCAATGCTCCTGGCTTGATCCCCGTGCCAAGCAGAGACTAAAATGAGCTTCTGAAAGTTAGATAATCGGCCTCATCTACACCACTTTCTTTCTCAGAAACACAGATATTTACGAATTTAAGAATATTTAAGAGGAACTGTGATTATTACACTCAGAATGTTACATTCATGTGATAGGTACAGACAGCAAAACACCATTTTTGTCCAATGTAAAAGTAAAATCTTATGAAATTTTCAAAAATCCATTGTATCGTCTATTTTAGTTGGAAGAAGAAAGAAAATAGAGAGCCAATTCTAAATTGTGCTGGGAAATGTTTCCTCATCAGTTTTCCATCAATCTGCTCAACATGGCTGTCAGCTAAATCTACAGAGGAGTCATGACAAATATGCATTTAAAACAATTAAACCTTTTATGTATCACAGTTCCTGCAGCTGTATAATTAGGAAGAACTGCATAAAAATAAATATTAAAAGGACACTTTACATTTCTGAGAAACAGAATACAAATATCTACCAGAGGCCTGGGAGCTTGAGGGTTCTGCGCAGTATCTTTGCTGTTCCTAGGACTGCACTCTTCTGGACCAAGATGTCTGAGGTTTGTCCTGGGATCTGCTGTAGCCACTCTTCCACTTACTGCCCCGAGTGCTCCGATGACCACAGGCATCACTGTTGCCTTCACTTTCCAGGCCTTCTCAAGTTCTTCTTTCAGGCCTTGGTATTTCTCCAGTTTCTCATGTTCCTTTTTCCTGATGTTGCAATCGCTTGGTATTGCGATGTCAAACACAATGGCTTTCCTCTGCTGTTTGTCCATCACCACAATGTCCGGCTGGTTTGCCATTACCATTTTGTCGGTCTGGATCTGGAAGTCCCACAGGATCTTAGCTCGGTTATTCTCTACCACCTTCGGAGGTGTTTCCCACCTTGACCTCGGGTCTTCCAGTCTGTACTCCGCACAGATGTTCCTGTACACTCTACCAGCCACTTGGTCATGACGCTCCTTGTAAGCTTTCCCTGCCAGCACCCTGCAGTTATGTGCTGGGTTGTCTCAGGGGCCTCTTTGCACAGTCTGCACCTGGGGTCTTGTCTTGTATGGTAGATCTGGGCCTCTATTGCTCTGGTGCTCAAGGCCTCCTCCTGTGCAGCTATGAACAGTGCCTCTGTGCTGTCTTTCAGTCCAGCCCTTTCTAGCCATTGGTAGGATTTCTCGATATCAGCCACTTCAGTTATCTGTTTGTGGTACATACTATGGAGGGGCTTTTCCTCCCATGATGGTTCCTCCATCACCACTTGATCTGTTTTCCACTGCCTGAGAAATTCACTGAGCACTTCGTCCATTGAGGCCATCTTCCTGATGTATTCAAGGATGTTGGAAAGTGGTTCAGACACTCACTAGTCCTCTGCTTCCTTCCTTGAGCTTAGTGTACAGTCTCAGGGTGCTAGATGCATATATATATATATATATATATATATATATATATATATATATATATATATACATAGTGTGTGTAAGTGTGGGTCTGTGTGCATGTGTGTGTGCAAGTGTAGAAAAGTGATATCACTGCTCCAAGTATCTCTTGGCTGACACACTCGCTTCCTGGACTCTTGTCGTCACCATGAGGTTTCCAGGCAACCAGTGGAGGCTGTGAAAATCCAAGATATAATGTGTTAATTAGTGAGCAGAGGAGTGTTGATAGAAGGCTTCCATTAGCCCATTTTTGACAAAGCCCAGCTGTTTCATCATGCCACCAATCTACAAATCTAAGCTAACCACCGCCTGACTGTACTAAAGATCTGCATTTTGTTTTGTTTTTTTTGTTTGTTTTTTGTTGTTTTTTTACATGCAACAAATTTACTCTTTATCTGTCTCATTTTATCTTTAGCCTAAATCCTATCGTGATCTGTTATTAGGTCATCTTGTTTATCTAAATTAATTGTCCATAATAGTTGTTGATTTAGTTCCTTGTAACCTGTAATTTTAGGCTGCATTAATGTTTTCATGAAATAATTTCAAATATGAAATATGAAATATTAACATGCTTTTCCTGTTAAAATAATTCTCTGAACTTTTGAACTTACATATTTATTGTTAAAGCATTCTTGGTTTTCATGACACCTACAATTAATCTACACTACTGCAGGCAGGTGTTTCATAATCTTCACAGGTTTAAGTGGTTTGAAAATGCAGGAAAGTTGTTTTAAAATCACCTTTCTTAAAAGCAGCTTTTCATTTATACATGTTTGCTAGTCAAGGTCCTCGTTCTAAAGCTGTAAAACATTTTTTCTATTAATAGCTTTACCCAGCAGATTGACAGCCTCAGTCACTTGTCAATCAGTCAAAGTCAGGGCTCCCCACTCACACATCTAGTGTGAGACACACAATTCACACTTTTCACACACATTCACACCACATATCTATTTTCTAATGCAATGAACAACAAATTCACAACTCATGATTCTACAGCTTAAAAAGAGATGGCTGACACCACACACACAGACAAGAGAGGACCAACAACAGCATGGGTTTCACACCATCAAGAGGAGAGTGAGAAATGTCTGCTGTAAATGACCACTGGTTTCAGTGTCAAATTCAAATTCAGATCCATCTTGAAGAATGTTTAGACATGACAGAATTATACTGAACCTTAAAGACCCATTCCGTAATTTTTCAACCTTAAAACGTTGCATTTCTGACTTTTTTGATGGCAAAGTGACATCTCTTATGTGCATATCTGAAGCTGTCACTCCCCGGCATTGTCCTACAGCTGAAAAACCGCACTATGCAAGTTTTCATTTGGGACGCTTCATCACGTTGCAGCTTCGCTTTGTGCATGCATCACACGCTAGCAAGCAGAATTAAAGACGCTGGCCTTTTTGAACAGGACCATGGCTGAATTCGACAAAGAAAAGTTAGAAGATGGAAGAGAAGAAACAAAAGAAAGCCAGAGACAGAGCAACAGATAAAGCAAGAGTCAACATATGACTATTTTTTACTGTCTGGAGAGCGCTCACTGTACAAGGAGGATGCAAGATGGATGCTAAATTAACCGTCGATAGGGGGCGTGCCACTGAGAAAATGGTAAACGTTAAGTAGTGCATCTTTAAAGAAGTACAGTGTAACTTTCCAACTTAAAACTCTGCATGTGTGACTGGTTTGATGGCACAGTAACATTTTTAATTGTACATTCCTGGAGCCGTCATTGCCCAGCTGCTTCCCGGGGTTTGGAAACCGCACTGCACAAGTATTGCTTCTGGGATGCTGTGTCTTTTTATAGCCAAGTTTTGCTGTATGCACCATGTCACACGCCAGCAACTGGATAGCAACGCACTAGACGTTTTGAATGTGCACCATCAGCATTCAGCAACTCATTATCGGAGGAATTATTGAGGAAGAGGAAGGGACAGAGCAAGAGATAAGACCAGAATCAACTTAGGATTGACTTTTACTTCCTGGAGAGAGCTCAGACTAAAGGTAGGAAGCAAGGTAAATCCCAAATTAACTGTCATTAAGTCATTAAACTTCCTTGGCTTTTTCAGGACGCTGGTGCTTTGAGTGCAATATCAGAACTGGAAAAAATTCTAATTATTACTGGCAGCTAAATGTAGCTTGGCTGCCCTGAAAACACTCACACTGAGACACCTGTCCACATTTTATTTATTACATTAACTTTTCCGAATATGTTTCTTTACTATTTGAAACAAATTTACATTTATTTCTTCTGTGGCCATCCATGCGTTGCAGCGCTGCACTGCAATTATTGGATTTATGAAGCCACCCGTATCATTCATTTGTTACTGTGGTAAACTATAATAAAAAACAGTTTCACAGCCCAAGCCACCACTGACTTTGGGTAGGCTAAGAGACAGGACTGACTTCAATCTTATTTAACATTGGTGTATTTTGTGATTTCAACAATGATACAAGTGTGTTTCTGAACTAAGACACAGGCAATCCTTTCTGTTTAGATGAAACTGGCTGACTGTAGGAGCAGTTGTTTCAGCACCATGGACAGCAGGATTGTTCATTTGTTGTGTGCCATGAACAACCCGAGTGCTGACCACTTCATTTTCTTGCTTTTGTGGTTGTTAGAATAACTGTTTGACTTTTTTTGTTGTAATCCAGGAAAAGGGGAAATGACATTAAACAGCAAAAAAAAAAGGAAAAGGAAAGTGATCAATAAGGAAGGCTGCAAACCGCAGACAACTGACTTAATAACTTTTCAGGTATTTGCTTTGTTCATCATAGGATCTGTGCCTGATAAGAAAGAAAATGTTAGATTACATGTGAATCTCCTCTCTTGGTGTTTTTTTGCTCAATTAAACTATTGAATTTCTTACATAACTTTTAAGATGATATCATCCCTACATGAAATGTGTCTGACTATATCAGCTGCTTACAGTAGTAGCTGAATATTTCTGGCAGTAACCCTGTTCTTGTTGCACTGCCATGCAATATATATATATATATATATATATATATATATATATATATATATATATATATATATAAACAGACAAAAAATGTGATCCACAAAGTCAGTAAATTTTAGGCTGACTTTATTTGATGGAGATCCATTTAACTGCTATAGCTCAATAAAACACTGTACAAGGATACTGTAACAATTACTTAAAAAGGAAGATCACTAGTGCTTGTGAACCAGTAGCTAAGATTATTAATAATTGCATCATTCCTCTTCCTTATTTATTATACAGATAGAGATTGCTATCTCAGCATTTACATTATTCCCATAACAATAAAAATAATGATGATGATGGTCACAATCATGGCTGCAAAGATTGTATGGACTGCGAGGATAACATACTAACATTGTGTGTGTGTGTGTGTGTGTGTGTGTGTGTGTGTGCGTGTGTGTGTGTGTGTGTGTGTGTGTGTGTGTGTGTGTGTGTGTGTGTGTGTATTTGAAAGTGCGGAGTCTCATCAGGCTCATGGCAGCATGCAAAGCTCTCAGTGACTTTAGCTTTGTGTTATGTGAAGTGACATGTATGGTGGTTTCCACTGCCAGCCTGTGTACTTGTGTCTCTCCTCTGGCTGTATAATTAATTCAGAAACCTTGTGAGTACCCGCCTTCTCTCCTCCTCCGCTGTCTCTTGGAAAGATCTTTGAAAGGGAAAGATTAAAAAGAGAGTATAATTAGACAGGAGGATTTCCACTATCATGGTAATTGAAGCAGCACTGTCATATTACGATGTCTAATTGGTCTTGGATTACAGAAGAACAGAGGACAGCAGGGAGTCACTTGACAATGTAAAGGGACGTTGATATTTCTTGTCCAATCTAAACCTTTTATCTCAGCATGTCTTGGCAAGTTATTTTACAGCTCCTGTGCTCCTAAATCATCGCTTGCAGCTCTTTTCATAAAAGAAATTCTTACTCTTAGCTAAATTAGATCATATTACAACAATAACAATTACTACTGCACTAACACAACTTAAAAGACACTTAAATAATTATGAATCATCATTGCAGAGTGAGTCATACAGGTGGTACCCTGTGAGCTGAAATAAGATGATGGGCTTCAGTAAATATATTCCATTTAGATTGGAGTAAATTATGTGTCCCTTGAGCTGCATCCTTAGCTGATTTATGGAGGGTTCATCATGACAAGTTTATAATTTAGATCTCTCCCATGGTTTCTAGGCCACATTTTCTGTTAGTAAATGATGTAGAAAGGCCTGCGGCAAGGTGACATGATGTCCGCTGATTTCATCTTTCAATGGTATTATAATCTGGCTTTGCTTGGCTTATATTACCATTTATGAAACTGTGTCTTCCCTCTTGGCACAAGGTGCCAGGTCTGTGAGCTTTGACCTATCTAAGTAATACACATTTTTAACACTAATATTCTACAGCTGGACACAAATATTGAAACGAAAGGTTTTTATTTAACTTTTTTGCCTTTCTTAACTTTTAGACTCATAAATCAAGTATGTTGTAGTAGTAGCGGCTAATCTACAACTGACAAAATGAAGTTGTTCTAACAAAGTTGAGTTGTAGGGTGCAGTCATCTAATGACATGTTTGTGGTTTTATCCCCACTAAAGTTGTTATGTAAACTGCCTTTCAGAGGATCTGCTGAACACAGCTCTCTTCACTATTATCCTTAGTACTACCAGCTTACTAATAGTATAACGATGCAAATCAAGGTCATGGTGAATTTTAAGCCAATGTGTGCAGAGTGTTGAGCTTGAAGACAGCTAATGATTCAGAGACAGAGGATCACCATGAAGGTTCATTTTAAGGTTTATTTAGTGTAGGATAGACAATCGCTGTCACAAAACTCTGTGATAAAATGTCACTGGTCTGTAAACAATCTGCATCTAATTAATTTGTATCTGTACCTACCTGACTTGCATATTTTGCTGTGTTGTTTCTGTGCCACTGAAGTGCCTGCACTGTTTTTCAAATGATTGCTCTCTGAATCTCAAAGTCACAAAGGAAGCTCTGCTTGTAAACACCACATTTGCACATGCCAAGAGGCTGCTGTTAGCTGTTTGCAGCTTTAAACATGGTAAAAAATGCTCATAGCTGAACATTCTAAGTATAATTGTATTTCTATAAATGATTCTTCCAACCAAGTAACAAATGTTTAAATGTGGAAACAGCTATTCAGACCTCTCGTGATGATGACAGCAGCTGTTGAGCATAAGCCATATTATCTGCAACACGTATCTGTGTTTAGACCTGATCATGATCATCTGAAAGGGTTGTCTCATACATGCAATAACTCAGGAAATGTATTTTGCCCAAGAAAGCAAACTTTCCTGTCAAACAATTGCTGACGATTGAAAGTGGAATTTGTATGCATCCAAAGCAACAGTGATTTTGCTGTTATTACTCCTGTAAGTTTAATTTTGAAGAAACTGTCCAAGTTGGTATGGGTTTTAATTCATTAATATATTTAGGTTTTTGGTATTTATTGTTATCTTAGTGCAATTACAACTAAATTAACCTTGAAGTGCACTATGTTAAATCAATCAAGCTAATTCATGCACAAACCAAACACACCATGCACGACACAGGTAAAAAAACAAACAGTGCAGTTAGTGCTTATTGGTGTAATTACATTAGGGATAAAGTTATGTTTGAGTCTTTTTGGGCCCTGGGATGGACTGGGTTTCAGAGTGTAGCCTACCTTTTGCCTAGTAGCGGCAGGATAGGCTCCAGATCCTACCCATGACCACCCTGCATTGGAATTACCAGAGGATGAGTCTGTTTGTTCTGGACTTGATGCAACTGTAACAAGAGGGCAACAAGTCAAACAGATGGTGGCAATGGTAAAAACAGTCCTTTACAATATTCTTTGCTTTGGAAAGAGAGTTGTACATTTCATAAGTAAACAAATCCATTCTTCCAAATGTGTGATGCAATATCAGAATAATTAAAAATTCATTATAAAAATGGAAGATCAAAACACAGCATACAAGACATATTTCTGAATTTTCTGCACCACAAACTGGATGTCAGCATAACACATACAGTTTGGCTCGGTTGTGGCTCAACAGCTTTGCATATTGAACCCAGCTGAGGCCATTTATTGTTCCTAGAGAAAGAAACTTGAAGCTCGACAAACCATGACAACTCATTAATCTTCAAATTTTTGGTTTCAAATATTTAACTTTTCACCACTTTTGAATGAAAGTTTGGGATTTTAAATGTGACATTTGTGGTGGATTTGTACTGCTCTAAATAAAATGTCAATGACACATTCCAAGTAACCTTGCTATTCACATGAGGCAAAACTGTGAAGATGACTTCAGACACTTCTAACTGACACCACACCCTGAAATAAATTCATTTCTAAACTTGTAGTTTATAGCCACGAAAATATTTATACAACTTTTTTTTCACATTATGCAAGTTGTATTCCCTAAGACCTGTAAACAGACTCTGATGTGTCAAATAACTTCCTGTTTAAACAGCATTTAAGGGGTTTAAATGATCAGAAATGCATTTCCATGAGCCATTAAATGCCTAAGATACATGATGTTTTCCTTTTATTCTTTGTTTCTGTGCTCTAAGGCACAACATTTTTTTTTTCTTTGAAGGGCATTTTTTTTCCCTTGTTGTATCTGCCACTCCTAGTATAAGCACAAACATGCACACTATGTCAAGTGCTTGCAATGCCAGCTTCCTGACAAGTAAATGAAAGGTCCCATCGTTCTACTTGTTCTTCCCAGGTGACACCCACTGTCCCCATTCTGTCAACATCAAAAAGCTGAGCAAGATGCAGAGAACCTCAAAAACGGTCCATTATGAGCTGCCAGAGGGAGTGCAGACACCATTAAGGAATGGTATCAGTTACAAATAATGCATGTCTCCAGTTTCATTCTCATCTTGTCTGAGAGAATCGGGACAGTGCAGAAATACATATCCACTGCAGAGACCTTGCTTGCTCAATAACGCCCTCATGCTTGCAGACCAAGGACATCTAGTCACCAGAGAGATGACAGAGGCAAGAGCTTGTCATATAATTCCACCCAAAAACCATTTAACAACTGCATGAACAACCAAAACACAACTAAAGCACTGTTGTTGACAGCACTGTACCTTTTATTTGCTCCTGATTATTATGGCATACTGTGGCTGTCTTTGTTGTTGGGAAGTCACCTAATATCACAGCTCATAAAGTGATTGATCAAGCAGAGTCCCCATCAGTCTGTATCATCTTACTAATTGTGATATAAAACTGGCTTAAATTATAAACCACAGGAATTGACAAAGTCATTACCCACAGAATTAACTTTCCTATTGTTTATGCATTATGATGCAGTTGTTTTGTTGTTTTTGTTTTTTTGTTTTCCGAAGGTTAAGCTTATAGCATTAACATCTCTAAAGGATGGAATAATGATTCAAATCAAATTAGGTTGTTAGTGCGTTAACATGTGCAAAAACAATCAGCCCAGAAAATTGCATCCACAAAGCTTGTACCACATTATCTCCTGGTAACATATTTTATATGAAATGGTGATTAAAGAGCAAAACAAAAAGATAAAAAAACAGAATATGTGGTTTATTTGCGGTTAATTAAGATCCCAATCACAGATGGGTTAACCTTAGTTCTTTTTGCTCTTTCTATTGAAACAATTCGTGAAACCCATTAAAGCAGATTAACAGCATGACTTGTGGTTTCTTGTAAGTACATCTTATACAAACATGTAATTACTGAAATAAATTCTTTTTGCCAAGCACCTAAAACATAGAGTAAATCCAAATGAAAAAGGACTTCCCAGATATGACAAAAAGCTTCATGACAGTACATTTATACAGTTGATAATTTTCATTTAAACTGAAATGAAAGTAAACAGGACAGGCTGCTACCAGCACTTACACTTTTATGTCCATGACACTCTAAAGATGTAATCTCAAAACTCCAAAGCTTCACTCCTTTAATGTGAGATGCCATTAAGGTCTGAGGCGTTTATGTCTTTTTAATGAGAGAGCTAAATTGCCTTCATACCCAATGATTTTTGTGCAAATGAAAGCCTTGCTGACTATGAATGTCAAACAGACGGCTAAATGTTCCTTGGTACATTGCTGGCCACAGGCATTAGGATTCACACTGATGACCATGAGATGAGGCTGAGCAGACACCTCTGCTGGAAAAATGTTTCAAATGTAATGGAGAAGATGCAAATTAATAACAGCAAAATAAAGAAATGTCACGAAAATCTACACAGCTCTATCCTTTTGATCAAGAATGTCTAGACACCCGCATCCTGCAGAAGATGATCCCCTGAGGTGCATGAAGCACCTCAAAGATCACAGCCAGGTTTGTGACAGTTTCAGCACAGAACAGGATGTCGGTTATTTAATAATCACTATATATTTTCTGAGAGCAAAAAAATCCCAAAACACCTCCTTGCTTTTGCATCTTCTCTTTACACTTTGACAGATACAGCAGTACTAAGATTAGACACATCTATATAGTTGACGGCACAAAGTGTTCTCACCTTGTGGTAAATAGTTAATTATGATCATCTGAGCAGAGAGCTCACTGACAAGAAATCCTAAATGCCTGGCCACGTACTGTATGAATAAAATCATCAGTGAGTCATTCAGAAAAGTAATTAGCTGTACCCTGCTATGGTTGCATATGTAGGTATTTGTTTAAATAAGTGAAGTGGTTGTGGATCAGTTCATCAGTTCATGTGAGGTATAATATTTATGAAGGCTCTGTTAAATAATGATGACTGTCATATTGAATGTAAACATCCTCTGGGACATATTTTTAGCCATCTACTGAGCTTGACCCAGTGATCATTGACCCATTTCAAGTTGGGTTCAGTCAAATAATCTTTAAAGTCTGATTTCAAACTGAATGAAGTATTATAGAAGAGGTTTATGATGGGAGCAATTTTAACTGTCTCAGAAAAGATCCTGAACGATCCCTGTCAAATTTTCTTTCTATAGAAAAGTACTTCAAGTCATAATGTGTGGGGTTTACGTCAATAAATATTGATGAAAAAGAGGAAGAGTGTAAGCAGACAGTGTTAGTGATGGTGTCTGCTTACACTTTGTCTAATTATGATCTTTATTGCAGAATGGATGTTCTATCAAGTTAATAACAAATTACAGAATGTTCCAACTAATGACTCGCTGTGTTATTACTTCCTTGTATGCAGTTGCAATGTTAGCACCCATCCAAAGCTTTATTTATATCCATAGCCCTCAAAACATGGGAGATAGCACGCTGGGGACTTGCTGTCACCCAAAGGTCTGTCTTTTTTCACCTCAGCCTTCATGTTTTTTTTCCTCTTGTGACAGAAACAAGCGACCTGATCTATAAAAACAAGCCTAAAACAAGCAACAGTATTAAAACCACCCTAACTGTGCTCTTAATAACAAGGCACTTCTAAAGGCAGAAGATTGAGTTGTTGTAAACAGTAGCTTGTGTTGCATGATTTAATAGCATGACATAATAAAATGTGAGTTTAAAAGAAAAAAAAAGGATAAAGTAGTTTTAATCTTGGTGAACCTCCAACCTCAAACCATGACAGTCTTTATATAGTTAGGGTGTTCATACAGCAAAGTTCCACTATTATTCATTGGTTTTTCCAGGTTGTTCAGAGGCTTTTATCAAAACCTAACAAAAGCAATCATGCTAAGATAATCATATTATTGAAACTTGCTGAACTGTAACCAACTCACTGACTTGACGTCTTTGCTTTGTCAGCATAAAACAGAAAAAATAGTACACGCTTCAAATGTCTGCAGGCCAGTATGGAGCACAACCCAGGCTCCTGATTTAATGAACTAGTATAATTGGAGTTGTCTTAATTAACATTTTGTGCAGAATCATTGTTTTTAGGACATGGCAATTAATGTCATTCATCCATGCACATGAGCTGGGAAGTCACTCAAACAGTGTGTGACTCAGTTCTCTGACTTTAATACACAGAATCCAGTAATTCTACAGCACAACGGAAATGAAATCACGATTATCAGAACAGGTTGTGTATTTATTATCTGCTTTTTTTGATATTCTTTTCATTATTTCTTTTCCACCTTTATCATTTGTTTATAAAACATTACAGATCCTCCTGGGTACATATTTGTATGTGTAAAGGACCTTTTAGTTTTACTCTGGGTCAAGTTCCCCCAAAACCAAGGTCTTTTCACACAATATATGCTACTGCCATATGGAGGGTTTGTACTGGGAACTACTCACATTCATGTAAAATTGCATATCAAAGTGAAGCTTCAAACACATTTTCACACAAATTGAGGCATTATAATTGGTAAATACCAGAAATACCTTTTTTTTTCTTTCTACATGTAATTCAAAGGAAGCTAAATCGACTTTGCAAAATAAATCACAAAAAAACATTTAATTTACTGCTTCTCATTGTCAGTGTAATAATTACTACAAGGTTGGTTTTTTATGTCTATTTGATTACAACATATCATAAACGATACAGGAATTATTTGTATTGTATAAAAGATTTCATACACTGAGCCCAAAATGTGAGTCTTTAAGATAAGTATTAAAGTACAACATCATTCGTCCTTGGAAATACAGCAGGCAGACTGATAAAATACAATAAAGGATTGCAGCCTCTTGTAATTTTTAAAGGTTATTTCTCTCTTGCTTGCTTTCTTGGGAGGGTGTAAATTCATGCTGTGATCTGATTGTTTTTTTTTTTGTTCTGCTAGGACAATACTGTATCTCGAAATAAACATGTAGATGAAGGCAGACATTTTGAAGGGCTTTTTATCAATTTGACCTACAAGAAATTGGTTTTGAAATATCAAAGCCAGTTTTTTTTTGTTGTTGTTTGTTTTTTTGTTTGTGTGTGTGTGTGTGTGTGTGTGTGTGTGTTGATTTTTTTTTCTAAAAGTGTAACTTTTATTATTATTCTGTTTATTTTTTGCACAAGCCACTTTATTAGTAGCTAATTAGCATGGCAGCAACAATGTCATGTAAAAGATAAGCAAGGTCACTTGTTGAAGTTCAAACTGAGTATCAGAATGGTGAAAAAATGGAATTTGAGAGACTTTGAAAGTGGCATGGTTGTTGGTGTCACATGGGCTGGTCTTAGTAATTTTCGCACACAACTATCTCTAGGGTTTACAAAAAATGACCCAAAAGAGTGAACATATCCTGTGAGCAGCAGTTGTCTGGGCAAAAAAAATGCCTTGTTAATGTCAGAGGAGAATGGGCAGACTGGTTGGAGATGGTAGAAATGCAACAGTAACTCAAATAACCACTGGTTACAATCAAAGTATGCAGAATCCATCTCTGAAAACACAACATGTCCAGCCTTGAAGCAGGTGGGCTACATCAGCAGATGACTGGCTGCCACTCCTGTCAGTTAAGAACAGTAAACTGAGGCTGCAATTCACACAGACTCACCAAAATTGGACTACAGGAGAGTGGAAAAACTTTGCCTGGTCTGATTGATCTTGGCTTAAGCTGCTACATTCAGATGGTGCCAGCTGCATTTAGCTCAAACAAAATGAAAGCTTGGATCAATCCTACCTTGAATCAGTGGTTTAGGCTGCTGCTGTTGGTGTATTGATGTGAGGGGATATTTTCTTGGCACACCAGAGCCCTTTAGTATGAATTAAGCATCATTTAACCCCTTAAAGCTCACCAATTTTCACCTAAAATGGGTTTTTATGGATAAAAGTCTTGTGGACCAACTATTTTACTCAACCTTGCCGATGTAACAGGATAAGCTTTGTTAGAGTATCTATGTATGTATGTATGTATGTATGTATGTATCTGTTACTGGAGAACAGCATTGCTTCAAAGATAAACTGCACTGGCGACTGGTCAGAAATAAGTGCTGACTGAATCTATAGTTATGACTGCAGCCTGGAACGGTATACATCATTCAGATATCAAGAATCTTAGCTTTCCAATGATGTACAACATGTATAAGTACTTGGAAGAGAGACTGAGTAAAATACATATATATTTGTCATGTCCTGCTCACATGGCGTCTGCCACCAACCAGTTAAACACTACAGTCTAGTTGCTGACCATGTCCATCCCTTTATGACCACAGTGTACCGATCTTCTGATGGCCACCTCCAGCATGATAATGCACAATATCACAAAGCTCAAAATTATTCCCAGCTGGCTTCTTTACCTTAACAATGGGTTCATTGTACTCCAGTGACCTCCAGAATCACCAGATCTCACTAGGTCACCTTTGGGATGTGGTAGAATGGGAGATTCTCATCGTGAATGTACAGCTGACAAATCTGCAGCAACTATGTGATGTTATGCTAATTTAGACCAAATCTCTTTGCTGAATCTATGTCACAAAGAATTAAGGCAGTTCTTAAGACACCCTGTACGAGCAAGGTCTATCTAATAAAGTGGCCAGTGAGTATATATGTTCTTTACTCATCTCAACACCACATAACGTCTGTGTTACTAATGCATAATTTTGAGTCTTTCCTGGGGTTATGCTCTTACATTATAAAGCTTTAAATGTTATCACCTCTGATGTGGAGCAAATTTCTTCCTCTTAAATCAGCTTGTGTTGAAGACCTGAGCTGTTTGTCATTTACACCACATCTGAGTCTCTGCTTGAAGCAAAGTGTTTAAAAACTCCTCTCTGTAGTTATCACTATAATTCAGTAGTGTATACTATCAGTGTGTGAGCACTGGGGTCATCTATGAGAAATCTGAGCTGGTTTAGCTGAAGGCATTGCCACTGGCATACACATATTTCCAGTGAGCCTGCAGACAGCTAAGACCGGATGTGATCTTTGATCAGGTATAGATCAGATCATGTAAAAGCTATAAGGGACAACACAGAGAATGAAGAATCAGTGAGTGAAGCTTTTTGTACTAAACTACACTACATCTCACAACAGCACAATCTGAGAATGGATAAGGAGGATTTGGACTTTTGGACCATTTATAAGTTTTTCAATAAAACTAGAAGAAGGAAAAATATTTTCCTTCTTCTAGCAGCATTTAGGGAGATAAGACCAGGTTTAGTTCATCTTATGAAATAGTTACTTACATTAACAGGAATGATTATAGTTGTAGCCTTCTTGCCTGCTGGAGAGAGCCCTGGTTTTGTATGATGTGTTTTGGTAATTAGTTTTGGGTAAGTGAAAGGCATCTGTCTGCACTGGTATGCTGGTGGGTGACAATGAATGAACAGGATGCCATCATCCCTGTAATTCTATCATGGCATTACTACACACTCATTGTTGCCTCCCTGCTTGCTGTTGCCAACAACTGCCTTGTTCATTGTTGTCCTGTGAATTGTCCTGTAGACCTTGAAAACTGTTATGGGACAGACAGCTAAGGAGAATTCACCTGGTTTCCTCTCACAAAATACTGACAGCTTGAGTTTTCTCATTCTGGCTTTGGCAAAAACTCACTGTAGCTTCTTATAAATGACCCAAATGGTCTGAACTATTCTGAAAATGTGACTATATGAAAACATTTTTGGCAGGTTAATCCATTCCTGTAGCTAATTCCAGGAAGTTATACAGGGTATAATCTAGAGGTGTTGCCAAGGAGAATAAGACTTAAAGACCAAACCAAACCTATTCAAAACTGATAGCTGTCTTATTTCTCTCTTGTTAGGAGTGTTTTGGTGGAGGAAAATCTACAAGTTTGCTTACTGTGGACTGCAGGGCAAACTCCTACCTACACTATCATCATGCAGGGCTCTTCCAAAGGCTAGCCTAAATAGAGGTCACTCATACCGTACAGTAGGTTACCCATTTTCCACTGAGCTCCTGGTACTGGGCTGGTACTAAAGCCTGCAGTTCAGCTCAGCTTCAGCATCTTCTAAAACAGGTTTGTTTTTCCACAAGAGCCACATCAAATTTCAGCTAGCCTGTATTGTTTGAACTACCTAGTGCACTCTGATTTTCCATACAGGACATTGAAACAGTTTTTATTTGACACATCACACACTTTGTGTTATGCTACTTGTAAATTAATGTCTTCATAACTCCAGTCTGTGATTGTTGAAGTGGTTGTGGTGGTGAATGCTCTTCACAGGCAGCTGACTCTTCCGAATACCAGCTGGTATTTATAGAATGGAATAGATTAGAATAGAATAAATCTTTACTGTCCATCAAAGTGGAAAATTTTCTTCGGCTCACCTTTACAAAAGACAGGCACCCCTAAAACACAGTACTTTAGCTCAACCAAGTACTAAATAAGCTGTGTGCACTTATGCCCAAGTTGATATTGTTTGATGAAATCGTGATCTTGTATTTAAACAAAATAGCTTACAAAATAAAAAAATAAAAAAATGCACTGCCTCTAGCACTACATGACAGCACCTGGGTCCAACTGGACTCACAGCACTGATTACCACTTAATTATGTCCCATCTTGTTTAAATTCTTGCTTGTGTTGTTCTTTCTCTCAAATGTAAGTCGCTTTGGATAAAAGCGTCTGCTAAATGACTGTAGAATAGAATAGAATAGAATATTGCATAGGTGCAATGAATACGAATGAATACAAATGGAACAAAAAGACATCTAAAAGACCTTAAATGTCAACTTCAAGAGGTAAAAAGTAAAAGTGCAGCAGTTCGAATCAACCTCTGTGGATGTGTCACTTTGTTGAGTTAAGAATGCTGATGTCATTTAGAATAAAAGACATTTTGAAGGGACCTTTAGCCGGGGCAAGTAATCGCCTTCTTGACTTCACAGAGCAGAGAGGGATTGCTATCTGCCAGGATTCACTTAGCTTTCCTCTTCATCCTTTCAAAATAAACATTCACATAAGGCAGTTGAGGTTTTACCAGAACTTTGCCACAATCCTGTTTAATTTGTTTTTACACTTACAGCTTAATTGACCAAACCAAACAGGGAGCTGAAAGGTTTAAAATCTCTGGATATGTAACATACACAAGTTCTACAATCTGAGGACTGACACCAAGATAGCTTAGCCGTCTGAGAAGACAGAGTCTCTGTGGACATTTCTGAAAACATGAATGCTGTTATTTATAAATGCTGTGTGAACAGAATTCAAGCTGGACCTATAATTAAAAACTTTATATATTTAGACCCATCCATTTTTAAATTAAGTTGACAACAGTGTAATAATACAATTTAAAATAGCAGGAAAGTGAGAAGAACATTGAGCTCATGCTCTTATGATGCTGCTTCTTATTTTTAAGTCTTGGTTTAGGTGGTGTTTTTTTTTTTTTTTTTTTTATTAACTTTGACAAAGTTTTAGTTGGTTCAGTCGATCACCATAATTCCTGCTCCCAGCCGCTGATATGCAGATTTAGTCGCAAACCAGCAAAATGTTGGTTCTAGCAACAGTTTTCTTGGCCCAGAGACAATGCTTGATTGATTCATTATTTACATTCAGACAACTTTATTAATCCCAAAGGGAACTTCATTTGTCTCCATCAGTACCAGCAGTTCAACAGACAAAAGATTACAAGACCAGAGTTAAGTTCAAAGAAAAGGGAAATACATAAGAATCATAATTAAAATAATAATAAATAAAAAAAAAAAAGATTGAAGAGTGACGGTCGAGGTTAGGATATAAAGTAACTAAAGATATTATCAGAATGTAGTAGTCTAATGGCTGAAGGAATAAATAACTTCTTTTACTTAAGCGAGTGCACCATCACAAACTCCTCAGCCATAATGTGATGGGTTTGGCTGATGATGGTGATAGCTTTTAACCTGGGTCAGAATTAACTAAAATCATTCTGTTTTAATCCAATTATTAGTGGATATGATTAGGATGGGTATGTAAGCCAGACTATACATTTGCGATACTAATTGGCTGTAAAGTCAAAGTAAAAAGTGAATTTTCCCCTAAACCCAAACAAGGGCCAACAATATCTAAATGTAGTCATCCAGAACTTTAATAATGCTGATGTTTCTACAAGTAGATTTGATTCTGCGAGCTCAGTTAATGTGTCAGAAAACAAATCAAAAATGTTGTCGCTCAATGATTTCCTAATGTGCTCTCTATTCATATTTTTGGAAACAGAGTAAATAACATTATATAAAGTATTTCTTTGTACTTAGAAACCGTGTTTCATAACACATTTCATGCTCCATGTTCATCACAACAAAGCCGGTTTTCTCAGCTGTAGCCAGAAACGTGTCCACTCTTTGATCTCAGTTCTTTATAAAAAACTAAGCCAACTTGAAATTGTTTGTTGAGGCAGAATCAGACAATCAATATGCTGCTTTCACCTCCCATCAGCTTCTATCATTATCTGAACGAGGTATCCCGGGGGGGAAATAAAGAAAAAACTAAAAACACTCAGAGAGGGCAGACCTTTGATAAGTCATTGTACACACACACATACACACACACACACATATATATATATATATATATATATATATATATAAACTTGATTATTGTAACAGTATTTTTACAGGTCTACTTAAAAAATCAAGTAAACACCTGCAGCTGATTCAGAACTCTGCTGCCACATCAGTCCAGCTCTAAGGTCTTTACACTGGCTGCCTGTTCGTCAGAGAATAGACTTTAAAGTTCTGCTGCTGGTCTATAAAGCTCTGAATGGTTTAGGACCAAAATACATCAGTGACCTCTTGACCCAGTATGAACCTACCAGAACCCTCAGGTCATCTGGTTCCAGTTTCTTATCAGTTCCCAGAGTCAGAACCAGACATGGAGAAGCTGCATTCGGCTTCTATGCTCCACATGTTTGGAACGAACTCCCAGAAACCCTCAGATCAGCTGAAACACTCAGTTTATTTAAATATAGTTTTTAACAATAAATAAAACAATAAATAAAACAATAGTTTTTATTTAGAAGTCAAAATCTACATCTGGTTCTTTTAAGCTGGAATCATGTTTTAATATTGTCTTTAACTTTATTTCTTGCATTTCATCTATTTTATTTTAGCATATTCCTTCAGCTATCATTTCATTAATTGCATTTCTTTTAATCTTTGATTATTTATTTTTATTTTTTTAATGCACTTGTCTGCACCCTGCTGTAATGATTTATGTAAAGAACTTTGAATAGTCTTGTACATGAAATGTGCTATACAAATAAATTTGCCTTTGCCTTTATATATATATATATATATATATATATATATATATATATATATATATATATATATATATATATATATATATATATATATATATATATATATATATATTTGTCCCCCAATGATTGTGGGCATTATTTTTGAGTTAGAAGCTCTAAGGACAGAATTATCTATAAATTCCTGGAACCAGGCAGTGATCCAGATCACTCCCAGAATCAAATTACTTGTTCCTTATTATTTATTTCCTGAAAATGTAATCAAAATCCATCCATAACTTCTTGAGTTATGCTGCTAACAGACAGACAGACAAACGTACGCCACCGAAAACATGACCTTTGCCTTGGCGGAGGTAAAAAGCAAAAAGGTAAAAACACAAAGAGCTAGAAGAGTGATGAATGCTTATATGCAGTGCTCCTAGTGAAGGGCATCAAAGGGAGACAATCTCACAACAGAACAAGAGACAAACTCAGCGGATACAAGGGGGGATTGACGAGTGAAATCAGCAGCGTGATTAATGTGACAACCTTTAAGAAAAGGTTATGGATCCAGAGGGAACTCTAATGTCTGTAAGACATGCAGGAGAAGGAGAGTGAAGTAAAGGGCAGGAGTCAATGGAGGTGTTAGATTACAGGAATACTCCACTCATGTGGACTACTACAGTGTGTCTTCAGGTGAGTACTCCCTCACATAAGTATATTTTCCCTCTTGACTGACAGTGTTAAATACTGTAATAAGACGTTATAATATAGCTCAATATGCTCTAAACACAAGTTTGAAAAATGATTCTAACTCCTTTTTAGTGTAATTACTAAAAATTTATTGAGGCAAACAATATTTTTTGAGATGTTGAGAAACAACACTAAATAATTTAGTAATTAAATATGTTCTCACAATAAAAAAAAAAGTCAACCCAGTTGGATTTTATTGAAAATTTCTGATGCTTTTTCAGTCATTTTAGATATGAGCAATAATGAAGTTGCAGGGCTGAGTGAATCATTCTCATCAATTAGTGATCATTAAGCCATTTAAACAAACCTTTTAGAGTTTCCCTTTACCAGATTTTGTTCCTCCTGAGAGCAGTTATTTTGTTTTTCTTCCTTAATTTCCGTGTAAGACACATCCATCTTGGCAATTACTGTCTCAGATGGTGTGGTAGCCAAAGTCATATCTGTTGGGTAAAGGGCCCAGAAATAAGAAGAGGCACATACATATGACTCATGAAGTTCTAATTTCAATAAAGATAAGATTAGAAAATTAGATGATTCTTCCCTAAAACTTCCAATGCAGTCCTAACCCCCTTCCAAATTAGATATAGGATATCTTACTAATCTACTTTTTTTTAAGTTGGAGAAACAAGATAACCGTGTAAAAACTAATTCCAATTGTTTCTGTGGTGTATGTTGTTTTTGCACATACATGAACCACGTGGGGGTTACATGACGTAATGAGTTGCTGGGATGACAGCAGCAAAACAATCAGGATTGTGGCAGATCCGCTTTTGTTAGAAAATGAATGAGTGAAGAATTAATAAGCATTTGGACGATCGGATTAAATCTGGATATAATGTAAATACAACTGATTGGATCACTTTATCTTGTGTCCATGTAAACATGTCAGCTGGAATCTCCAACCAGATTGATTTCAATCAAATGGATTAAATGTTTGTCCCTTTACATGTAAACGTAGCTATTGATATGCAAACTGAAAACCAAGCTGGTCTGAGGTCCGTAGGACTACTCCTATTGGCTGAGCATATTTTCATGTTTATCCAAAATTGTTCTAACTGTAGTTGTGAATTGCATGCTAGTGTATCATTCAGTTCAACTCAGCTTTAAAACAATTGCTTATTTAAACAGCAATTTACATCTCACATAGCATGAAGTTTAGAAAGAATGCCTTTAAGGCCTCCATAGTGATAGAAATGTGTGATCCTTGGGCACCGTTATAGCTTTATGCTCCAAGACTCCTAACTGCTTCATGCAGACTGTCACCCACAGTCTTGAGTGATTCTCCTGACTATGATGTTTCATGAGGGGACATATTTGCAGCAAATGACAGTAAAAAGATACTTATTTATTTATGTTTTTAATGCCCTTGAAAACCACAGTGGAGTTATAAAGGGAGATAAAGGCTGTCACATTGTGATGATAAATCAGAGAAGTGAACCAGGAATAAGCACAAAGGTTACATGTTGCACAAGTAACTTTATACGCATATGTACCACCCTCTGACCCAACAACATTAGTCAGCCCCATTGTTGTACTGGAACATGCTCTGTCTTTACAAAAAGCCAAAAAAAAAAAAACTTTCCAGCTTACAAAAATGTTGTCTTGGCTTTTCTAGTTTATCCTTAAGCAATTGCAACAATATCCAACAACAAAATCTCAACATGTGTTTTTAGTTTCTCCATTTTCAAACACCATGAGTTCAGGCTGAAAGTACAGTGTCACATTTAGCCGCCTGTAATCAAGGAGAAGCAGTGGGCTGATGGTGTCATTGGGGCTAATTATGGGTAATTAGAAGCCAGTTGTCTCTGACACTAGCATTGGCTTGGAATAAAATGTGGTGAATTGTCTGTTCCTTCATGGTGTATAAGTTAGGTGTTTCAGTGACTATACTCATAGAGAGCTAACTTTTTTTTTTAGCTATGTTAGCAGGATGCACTAATGGCTGCCATGTTAGTCTTTTGCAAAGTCTTGTTCATTCAGCTATTGACACTGTTAATCAAATGCCACTCAACAACCACTGAAAGGACTGCTATGAAATATTTCACTGTCATGGTTTCAGCAGCGTGCATATACATGAGGTGATACCCAGACTTTTCCTGTAAGCAAGCATTTATAGTCAAGTGGAATTTTGGAACGATCAACATTTGGTAAGCGTATGCACAAGCACACTAATACTAACAGTCCAATTTCAGCCTATTAGCACATCAAAATAAGATTCTTATAAAGAAAAATAGCATTTACCCCCAAAACACAAGAGTATTGATATTGTAGATTCATGAGCAGATTAATTAGCTAGTAGAGTATAGCTGTTAGCTCAGAGCCAAGAGCTGCTAATGACTTGTAGGAAGAGGGTAAAATTCATGCATTCAGTACTAAACTTGTGTTACAAATGTAATAATTTGTACACAATAATTATCCATCAAAGAAACAGCATCATACCTGCTTCTATTTTCAGTTTCCATTCTAACTTCTATAACCATTTTTATTAAGTGTAGCGTAAACATATTAAATCATTAAAAATCAGGACACCACCCACAGACAGAAAAATTATATAGCTTATATCGTTAAATAAATCATTCTTGCAGTAGAGTTCTTGTTGGAATTAACCTTAACCACAAAAGGAAACCACAAAAAAATGACTAAGTAAAGTCATTAGGACTGTCAAAAATAACACACATTTTTCCAGTGTTCTTTTTTAAACTTATTGTGCACCAATGTTTGCACCAACGTGTCTTCTCTAGTGGCTCTAGTGGCTCTTTGGTAGTCTCTGTTTGTGTAGCAGCTGTTTCCTTCCCCTCATGTTGTTCTGTGAATAATGACGGCTGCTTTTTTTCTCTTGTTGCGTGTGTTTATCATTCAGCTGAGAAGAAGGAAACTAGTGGTTCATGGTTCACACCATCACATATTTATCCAAAATCATTGTTTTTGGCAGGACCTTCTGTAACGCAGTAGTTGGCTGGTGGTAGCAAAGGTTCACGCCTCACCTATGGAGGGGTGGGTCTAGAAAAGTTTTCATGAGGGGCCAGTTAATATTGAACTGATTTTTACAACTAAAGTGATCATCTAATGTAAAAAAGTTAAGAAAAACTTATAAAACAAACTGCCAATGACATATTTTAACAACAGTTGCTAACTTTGGGTGATGCTGCTGTTGGACTTTTATCAGTGCTGCACAAACACTTACACTTCAATGATAAAAGACAAAACATGTTTTTATAAAAAAATAAAACCTTCAGCTCAGTCATTTTGTGTCCACTGGTTGGACATCATGTCCTCTTACCACCTTGTGAAGAGTATAAAAAGTCCCTGAATTCCTCCAAGACATGATACAACTCTTCTGTGGACTAAAGATAAGTCAAACTGGTGGCTGAGCACCTGTGAAAAGAGGAATTATGATAGTATCATCTAAAAAATTTTTCATCCCAAAAAACACATGCTTGACCATGAACATGTTTGTGTTGG
This sequence comes from Melanotaenia boesemani, assembly GCF_017639745.1. Lineage (NCBI taxonomy): Eukaryota > Metazoa > Chordata > Actinopteri > Atheriniformes > Melanotaeniidae > Melanotaenia > Melanotaenia boesemani. The sequence continues at coordinate 16,805,080 of NC_055693.1, forward strand.
TGAGAGGGCTTACCCAAGACTGTCTGGAAAACTTGTTCAGCTGCATTAGGCAGAGGAATCCTGCCCTAATACCAGTGAAGTTTAACCAGGCAACTGAAAAATATTAAATAATTACTAATTTTCACAATAAAATCTTTTTTTTTAATTAATGATTTCCACATTTATCCAGCAGGGCCAGGCTGTCTCTTCATTAATGCTGCTACCTCTGATAACATAATGTCTGTTAAAGGAGGTAAAACTCCAGCTGAATTAACCATATAAATCTTACAGAAGAAAAGCTAAATATGTCGTTACAATTCTAGCTGATACAGTTTACTACCAGGAATTAAATTCATGCGTAACAGTTGTCCTATAATCAACAATATATGTGTATATATATATATACAGTATATATATATATATACATATATATATATATATATATATATATATATATATATATATATATATATAATGTTTTTCAATAAATTTGTTATTAATATAGGCTTACTGGCAGCATCTGCAGTGACTGGAGTCTGGCTGACATTAGCTTACCACAGATTAACAACAGCTAGCTGGTTAATTACACAATTAATTGACTAAAACAATGCATTAACTTTAAAAAGTCAACTGTGTTGACTTCTTTTTTTTACAGGACATTCATCTAATGGCCCACAATACCAAGAAATGTAGTAATTTCAGCCACATACCAGAGAAAATGCTTCCAGGAGTGTTCCTCTGAGCCATTTTTTAAGTTGCCTCAAACTTTCCATATTCAAACCAGTGATTTTAGTGTCAGACATAAATGTTCTCTTTCAGGGACTGTTAATCCTCTGGCCATCTGTTTAAAATCCAGCTGTGACATTTGTTGATCAATATAATTCCAAAGTATGAATTTTTAGGTGTGTGTCTTATTCCTTCGGGACCCTTTTCCCAACAGAATTTGCTACAAGCATATTTGTCAGTGTACAACGTCAAGGAAACATCAACCAGATGTAGGTTGTGGTAAACATGGCTGCTAAGTTTGTCTTTAAAGGTTTCCTCCATTTCTGTCTCTGATAATATTACTGTGCATGTGTTGCATTTCTGAAAGTGTGAGAATCAACTCTGATTTCAGTCTCGGTGTTTCATTATCATACTAATTCATTTAGATTTATCCAGATATAGTTATTTCTCCTTTTGTTCATTGCACACTAAAACTGAATTTATTTACAAGAAAAGAACAAAAATGAATTTTAAAACAAAGTTTTGCTCATAATAAAACTCTTCTCCACCCTTCAAGTCTGGAACACTGGGAAACTATGCATGACACTGCTGTGATTAAAAAATAGCTCCAGTCTCCCCTTATTTTGGGGGCATTAGTGACATACTGCAAGATGTCTCAGCGTGTAGATGTACTAAATTAACAGAAAATTGTCATCATATTAAAAGCTCCATTATCATTTAAAACCATTCGGTGATTTTTAAAAAACCTTTTATTCTATTTCATGAAAGAGTATATCTCTTTCGAAAAATAGAATAGAATAGAAAAAGACAGCACAAAGGTCAGTTGTGGGTACAGTAGGTGTCAACATATATCAGGATCACTGAGTCTGATGGATGCTAATCCATTTTTCAAGTATTATTTTAAATCACTAAGACATTTTTTTCCAGTGTCTCAATCATTTCATGACTGCATTTCTCCAAGTCTGAATGCGGTTATTAAAATTACACAGAGCTTCAACATATTCCAGCATCTTCTCCCTTAGCTCCACCTTTCAGCCTTGCTTTACTTTCCATTTTTATCCATACTTTTAAATTCCTCTTCCATCTCTGTTTAATGGCCTCTGTTTAGTTGTGCTTCAGTGAAGTAATGCTTCTGCTTTAGAAATAAGTATTCTGGAGCAGAATGAACTGCAATATGCCTCTTATCCATTATTGATCCATGATTAACTACAGTTCAGCAGGGCTCTAGACTTAAACACACTAAAACGGGCTTGCTAAAACTTGGGATGTAGTTTGTCACAGCACAGCTAAACAAGACAAGCTGTGCTTTTACTATAACATCCACTGGAGAGCAGCCTCCAAGTGTAAACTTTTCATAGCGCTTTTGATAGCTAGTGTGAAATGATTTTGGGGGGGGGGTGATATTGGTGATAACAGAAGCCAAAAGTAAGAGAATCCCATCAACATAAACCCCCTCCCCCTTTGACAGCCATCTGTATCACTCAGGGAAAGCTTCCTCGAGACAGCTCTGCAGACCCGCTGATCCTGATGTATTTTGACACTGATGGTGCACACAACTGACCTTTGGGCTGTCGAGTGCACTCAGACAACACTTGTGTTTATGTCCCTGGTCTAATGAGGATGTATCTGCACCCAACCAACTCCAGGAGCAAGTGCCAGGATGCAGCTGCTCCTACCAGGGCAGCTTCTCGTCTGATTCATAGCAAAGTTTCATCTGTAACGTTCCTGTGGTACTGTTGGAGATGAACGTTTGGAAGTCTTGTGCTTCAGTCTACAATGCTGAACTTTTTTGTGTGTTTTTGTTTATGACCCTATATAAAGCTTAAACCTATATGATACAGAAGCAATGTGGCTGATACTTTGCCTACATGCTATATAACCTGTGCATGTTCTGTGTCATCTAAGTCTTTTGTTAAGGACAGGATAGCTGAGAGTATTTCACTTCATAGGATGGATAAATGTAGACTAGAAAAAAAGCCTAATATAAACGCAAGCCACAAAAACCCAGAACAACTCACATGCTTAGAAGTGGCTGGTTTGCCTAAATCGACAGTAAGCATAGTCTCATTTGTATCAGACAAAAAAACTGACTGAAGCCAACTATGGAGAACAAACAGAAGAAGTAGTTTGTGTTTGTTTTTTTATATTTTTCCACCCCTGGGTGAAACTGTGTTTGTTTGCTGTGTTGAAAGCACTGAAGCTGCGCTGACAGCAGCTTTGGAGTCAGGGTGAAACCTCAGCGCTGCGCTCCACTTTACCTACTCACACTGCTCTCAGGGGGCGCTTGCATCATTAAATATTCACATGACACGCACAAAAGGCATCATCTTCGGAGAGGTTTACCTGGCCGTCACCTGTCCAATCTTTGTTTTCCATCAAAATGTGCTTTCACTGGAGGTCAGCGTTCAGATGTTTGGGTGCATGATGCACAATATCAAACCTGACTTTATTTATACTGTTGTTTTGGGATTTTATATCTATATACGGAAGCGTCCAGCTGCCACAGCCATGAAAAAAATATCGAAGCAGTTTCTCGTTATAACGAGATAGATTCTCGTTATAACGAGATATAAATCACGTTTTAACTAGATGTATTTATCTCGTTATAACGAGAATCTTTCTCGTTATAACGAGATAAGTTAAAAATGTATTTATCTCGTTATAACGTGATAAGTTTATTATAAGAACATAGCCTGTACTGTATGCAGATGTTGTTACGACCTATATTGGAGCAAAATACATTTCATGGAAAATATACTCATCAAGCAGAAACTTTTCAGTTCTTTGTGACAATGATTAATTGTTCTACTCTGGTTTATTGCTGTACAGAAATGTGGGACAGTTATGAGAAACACGTAGGTCACCTGCCTGCGCACAGTGACACGGTGCGTGCCTGTGTGTGTCTGAATTGCCACAGAGCAGGCATCCCCAACCTGGGACCTCTTGAGCCAGTGTCCTGAAGGTTTTCAGTGTGGTTTATTATTTCCAGAGAAATTCCTAATTTACTACATGGGATTAAGTTTTACTTCATTGGAGAGATTTGATGAAGCTTGGAGGAGACTTGTTGACGTTGCACCCTTTAAGTAGACAGGACCACGTCTTTATGTCGGCAACTTATTTCTCCCAGTCCCAGCGGTGCATAAAGCCTTTATAATTTTCATTTTTATTGTCAGGAGACAACATATTATTAACTGAAAGCAGCGCGCACACCCTATTGTCACTCAGACACACGCACGCACCGTCTCACTGCGTGCAGGCAGGTGACGCACCGTGTTGCTTATAACGGTCTTGTGTGCAAGAATAAGGTCTGCACCAGCCTGTTAACGACCCATTATTTGAGTCAGGTGTGCTGCAGTATGGACATACTGAAAACCTGCAGGACACTGGCTCAAGAGGTCCCAAGTTGGGGATGCCTGCTCTGTGGCAATTCAGACACACACACGCACCGTCTCACTGTGCGCAGGCAGGTGACCTACGTGTTTCTCATAACTGTCCCACATTTCTGTACAGCAATAAACCAGAGTAGAACAATTAATCATTGTCAAAAAGAACTGAAAAGTTTCTGCTTGATGAGTATATTTTCCATGAAATGTATTTTGCTCCAATATAGGTCGTAACAACATCTGCATACAGTACAGGCTATGTTCTTATAATAAACTTATCACGTTATAACGAGATAAATACATTTTTAACTTATCTCGTTATAACGAGAAAGATTCTCGTTATAACGAGATAAATACATCTCGTTAAAACGTGATTTATATCTCGTTATAACGAGAATCTATCTCGTTTTAACGAGAAACTGCTTCGATATTTTTTTTCATGGCTGTGGCAGCTGGACGCTTCCGTATCTATACATTTATGTACTGTGATTGATTTTAATAGAGAAGCAAGTATAGATTTTTTTCTCTTTTTTTCTGTAGTGGGATGTAAAAACACAAACAACAGCAGAAATAAAAACCACCATTTGAAAAACAACAAAAAGATTTATTTTATAGTGAGGTGGGGCCGAGAGGAACACGGTGCTGGAGATCAACACAGACAGACGTGTGTGACGCCTTGTTATACTCCAGATGAAATTACACCACTAGTTTTTCACATATAGATTTTTTTAATTCCTGGAAATGATTATTTTTTGCTTATTACTCCTTTAAAAAAAAGCAAACACAAAACAGAAAACACATTCAGAAAACAAAACAAGATGATAAAAAACAAAATATTGCAAAATTTTGACAAAACACAACAAATGTTTCTGTATTTTTTATATGTTCCTTTTTTTCTAATTTTCTGAAAAGTTAGTTTTGGTCTTATTGCATTTTTTGAAAGTTTTCGGGCTTCATGTGGAAACAAACTTTGCCTCTTTCCTGTGGCTCTTGGAGACAACTTGTCTGACTGATAGAAAGATCCAGGTTTTATGCTCTTGTAGGGTCATTCACACCTGAGAGGCATTGAGGTCACATGTCTGTCACAGACTCACTCGACAGCCTTGTGGGTGTTTGGGGTTTGTTTTCACCTGTTAGTTGTTTACCAAGCCAGCCATCACGTGAGTTGCTGTGCTCACATAAACACCTGGAACTCACCACTAGTCAGTTAGAACTAATGAAGCCTTTTGGAAGAGATGTTAAATCTTTTCAAGAACCAATAACTACTTTGGGATTTCTAAGACCAACTTGATTAGAATCTACAGTGACACATTTTGCGTTGTGCTGTCATGTTTTGCGTGCCAAGGTCACTTTGTTGAGTCTTTGAACTGAAGTAATGCTGGCTTGCTTCTTTTTGGATGTTCATTTGACAATTATTGCAGGAACCAGCAATTCAGTATTAAAGACAGCCAAATGTGTTTTTCTTCACTACATAACTGGATAACAAAGGGTTGGATTCACATTTAAAAGTGCTACAGAAGCTGAAACCTCATTATTCTGTAAGAATGGTTTGGTTGGGTCAGTTTTTTTTCTCATTTTGTCTGTCTGTGAATTAAAACTATGTCTTGATAGCTAATTAAACTCTTTGTTGGCAGGTGGGAGAAATCTGTGGAATCTAAACAGTACTTGCCCCCTTATGTAAATTCATCGGTCTGGTTCAAGAGTTCATTTTATGAGGGCAATATATAGAAACCAACTATAATAGTCTCATTAGTGAGACTTTCAGTTTTCCAATTAGCATTCAACCTTGAAGTTTCATAGAGAGACAAAACTCACCATCTGTCAGCACAATGTAAGGTGGCCCTCTGTGATGGTGATGCACTCACAGCTTTCTAACTGTGTTTGTTTTGGCTGCAGGAACTTTTACTACATCACCATGCTGCGTGACCCAGTCTCCCGCTACCTGAGCGAGTGGAAACATGTCCAAAGAGGAGCCACATGGAAGACTGCCCTCCATATGTGTGATGGACGCTCTCCCACCCAGGATGAGCTGCCCACCTGCTACAGTGGGGATGACTGGTCTGGTGTCACCCTGTCAGAGTTCATGAACTGCCCATCAAACCTGGCCAATAACCGTCAGGTCCGTATGCTGGCTGACTTGAGTCTGGTGGGCTGCTACAATTTATCCTCTATGAATGAGAGCCAACGCAACCACATTCTCTTAAGTAGCGCCATGAGCAACCTGAAGAACATGGCTTTCTACGGCCTGACTGAGTTTCAACGCAAGACGCAGTACCTGTTTGAGCGGACGTTCAGCCTACGCTTCATCTCTGCTTTCACACAGATCAACAGCACGCGAGCGGCCAATGTGGACCTGAGTGAGGCTGTGCGCAAACGGATCGAGGAGCTTAACTTTTTAGATATGCAGTTATATGAGTATGCAAAGGACCTGTTCCTCCAGCGGTTCCAGTTCACCCGCCAGAGGGAGCACCAAGAGGTACGCTTGAAGAGGCGCGAGGAGAGGCGTTGGTTGAGGGTGCAAAGAGAGCAGGACAGGCCATGGCCACCCAAACAAAAAGTGAGGGGAAACAGAGGCGGGAGAGGGAATGAAGGCTTTGAAAAGGAAACTGACAGTGACTTGCCCACCACCACTGAGGACTACACAAGCCAAGTGGCCCGTTGGTGAGGTCTCATCAAGAGAGATCAGCAAGAGAGTGGAGCTGGTGAAGATTTCTCACAGACATTTTGTTCAAATCTCTCTTGCACATCCTAGGTCTCTCTTTGTGTCTCACTAATAATCTGTCCCCTGCTTCTATCTGTTTTGCCAGCTTCAGTGTGATACGAGTGCTCCGCTAATTCTTTATGAAAAATGCCAAGCCTGTGATTCTCACAGCAGCTCTGTCTTGGAGTGCCCTTTTGTGTCTTAAATATTTAAATGATGTTTATATATTCCTTTTATTGAGCTATTGCCTTGGTTATTTTTGATTTGCTGAATGAGACAGTAAGTCAAAGAGAGAGAAAACAAAAGAAGCTGCTATAGACTGCTCTGAGTTTTTCATTTTAACATTCACAGCAAATTGATAAATGTCATTGAAGACACTGTCCATGCCCGTTCTCACTTCAGTGGCATTATATTTCTGTCAGGACCCCTGGTGTCACAATTAAAGCAGAGAGCAGACTTAAAAGTTAGTATTTTTAACACCCCATGTAAACTTAAAAATTCTTTGCATTTGACTGATCTCTAGATGTACTAGAGGGCACTGGGCTGCCATGTTTCTGTGCTCGAGGAGCAGATGGGAAGGGTTAAGGGTCTTGCCAAAGGGCCCATGGTGGTTCCCTCTGGTGCAGTGGGAATTCAAACCCAGGTTTTCCATACCCAAATCCCCACCTCTGTAACTACTAGGCTACCACAGGGAAGTGTGCTCATATCAAAACTGTCCATAATCTTTACCAGAACATAACCAAGTAGTATCTGTGCCTAAAACTTACCAGGAAATTGTGCTGCCCAAACCTAACCAAACAGTGAACAAAACAGTAAATAAAAGTAAAAGTATGCAGTGAGTGGATGAAAGAAATGGTTGCTTACCAGTTGGTATTTCATGCTTGATGATCATGTGACTTTTCATCTACTCTAAGGTGACCTTTCTGCTTGTTTAGAAGTAAAATAACTTTTGCAGTCAGGATCCAATATTTCTACGACCTCTGTGTCAGTGTACTAAGAACGTTGTGTACTTGGAAATATCAAGAGTTTACACAGAAAACAAGTATTAGATGCCCTGAGAATGAGAATGGATCGCAATGTACAAAGTCTTAGAAAACATATTTCTTCTAAAAGCTGCTGAAAAAATATTATGGTTGCATGTCACACATACACAGTATACTTATAGCTGACAAGGGTGATTTTCAAAAGAAAGGGATGCACATGATATTGGCAAAACGTTATCAGCTGATAAATGCTCTAAATGTTGAGCCAAAAAAAAAAAAATTAACACTGACAAGCAAAGAGGGTCAATTCTGGCCTGTTTAATGATTTCAAGTTTTTTTTGCTAAGCTTAAGATCATCCACGCTCAGTGAAGTAAGATAAATTCCAACACAGTTTTCCCTAATTTTTGTGTAAAGATAAATCTGGCATGTTTTAAATGTGAATCAAATTCATTTTCACCCTTTTGTTTTTTTTTTTTTTTTGTGTTTGTTTGTTTTCACAGAAACTAAAAGTTTGGGCCATTAAGATGAGAATAAGACAAAAAGGAAAAAAAGATTAGGCTTTCAGATTTGATATCAAATAGAAGTTCAGAAAAGTGAGGAACCAGGAAAAAAATCATCATTTTAGTTATTTAGCTAGTTATATATCTAGTCAGCTGATGACAAAGTGCTATCAGGTGGGCCTGTTGGTGAGGCTGCCTGATGGTGAAGGGAGACAGCTTTCTGAATACATTAAACCATCATTGCCCACATCCATGCTGTGCTGGATGATTTCAAAACTGTAATTCTCTGTTTTTTTTTTTACAAGACTTAGTATACATGTTCAGAAATGCCCAAAAGCTCACAGCAATCTCTTCCTTCTCAGCAAAACTTTTTTGTGGTTAATCTGGCTTGACTGAGAGGTGTAAACAGACTCCCTCTGGTTTCTGCTTCTGCTTAATCAGTTGAGATTAGTTGTTGCATTCAGGACCCATCTTCTGAACAAGTTTACCAAAACTCTGTCTCTGATGTTGATCTTTTGTTTTTAGTGTTCAATTATTTTCTGAAGTACAATCCCTTGCAGACTTGAGCATCTCTCTCAAGTTGTTCTGCTTAACAGAGTGTTTTCTATAAGTAATTCCTGTATGAAGGTGTTGGTAAATAGAGCAGGTGATGAAATGTGCCAGTGTGGCTGGTATGTGGCCTGACTGTGAATGAGATGATCAGCATTCAGTTCTCACGCCTCTCCCTGTCAAACGGGCTGTTTTTACATATTTGTAGACCTGACGGCAACTTTGCTGTGGGCAGTGAGAGCACTCAAACACCAACAGAATACCAGGATTGTTTTTATCTGCTCAAAAAGGCTTTAGTGGCTTGTCTCTTGTCTCATGTTCACTCAAAACACATGCATATGAAATTAAATGTTCACTAAATGTCAACACTGGAGCCCTGTGCAGTGGCTACTGCTACTGTTACAGCAATTTTTCATGTTTCCTCTGTGATTGCAGTTACTCATGAAATACTTCATGTGGTACAGTTTTGTTTCATTTCGTTCTGTCTTGTTTGAGTGATTCATCCAGTCCCTGCAGTGAATATACTGAATGAATATTGGTGTGGTGTTTGCAGCTGTCAGAAGATGTTTCTACGCACCTGTCTGCATGGATGCACTCATGTCTGAATGAGATCAGTTAAGTGTGTGGATAGACAAGAGAGAAGAAATAGGTGGTGTGTTGCACATTTATAACACTCAGTCAAGTGTTTCAAGTGCAGCTAACCACATTACAGCACTGTTCTATGCATAACTGAGAATTCATATAGTGAAGCAATTTGTGATTTAGCAGTGGCAGAATAGGTTAAGATCGTGTAATTTAATGTCAAATGATGGATAATGGTTCATTCAGAAAGCTCTATCATTTTCAGCCAAGAAGCATTATGGCAAACTGTAGAAGGTTCTTCCTGAAATTTACAAGTATCAATATTTAAATGAACATAAAATTGACATTTTTTTAGTCATTATCAGGTTCTTTTAAATTTAATGAGACTAAAAACAATCCATTCGAAATTCAAAACTGTCATCATCACCAAAAAATTGTTCTCTAACAGTATTTATTATGTTTACTTGTAAGCTATTTTTTTTCTTTTTTCACATGTCAATAATTAAAAATGCCAACATTTCTATTCCATTAGATTTTAGGGTCCTGTGGTCCCTGGTTTTATGTTAATGTGGCAAGTATTCACCTTTATTATAAAGGTTTAATGTGTAGGATTTAGTGGCACCCATTGAGGAAGTCGCTTATATAAATCAAAACCAGCTGAAGAATCTCTGCCTCAAGTGCACAAATGAAGTGAACGTAAGTGCAAATAATGCAAAAGCGATCTCATATGCTACTGTAAAAACATGATGGCAGAGAGTTGGCATAAAATTTGGTCTGCTGGAAGTACATGGGGGAAGTTGTCCTCAGTGATTTCTACCACTTAAATTTTCTGACAAGTGGCTCTGTAGCACATCACTTACTGCTCTATTTCCTGAACCCAATCAAGTAGATTTCTCACTTAACCAAACTAAACTAGGGCAAAAAGCCCAAATTTTAAAAAGCTAAAATAAAATTGAAGTTTTCTGACTAGATTTCAGCCTAATTCTTCAAGCTCAGCAGATGCAAACAGCTGCATGAAGGAAGCCTTCTACCAGAAAGCTTGAGGGAATTGTTCTCCCAATATCCAGTCAGAGCATTACCGTACTCTTTTGTGATTAGTTGTTTAACTTTCAGGCATTTGATGAGTTCATTTCTGCCAACAGATGCCTCTTAATCCCCAAGGGCTCTTCTACACCAAGCCGACAACCAGCTGCTGGGCATGTCTAAAGTGTCAGCAAGTTTTTGTCCGTCTTGAATTTTTAGCACGTTCGCCCTAATTCAACTTGAAGAATCGGCCAAAAGGATAGATGAGATTGCTCGATCTGATTCATTGTTCAGTAACGACTGAGTACAGGACAAGGCAGGCAGCAGTAACAAAATACAGCTAACAGTGAGGTTGAGTAACAAAACTGAAGACATCATGACTCAAATTAAACAAGCTCTGCTTGACATGACTGAAAACCACAAAGCACATGCCACTATGTTTACTTTTTACTTTTATCTGTCTGGTCATCTACTTGCCTTTACTGTATAATGCACATTTTACTGCCCTGTTCTGCATTTTGGAGCCATGACTTCTTGGGCAGCTGCAGATTTTTTGTCCTGTGCCACAGTTATAAGTCTATTTAGGTGCCGTTTTGTAAGTTCAGACAATGGAGCCACAGGGAGACCCAGCATGGGGATTTCTCATCCATGCTGATTCTTTACATTGGTTTGGTGTATAAGAGGCTTTGCACGGGACTTCTGATGAAGACAGCGAGGGCTTCTTCAACCATTTATTACACATATTTATTTCTAATCCTGCTGCAATTAAACCACACGTAAATATCTGTTTATGTTCTACACACACTGTATATATGTATGTAAGTGTGTATTAAAAAACACTCTTAAAGAGTAGCATCAAATCAGTTCATGATCTTTTATAAATGTCAATTGTCTAGTTCCAGTTTGCACTCTGTGCTAAACTTAAAAACATTGTTAAATTTTAGGTCACTCAGTAATTCTCAATATTTCTTTCAGTAAATGAAATTCTTAAAGGTTTCCCACCACTTAGAGCAGTATAATTCACATTTGGGTGTAAATAAAGTGATGACGAGGAGCAAATGGAAATTTTCACACTATTATACACCTGTCCACAGAATTGTGTGACATGCCACTTTGTTAACGGAGGAGTTTAATGAACATGTACTGCTGTTCCACAAAATGACATTCCTCTAAGAGTCTGATTTATCTGTTTCATTTGATTTTCACTTTTGCTGAGGAATGGCTTTGCCTGACAGTTACCCGTCATAACTCAAGAGAGTTTTCTTAGTGTAAAAGTTTTCTGTGTACATATTAAAAGTCTTGTGCTGAAAAGAACAATCCAAATGCTTTTTGGTGTGTTATATTTAATCTGCCGTTTTTTTGGTCAAACTGGAAAAAGTGAGCAAGTTCTGCTTAACACATCAGAAATAAATGCATTGAATGGCCATGACATTATGATGTGTGTTGTCTTTATATTTGAAGTCTAGCAATTACAAAGTTTTGATGCATCACCCTGCTATAGGTTCTTATGAGGGCACAGTAGGTGGGAATCTGTAAGGGCAGACACTACTTCAGGGTTCACACCAAACATGTACTTAGACACAGTCAGTACTGCATATTTTATTAGTCTGAATGTTATTTATCTCATTAGGAAGTACCAAAGTAAGCTTGTGTGAGGCTACCACAAAAGACAAACACGTCCAATCTTAATGTATTCACTTTAATATTTTAAAAGAGATAATCAAGTAGCAGCAACCCACTCCCAAAGAAGCCGGAAGAAAACTTATCAAGTGAAATACTATCTGGAGATACGGGAATTATGTAACAAACTTATAAGAGGAAGAAAAACTGTTTAAGTTGCTTTTATATGATCAGTGACTTGGTTCAAAGTGCAACATCTCGAGAGGGCCTAAGACCCAAAGTGCCTCTGTGCTCATGTTAAGTTAACACGGTGAGATCTAAGGCACGCTGTATATTACATCTTTGTCTCTGTTAACATGTTCAACCTTCTGCTTCCCCTCAGGTTGTGGAGTGTGGATTGCCAGCTCAGCATTTCAGCCAGTGAGTGCAGCAAGTCATTTCCATTCAGATTGAATGACTGTGTTATAGTGCCTGTGTTTAACCAACTGAAGTATGTAATGTTTGAGAAAAGCACTGTCTTGAAAGAGGACAGTGCTTTTCTGCATGAGCTTTATGGGGCTGATGAAAAACATGTGGTTGATATTAAACGCTGCTAATGCAGAGACAGCTTCTAAAAGTAACAACAGAAACATTTTTTGCACACTGCAACAGTTTGAAACTCTGCTGTTTCTCTCTCTCTCTCTCTCTTTTACTATTCTTAAAAAATGAAAAACAAATAGGAAACAGAAAAATATTTGGCTCTGTGAAATCAAGGATACTATGAAATAGCATAAGCTTCCAGGAAATTCATTCAATCATTCCTTGTGTTTTCTCAGTTTGACTATGGTGAAATAATATTTTTTCAATGGCTTAATGGTTGCTTAATCAAAGAATTGACCCTAACTGGTACCACAATTATCGTAAAAAATAATTCATCTGACTGCACTGTAAACCTACAGTGATTGCAGGATTAGTTCATGTTGAACCTCTGGATTTATGAGTCGTAAAATCATATTTTGGTAAATGCTGCCATCTACTGGTCATATTATAAATTTTGCTGCTATCTTTGTCTCCACTGTGTTAAAGCTGATCATTCTGAGACAAATGAGTCATAATACCAATTTTTAAGGGGATTTTACAGCAACAATACAACAACATGTATATCAATTACATACATTTTAAATATTTTTATGGAATATGAATTCAGTCACTCATCTTTCTCACAATACACTAAAAGCAAGAAAATTTAAAGCTTGCAAGAGGAAGACATCTTGGTTATGCTGGCTAGATCACCTCCCTCAAATCGTCTCCTGATTTTATCACATGTTTGTGTTTTCAGAATGACAAAAAATTTGTGATTTGTATCATTTTGAAAATATCGTTTTCATATATTAGAAGAAACGTTTGATATATTTAAGTATTATTATTGCGGACAGGGGAACTCTGGAGGACATGGATTATAAATGTGTTATAACTAACCCAAACCATGATCCAATTAAGTAAATTTTTAGATTTATGAAGCTGATTAAGTGATGTACACAAGTGGATGCTGTGTGAAAAGATGGCATTCTTTACAGTCACACAGTTTGGTAATAATGTAGATTATACTAAATAGAGTATAAATGTCAAAGATGAAAACAACAAACAGTGTTATGGTCAAATGAATGAAAGCACGAGCTGCTTCTGTCTCTTTGTTTTTATGTCTGATTCACTTTGACAGTGACATTTCCCTCAAAGAGAGCAATCTGGTGACCTTTCCAAGTGAAACTCAGTGCCACATCTTCAGTTTGAGGTCTGTCAGTGTGACAGATCAGATAAAGCTCCTCTGTGGCCTCAAGAGGCCTGGAGAAATAAAAAAGGCAGAATAAAATAGTCATGACTCTTTCAATTCATGACAAGTGATGGAACATATATAGTGTTACCTTCGCTTTGGCTGACTTTGCTTTGTCTGAAAGAAAAAAACAAAACAAAACATAAAACAACTTTATATAAAAAGTTGACTGGTCTGCTTTATAAAAAGCTAACTAAATGTTTTTTACTCACTTCTGTGCTATTCATTAGTAATATGCTAATCATATTGTTTAAAAACAGCTTGCAGAAAATAATTATGCCACTCAAAACATTAAAAAAAATCACCATATTCCTCTGATGAGAAGTAAAACGAAGAATCTACCAACATCAGAGATTATGCTCTGTCAGAATACTTTTTGACACAACTTCAGTGTACTATCTTCTACTATCAGTGGGAAAAAAACAACAGGAAACAGTCATACAGGACAGTACTTAGAAAAAGAATAAATGACAATAATAATAACAAATATGATAGTAATAATAAAAAAAAAGCATAAACACAAAGTCTGTGAATATCTAGATACAGAACCCAACTGGCAAGTCTAGCATCAAACTGAGCTACGAATGGTTATTCCAAGTAAGGTTGATAAGTCCAGATTTAACCCTTTGTGATGCAGAAATATCTAAATAGTTCAAATACGATGGAATGAAAAAGGTTTATCCTTTAGGGCCATGGAGTAAGCCTCAAAAGGGATGATGTGTGTGAACGCAAGCAGCCATTGGTTGAGAGTAGGAGCCTTTTCAGTAATCCAAAGAGACAGGATACATTTCTGAGCACACATAAGCAGAATGTGTAGCAGGTTCTTGTTGGTGAAGTAATTTGGTAGTTCATCATTCAGTTCAAGTATACAGGTCCAGGCAACCAAATGAAGGAACTGCTTCAATATTAACTCCAGCTGGGGGACTATTATCATCCAGAAACGGAAGATAGAAGGACAGCTCCACAGACAGTGAAATAATGAACCAACAGCAGATTTCCATTTATGACACTGTTCTGACAAAGAAGGATTTATTCTTTGTCTAGCTGCATGAGTGATATAGAATCTATATAGGATGTGCTGAATTAGATATAAATATAGATAATACAATAAACACGTTAACACTTAAATTAGATAAATATTTAAAAGAGATTATGATTAAAGATCTATTCTACAGTGCTGAGTTATGGAGTCTGATGGCCAGAAATCGAAAACTGATATCATTCTGTTGCTCCTGAAATTCTCCTGCCCATTGTGGAGAGGGTGAAGAGCTGTCCATTACAGTCCTTAATTTAGACAGCACCCTCCTTTCTGACATGGTCAGTGTCTGCCAGAGACATGACAGGCTTTACGGATTAGTTTGTTAAATTAGTTGGTGTTAGCCATCTTAAGTCTGCTGCACAACAGCAAAAAGAATGCCACTGGCCACCACAGACTCATAAAATACCCTGAGCATTGTCCACCAAATGCTGAAAGACCTCAGCCGCCAATGAAAGTAGAGACGGCTCTGGCCCTTCTTGCAGATTGTGTCTCTGATTTTAGAGAAAGCCAGTTTATTGTCAATAAACACTCCCAGGTATTCACAGTCCTGCAGAGTAAGCACAATTTTCATACCCACATTATTTTAGTGATTTATTTAGTTTCCCTGGGTGTGTGTGTGCGTGGGGGGGTTGTAGGAAAGGATACATAAACAAAGGATATATTGAGTCATATTTGCTTTTAATCAACTTGTCCATATGAAGAATGGCACGATGAAGTCAGTTGTATTACTGTTGCACGATATAATATGTACCAAAATATCTATATATAAACAGCAGTGGCAAAACCCTTGTAACACAGTCATGTTGTTAAACTTAATTTTAAAATATTGGTCCCTGCTCTCACTTCCTCCATTTCCTCTCTGTAGGAGCTTATCTGGGTTAGCATCCATCTTATTTGACCTTGAGCATACCTGCTATGATACATGCTACTGCTGGGTCATTTGTTTCTGATTCTGACTGCATAGAATCTAGTCTCAAAGGTCTAAACTTAAACTTTCACATAGACACTCTTTACAGCTTTTCATAAATTCCAATATAAATGATTAAATAGTCACACAGGTAATTAGTTAATGTATCTTTAGAAATTAATTGCCATCATTTTAACGTAACAAAGTGTGTCAAATCTATATTGACATACTTCGTTAACAACGTGTTAATATTTATGCGCGAATGCTTGTTTACATAAACTAATCCACAAAACTCACATGGTTTTATCACTGTTGCCTTGGTAACAAGCAAACCCTTGCCCTTTTAGCCTACTGGCATTCGTATGGATTGTACCACCTCACGGTTAGTAACAGGGGGGTGTTAGAAATAGACCATACTGAATTGCGTCGGTTTGCCCTCAGTTTATTACTTTGGATCGACGTTATGATCAAATTAATATATGTGATGGTTTTATGTAACACAGTGTTGACTATGCCGAGTTTTAAAAGTCATATATTAGGCCATTAATCGTCCTCTGACCCCACAGAACCTCGTCATCGCATCAAACTGACGGTCGTACAGTAAGCTGTCAAAAGCTTGTTGCTTAAATCTGTGCTGCGCGACAACGTTAAGGAAGAAATTGGGTCGGACACGCTTTAATTCTGTGAAGAGGACAAGAATCGGAGTAGTTATTGAACAGACAGTTTGAAAGCACTTAACATCTTGTTATCGTTAGTTCAATTGCTGTGTCGTCCGTTTGTTCTAGCTGCTGCGTGATACCATTTCCTGCAGGGTTGGTCAGTCTTGATGATGAGGTAAGCATATCCTCTCCTCAGCTATAATAAGGCTAACGTGATTTGCTAAATATTAGAGCTAATGATCAGCCCGCCTGTGACAGCGGTGTATTTAGCATGCTAGCTAAGTTATTAGCTTGCTAGTGTGGCACACTTTCAGAATGCAAATCAGTGCAGTTAGGTGTCAATCTGTGCTAATAAGACCGTGTGATGCGAGATGGTCAGGTAGATGAGTCATTGTGAGAGCTGATAACTCAAAATATATTCTAGCTACTTTTGTCAATCACAAAACACGCTTTTAGCTGTTTAGTGTACGTGTAGCTCTTACATATGTGCATATTATCTCGTTTTAGGTGGGACGATGCACTAGGCTTTCTTCACAATCAGGTTTTTATATAAGTCAGGATAATAAAAAGTATAGGTAGTTAGGTAATAAATAAAATATTTATTAGTATTTAAAATAGTTTAGGTTTGATGGTGCTTCAAATGAGAAAAAGAGAAAATATTATTTTATTTTGTGGTGACTTTAAGGCCCAAAGCTTAAAAGACTGAGTAGCATACATCATCAGTTCAGTGACAGTAAGTACAAAACAGAGGTCAGTGCGACACTGGGCGAAAAAATCCAGCATTTAAAAAAAATGTCAATGTTACAGAAAATATAACATTTCAGAAGACACAACCTTTGCTGTACTGTTGTTTTCAGATTGTCATAGTGTCTCGTATTTTCTTATAACTTCGTAGATTTTTTTTTTATTTAGTATGCTTTTTTGTCTGTATTTTCATATTTGTAAAATCTGTGGTTTTTTTTAATTGTGTTTTGTCCAATTTTGTTATGTTTTGTACCTGCAGGGTAACTAACATTTGTATAATAGAGAAACTATAACATTGCAAAAGACTCATTTTTACTTCATGCGTTAAAGAACCTAAATTATGTTGTAGTAAGATCTAATGTACAATGATAGAAAGTATAAAAATGAAGTAAACTAAATGAAAAATGTGAATATAAAAATATACACTGATAAAGTATAAATTTACTGAGTTTTTTTGGAAGTTATAAAACATCTGCATGTAGTACATAACTGTTTATGACACATTACTACATGTATAATAATTAACTATAAACAACAGTGCATATCCTAAACACAAAGCTGTTTTGTAGTCACATTGGAGCAGAGGTTTATTGTAGTTTAACTTTCTGGAGGCTTTCAGAAAGTGCTGAATTCTATCTAAAAGTAATGAAACTGAAATGATAGATTGTCAACAGGAAGTTTCCCATTGGTGTATGAACTGTTTTCCTATTGGTCAGCCTCAGACTGGGAGGGTCTTTCCAGAGGCCAGCACCCAGACAGGAAGGGGGTGGCTGGAAATGTTTTAGTCAGAGACAGGCAGACAGTCTTTACTGTTGTCAAGAGAAAATGTCTGCTCTCTAAATCTGTGGGACATGAAAGAGAGGTAAGAGCTCCCTCTTGTCATTATCTGAACAATGAAGCAGTTTCAAAATTGTATTATTAATACTAGACTACAGAGAGAAGTTTAGTGCCGCATACAGTGAGGGAGGCAGGTTTTCTTGCTCCATTTCCTGACTTGTGCTAAAGGAATTTGCTGCAGTATGCGGTGGTATTGCATGGGCAGTTGCAGAGGAGGCAAAGGAAGAACAACAGCAGTGTTTATAATGAATCTGTGCCCTTGAGTTTTATACTTGCAGAGCATGTTATTTTCTCTCAGTGGAGAAACTTTTGAACTCGTCAATGTATTTATGAGTTTCATGAATCGACCCCCGTTTTTTCTCTCTGCTCAGCAACTTCCTGCGTTATGGCCAATTTAATGTGCAGGTTTGACTCCTGTTTTTGTTTGACTCCTGTCATGGTATGTGTGTGTTTAGTTGCTTTCCTTGTATTCTGTATGGGCTTTGGTGGGTTTTGAATTCAGTCAAATCTGAGTAGCTATTTATGTAATCTGATTACCAAATCCAAACTAGCAGTGTATTAGAAAACAGACTTTACTGGATAAAGTACATCATAATGAAGTGAGTTTGTCATTGATATAAAATATTACAATAACCAAACTTGGCAACAAATGTGTCACAACCAACTTCTTACAATTCTCAGTATTGAAGCTTGGAAAAGTTCATATATTATTACTGAATAATTGATTCCCATGACACCACTTAGCTACACATTCCAACTAACAAAACAGCTGTGGCTCTGTGTACGTCATGTAGCATGATAAGGTTTACCGAGGAAGCATAGACTGGAGAAACGTTGAGTGCTTCTGTGATATAAAGTATTGCTTTTCACTTCACAACTTAGATTATAAATTGTTTAATTTTATAATTGTGTAAAGCATCTTTACAAAATTAGATGATAAAACAGGATTTTGATGTTTAGAGGAAAGAGGAAAATATATCAGGTTTAAGATAAACTGTCTTTTTCCTTCATGGTTACAGTTTCTTAACAAGATGCTTATTTGCAAAAGGTTTTTTTACATTATATGGCATTTCCTTGTGGATCTATAAAGTTTCCAACCACAGTGTTGTGGAGTTTTAGTTTTAATGTTTTAGCACTTGTGTGTAAATTATCAAATAGATTTAGAGCTTTGAGAAATTTACAGGTCTTTCTGGAGTCTTTGTCTTGACATTCTGTGCTGAAAGGTTTTTTTTTTGTTTGTTTTGGTGGCACAGTGTTGCAGTAGTTAGCCATGCTGACATATAGCTGGAGGGTTTGGGTTAAATTTACTTTTCTAAACATGTGCATGTTAGATAAATTCTAATATGGCTGGAAACAAAAACATTATGTGTCCAGTGATTGACTGGTGTGCATTGTCTATCCCTCAGCTAGGACACTTTACCTCCCCACTACCCTCTTAGAATAAATACATGTAGCCATAGGTAGTAATAGTAATTATTTCCAATAAGCAAGCAAATAGTTATTTCTTGGTTTTGTAAATTGTGTCATAAACTTAATGTCAGAACAGAGTGAAAAATGCTGGAGAAATGTTTCTAGAGTTGCTTTAATAATTAATAGTTATTGGAATGGAAGAAACTATAGAATATAAAGAGCTTCTACTACTATAAGCCTCTTGTTGTGAACTGCTAAACAGAGAAAAAAATGTGTTGTAAAGATGAGAAAGCAGATGAAAATATGTCGGCTGAAGACTGAATATCATTATTACAATTATGTTTAACTGGAGGTAGTTTCAGAAATATACGTTTTCTGTTTTCTTTTTATTTCAGGTCATCAAAAAAAGTGCCTTCAAGAAGACAACCCCAGTCTGAAGCTGGTCCATGATCACAGTTGGCCTGCGCTCTCTTTAATGTCACACTTAAGTACCAACACCGTATACCTCAGCTGCAAGCCAGTTTGCACACATCAACCTGAGTTTGAGCCATAATATAAGATGAAAGAGCCGTCAGAGAATAATGACCTGAGAATGTTTAACTAAAGTCTCAAGCCTGTGTTCCCTCACTTGTTTGATCTTCATGGACACTTTCAGTTCGGGAATAGATACACTTGAATTTGAAACTGGTGCAGCAAAAAACATGTCTGCTGTTATTTCCTGCTGATGGATGATTTCTCTGCTCCAGCTAATGGAGGAGTCATTGAGTTGGCTTAAAAGAAGATAGTGTTGCACCTTAAAGATACATGTTTGATTAATTCCTAGCTTTTGCCTATTTTTTATGTCTTTAGACCCTAAAGTTGATTTTAAACATTTATTGTGAGCTTGAAATTCATGGGCATGGCGTTGAATATGGCCACAGTAAGAGACACAAAATGGCTGACGTTGGAAGTCTGTCGCCAGTTCCAGCGAGGAAACTGTTCACGCAGTGATGAGGAATGCAAATTTGCACATCCTCCGAAGAGCTGCCAGGTTGAGAATGGAAGAGTTATTGCCTGCTTTGACTCTCTGAAGGTAAGACATGATATGAAATCTCAGAAAATGTTTTCCTTTTGAAAATATGTCATTTAACCCTTTCACACTGTTAGTGTTAGATGTGACCCGTTTTGAGATTTGGCAGCAGTAAAAATACCCCAAACATTATTCCTTTTGCCTGAAATTTGATTAACATTTCTTTAGTGATCCAAAGTACCTACAAATAAAAATACTTTTAATATTTTAGCATGGGTGCTACAAGTTTTTGTACACTGAGGCTGTTTTGGGTCAAATTTGACCCTTATCTATTGAGAGGGATTTTTAGCTCTATCAGTGTGGATCAAATTAAGGAAAATTGTGGTTTTAAGGAAACTTGAAACTGTGAAACGGGGAAGGGCGTGTTCATGTTGTTACAATTATAACACTGTCGCTAGAACTGTGTGTGTCTTCCCACCATTTTGACCATACTGTGAATGTACAAAATGTGAGCAGTATAGAGGTGGGGAACCTTGACCCTCATCTTGCAAGTTTTCAGTGTGTCCCTGCTCCAACTCATCTGATTCAAATTAACGAGTCACTGTGCAGTATTTGATTGGCTGTTGGATCCATTTGATTTGAATCAGGTGTGTTAGAGCATGGACACGTGGAAAATGTGTAGGAATGCGGCCCTCAAGGACCAGGGTTCCCCACCACAGATCCAATGAAGCAAAGATCTGGACTTTGCTTATTATTATTATTATTATTATTCCTTAGTTAATGGTTTCTCTTCATTGTGTTGTATGTATGTTGTCCTGCAATGAATACATGATTATTGAGTCAGCCAACCAGAGAAAGTGGATTTGCGACCACTATTTTGATAAGATTACTTGTTTTAGTATGTGTGAAGAGCAAAAATGTTTAAATGGGACAGGTCCATCTTTTTTTATATATATATATATATATATAATAAATAAAACTCAAAGTTTTGACACAATTTGAAGATATCGCTTTAAATTGTGATCATTTTTGGGGTGTTTTATTATATCTAATAGAATAAACAGTTAAATCGTAAATATGGAAAATAATTTTTTCTTTTCTTTTCTTTTCTTCTGTATTTGCTTGAAAACCTCATGTCATTTGACTTTTACGTTTTTCCTGAAGGTTTGTTCTGTTGAGCAACATGAGACAGGCCAGTTTCCTCATCCTATCAGATACAATTAAACTGCAGGTTTTTTATTTTCTTTAATATCTTGGAGTAACTGCAGTTAATTTTTGGTATTAGTTTGCAGCAACATCTCTTATGTCTACGCAGCAAGCTTCAACCATAGAGAGGATTTAATGGGATACATATTCTTTCCTTCCTCTAAAAGTGTTAAATAAAGAGATAATCCTGTCTGGATTTAATCTTTCACCTGCCTTAAAAGGAATTCTCAAAGTCCATGTCTGCATTAAGATGCTCAAGCATCCAGGCGCACAGCAAACTACAGTCTCAAAGCCAAGCTTTCAGGTTTGAAAAATGACACCTAATGCAACACTTTTCCAAAAAATATAGTAATACTTATTTCTTTTGATTCACATCACTTAACTGATATAGATTGTTAAGAAAAGAGAGATCTGACCATCAGTTGGATTACAGCAGGTTTATCCTTCTGCGTGCTCAGATGCCTTGTATGGGGTCAGGACTGCCTTAATCCACTCTAACACATTCACTATCACCCCCCAATACAGCTTTACTCCAGGATTATACTCATGTTGATTCATCGTCTTATCTCCTCACTCTTTGTTCTTGCAGAGCTGGTCTATGTCTAAATGGTCAAGAGGCTAAAAGCATCAATGCAAAGTAGCTAACTCTTCAACATGTTCGCCCAAAATGTCATTAGATACATTTTATAGAGCTGCACAGCAGCAGAGGTCTAGATAACTTTGTTAAATCTAATCTGCACCAAATTTAGATTGTTACAAGAAGTAATTTTTAACTTTCTGAGTCATAAGAGGATGTTTATCATATTTGAGTAGGCTCAGGGAACATCTACTAAGACCTTTCTGAAGCAAGGTGGACAGTAAATGAGCTACAGCTACTCCTCTCATATTGACAAATAACTTTTTAAATAGCCTTTTTATAGCAGAATTGTTTCTAGCATAAAAGAAAAACTGTAAGTTTTGGCTATGAAAGCACTTATTTTTCCTTCATTCTATGAAAAAGAAAAAAAAAACTCCATTACTCAGGTACTTTTGCAGTTCAGCATTGACAGCGTTCACCTATAGCATGCTTAGAAACGAGGCATTAACCTCCTATACAGTAGGTCCATATGGCTAGTTGGTGTAGGCAGCACAAATCCTGGCTAATTTACACGTGATTACGCATAGGCTTTACCGATGCTTTTTTTAACTTGTATGTACACATTGACTGTTTTTATCCTTCTACATTTAAGTTTAAATTACAGTCTGTCTTTGCTTTACAACTGACGGTTTGGTCGTGTGATTTGTACAACTCAGGCTTGAAATCAAGACATGGATGAAAACAATGAGAGATGAAGGTCCTTAAGTCAAATTATTAATAATTTGTTAATAGTAAACTTTGTGATACAGAAGACTGTGCTCAAGCTTTGGTATTTTAACTTGTATCTCATGACTTCTGAGAAAGCTGAGAGGCCTTTTGATGCCCAAAACATGCCTGAGCTGCATCCTTACTGCGGTGAAACGGTGAGCACACAGAACTGTTTTGCACCATATCAGAAGTAAAGCTCAGCAATACTGAGCATTCAAAATGGGAATGTTTTGTTTTTTGTTATTTTTTTTATTGAGAAACAATCACCCTCATCCACCAACATCTTTCCAGTAATTTTAACTGAGGTTTTGGGAAAGGTCTGCATCTGATTCCTAAAGTGTTCTTAAACAGGAAGCCTATTTACAGCTGTGTTTTTATGATGATTGCATGAACAAAATAGCATAAGCTTGGGAAAAAAAGCAAAGTTGAGAGAAGTCAAGAATGCTGAGATGAATGTGTAAAAGTGTAATTCTGTTTGCTTCATGGTGGTTTTGCTGTAAACAATAGGTCACAACGATCCTACAAGCTTAAGAAGATTTAAAAAAGTTCCACGAGAATATAAATTAGAAGAAAGAAAATGTGCTAAAAACATGGCTATTGTCATTATACTGTAGGAATACAGACCCACTGTTGCTACAGTTTATAATAACTAAAAGATCCATACCTATGAGCCATGCATTATCAGCGGGTTCTTGTTTAACTTACAAAAACTATTGTTCTGTGACATGTGGCATCATTTACACCTCCTGGGAAGTGGGACACTGCATTAAAACTGTAGTTCTGAGAGATGCAGATGGGTTGTACATTTATGGACTGGTATTGCTCAATTTTATGTTTTAGATATGACAGTGGATCTAAAAAGGGTGCCTTAATGTGCATTCTTGTACAGTCTGTTGTGCTGATTGTGCTGAAGTATCCATTGGCTTCTCCCAGAAGGAGCAGGAATTAATGCTGGCCATCAGTGTTGTGTCATTAGGGTTGTCACTTTGCAACACTATCATTGTGTCTGTACTTAAAGCACATAAACCTGTTAATTAAGCCAAAATATTCTCATGAAAAATGAATAAAATCCCAGTCCTCATAAATAGTGAACTTAACTTGGGAATTTGAAAACGTAAGCGAGGAAGATTGATGCTTAGCTCACAGGAATGGCTTTGGTTGACTCTTACAGCTAGTAGTAATCCTCAAGGTTAACTACCACATTCTTAAAAAAAAAGTAATTCAACACAGGATTCTCACAGCTGGAGGCTCAAGGTCATCTTATAGAACTCTGAAAAGTGAAGCAATAGAACATG
The DNA here is from genome assembly GCF_017639745.1 of Melanotaenia boesemani. NCBI lineage: Eukaryota > Metazoa > Chordata > Actinopteri > Atheriniformes > Melanotaeniidae > Melanotaenia > Melanotaenia boesemani. Next base: position 16,829,388 of record NC_055693.1, read on the forward strand.
AAAAAAGAGATGACGTACATGTTTGTGCCCATAATACAGCGTTGGCAGAGGATGACCTCTGCAGATTAAGAATTTGAAACAGCTTATAGGTTGCAGTTATTCATACTTCTTGTACGTTTCTCTCCTTCATGTTGCAGTATAACCCAGCTCTGCTGGTGTTTTTGACTGTAAATATGAACTTTGATAAAAAAAAAAAAAATAATTTTTAATTCTTTTTGTCTCTGAATTTAGGGAAGATGCTCAAGAGAAAACTGCAAGTATCTCCATCCACCTTCGCACTTAAAAACCCAGTTGGAGATAAATGGGCGTAACAACCTCATCCAGCAGAAGACAGCAGCAGCTGTACTTGCCCAGCAGATGCAGCTCATGATCCCCGGACCCAGTCTTCAGCCTGTGGTAAAGTCCTCATAATGATTTAGGAGGAATTTCTATTTATATTATGTGTTGATTCTTGGCTGTAGTGTAATATTATGTCCTCTCCCCTCATAGCCAACATTTCCCGTTACACAGGGACTTGGCACTAATACTAGTCTTGGGTATGGTTCATACATCGGGCCCTTGAGTCATGGAATGAGCCTCATTCCCTCAGACATCCTTTCCAGTACCCCGGTTCTTGTTCCTGGCAGCCAAGCTGTAACGGTCCAGTGCTCGTCCTCCTCTTCTTCCTCTTCTTCTTCTTCTCCCTCACAGAAGCAGCAGCGTACAGACAAATTGGAGGTATTCATGCACTTGATTGTTGAAAAACAAAATATAAACATAATAAAAGCAATAATAAACTAAACTGTTCTTCTTTCAGGTGTGCCGCGAGTTTCAGCGGGGAAACTGTTCAAGAGGGGAGACAGATTGCCGCTTTGCTCACCCCAGTGACAGCCCAATGATTGACGCCACTGATAACACCGTCACTGTTTGCATGGACTACATCAAGAGCCGCTGCTCCAGGGAGAAGTGCAAGTATTTTCACCCACCTGCACACTTGCAGGCCAAAATCAAATCCAGTCAACAACAAGTCACTCAAACTGGCATGGCAACCCAGGCCACAGCTGCAGCCATGGTAAGACAGAGCCTCATCATTCTGGTGACTCAGTGTTTGGTGTCATTGTGTTTACCATAACTGTGCTGAATGTGGAGCTCTCAATATCTCTTTGTAGCCTTTTGTATAAGATAAAGACTTGGGATATGCTATTAATGTTCTCGGAACATAAGGAACTGAAGAAAATAAGAAAATCATTTGTTTTTTTAATAAAATCACACAGGGTATAGTTTACTGACTCTAGGGGCAGCTGTCAACATTTTGGGGGATTGAGGTATAACTCTCCGCACCAGATTACAGATATCAGTGCCAAGACATTCATTTCCACTCTCCGGTCATTGATTTTTTACAGGAAATCTTTTGTTTTTTCAGACCATAATCAGTATTGCAGATATTCTGGCTTGATGCTGTTGCTCCCCACACAACTGCTTACATGGCACCGACCAACACAAGCACAAACACGATCAGGCAACACAACGCTGAATGCAAATGGAAACCAAATTCCAACATGGAAATCATGGATGAATGAACATAGACTTGATATGTCAACACATCTACCAAACCCTTCACATATAGTACAGACGTTGCATTGCAGTTCACTGATTCTGTGCAACAGTATATCATATAAATCATTATTATAGCGAAGCTTCATGAAACCTAACAGCATGGAAAATCGCAACAGCCACTACAGTAATGCACTTCAAAGCAATGGGAGAATTTCCTCTTCTTTTTTTTTTTTTTTTTTTTTTTTTCAAAAATGGGATTTGGTTTAAATTGCATCATGAATTTATTTTAAACTGACCTTTAAAAAGAAATCATTTTAAAGTTTCATTCTCAATACCACTTTTAACTATACTGTAAAAAGAACAGCAGTAAGTACATTTCAAAGCTATGTTGCTTCTCTTGGTTGCTTCTTTGCCCTCTATAGACCAAAGACATCAGTTTCCACATGCATCATCTGGGATTATTTACGTTTCAGTAGATTGTTCCTGTATTAGATTTGGGTTGTATCTTAAACTGATTGTAGGTATTATATTTTTATGTACAATACAAGTTGGGGAGGCAGCCATTACTCCACCTAATGCTTTGTTGTAAATTTCACAAATGGTCCACATTGTGTGCTTTATGGCATCGAATGCACGTTTTATATGTTGATTTGTGATACTGCTTTGGGCTGCTCTCATAAAACCAAGCCATCTTTCATATAACAGTAAACATTTTCAGCGCTTGCTGTGTATTCCATTGATATCCCTTCTCCAAAGCCATAAAATCTCTATATGTTTTCCAAAATGATATTGTATGCCTAGTTGTGCTGACTTTGCTATGATTTTATTATATTAACAGTCATGATCTCATCTCATGTAATGTTATCAGGAAAATCATTGTACAATTTAAGGGTATATACACAAATGCACATTGTTGCTGTTGATCTAATAGCCAGTCTATCTTTATTTTTTTAACTAACTCAATATTAAATTGTTTATTTAATGTGGTGTTTAATCAGTTATTTTGGTTACTGTGCATGTATATTATGTTTTTTGTGGTATACTACATTCAGATTATTTTCTTTATGTTTTCCCCCTCTCACCTATCCACAACGCTGTCCTCCATGATGCACCTCTGCTTGCTGTTACCTGTATGTTAATGCGCTTGAACCCCATTGGCCCACTGCCATCATGTGCTCGCTGCCTGCTATTAAAAGACTCAGTCGACTGCCAAAGCAATGAAGCGACCCCTCGAGGCAACTGTAGACCTGGTATTTTCACCTTTTGCTTTGCATGTAGCTTTTACTTGTACTATAATAACTTTTAATTTTTGTCATTGTGGTTTAACACCTCTTTAAGTCTCAGTCCTTGTGTGCACAGTCATCATCAGTATGTGTAATTGCTTAAATTGTCTAATGTTTTTGCATTCTGGTTAATACATTAATCCAACCATATTGGTTTGCTACAACTGTATTAAAAAGTGTGCACAAATCTGAACAGAAGTAATAATAGGAGGTTTCATATTTCTTCTCGTCATTTTTCAGGCCTTTCCACACAGTGTCCTGCAGCCTTTACCAAAGAGACCAGCTCTAGAGAAGAGCAGCTGGGCCAGTTCGCTCCTTACTCCCAGTTTATTGCACTACCAACAGGCTTTGGCCAACACACAACTACAACAGCCCACTGCAGCATTTTATCCCACAGGTGAGCTTCTAAGCCAAGACAGTAATCCAACTTTTCATTTTCTATTTCATGTTCATCCCTTATCTTTCTCAGTTCACACAAAATTTGTGTGGAAAGTGGAACAAATCGAGCCTTCAAGCTAACAAGTTTGCTGAACAGCATTAGAAAATGTAAGCTGCATTAGCTGCACAGCGTTGTAACACTTTACCAGTTGTTGTTTGATACAGTACTGCCGTAAATTAAAGTAATCCACAAACTTTCAAACTCATTTAATGTCATGAGCGTATGAACACTTCTGCATTTGTACTTGCAGAACATTGGTGAGCTGTGCTTGTGGCTGAGACATTTTTGTGTGTTTGCACAACTAAAGGTCTGCTCATGTGTTAACCAGTTTGATATTTATCTGACATACTAAAATGCCTTCTCTCTTTCTATGTCATAATCACGCAGGTTCTCTCTTGTGCATGACTCCTGCTAACAGTGTGGGTAGGTCCATTCCTTGTGTTCTTCAAACAGTGTCTCTTATTTTCAACAGATAACATATACCTCTATCTAAATCTGATACTTGTTATTCCAGCACTGGAAAACACCTGAATGAATCAGGAGTTACGATGATCAGAGTAGAGCATTTTACCTTTTCCTGCGCATTTGAGTGCTTTTCTGATCACAATGCCTTGTGTATACAACTTCTGCTAACATACTCTAGTTGCCATAGAAATCTCAACACTTGGGTGGATTCTGTTTGTAGATTTGCCATGTGCCATTAGGAAGGATTAGGAAATTTGGTCAGCATCCCTGAGATCAATTTTTTTTTTTTTTTTACATTAATAAAACAATTCCATCAAATGTGAATGTTCCAAAAGTAAATGTCAGAAAATAAATATTTATTTGGTGGCACTGATAAATATTTATACCCATTGGGATGTCAAATTATGGACAGATTTCCTAATTTCTCTTCTTATCAGTCCTACTTTTATGTTGTTCCCCTGCTGTCTCGCTTTGCTGTGCGATCACATGCCATCTGCTGGTCTAACCCAATGATGGCTTGCTGCTACTGTCATTTTGTATTTGCCTGGCAAGAGAGAGAGAGAGAGAGAGAGAAAAAAACATTGCTATGGTTACCATAATGCTCCACCTCCCTTTTCATTGCTTCCATGGTTCCCCTCCTGAAAAAGTCCCCATGATGTACAGTGCTACGCCTGCTACTGTCTCTGCAGCAACTACTCCCGCCACAAGTGTCCCCTACGCAGCAACAGCACCAGCCAATCAGGTTTGCTCCTTTTTACAGCTTTCTGTCGTAAATCCTTGAGCTTTGAATAAGTGCTTCATCTTTAAATCAGGGGAGTTGCTCCGTCAGCATAGAGGTGCTCTGCTTGCATTGCCATCATAAAGCTTCGTGTACCTGTAGACCTTCAGCAGAACTGCTAAGCTGCATCTCATCTCTTTCCCTTATTACAAGCGACACTTAAGAATTCCTCCACCTTCAAATAGTGGTGTTGTATTTATTCTTTATTGCATGTTTTATGCTTTGATAAATGTCAGTGTCTTTTTCAAACAAAATGTTAGAATAGGATTCCACCATAAAGTGTATATTAAGTGGTACATGTTTTTTTGTGCATATGTCTGTGTGTATTGCATTTTGCTTTGAGATTTTGTAATATTTTCACATTTATATTAGGTTTTCTCCAACTAAAACATTTGATATCATCATTATACGCTAGTATCTTAATCTTTGCTTATTTAGTTCCCATCTTTACTCAAAACGTTTTAAATACATGTACATTAGAATCATTTACAAGACTCTAAAAAATATTATATTTAAATAAATTCATTAAAAACAAGAGTGGTGTAATGTAATGATGCAATCATTAGTTTTAAAAAAGGTTAAACTCAAGACAAATATTAGACATTTATGGTTATTTAATTTAATTAGTTTAACTGTTTGCTCTTTTTAAAGGGCAATAAGGTTGTGGTTGTGATTACTCTGTTTTTCGCTGATCATGTGAAGATATTTTGACACTTTCATCGGAACCTTGTTGCACACCAAACAAATGGACCGAGACTCCTTGAATAGACCGACCAGATAGATAGACAGGTAAACAGACAGGCAGACAGACAAGCTATTCACATGCATACAAAGTGCTGCTCATACAACAGCAAATGCCAACATGTTGCCTCAGCGTGGTGCTGTAGGTGAATATAGCACATACTCAATCAAAAGTTGGAATTTAGGGCGATTGATGGCTTGGAGGTAAAAGTCTGCTTGTCTTTGCTTCACGAGCTAAACAAGCTCAAAACTCTTCCCATCATCTGTGCTGGCATTTATCCTGATATACAGCATTTTGATGTTTATTAGTTCTGTTAACAAAATATACTTTAGAGAAGCTTTCCAATAAGGGTGTGACCTCATTCATATGTGTTTTGTTTACCAAGCATCTGTTGGTTTCATATATTTATCAGTTTACCAGACAATCTGAACACAATCTATATCTCAAGGAGCTTTGCTGAAACAAACAGGAGTTTAATGCTTGTTGTGTGAAACTACTCAGTTACTGTTTTTCTTCTTAAACAGATCATCCTCAAGTAACCATCAGAAACAGAAGTCAGTGCCATGTTGCTGCTGATGAAGTTCCCCAACAGCCTCTCTGTAAATATTCTATTAACGTCACACTCAGTGTACAACAAGCTGCATGCTCTTAGGATTACTAAAGAAAAGCCTGCAGACACTAATTTGATATATGATGATCAGTTCTATTCATGAGGACTCCCTTAGAGCATCACAGAAGATTTGGTGTATGTACACACTTTTACACCTGTTTAACATCCATGTGCATGACAGTACATGTTAATGTCAGGTGTAAAGGGGTCCTTTATATTGAAGATTGTTACTGTTTTATCATCACTATACAGAACTTTTCTTTCCTTCTTGAATGTTTTATTTAAACTAAAAAAACATTTTTGTTTGTTAACGATTGTCTATCTAGTACCAGATTGAATTATTTAAAACAAAGCACTTATTTAAACTCTACACTTCATATTATTAAATGTAATTTGACAGCAGGTTTATGGACATCCCTTTAAGATGCTCTCAGAGACGTCCATCTCTCTACTTGTCCTGGTTTTCCACATAGAACTGGATCAGTGCTCCACCTCCTGGTGTGCCTTTGCATTGCATATACAGGTTGTTCTGAGAGAAAATGCTGTATAATCAGTCAGTTTCAGATACACCTTCTAAATTGGTTAGTCAAAGAAACACAGTTCATATTGTTAACAATGATTATTATAAACTTACTAGCAAATCTGTAAGTAGTTTTAACCTGTTCACCTTGGTATAACAAATCAGATACAGTATAGCAAACCATGTTTATAGGAAGAGTCTCTATAGGCATTAAAGCTAATTCATTAAAAGGGTGTGGAATTACTACTGCTTATGTTCACACTAAACTTGTTGTGATGCTGTAAAAGTTGAGTATTGTGTGAACTTAATATTACAGTCGGACGTCAGAACTGTATTATTTGAATGTTACAAGTGCCTAAAGAACTGTACATGCAAAGACATCTACGCATATTTAAAAGGCTTTGTGTGGACATCACTTACTTAAATCTACTTCTTTAGTCACAGACATCAGAAATAAATGTACAAGTTTTGCGATGCCATGTCAGTGCATTAGTATTTTGTGCACACCTGATCAGATTTAGTCTCGCAGTTAATTTTTCACTGATGTTAGGATGTGTATGTGTGTACTATATATAAGAATTAATATTGGGTTTTTATGTTATTTTGCTTCACTTTTAAGATGATAAAGTAGTTTACAGCAATGTAAAGTACTTTTTGTGGTATGGTAGACTTTGAGGAGGTAAACATTTTTAGTACAAAGTAGTTATGTGTGGTTGATCCCACATTATGCAAGTATTCATCTTTGTTTGAAATTTACAGCATATATAATGAGCATTGTATCTGTTCAAGAGAATGATCACTCTCATGTATAATGTTTTATAAATGTGTCCCTTTTAAATTTTAGCTCTTTATTTTACAAACTCTTTGTACCAATATCAAGTTTTTCTTCAACATAGAGGTTTTGCATTTCTTTACTTTTTCATTCTGTTTTTTTCCTTATGAATGGTTTTACACTTTATTCATAGAATATTAATATGAGTACACTTGCATATTTGACTAGTTTAGAACACTTTTAAAATGCATTCTTCTTATAGTTTATGATGAATGTAATTTATTAAACTGACTTTAGCTCTTCTGAGTTCCTCAAAGGACCTTGATCTATTACATTAGCCTATGAGAAGCCGTTTCGTGTCCAGGAATTGAATGTTGGGGAGAAGAGAAGCTGAAGGCTTTTCATCCTCGTCACTGCCTTGATACCTGTAAGGGAGAATGCAAGTTTTGTTTAAGCAAGGCCATAGAAGTTTTTTTTTTCTCATGTGAAGAAGTGCGTTGTGCAGCCACATTGTTTAAAAAAGTAATGCTGTAGCAGTTTGTCATTAAATGAGTCTGATTAGCAGCTGAGGCAATTTGAAAATCCAGAGACTTTTTTTCTTTTTTTAGGTAATGAAATTGTTGTCTTTTCCCACAGTAGAAAACTTATAGTGGACATGTTTGCTTTATTATAGTATGTATACAGCAGCATAAATTTACAGTATGTTTGAGGTTAGCCATTGATTCAGCAGCTGTTTCAAAGTTAATTTGGTTTTTTAACATTATTGCTTTAACGTTTGGCTTTTCTAAGTTGTATTATTTAATTTCCCTACGAATCCAAGGCTTTTTTCTGAATGTTTGTGTCACCTATTTTGGTTTGATTTTGGATTCTCCATTCAGAAAAATGTGGACAGGAAGAATGTTTGGTCTGACTCACTGATGGAAATATTTCTCCTTAGCACTTTCTCAACAGTCAGATGACTGAGAAAACTTTTTTTTCTTCTTTTTTTGTAAACTCTGCCTTAAATTTGAACTATCCCTAAGTTTGTATGGGTCCAGCTATTATGAATTCCACAACGTTTTTACAACTTTTCTCTTAAATGCTAAATAAATTTTAAGTTCAGCCCCATAGTTACAGATTGTTAAACAAATGCAAACACCAAAATGCTTTATGTTGATCAGACTGGCCAGCTTTTCCACTTAATATGATTGTGACCAAGTCAAATTAAGCTGCCGTGCAGGTTCCATCCTGGCATCAAATTCCTATTTTTTAAGTTTTTTGTTTGTTTGTTGTTTTCTTCTTCTTCTTCTTCTTCTTTTTGTGCTGAATCCAACATTTCATGGTGAACAGTTTTGTTCCTGTCAATTCTAAATTGTGGAAAATCTGATATATTGCAAATAAATTAATAAACGTCTTGTTAATGCAATGTTGTGAGCTCCATTTTCTTTCTTTTTTCTTTTTTCTTTTTTTAATGTACTATTTGTGCTGTTGTCTTCCGATGGTGAAATATATTGTTTGTGTAGACAGCTGCCTCAGTTCTAAGTTAGTTATCAGCTATTAATTGATAATATAGTAACAAATATTCAAAATATATTTTTATCTCGTGCATTCTGATGTTTTAAGAGAGTTGTGTTTTATTATAGCTAAAAATCACTACAAAGTAATTAACATCCATCTGCCAGGGAGATGTAATGTGTTTGCATTGCAGCATGTATTTTGAGGGATCGATGAGTGATTTTCGATCTCTCGTGATTATGGAGTTAAGCAGCTTTCAAACAACATTCTCAAATTTAGCCGGCGGCTACAAAATGCAGCGTTACCATAGCAACAGCATCCGGCGCATTTTCCTCCTCTTGGATACACATCCTCGAGCCGCCTTTATGATTGGACGAGCTCTCTTTGGATGTCACTGGGGCAACCGAATGATGGGAATTTTAACACATGAACGGAAATGTCACCTCTGAATTTTACTGGCTCCCTCAGTGTGGCTCCTATTCAACCACGAGTGAGGTGTACAACGCACGAAGACGGCCATTGGACTGTTTGTGTGTCCATCCGATGAGGGAGGACCACTTTTTTTTCCCCAGTAGTCTTTTTTTTTTTTTTTCCCCTGCTTTGGTACGGGAGCCGAGCGGGGACCGGCTTGTTACGCAGCGGCCGTGGGTCTCCACCCGAGAGTATGGCGGCTGGAATTGCACTGGACAGCGGGGGAGAAACGGAGACATGCCAGAGATGGTGAAAAAGAAACAAAGAGATGCAAGTTCTTTAATTCAATGTCGCTGTAGGTTTAGTTCGTGCTGTTATTTTTCTTGGTCGGGGTGCAGCTTGAAAGATTGCGCCCGCAGTTCATTCTCGGGCTACAAAGCCAGCGTTTTTCCAGCGTCCTCGATGGAGCAAGTTTGTTTTTTTATGATGCATAGAGACGGGTGAGCCAGGCAGATGAAACCCCGCACGGTCCTCTTCATCGGGCGATATTTTCTTCCTCCCTGTGCACATTTCTGGACAACTGCAGTCCTCGGATGCTCGTGTAGCTGTCAGTGTCTGGCCTGCAATGGGGAATTTCTACAATGAAATCCATCTTGGGGCTCCGAGTCTTTGTGCTCTGCCATAGCTGAGCAACGGCGAGCAAAGATAGTGTTATTGACAACTCGTTCAAAATGGGACACGAATGGTGAATGTGATACGTGCGGGAGCATTTTGAATTCATTTCAATGACGCGCGGAGTTTGATACCTTACGACTTTATTAAATCCACAATGCGCGAGTATAAAGTGGTGGTCCTGGGCAGCGGTGGGGTCGGGAAATCCGCCCTCACTGTGCAGTTTGTCACCGGGACGTTTATTGAGAAGTACGACCCCACCATAGAGGATTTTTACCGCAAAGAGATCGAGGTGGACTCTTCGCCATCTGTGCTGGAGATCCTTGACACCGCTGGTACCGAGCAGTTCGCCTCCATGCGGGACCTGTACATCAAAAACGGTCAAGGATTCATATTGGTCTACAGCCTCGTCAACCAGCAAAGCTTCCAGGACATAAAGCCGATGAGAGATCAGATCATAAGAGTGAAAAGGTTGGTGAATTGCAGCACAACAGAACAGTTGTGTTCATAATTTTAATTGTGAATGTTGAATATAATTTGTCACATATCATGGCCTTATGAGGGCCCTGTAGTTTCAGGATGGGTTTAGGCCTGGTCTGGTGCTTGGATGAAGATGCTCCACATCTTCAAGACAGGTTACAAAACACCACATACTTTTTTCTGTTTCTCACCTACAGCTGATTTAGCCAGGAAAATTCCCTCACACTGTTGTCTTTGCCAAACATGAAGTGTGTTAAGTTCTCAAGACTTTTTATGTTTAACTTTAGACAACAGTGCTGATCCAAAAGACAGTACTAAATATTGTTTGTGATGTGCTAGGCAGCTTTTGTGTGAGTCTGAACGTCCACGTTGCCGGATGCTGCAACCCCTATGAAATACTCTGCCGGGAATACCCAAGATTCACTGCAACAGAAGCTCTGCAGAGAGCTTTACAGAAGCATGCCATTCAGCGGTGAACTGTTGAGGAAAGTGCATGCTATAGTGTTCCGCAAAGGAAAGCCCATGTTTTTTATTTACAAGCTGCACAATCTCCAGGAAGAGCAGCACAGTTGAAAGTGAAGTGTCTCTGGCACTGTTACACAGATTATCCAGATATGAGGTCACCAGAGTGAGCTGCTTACTGATGTCTGCTAGATGATGGTGTTATTGTTGCTCCTAACCAACCTAGACCCATGCATTGCATAGACATAGTCCATTGTATGCTCACTTACTGACACTGCATGATGTAATAAAACCAACTGAGAGCTTATATGTGCAGTGTCATAGATGCAGCTGCTCAAATAATCATTGATGGATCTGTTAGATCAAGTTTGTGCCAGTGTGTTGGCCGCATGCACTGAGCTGTGACTTTGTGGGCTCATCAGTCACTGTAGGTGTCAGCAGATGTATTACAGCCAGTCAAAGTAGTTCAAATCAGACGCTTACAGCTCATACTATTTACTTGTAACACTAATTGCTTAGTGTATGGAGAGCGCTGCCAAATCGTGGTTTGGGATTGTGTTTTTGGTGTCTATTGTGATGCTTCTGCCAAAATCTTATCCATTCTGCCTCCCTAACATGAAGCAAAACAAACAAGCTTTGAGCTTCTGTTACTTAATTTGATTTGGACTTTAGCAACTGTACACCCAAAACAATTCTGTCATTACGTTGCCCTCCTTGAAAGAATGGGGTTAGCATGTTTCCCCAACATGTGAGTTGGAAATGGGAAGAGGTATGTTCAGTCTGCAGCATGTGAGTGTGTGTTTAAGTGTAAATGTGTACGTGCATGCTCACACAGCAGATGCAGCTAGGCTGTTATGTGATTTCACACCTCACACTGAGTTTGGTGCTATCTTCAAATATCACAGTAGAATTTATTTTCTGGAGCAAAAACATCACACTCCACACATTCTTCCCACACAACAGTTCATTTCAGACCCCCATGCTTTATCGAGGCTTAGACAGTAAAACTTAAATATTTTTTTCTTTTGAAAAATTTCAGGTCATGTTTAGTCTTTCCTGCAGTTATTAAGCTTTGACCCACATTCTGCATGATATTCTCTTTGAGCTGAGATTGTTTATTGCAGCAGTATACATAGTTTCTGTTCAGCTGTGCAGAAAGAATTAGCAAAATGAGGTTTACAGACAACAGCATCTGTCTCAACATGATGCAGTTTAGAATCGGGAAGGACTTACCGGACTTTTATCTTTTTTATTTATTTTTTTACTTTCCTTTACAGATTGCTTTTACAGATTTTAAAAACATAGAAACAGGTTTATTAAAAGCTTGACTATAGTTTTATATGGCAAATTCTTGTCCTGGGAATCTGCTTTTTATTTAAAATATATAGTTCATGAGGGACCTTATCTAACTACAAGAAATGCATTTATGTTTTTGCAGCACTTTGGACAGTCTTTCACTTTAAATCACTCACATCAGGGCTATGTGGGAACAAAAAGAAGTGTCCCATTATTGAAAGGCAAAGGTGAATTGAAGTATTATATACATTGTTTTAAAGCCTGATTAGTCACCTTTACAACAAGGTATAACGTACAAGGTTCATCCTTCTGTGGAATGAGAAACATGGCTAAATGTGTGATAAATGCCCCCCAAAATGTGCAAAAAACCACCTGCAATTTTCTCCACTCACACAACTGGAGGGGGTTGCTACCTAAACGTTTCACTGTGTTGTTCATTCACTGCACAATCCTTACAAGTTATACCTTACTGTAATGTTTACTAAACTGGCTTTATAACAGCGTGTCATACAACAACAGTTGGCAATTATTAAAGGGGTAAAAAAAATTAACAAAACCCAAATGTCCTTACTTTTGGTGCTATGTTTAGTCAGATAGCCCAACAATAAGAGTGGTGAAAGATGTGAAACAATAAGAAACATAAAAGCATGTCAACAAACTGCAGAACTGAGCTGAGATGTTGTAGCATTGATATTTTTTTCATGAGTGTTGACATATACTTTTGAAAAAAGTTCATTGAATTGTTATCTCATTAAAAAAGAAAAGCAAAAAGAACAGGAAATGTCAGACTCAAAGTCCCCCAAACAGCGCTGCGTTGTTTGGTCACAGCATCAAACCTGCCCTAAATTATGTAAAAAGTTATAAAAACGTGGTAGATTATAGTGAAAAACTGTTACAACGGGTGGGAGAAAATGCAAGAGAAAATGAAATGCTGCTCAAACAAATAAATCGAGTTGTCTCATTAATGGGGAGTACAGGACTCCCAGCTGGTAAATCTGTACAAAAATAATGAAGCTCTCAAACTCTTGCTTGATTTAAAAGCAAATTCATTCATTTATTAGACCTTAAGGGCAAATTACACCATGTCTTGGATGTACGTAGAGAAAAACTTCCCCACAGGAGATGAAAACTTCAGTGTAGCAAAACAAACACCCGCCACTATCTGACTTGGAGAAAACATTTATATACAACCAACCACATTCTCCAAATATCACAGACACATAAATGCCACACATATTTAAAATAATTGCAATCTCCATTGCATGAAATCAAAGTGACTCTAGTACAAAACAGTAAACCCTGCATTATAGAGGACTAGAAAACAGCACTAACTATATGCAAAGCATTCCTTTACACCAATTTCTAGAAATTGACTTTCTTTGTTTTTGAGACTGAGGAAGAAAACATGTGAACAATGTAACATGTATCAGCATCAGTGCTACAATTGTTTGAGTTATAATGAAAACAACAAAAACAGTGAGTCTGATTAACAAACAACGTTACGTAGCTTTTCCTTGTAGCTGGAAGTAGCTAATGATATCTGTCCTGAGATGCAACAAGTTCTGGCCTGTTCCCAGCTGGTGAAAGAGAACTGTGGGAAATGTTGGAAATTCCCAGCAGTGGTAGGGAAACACAAAGACATGAAAAAGAGACACTCTGAAAATTGTGGGAAATGAGTGAAGTAATCAGACACAGGGGATTTTTTTCCTTTTACATCCCGCAGCCGGAGACTGCTGTAATGGTTTCTGGTGGCAGTGTTAAGATTTTTCTCTCCAGCTGTATGAGAAGTGACTGTGAGTAAGCCTCAGCGGTGGGATTGTTCTTGTATTTTGCCCCTTTGTCACTCCTCACTGCCAAAACACTGATGACCCGTCACGACCAAATTGGCATTGGCTCAGGTCAGAGGCGCTGTTGTGTGTCGCTCTCACTCTGAACCCTGTCAGCATCTATCAGTGCCTGCTGATAGCAGCACGGTAAAGCTTGTGATTACACCCTGGACGACCTGTGTCCTCCAGGGACCTCATTGCTCCTCACTTCAGCTGCAGCGATACGTTCTGATTGGTGGCTTAACAGGCCGTAGTCGAAGACAGCGTGGAAGACAGAGGTGAAACAAGGTACTATAATAAACTATGCTGTTAGCGCTGCTGTTCTGCAGTCATGCTGCTGCAGCTGGAGCATCTGCAAATGACTGTTCTGTCCTCTTTGCACGATTGTGCATTACTCTGTGTATTTTCTCATTTTAATAATGTGCCAAGGAATGCAAACTATGATGATGTTTTTTCAGAGCTTGTTCATGTGACAAGTTGTTGAAAGGATTAAGAGTGGAAAGAGCAGCAGTTGCTGTCTTTGTCTTTTGTGCCAACTGAACGAACAAGCAGAGCTAAAGGTCAGTAATGATTACTTAACAGTTGACCTGGTATTTAGACACTGTGTCAAAGGCCCACTAGCAGTGGGTTGTTGCTCAAACCCCGCTCTGAAATATTTCTTTCAAACATCAACAAGTATTTTTCCACTCCCCATCGAGTCACTACTTCAGCAAACAAGAGTGTAAACACACGTTAAGGGTGTGAGCAAATAACAGTTTAGCAATATACAGTATGTAGCACAACTGTAGAGATGATAATGTTTACCACTTGAAATTAATATTGATCACGATTTTCCACATCACAAACCATCCTGATGATGGTCTGTTGATTTTTTTTTCCCCACTATCACCTTAGTGAGGCTGGGATTTGTGGGAATATTAAATCTGCTCCAGACGTTCATATACTGCTAAGAATATATGAAACATCATTTCTCAACATCAACTTCAGCATGCTACTACTTACACTGGACATTGTGAGTAAGTCTGTTTTGCACAAGCTTGGCACTTGTTGCTGCAGGCTCTTGTCTTGTTTAGGATTGGCTCATTGGGTAGCTATAACAAGCACGTTAGTAAAAAGTTATGTTACTCATCCAAACCAGTGAACTTTGATAAGTAAGAATATTCAACTGAAAGTAGCCATAACGAATTAAGCAGCACAGATAAAACAGCTCAAAAGAAGGTTTATCATCCAGTTGCACACAACTGAACCATACTCGGTAACCATAAAAGACCGTTTCGGTAGGAAATGTAAACATCCCTCGCTCTCAGCTGCCTGGGGCCACAACACAGCAGGGGATGAACAGCCAGGCCAGCAGCAGGCTGACACATTCTCCAGCACGCTGACGCTCTGTGTTATATCATATGGTACATTACATTACAGCTCATACTGTTTCCCTCACCACATGGATGGTCCCCAAACCTTCAAAGGAGAATGCAAACCTCCAGGGGGAAATGATTCTTCTCAGTAATAATAGTTGTGCTTTATGAACCATCTCGGGCTTTTCTGCACTTAAACTTCTGCGGATTAAAGCTAAAGGTAGAGATAATGTCATAAACTGTATGTTTCTGTTTATTTTGTATTTATTTGGTTGGTATTTAAAGGTGCTCCATTAATTTATTAGTGCTCCGTTTAAAGAGTTTTTAAACCCCAAGTAGGGACCCCACCTCAGTAATCCTGAAAACACTTCCATTAATGACATTATACTAATCTCTACAAAAAGGTGTTCTTACGAATATAATATGCAGAATCTGGGGAAAAGGGATAATGTTTGGCCCTAGCAGCTTTCTGTTCTGTTTCCGTTAAGAGTTTACTTCTGTATTTATCATCACATTGACACAGGCTTTGTTTGTGTGCATATATACAACATGTGTTGGCCAAAACTTAAAAACCAACTAATCAAACTTTTCTTTTTATTAGTTTTTTTTATGTTTTTTATTTGCATTTAAACAATAACTTATCTGTCCAGATGTTCATGGAATAAAACATTATGGCCCAGATATTTGTTACCAGGCCTAAAACATTGGCCACTTCTCCCAGAGGCTAAGGTCATCAGATAATATGTAATTTGTCTCGTTTTTAAAATTGGCAGAGTACTCCTTTAACTAAAATGTTTTGTCAAACATACAATCTATATGCAGAATCCCTAGACCAGAGTCAATATATTTGCTTCCACAAGCTGTCTGGGTTTCATGTGTAGTTCATTTGTTGTCTGATTGGTATTGATCAATTACATTTGAGCAGGGGGTTAATTACATGCAGGAAAACACAAACACTTGAGAAGAGAACTAGTGGAGATGAAAATTTAGTGTTGTTGAATGTTTGTGCTGTAACATAATAACTGGTGCTTAAAAGAAAAAGTAGCGGCCTTGTGTATCAGCAAAGAATCCCATATGGAGTGACGTCACTTATTTACATTGTGCCGTGTAAATAACTGACTGTGCAAGATGACAGTTTAAACAGAGGAGGTCAGAGTCAACTCCATGAGTGCACAGAGGTCCTGCAGCTGCAAAACAAGCCAAATCTTCATCCCTTCATCACCCTGCTAGGCATTTTGTACGAGGTGTTTGTGCTGAAATGCTGTTTGGTGTTCATCGGATGTACTGTAATGCTGTATATTATGATTATTAAAGTTTAGTTTGTTCAGGTGCAGCTTTGCTAACAAAACTGTGCTTCCATGTTATTTATAAGAGAAGAAGCTTTCTTTGTTGAGTGTTTTACTAAGTTAAAGTTGTGAACCTTAATGGGAAAATTGAGGCCTTTAAAGTCTGAGATGTAGCTCTTGGAGGTTTTTGTCGTTTCTCTAAGGATTGGGTGACCTTAGACTGAACTTCCTGGGATGTTACATTCCTGAGAAAAATAACAAATGTCTTGAATTGGACTCAAGTCAAAATTAACTCACAAATTTGATGATTTCAAATCCTTACCTTGAATTTGTTTTTAACATGTTATCAATTGAAACTTTTCTTGAAGTTAGGCCAAGCCTTGACTCAGATGCATTAAATCCAGTCCAAGGATTAAAAAAAGGTAACACATCAATTCATCTCCTCAGTCAGCTGATAGCAATTCAGTTCACATTTCTCAGACCCACAACACCATCTAAACTTTTTTTTTAATTTATGTCCTGTACCCATGTTTTACTTAAAAGGAGTATATTACTCTGCTGTTACAAGTGAACATCATTTGAACATCATTTTATTTAAATAATGACCTATTTAGGACTCAAAACTCAAACATTTTTGACATGTGGCTTTGGTCTCTCTGGTCCTAACAAGACTTTGTTTGGGAATTGTAAAAAAGTTCTTCTATTTTTCCACCTATGGACATGTATGTTATTTGTGCATCAATTGGTGACCCCAGAAGACCTAAAACATTGGCAAACATCCCCCAGAGACAAAGTCTCAAAGCAGTCTTGATCTCGCAGCTTGGTTGGTGATAGATATGTCAGCTGACTATAAAGATTCAGTATTATAAAGTGAAGCGGACTCTCATGGATAATAACAATGAAATGGATCATGAAAACGATGAGGCAACAAAGCTGTCAGGGTACAACATTTTAATAGGTTTTTATAAAATCCCCAATCATACATGGAGTCAATATACAGTATATCTCTGCAATCACCATAAAATTCCCTGAGGAGGGAAAACAGGCAGCTGTAAAAATGTTTTATGCATTCTAAGAAAAATGGGTAAAGTCTGCAAATTCATCAGTATATGCTCAGAGGTATGTTGGTCCAAAAACTGAATCTTTTCATCTCTTCTCAACTGTGGACCAGTAAGATGGCCAAAGCTACGCAGTCATGTAAAAAGTACAACCACTTTCAATTTGAAGGTTTTATGTTATGGGAACTTTAGTAAAAATAATCTGGTGCTTTACAGGCATTGTTGTGTGCTCAACTGTTTGAAGGTCGTCCCACAACATTTCAATCACGTTGAGGTCTGGATTTGGTTCATTGCATTGTAGACTTGCTGCTGGGGATAGTTGTCCCATTGCTTAAAATAATTCCTACTAAGTTCTAGCTGTCAAGCCCAAATTACCATCCTTCCACCACCATGCTTAACAGTTGATATGAGTGTTTGTGTGGACATGTTTTTGTCTGGCCACTTTATTATGGTCAAACATCCCCATTTTGGTCTTGTCTATCCAAAGAACACTTTCAGAAGTCTTGTGGTTGGTTCATTTGCAGCTTTATTAGCCTTGGCTGTGCTTTCATGTTCTTTTTAGCCAGAAGAAGCTTTTCATGACAGCTCTTTCAAACAAGGTATACTTTTTTCAGTCTTTTTCTAACTGTAGGCAAGGCAGTTTATTTGTATAGCACATTTCATATACAGGATAATTGAAAGTGCTTTACATAAAACAAAGGCATTACAGATATTTAGAAATAGTAAAAGGCATCAATACATAATCACAATAAAATAATAAATTACATTAAAATGATTAAAAGCAAGATAAATTTAAAAAGTTAACATGCAGATTTCATGCATAGGCGCATGAGAAAAGAAATGTTTTTAACCTGGATTTAAAAATGTCTACATTTGGTGAAAGTTTAATCTCCACTGGCAGTTTGTTCCACTTGTTTGCAGCAAAACAGCTAAAACGCTGCTTCTCCGTGTTTAGTCTGGACTCTGGTATGGACTAGTTGACCAGAGTCAAATCACAGATGTATTCTGGGCCTAAACCATTCTGGAATTTGTAAACAATCAGAAGGGTTTTAATATCTATTCTGTGACTGACAGGAAGCCAGTGTAAAGATTTCAAAACTGGTGTGATGTGTTCAGATCTCTTAGTCCTGGTTAAAACTCCAGCAGCAGCGTTCTGGATGAGCTGCAGATGTTTAATGCTCTTTTTAGGAAGTCCTGTTAAAAGACCATTACAGTAATCCAGCCTATTGGAGATGAATGCATGGATGAGTTTTCTTGGTCTTTCTGGGAGACTAAACTTTTAATTCTGCTGATGTTTCTGAGCTGGTAAAAAGCTTCTTAGCGACAGCTTTGACATAGCTGCTGAAAGTCAGGTCTGAGTCTATCAACACTCCAAGGTCACGAACTTGGTCGGTGATTTTAAGAGCCCGAGTCTCCAGGTCTTTATCAATGCTGACCCTCTTCTCTTTGCTACCAAACAGAACAATCTCAGTTTTGTCTTCATTTAATTGTAGAAAATTATCCCTCATCCAGGTGTTTATTTCCTCCAGACACTGACACAATAAGTCTATTGGGCTGCAGTCGTCTGGTGACTGAGACACATACACTTGTGTATCATCTGCATAACTTTGATAATCAATGCTATAGTTCTGTAATATTTGACCCAAAGGGAGCATATACAAGTTGAACAGAAGAGGTCCAAGGACTGACCCCTGGGGGACTCCACAAGTCATGGCCACTCGCTCGGATTCATAGCTGCCGATCGTAACAAAATAACTCCGGCCTTCTAAACAGGACCTGAACCAGTTAAGGACCGCTCCAGAAAGTCCAACCCAGTTTTCCAGCCTGTGCAATAGCATTCTGTGATCTACAGTATTAAACGCAGCACTGAGATCCAGCAGAACCAGGACTGATACTTGACCAGAATCGGTATTCAACCTAATGTCATTTAACACTTTGACCAGAGCTGTTTCAGTGCTGTGATGAGGTCGGAAGTCGGACTGAAATTTATCAAGATTTCCACTTTCATTTAAAAAGTCATTAAGCTGGTGAAAAACAACTTTCTCAGTAATCTTGGAAATAAAAGAGAGGTTAGAGACAGGTCTATAGTTGTTCATTATAGAGGCGTTTAGGGTCCTTTTCTTTTGGAGTGGACCATGATGAACTTTAAAATTTAACTTATCTGAAGCCTCTAGAGTCTTGTATATAGCTCTTGGGTTATTTTGTGATTCCTCTGACCATAGTTGCAGTTTCTCTAAGCATTGTGTCACCTTGGGGTGAACCTGCTGGGATGTCCACCAACTGTCTTGAATGTTTTACACTTGTGGGTAATTTTCCTTACTGTAGAATTATGGACTTCAAAATTGTTTGGAAATGGCCAACTGACGGACAGCAACATATAGTTCTTTAAGATCATTGCTGATGTCGTTCCTCCTTCAAACTAGCAAACTACTAAAACCTCACATTTTACAGAGATGCTCACACTTGCTTATAATCACTTAATCAAGTAAATGTGATTAGCAGCACCTGGCTGCTACTCCCATTCTCCTTATGAGAGAGGTAAGGGTGTACTTAATTTTTCAAACACACCACAGTCTTGTATGAAATATAAAACAAACTCAAACACAAGTCATTTTTAACATTAACATATTTTTAGAAATAAATAAATAAAAAGTAATATAACAGTTGCTTAAAAATTAAATCTATGCTGCATGTTGAGCGTCCATGTTTCTACTACTCTTAATTATATATATTCTTATGTACATGTTTTCTTAGTTTTTTTGCAGGCATTGTCACTGTCTCTTTGTTAAGTGAATTGTGCGTGTGTGTGGTTAGCGTTCTGGGTATGGACGCCTGCGGTAACCAAGGAAACGGGGCTGTGGACACTTTCCTGAAAAAAGAACTGTTGTCTTGCGTCTAGGGGTTATTGCTTTGTGGACAGAGAATCATGAGGGTTTCACAAAGGGAGCAAAGGAACCCTCACCCCGCGAGTGACGATATTTACAACCGACTTCACAGAAAAACAAGCCCAACAAGCGGATTTGACAACACTGCTGATGTCGTGCTGCATCACCGCTGAAAACAGGAAGAAGCTCACAGCTGCTGGGCGAAATTTATTAATTTAGCTGTTTACCGAGTAACGCACTTAGGGCCCAATAACTGAGTTACTTTATTTAAACAGTAATGCATTAAGTAATGCATATTAGATACTGACAAAAGTAACAGCATTACAGTAACGTGTTACTTGTAAGGTGTTACTACCCAACACTGGTTAAGACAAAGTGATTCTATGACTGAAACTATATTTTGTGTTATAAAAAACTGATTATTTTGTATTATTATAAATTTTTGTAAATCAGACTCAGTCTGAGCAAATGTTCAGTAAAAATTGTACTTTGCTTTTCAGATTTTTCAGTCTTGTACTTGGTTATGAGTGGAATTTGTGTCAGACAGCATTATTACCTTCAGGGAGCTGGTAGTGTGCCAGCAGCATTGCTGTTGTACAGCAGATTCAAGGATAAATGTGCACTCTGTCAACTTCAGTGCCCATTTCTCTTGATCAGTTTGGCATGTCTTGGCCAATGTGTTCCATTAAGTAAAAATGAATTGGGGAATGTAAAGAATTAGTTTTCATAACCTTCAGAAAATCCCAAAGAGGACGTCAGAAGTATCGCTGCCAGTGCTTTTTGGCTCTAGTCAATGGTTATTTGAAGAAAATGTTTTATCCTTGTCAAGTATTACTAATGAAATCTTAATGAGACAGAGCAGAAACGTGGATGAGGATTTTCAGGATGCCCAGCATACCCTCTGTACAGCCCTCCCCCATCTTAACGCTGTCGGGCAGAGTTAAACCCAGAGGCGCTCTTGCAGCCAGGTTCCACTGTCCATCAGCAAGGCTTGTGTGAGATGATCTGCTTCATGAATTATAGATAAGATGTGTCTGAGCGAGCTTGAATGGATGTTTGCAGTCAGAGTTTTCCAATGGCTCTTGGCATTAGGCTCAAGGCTAAAGTGTGACTTTTTCTTTGTGTTCTTTGTGTCAGAGTACAAACACAACTAGGCTCAGTTATTCATTTGTCATTTATACTCGTAGTGTGTAAAGGTGGAGTTTTCCTAAATAGAAATATATATTTGCATATATACAGTGTGTGTGCAGTCATATATATATATATATATATATATATATATATATGACTGCAAGTTTCACAAGAGAACACGCAGTAGGTTTATTTGTGCCCAAAATACAGAAGTATGATGATAAAAGTGTTGTTAATAAAAGTATATTTATTCACATTTCAGCTTAATCATGTGTTTGTGCTTGGATTTTTAAACAAAACCCTGATATTAAATAAATATACGATTTTTGACAAATAATCAGAATTATTAAAAAAAAATACCAATATGCTCATAATGTAACATAATTACTTATAAACTGCAAACATCCAGCATTTATAAATCCCCTGAAACTCATCTTTTTTTTAGCTACTGTGATGTTTTCAATCAAGAAATGCACATAACTTAATTCGCTGCCGGCTCAGGAAATCATGCAACAACTATTACTTTCTCTTGATAGGGCTTGTTGAGCAAAGGTTCGAATCTTGAGCTAATTTTACTAGTAAATTAGTTGTAGCTGTAAGTAGCAAAAGCACACTGCTGCACAGGCAATCCATGCAATTATGCTTGAAAGTGCAAGTCATGAATGATTGAAACTAAAATTTTCAATAATGTCCTAATTAAGTTTTTTTTAGTGCTATCTTAATATTTTTTTCTAAAACTGAAAAGTGAAGTGAAAATTGTGCAGACCGCTTAGCAGTTAGAGCCTACTGTGAGTGAAATTTTCAGGGGTCACCGACATCTGTGTGGGAACTCTGTGATATTTAGACATTTGTCATAAAAGCAGCGCTTGGAAATTCAGCAGAAATATTTCTGTTTGGACAAACCATCTGAAAATGATGATGCCGGTGTTGTTTCACTAGTAAATGAATTATTTTATGAGCTTTTTTAAATGTGATTTTTTTTTTCTGGTGTTTTTACTAAGGTATTATATTTAAATGAATATGATGATTACTGTTTTGTCTTGTTTTATCTTTTAGGATTCATTGATCTTAAACTACACCCTTTGTTTTTGTAATATAGATTATCGTGAAATTTGTGTTTTTAATTTTCATAAAAATCATCAAATCCACAAGTAGATCTCAGCTGCTGCCCTTGTTATGGTGTTTTTAAGTTAAGTTAGAATACTTTGGGGCAGGAGTTTTAGAACTTTGAAACAACATGTGATGGAAAATTATATGTAAGATGGTCAGTTTGCCACACACTTTCCCTCTATGAGAGATTTTACCTAAAACCACACACTTGTGGAGAAAAATGGTCCCATTACTCCAACTTAAAACAGAGCCACCTGTGGGTTTCTGTGAAATGGGGCACAGCTTTGAAAATAAAGCTTTTGCTTTTCAATCTCCTCACCCAGAGCTGTGTGGGGGTTATTTTCAGTGAAGGTGTGGAAGGGAATTTAAGATTCCAGGCAAATACAACCTACCATCAACCAGATGTGGTCAAGTTATTCTCAGGAAAATTACAGCCTTGCTGTTCTTGGTCACAACAGGAACGCAGCAAATGAGAAATGGGCACTGTGCACTAAACCTTAAAACTGATAAGCATAAGATGTAGTTTCCCATTCAAGTTGCCTCCAAGCTGAAAGAGGAAGCTGTGTCATGCTTTTGGTCACACACTGACCCACCTCTGAGTTCGGCTCTTAATTCTTTGGTAGTTCCTCTCGGTTGGTGGGCTGACCCTGGGATACTTGAGATTAAAGTTCACTACATAATGTATTCATGAGTAGATCAAAGACGTTCAAGCTCATTTAACTGAACTTCTGTGAGACACTCGAACTACTTGACCTGGAATACGATCAAAGCTGTTGCTAGTTTCCTCATCTCTCCAGTATTAGACATTTTCATGTTTGCAGTTATTAAAGGAAACAAGTAAGAGGGTTTTTCTTTCTGTGAATAATTTAGCAATATTTTTCATTGTGCAAGACCAGAAAGGGAAAATCCCAATGATGCTGTTTAGTGTTTGGGTTAGTTTTTACTGTGTTGCACTTTAACACACATTTGAACTCAAACAATGGGTCCAACAGATGGAAAGTGTCCTCTGACTGCTTTTTGTCCAGCCAAAGATGAAAGAAATACTGTGGCAACCTGTTGTTTAAAGGATCTAAATACACATCATTTGTTGCCTTCAATGTATTTGTGCATTTTTAAAGCCTCTGATGTGTACAAACTGCTTCAGAGACTGATTCAAATCTGATGTAGTGATTACATCTGTGAAACTACGTCTCATCTGCTCTTGTTTTTTAAATAAATGCAGTGCAGCAACCTATCTAATTTAACTGCCCGTCTTCTCTGGCTGTCCTCAGTCCAGTTCCACAGTGACATGTTTGTATTTTGCAACATGGCAACAAGTTCAGAGCTCAAAGGATTATGGCCACTTCCTCCCATCTGGGGTCATGGCTCTACTGTCCATTTCCTGTATTCTTGTGGGTCAGGCTTAAAATTTGTGCACTAGGCTGAATGCCTGGAGGTTTGATGTTACTGCTTCACAGCAAGAGGATGCCACTGTGGCTCTTGACATTAAAAAGCTTCCTGTCACAGTCAAAGACCACATATTTACTAAAGTAGGAACACTTTCAAAGAGATACCTTTCTGCTTGGACCTTCTGCTTACTGCATTTTGCCCCAGCACGTTTTTTAGTTGTAGCAGGTCAATGCACTAAACTAAGGTGATGATCATCACTGATTTTGCACCTATTCACAAGATCAAAATGACTTAGGGGTGAAGCAAATACTGTTGATCTCATGGATCCTCTTGTCACACTGCAGCATCTTCCTGGGAAACTCACAAGTACACCGACTGCTGAGCAATCTAACCTGCCACACTGCAAAAAACTGCTCAGGAACAGGATAAAGAGTCTAGGCTTTGACCCAAACACCAAAATCCCCAGATACCACATACAATCCATGAGGATTCACCACACAGCTCACAGGACCTAAAGCTTCCACTCCCAGTTGCCAACATCCTGGTGCCAGATGCCACAGGACTCCTGCAGAGTTAATGTCCCAAAAGATCAGGGCTGTTTTATAGAAGGAACATTTGTAAAGTTATAATCAGACAGAGTTCGTCTTGACATGCTTCAAGTTAGCTGTATGTGGTCAAAAACAAAAGTTCTGGACCTTTACTTGAGTTAGTCTCTCCTACTGATTCTCCTACTTTTAATTTCAAAGCATCTATAATCTTGTGTTTTATAATACAATTTTTGCCCTTGTGCATTAAGTGGCCATACAGTACGTTTACAAGAAGTAAAAGTACAATAATAATTTGTTCAGTGGAAAATTTTCATGTCTACCTCGCTCATGTGGGGGTTCTCTCCAAGTTCTCTGCCTTCTTTCCACAGTCTAAAAACATGCATGTTAGGTTAATTGGCTGTTTTTAAACTGGTCTTAGGAATGAGAGTGAATAGTTGTTTGTCTCATTTCTCTCTATATTGGCCTGGTGATGAACTGGCAACCTGTCCAGGTCTCACTCGATGGGGGATAAAATCCAGCCCCCCTTGTGTGGATAGAAAATCATTTCAATTTAAGATTAAATTATACGACCATATATAAATTCATATAAAAATGTGGTGTGTGGAGGTGAGATTTCCATTCATACCTATGCCTCGAGTGTCTGTACTGTAGCTGTGGAGTGACTATATGGGTGATGTTATAATTCATTTAAATAACTTTGACTTTCTTCATCACAGATGAAGGGTGTGACTATATCTCAGAGATAAATCAGCCACTCAGTCAGGATACATCTCTGCCTGTTGCCCAGATCATTAGAGTTGATAAACACAAACATTTGCTGTTTTCTCCTAAAGTAATTCTGCTGGATGATCTGCTGGTCATAGTTCATCATGAAACTGACCAGTGGAATTTATAAGATATTAGATATTTAAAAGTTATGATAGAGACTAGTTAGGGCTTCATTTACCACCTTTTCTTGTATTAAGGTCTTAAATAGTTTTCTATCTCTTTAGAGTATTAGAAACTAATCACTCAGATTCTCAAACATACAAATTTAAGGTTTTTTTTTCATGTGCTTTTGAAATTCTGATGGGGGTCTTTGTGTGTCCTTAGGTATGAGAAGGTTCCGGTGATCCTGGTGGGGAACAAAGTGGACCTGGAAAGCGAGAGGGAGGTATCATCCGGGGAAGGTCAGGCCCTGGCAGAGGAGTGGGGCTGCCCATTCATGGAGACCTCGGCCAAGAGCAAAACCATGGTAGATGAACTGTTTGCTGAGATCGTTCGGCAGATGGACTACGCCGCCCAGCCAGACAAGGATGACCCCTGCTGCTCCTCGTGCAATATACAATAGCCCTTGGGGCCTCCGAGAGCAGGCTTGGAAAAAAGTCTACTGAAAGGAAGCTCTGATGACTCGCAGCAGAAAGATATACACTTAGACACCCACACGCACATACCAATTAAACTGAAGATAAATTTGTGGTTGAACAGAATGGATTTTAACTCAGTGAAGCATTAAAGTTGCAGTGACATGATAATTAATAACAACATGTGAGTAATGCACACGTTTTGAATGAGGAATGCCAGGAATTTGCCACAAGAGAAATTGAGAAATGACAAAAAGGAACATGCCTTCGCCTTATGTTACTCTCTTTTATTGTCTTTATCTTTTAGGTTGTAGGGGAGAGAAATCATCAGCAAAGACTCACAGATTGGGATCTTTACTGTCTGCTTTGTTAAGGAGTAACAGATTTAGTTTTTTTCGTTGATTTTTATTTTACACAGAAAACTGAGATGCATTTCTTGTTTCCATGACTATTGCAGGTCACCAGTGCACAAAAACCCAATAAAGGTTTTTCTGAAAAGCTGTTGTTTCACACATTTAGGAGTATTTGAGTTAAAGTATCTTGGGTTTTTCCTCCTGTTTAGTTTCTGTAGTGATCAGTGGGAGGTTTTCTACTCACCACAGGGCTGAACCAAAGAGGTGACCTGAAGACACCTCCATTTTCTTTCTTTTTTTTTTCTTTAGTTGTTTAAAGTAGGAATGAAGAGAAAATGGATAGGTCAGTGTCTTTATTGAAACATTGGTGCAGTCATTCCTTTTCCATTTACCCCCTTTAGGATATAATAGTAAGCTTAGCCAAGTCTTTCACATATCGTGTGATGTTTTGTTCTCCTTTTTCGGAGACTCAAACAGCAGATTGCTGAGTAGTAATATAAGTAAATGCTTCACCCTGATGGGATACAGAGTATTTTTT
The DNA here is from genome assembly GCF_017639745.1 of Melanotaenia boesemani. Classification (NCBI taxonomy): domain Eukaryota; kingdom Metazoa; phylum Chordata; class Actinopteri; order Atheriniformes; family Melanotaeniidae; genus Melanotaenia; species Melanotaenia boesemani. Next base: position 16,856,170 of record NC_055693.1, read on the forward strand.
AGTGTTTAAATCTCTTCTCTACAGACCATCTCCTCAAACCCTTTCAGAAATGGGTGATATTGAAGGTGAAGAGACCAAGATTTGTCACTTAATATCTTCTTTTCCTCTGGAATTGATATGAAATGTGGCACTTAAAAGTTTCACCATTCTGATGCCGTTTATCTGCTCAGAGTATTCTAATCCATAGTGACAAATAGTAACCAGGCAGATGATGATGATAATGGTTGTGTAAATATTTTGTATTGAAGGTGCCAGCTCGTTTGAAGACACTGACTCAACACACGTGGAACTGTCAACTGTATGCATGGCTAGTAAAATTAAAAGGACTCTCATTGTTTGAGATGACTATAGGCTGTGGAAAAATTCAAACACATACCGGTCTGGATCTGGACACTGTTCGAACTGTACATCTATGTTGCCACGGGAGCTAGACTTTCCCCGTGTAACCATTTTCATTGTTGATTTTCTATTTTTTTATGTGACCATTTACTCTTTATCCCTCTATGAATGGTGACACTGTTACATTTGACACCTGAACAATAAAAGTGCGTTCAACACTCGAGTGCAGCTGCCAGGCTTCAGTGAAATGAGGTGAATGGATAGATGCCTTTTAAAGGAAGGTGTTTGGGTGTTTTGCTAATACTTTGCATGTTTTCTTCTTTGCTTTTTTTGACAGGTTTACACAAGAACATTTTTTTTTATTTGCCTTTATGGTCTTAAGCTTTAGCAGGTCTAGTTCTCTCTTGCATATAAAAAGTAAGGAGTTTAAAGTTACTATAAGATTAAATTGTTCCCTTATGTTTACAGCATAATGCTAAAATAATCATTAGAGTGCATGCCTTGCATTGTTCTTGGAGGACTGTTGGAACTACCTGATTATTCTCAGGCAAACTCCAAAGTTAAGATCTTTTCCTTTAATTCACAAGGCAAATCTATTATTATTTCAAATGTATATCGCTGACATTGTTTCATATATATCAGAGATATAGGATTTTCCTGGTGATTGGTGATCCATCTGAAACTATACATCAACAGAATGAAAACATCTTCGGTGCTGGGGGAGGTTTTTAGATACTTTTAAGTATAATCAGGAATCATGTACAATGAGATATTTAACTCCAGGTAAGTCTTACATCAGCTCGCATAATATTCTAAATAAATTTAAATACATTTATTTAATTATTACCTCCAAACTGGGACGCATCCGCTCCACAGTGTCAGTTCTGAGCAAGAAGTTTCCTGTCTGAACCTCGGCTGAGGCCTCTGTGTGGAGTGTGCAATTTCTTCCCCCGTATGCATGGATTCTCTCCGGGCTTCATCCAACAGTTCAAAAATATGTGTTAGGTTAACTGGTGTTCTTGGGTGTGAGTGTGTGTTTGCTTGTCTTTATGTCTTGGCCCTGTAATGGACTGGCGACCCGACCAATGTATCCTGCTTCGTCCTTTATAGCTGCTGGGGCAGAATACAGCCCCACCTGCACAGGAATAAGTGGGTATAGACAATAGATTGGCAGATAGATTATAGATTGTTCATATAATGGTCGACTAATATCAACTTAGAAGATGTACATATGAATGTAGGTTTATTTTACCTAAACGTTGACTGTTGCTCAGTCTCTATTCATGATGTTTTTTGGATTAATAGAAGAGGTGCATTACAATAGTCTGTGTCCTATATTTTACTATTGTAAAATTAGTTTGACTCAAATTTCTTATAGTAAGACAGTTCAATCCACTGCGGTGTTTGTCAGTTGTATTTTTGAGGTATTGTTTAATAGCAGCAATGTTAACCAGAATGTATTTAACTCAAAAGTAGGATAATTTACATAATCCCCAAAGGAATAATGAACTCTTAAATTAGAAGAAAAATAAACAATATATAATTAAATGTACTTCTTGCAAAAAAGAAGTGAAGACTGTTACGTAAGCATTTAAAAAATATGTTTCTATACTTTTTATATAATAGAAAATAGTGTTTTTGTTTTGTTTTGTTGTTTTTAGTTTGTTTTGTTTGCTTGTTTTTTAACAAACTCATTTGGGGTGTCAGTTAATATGCATAAGCCATATTTTGGCTCTTTTGGTTTAACAGCTACATTTGACAACACCCTAAAAATGTGTTAGCCAATTTGTAAAAATAAATAAATAAATAGGCTTCTTAAATCAACAATACAGTTCATGGAATCTTCTGGATCATCTAAATATGACATGCACCATATTTATTGAAGACTGCTTGAAATAAAAGCTAATAGGACTCATAAGCAACCCACCCCCCACCCCTCGAGGGCCAGAAGCAGCCCATTAACTATCTTGATATGCTCAAATGCAAGAGTCATTAAGTCTTCTTTGCCAGTGACAAATGGCTCATATTAAGGTCAGGAATTTTTACGGATGGACCATATGGAATGATAGGACTGACACAAAAATAGAATATTAAAAAAAAATAATAAATTAGAAAATATAAACAAATACAAAAATAAAAAGTATTTTTATATATTCACATTTCAATTTCTTTTTTCTTTTTATTTATTTATTTTTATCATTATTTCCTATATTTCCTTATTTTTTCCCTATTTATTTCCGTATTCTTTTACAGATTTATTCTTTTTTGTGGCACTCTTTTCATTCCATAGAACTAGCCTTAGGATGATATTTCTAATGTCACATTTCTCATCAGAGCAAACATTAGAATATTGTGTCACAAGATTCAGGTCAAAGCCGAAATGTTAAATGTCAAGAGAGCGCCACTATGTTCAAAAGACTTCAAAATGTTTATTTTGACTAAGCATGTTAACGATGCTGCAAACTTGTCATTGATAGAAAAAGAAAAGCTCTTACAAAGTTCTTAGAGGAAGAAAGAATGTTCTGCAAAAGGTTATCATGCCAATTTGTGTAAAAGTTCAAAATAATTCACTGCATAAATCTGGCTAATCTCATTAATGGCCTTGCAAACGTCAGTCATAGTCTGTTCCCAGTTAATTAAAAACTGTTCTCAGCTACACAAATAATAGAAATCCCATTATTAAACCACAAGAATCCAAGTCCAAACAAAACACAACTGCAAAAGTGGTTTCAACTCCACTGAATACATCATGTAAATTAAAAATGTACAGTTCCAAGAAGCTGTGCTCTTCTCAGCACGAAGCAAACTACTGTCCAGTCAGACATCCCCTGCTATGAGCGCATTTCTAGCCAAATGAAAGACTTTTCAGTAATTTCACACGAATCCCTGACACACATTTAGATGATGTAAGATTACAACTAGACACTGAAACAGAAATGCTTTGGGATTAAATTTAGATTGTTGTGTTATGGGTTAGTAGCCGACATCTGAACCGCAATGAGAAGAGAGGACACTTCAAAAAGCCTGCACATTCTCATTGAGGCTAATGTGATACACCTAGCATGTCACAGAGACTTGTGAAAAGTCGATAAACAAATCCAACCTGACGTCATGGCCAAGACTGGATTCAATCCCATGGCCTCCAGTGTTTGCTGACTGAGCCATTGCACTGCAGAGATGAGAACACTAAATGAGTTCTCATTTAATTTAAGAAATGGTGGCCTAAGGTTTACACCTTTTGCTGTCTGTTTAGTATTTTAGTAACAGTTTGAGTACCTGAGCATGAAATTATGTGGTTTTCAAATTCCAAAACGGTAGTAAGACAAGTTGATGAAGATCAGATGAAAGAAGCACATTACCACAGGAACTGGGTTCATCACAGTGACTTCTAATCAGACATTGTTTAAATCAAAAAAGAAAGAAAGAAAGAAAGAAAGAAAGAAAGAAAGAAAGAAAGAAAGAAAGAAAGAAAGAAAGAAAGAAAGAAAGAAAGAAAGAAAGAAAGAAAGAAAGAAAGAAAGAAAGAAAGAAAGAAAGAAAGAAAGAAAGAAAGAAAGGTCTCAGTGATAAAAGAAACATGTATACCCAGGTATTATGTTTCTATTAAAGCCAAGCCAAGCTGGAGGCAATTAAAACCTGCTTCTACTGCAGTCGTTTGACGTGGGACTGAATGTTAATTACACACTTTTGCTTTGCACTCGAGCCAGATGTTAGTGGGTTTTCTACCAGTGTAAATGTTTGTTGGAGTACAAAGGTTTCTTTATGCTCTTTATGTGTTTGTTAAGATCAATTTTGGGCCATTTTAAGCAGGTTATACATCTTTTTCTACACTAAAACATTCTCTTCATGCTCTGTTTGGTCAAATGGCACACTAGGCTGGAACATCTCGCCTCTTAAATTCATGTCTTTGAAACGTTCATACATAATGATTGATGACTGCTGATCAAGACCATTGGTCTGTATTATTTGCAATCAGGCTTAAGATTCTGTAGAGTGAACAGATATATTGAATTCATCATTAGCCCTATAAGGACCATTGGGACGGCAACGCAATATGCATCATCATTCATTATTATGATACTTAAAGGGTTAAGCTATTAAATCCTCCAACTGAGCCCCAAGAGGTTTAGTCTGGTTTAAACTTTACCTTTATCCACAGCAGTTCTTGGACTTGCAGCTTCCCGTCAGTAGCAGAGCATACAGTGCCATGAATATGTATTTGCCCCCTTCCTGATTTCTGTGTTTTTTGCATATTTATCACTCACAGAGGTTTCAGATCATCAAACCAATTTTAGTATCACACAGAGACAACCCAAGGAAACACAAAATGCAGTTTTGAAATGTTGATTCCATTTATTAAGGCACAAAAAAAAACAAAACTTATCTAACACTATGTGAAAAAGTAATTGCCCCCTGAACCTAATAGGGAGTTGGGCCACCTTTGGCAGCGATAACTGAAATCAAACGTTTGCGATAATTTGTGATGAGTCTTTCACAACGCTGTGGAGGGATTTTGGCCCACTCCTCTTTGCAAAATCTTTTCAAGTCAGCCATATTGGAGGGTCGTCTTGCATGAACCGCGCGCTTAAGGTCAGACCACAGCATTTCAATTGGATTTAAATCTGGACTCTGACTTGGCCACTCCAAAACCTTCAATTTGTTTTTCTTGAGCCATTCAGAGGTGGACTTGCTGGTGTGCTTTGGATCGTTGTCCTGCTGCATGATCCAAGAGCGCTTGAGCTTGAGGGCACGAACTGATGGCCTGACATTGTCCTTCAGAATTTCCTGGTAAACACCAGAATTCATTATGCCATCAATCACAGTAAGTTGTCCTGGTCCTGAGGCAGCAAAGCAACCCCAGACCATCACACTGCCACCACCATGCTTTACTGTGGGCATAATGTTCTTTTTGTCAAATGCTGTGCCATTTGTGCGCCAGATGTAGCGGGCTGTGCATCTTCCAAAAAGGTCAATTTTTGACTCATCAGTCCATAAAATGTTTCTCCAAAAGTCTTGAGGATAATCGAGATACCTTTTGGCAAATGTGAGACGGTCCTTTGTGTTCTTTTTTGACAGCAGTGGTTTTCGCCTGGGTACTCTGCCATGGATGCCACCTTTGGCCAGTACCTTTCTTATGGTGGAGTCATGCACACTGACCTTAACTGAGGCCAGCGAGGCCTGCAGTTCCTTTGATGTTTTGTGAGGGTCTTTTGTAACCTCCTGGATTACCCGCCGTCGCACTCTTGGAGTAATTTTAGGTGGTCGACCACTCCTGGGAAGGTTTGCCACTGTTCCCAGCTTTCTCCATTTGTGGATAATGGCTCTGACAGTGGTTCGCTGGATCCCCACAGCCTTGGAAATGGCTTTGTAGCCTTTTCCAGACTGATGGATCTCGATTACTTTTTTTCTTAATTCTTCTGGAATTTCTTTGGATCGTGGCATGTTCTTGAGATCTTGTAGCCTACTTCACATTGTCTAACAGATCCAATTTAAGTGATTTCTTGATTTGAACCCAGGTGGTGGCAATCAGGTTTGGGTGTGGCTTGTAGAATTGAACTCAGCTTTCCCAAAAACTGTTGTTAATCACAGTTACTTTGAGTTTTAGCAAGGGGGGCAATTACTTTTTCACATAGGGCCAGATACGTTTTGATTTTTTTTGTGCCTTAATACATGGAATCAACATTTCAAAACTACATTTTGTATTTCCTTGGGTTGTCTCTGTGTGATATTAAAATTGGTTTGATGATCTGAAACCTCCGTGAGTGATAAATATGCAAAAAACACAGAAATCAGGAAGGGGGCAAATACATATTCATGGCACTGTATGTAGAGTTATTTGGTTTTTATTTCCAGTCTAATTATCCTGTCCCTTACCCTCAGTCACACTGATGAAATCACCAAAAAGTTGCAAAAGCATGTCCCAGCACAAACTTATGTAATCTGAAATTGTATCTATAGCTATATCAGAAACGTGTTATCAATAAAAAGATTATTAGCAGAGATGTAGAGTAGATGTATATAACTGGAAATAATGGAATAAGGAAGGGAACAGCTTGAAACCAGCTTGAAAGCAACATTGATGAAACAACGGCTGCAGCCAGGAGTGACCTGTGCTCTCCCACTTCTGATATTGTGTTGCTTGATTCTACATCTACACAACATAGAGAGATTCTTCCTCCAATTATGTGGCTCTTTTTGCATTGCTTTAAGTTTGAATTTGTAATATATCCTGTTAAGCCTCCTCATTTAGAACTTTTAAGGAGGACTAATGTTCCACATATAATGATAGGGGCTAAGAACAGGGATGACGGTTGGGTCAGTCTCATGCTTACTTGTTTACTCCTACTACTCAACTCAATAGTAAGTGTGCAGTTAATGAGATATTTGGACACTAATCATCAATTTACATCAAGTTGACAAGTGCAGAGTCTGTAAGGATGCCCCTGAGCCACAAAGAGCATTTTACATCTATTAATGGCCACAAAGAGGCTTTAAATGCTCACAGTGACAAAGACATGACAGTCATGTAAAGAATCTACACAGAATGTTAAATGGCAAACAGGATGAGCAAAGACATGAAAATAGCAAATATTAAACAAAAATGTGCAGAAATTTCTTATTTGAACCTTGAAGAGTTTGTAGATAAAGTTTTTATACTACACAGAGCAGGCTGCACGGTGGTGTGGTGGTTAGCACCGCAGCCTCACAGCAAGAAGGTCAAAGACATGCATGATAGTTAATTGGTCATTCTAAATTCTCCGTAGGAGAGAGTGTGTGTGTTGGCCCTGCGACAGACTGGTGACCTGTCCAGGGTGTACCCTGCCTCTCACCTGTTAAAATGCTGGGATAGGCTTCAGCTCACCCGCGATCTGTAATGGAATAAGCGGTCAAGATAATGGATGGATGGATGGACTACACAGAGCTACATGTTGTGTTGCTTTCTGTAGTTTTATGGCTTGAAGGTCATTGACACGGGCTCCCTCTTGAGGTAACCCCAGCAGCACAACCTTCTTCTCAGCTGGTTGTGAGACTAATGCAGTCTTCTGGCAGCTTGCAGGGATACTAGACTTAAGTAAACAAAAATCACCGCTGCTTGTGCATTTTCCAGTTAGATTCATGCCTCAGGGTATACTGAGCTGAGTTTTACTGCATCATTCAGGGCTTCTCAAGGTCCTTTAGTTTGATCTAAATCTAAACCTGCCTTTTGTTTTGCTTCACACTTTCTGCACTCATGGAACATACATTACCTGCTTCAGATTTTTTTTATCTGTTGTTTGTTTTTCTATTCCTTTCATTTGTAGTAAAGTTCAATGTGTTCGTTCAAGCAACTGTAGCTCTACTTTGATTGGATAAGAAATGTTGCAATAATTAAACATAAAAGATCATAAAATATTTTTGATAGAGTAACTGAAGTCCAAATGAAGTGATTTAATGTAATTCACCTTTAAAAAAAAAAAAGAAGACTTGTCTTTATTTCAGCTTTTCTTATTAGTTTCCTTCACAACCAGTTAGAGATTCTTTTGAAATGTCTAATTCTCAATTGAGATGCTTGTCAACATCCTACAGCAGCAATCTGATGTAAGGGAGCCATTTTAGAGCATGTGTGGCTTGTTTGTGCTCTCTTGTTCGCTGAGGTGCTTTATCCAGCCTGATGAGACAGGACCGGAAGGCTGGAGGACCTGAAAGGTCTCAGTGGTGTTCATTAGGAACCAAAATCCCTCTGGCATCATTTAGTTTGCAGTAGGATCATTTGTGTTGAAGGTAGTATACAGTCACATAAAGTACAATATCCCTGTTGTCTAGTAAAGGGGTTTAATGAGAATAGATTACCAAATGTTTTCCAGAAATCAGCCTAATAGATGTTGTGCAGAATCATATAGTCTTATTAAAATTGTTCCACTTTTCCACAAGTCCCTGCAGAATCCAAACAACAGTGACTTTCCAGAATTGGGAGGCAGCATTTAAAATGCTGAATCCGCAGCAGGAGACAGACTGGAAAATAGAAAAATAAATAAATAAAATCAGCTTGAAAACGACCCCATGAGTCTTACAGTGTAGGTGGATGAATTAAATTAAATGACTCACTGTTACCTGTTCTCAGTGCTTTAAGCCAGATACTCAGAGATACTGCAGCTGTGACATGTTGGTTCCAGCTGAGATCCTCTACATCACCATGTCAAATGTCAAGATTAAAGGAGGGTAGCAGCATGAGTCACCATCTCCATCTCCCCTGAGCTGCAGCACACTCCCCCAGAATCTGTGTGGGATATAGACAACAGCAGTCCATGACAAAAAGGGCTGTGTCTTCTTTTTGACTCCAGGGCACACAAGTTCAAGAGGCTGTTAGTCTAGAGACTAGAAGAACACCCTGTTGGCTCAGCACTGTTGAGGATGAAGGAGATTCCAATGCACAGACCAAACAAAAGACTCTTTAAATTGCTTTAATCCCCTTATTGATCAGTGGAGCATAAAAGCCTCAATGTGCTTCAAACAGGGGCTGTAATGGTTGGAAATTAGCTTTTTGTGCCTGTGCAGCACAGAGGAATAGTAAAAATCAATAGGATTCCATGTAAAATAAAGAAATTATGTGTTTAGAGGAAATGTTTTCTTTTGCGTGGCAGTTTCAAGTGTCGTCTGCTCCTGCCTCTTTCTATATTTTGCATCAGCTGAACCTCAGCTGGATATCACCGTGAACAGAGTTATCAGCCCACACTATCAACCCCTCTTTGATGTTGTATGCCTTTTTATATTGAAAACGGTGTTGATGTGCAGGAAGGGGGGATAACGGAGCAAACAAGCAGAGCTAGGACTGTCAGAGAGCTTAATAACTAGGTGTCATGGCAACAAGATGGCAACACATGAGTTGTCAATTTCACACTCTAATTTGCTGCTGCAACAGAGGGGTTTATGTGGGGGATGATCTATGTTAAAGAAAAAAAAAACTGAATACATTTGTTCATGTTTTATTTCCTGTCATTTTACATCAGTGATAGATGTACTCGACCACACTGTACTTGAGTTACATCAGAAATTTCAGTGACATTTGGGTGGACGTTTCCACTAATGCTTAAAAACATCTCAGTTTGCTTAATTGTGTTTTTCAGGTTCATAAAAACAATAATGCACACAATTTATTATTCTATCATGTAAACTAAGAACCTGAAAGGCATCGGTCCCTTATGTTAGTAAATCACTACAATTAAACCACAATATGTGCTGATCAATGAGAGTCTGAAGCTGGGGAAGCTCTCTGGATGCTCTCCTGCATCCTTTATACTTTATTTGAAACTTTTCTGTGAGTCCCAGGGGTTCCAGTGAACTATGCTCGTGGAAAATCTGCTTGTTTTTTTACAGGAAACACTGAAGTGTTAGAGACAAGCTGACATAAAGTAACACTCTGATGTAAAATGTTTCCTATGGGCATTTCTGATTTATTGTTCTTTACAATTACTGTGAGATTGTTCTTGTAGAGAACTAAATCTTTACCATCAGTCTCCCAAAATAAGCAAATCACAAAGATTCACACAGCACCTGGAGGATTTTGATTATTCCTAGTTGAAAGGAAAAAAGCCAAATACTCGCAAATTAAGCTTTTTTGTAACATTCACATAAACACAGTAAAAGACAATGCGGCAACGTTCCAAGACAATGTGGCTCCACTGATGAGATATAAACATAATAAAATTAAAGATAGAAATAGCTTTACATAAATACTACCATATATAGTCTGTTAGCCTCCAAAATTCTTTGTTGCTGGCATGTGTTTCCACTCGAGAATCTTCTGTCCTTTTGTTTTTCTTTTTATAAAGGAAAGCCTCTCTAACCTAACTGTCCTAACAGAAACATGGAGATAATAAAATCTGTGTGAACATGCTGCGTTTACACATTAACTAGCCATATCAAGAACAATTTTTCCTTGCCTGTTCTCCATCTGTATCCTTCCTCTTTACGCAGAGCATGTAATAACAACCCCCCCCAACACCACCACTGCTGCTTTCAGTCTGTGTGGAGGTGTAGGGCTCAAAAGGAGCTCTATGATGACGATTTCCAGGGGATGAAGCTTCATTCCTGAGCCCAGATGCTCATTCCCAGATTCCCCCTCTGCTTAATCAGCTGTAACAACTCCCTAGCCTCTTTGTACTTCTACCTGCACTCTCCTCTGTTGGAAAACAATAAATGACAGTTTTTTTCTGGAAAGGTGAAAAGATGGGCTTTGTTATATAAATATTCTACAGTGAGGTCAATCGACTGCAGAAAGATGTTTTCTTTAGGAATAAGCATGCATAAAGCTGGAGAATAAAGTAATTATGAATATGAAAATTAAAATGAACGAAGCACATTTTTCCAAGACATATTTTTATTTTTCAAAAATAAAACAAAGTGGAAGCTTCCTGGCTAAGTGTTTTGTTAATTAAAAGCTATTAATTTCTACATCTCGCTTTTCAGTTTTGTTTTGCAAACACCGAAGACAAACTGAAGATCTGTCAGAGCCAGTTTTGCACTCTTTGATCAAAAACCTTTTAACACAAAGCAGAGACATTCAGTCAACATAAAAAGAAACAAGTGCTGCGGATTCATGAAGATTCTTGATGCAGCAACATAGGAATTTTTTCTTTTTTCTTTTTCTTGGACAGCAACTCAGACCACACTATCTCCTCTCTCTCTCTTTCTCTCTCTCTCACACACACACACACATACACACCCACATAATTTCTGTCCACCCTTGTCTCAAAGAAGAAACTGTAATCAGAGTCAAGCTGTTAAATTTAAATAAGCAGAGCCTTTTTCTAAAGAAGCAAACTGTAGTTTCAGGGAGTTCAAGAAATTTTAAAGTTTTATTCACATCCTTATTTCTTAAAGCAAACACAACTTTAGGGAGTGAATCCATGTTGAAATATTTAATGTGCCTGATAGGGACACAGAATACACCCCTGGATTACAAATTAATCCAACATCCATTATTTCAAAAGGTTATTTTACAATACTCTGAATTGGTTGTAAATGTCTCCAACTTATAATAAAACAAGTAAATGTGATCAAAACAGTTCATATTCTGAACCAGTGAAGGTTAATAATGACATTTAATGTTTAACATTGACATAAAAAAAATTCCCCCCAAATGTTCATAAAAATGTGGTTGAAACAGGTACCGAACTGGTGAGCTGATCCTTATCAGTTCCAACTAAAGATTGTGTGATTTAGCTTAAATGGGGTGGGGGGGGCTTAGATCCACCGATAAGCCATGATGGCTAGAGTTTCCTCTCATACATATCTGATATCGTTAACTCCTCATGTATTCCTTAGAAGTCAAAAGCACATTTGTTTTAAGATAATTGGCCAATTTCTGCAACCCTCATCCTTACCTGCTCACAGCAAAAACATGTTCAGCCTTGCCCAACTTCTCATTTCAAACAAGAGAGATGAAGTCCCCAACTTTAAATAACTCAAACACTCCTTTACACGTCAGTGTGCTCTGCTGCAAAATGACATGCTGTATATGTGACTGTTGGTGTTAAGGGTGTCTTGTGACTGTGAGTGTACTTCTTGCATAAAACCGCCCTAAAGGAAAGAAAATTTATTGCAGTAGGAGGTGAGATGAAGTGCAACTGAATCCCATGTGGATGAAAGCTCCATGTGAAAAAAAACTGGGAATGCTTTGTTCCAGCACCAAAAGTTTCAAATCAGTTTGAAAAGTAGCTGTCCTCAAAAGCTGCACTGACACTGAGCCAACTTGATCTTATCTCTTTGTTCAAACTGTGGAGGTTTGGGTAGTGTCACTATACAGCAGCCAGTACCCTTTCATGACTGATCACACAACTTCAAGGATTAGTGATCATGATTCAATGTGATGAAAAGGTCCGTTTAATTGGTCTGAATATAAAAGGCTTTAATCATTTCTTATTGTTAACCTCAAATTTGTAATGTAGATACAAGTGAAAATATTAAATTCTGTAACTTGTCTTATTCAAACTACTATGAATTAGTTTGCTATCAGGTTTGAGGTGTCATACACATTTATAGTGAACATATTTTTAAATGAATAAGGGCAACTCTCATGGTGCAATTACTCCCCACCCTGTGGTGATCAGTGAAAAGTTAAACTGATTATATTAATTCACCCTTATATAAGTGGATGAGAGATTGCTCAAAATGTGCCACCAGATCTTGATTGCTTACATAACTAATCCAAACCAGCATTGTCTCTGGTCTGTTTTCCCTTTCTCTCTGCAGCTTTCACTCATTTTCACGCTCTTGCTGATATGTTCATCGTTGCCTCAGTTCCAGCACAGTGCCCCCAGAGGGCCTCTGAAGCTGCCAAGACACCAAGTGTGATTTCTTCATCTTCAGTCCCACACCACAAAAGCATAGGAGACTTCCTTTCCTGCCAATGAGAATGTGGGTGAGCAAGAGACATGAAAAGGAGATGAGGGGGGGGAAAAAATCCCTGTTTAAATCTTTCACCACACTGCTTGTCTTTTATCCCTGTCCCTCCACGCAGCTACAAACACGGAGGAGTTGGTGATGTGAAGCCAAAGAACCCAGCGACCCCAATATAAAAAGGGAACACTTGGCAATTATTACATAATATAATCAGAGGTTCCTTGATATCTGAATGGTCCCTTTTGGGTGTCTCATGACCAGTCACAAAGCTGAAACTGGTTTGTTAATATGATATTATATCAAAGACAGTTGTCCCAGTAAGGCTATCTATAGTACAAGTGGTTATAGGCCAAGGACACTGGACAAGAAACTATGAAAAATCATTAAAAAAAGAAAAAAGAAAATAACCAAACAAAACAATATGGTAACAAAAAGTTTCTGAAAAGAGATGCAGAATTATAACCACCCGGGAGATGCTGAATTAACCAAGTGACTTGCAAATTGGTAACAAACAACAAAAAACTATCCCCAAAGATACATACAAAAGCCACAAAGGGATGCAAAACCTTCAAAAAGATGCTAAATAACTGCAAACAGACAAGCAGCAAAATAAATACCACCCAGAAAGAGATGCAGAGCTGCCATAAAGAGATGCAAATGGCCTCTGCTTGCGTCGGCCTTACATGTCTCTATTGAGGAGCCCACTTTTTCATTTCCAGCCTATGGCCGTGGCCTTTTAGGAGCAATAAATATTAAAGTTTTTATCCAGTGTTCATATTCCACAGTAAATAAAACATATTGTCCTCCAATCTGGATCTATTTAGTCCAGTTTCAAGCAGCATCAGTCCACATGACATCCTCACTTTTTCCAAACTATAGGAGGATATATGAGCTGATTAGCATAACAGACCTCTTGCTGGGCTTTCAACTGATTAAATTCGGTTCTTGGACACTGAGTCTTTGTGTCATGTAACTACCAAAATTCGTGATCAAGCCAAGTTATTGTTACTGTCGCTCTGCCTTCTGGTCACAGGACTGCATATAAAACTGATTTTTACAGGTGTTCTGCTGTTATGCATGATGTGAAGGGAGACGTCTTAAAGATAGACCAACATTTCATAGCCACCTGCTTGTGAAACTGACTTCACATACTTTTATTCCAAACCAAAGCACCCCCCAGAGGACTTTCAGTAAAAGTACAGGGTCTTTAGTGGTTAAGACCATGTGGTGCTTTGTATTTTGCAGAAAGAATGCAGCATGCTGTGAAAAAAAATAAACAAAACAACTCCAGAGAATGTTGGTGCATTGTTAATATTCACCTGTGTCTCAAATGTAATGAATCAAGTGCTTTTTATTATGTTTCAATGAACAGACCACACACACACACACACACACACACACACACACAGAGTACAGGCAGGAGGGCGAGATCACTAGGCATCACTTACCCCTACTCCTGAATATAAATAAAGGAGTATCTGTCTCAAACCATGCAAACATTTGTTTAATACATTCCTGTGCTTTCTTGCCATGACTGGTAAATGTTTTTACTGACAAACTCTGAGGAAGAAAAGAGGCCAGTGCAGATTTTAAACTACATCAAAGTACCAGGGGGGATTAATTGTAATAATTGTTTTGCCAGAATACAAAAAAGTACTGATATTACCAGTTAAATATAAAGATAATGTATAATATGAGGGTAATATTTAGATTATTTTATACATTTTAGACTCAAGTCAGGAGGAATTAAACAAGTAAATTTGAATGCTAAAAGTTTAAAAAAGTAACATAGTTATACATAAAGTAGGATTCAGTCACTAAAGTCCAGTGTAAAGTAATGTATTCCCTTAAGCGAGATATAGTAAATAAATAACTGTCTTTTATTACATGTGTGGCAAAAGAAATATGTTTCCTGTTCTGTCTTTTTCTCCGTTTTTACTTCTGACATTAAACTATTTCACTGAACTCTAAAAAGCTCATATGCATTTTCAGTTTTATTTATTTAGCTTATAATAATCTAAATGGTATTTATGTATTTATCTATTTTACATCAGTAAGAATGTGTAGTTCTTGTACCTTACCTTCCTAAACTAGGTACAATATGTAAGCAATTTTGTGTTTGGTTGATTACTTTTTCCTTTTACTAATTCCAGTTGATGTTGTATTTTATATAGTGGGAAGGCCTGATTGCTCACCTTTACAACAAGGTTTAACTTGTAAGGATTGTGCTTCTGTGGAATTAACAACACAGTTAAGCATGTGGGTAGTGCCCTCAAAAATGTGTCATAATCCTCTGCAGTGTTTTGCTGTTGGTATTTATTCATGTTCCTTGGTGGATTGGATGATTACACTCTCCCACAGTAATAAGGAAAACAGCATGTATTGGCCATTTTAACACTATTCATTTTACACTTCTGAGTTGCTCTGATGACTCTGGCTCTGTGGTGAGAGCATTGTCATCCTGGAGGATGGAGTTAAATCCTAGATTCTGGACATATAGTATTGCCACTACTTCCAGAATTTCAGTCTTATTTGTCTCTCAGTTAAATGCCAATCTGGTGTCAATAATATATCTGTAACTGGCAGACACCTGGCAGTATTTGAATCTCAAAACAAGACAGGAGAATATTACAGGGGATTGTGGCACAATTTTGGAGGTACTGCCCATGTGTTTAGCTTTGTTGTTACAAGTTATACCTCATTGTAAACATGACTACATACAGCTTTGCTACTATACAATGGATATACAATACCAACTGGTATTATTAAAGGGGAGAAATAATCAGCCAAACACATTTCCTTAATTTGTGTGGTAAGTTTATTTATGCATCCTTTTACATCTACTCAGCTACATTTGAGAACAAAATTTTGTTTGTTAAACTGACTCACATTTATCTGACATTTAATTTGACAGTTTTATGGATTGCTGTTCTTACTGTTTACAGAATTTTTACTAAACCAAACTGTCATTTGATGACTTAGGTCATTTATTATCATTAGGATTGCTTATCTCAAACTTTGTGAATGTACTGTATTGTGTGAACTCCCACATTACCTCGTTTGTTCAGATCACTGTTTTTAATATTAGTTAGATGCTTCATTTCAAGCGTCACATGAATGAACCAAAGGTCCACGGTATGTAAATGGTGTTGTTCCAGCTGAGGCCGCTAGGTGGTGGTATTGTTCTTCGGTGTCCCTCTAGTGCTGAGAAGGTGGAGGTGCTGCACCTCCTTCATTGTCTGAGTAAAGGCACCGGGAGAAGATCCGCTGCTCGGTTCAATGTAATCCCGTTTCTCCCCGACTCGCTCACTCAGTCGTCCTACATGGCGACCGCAAGAAGCCTTCGCTTCGGTGCGAGCTGCATCTAAAACTCAACTGGGATTCATTTTTTTCCCCCACTACGACTGGACGTGGATGTAAAATCTCTTCTCAGCTCTGGGAAATACTTTGGCGAGGACAAGCCCGCATTACGAGAAAGGGGTAAGAATCGTGCATCGCAAGTCTCAGTGTGCTCTTTAAGGGAAGTGATTCAACTTGTTTGAGGAGATTAGCGTTAAGTCTTGGGAGTATCTTTCCCGTGTTGTTTTGTGATCCTATGGATTTCGAGGAACATAGGACAACTATAAAAATCCTCATATTCAGCCAGTTAGTGACTGACTGTCCTTTCTGTCCTGCAGTGTTGGTTGCGTTGCACAAATATTCCTTTGCAGACGCCGCAGTCGCTCAGGTTTCCTTGCTGTAAAATGATTTATGCATCATTGTGACTTTTAAATGATCCAAATGTCGTCAGGAAGTGTGCATTTATTTGCCACCTAGTTTTCAGAGCGTGTCCAGGTGAGTCCAAGCAAGCAGTGCTTTAATGCCACATCTACTGTACTGGCTGATAATGTCCTGAGGATTACAGCAGCCTGCTCTATTAACCCACATTACATTCATGATGAGAGGACCTTGCGAGGTGAGTCAGGAAAGACCTCCCTGACTGCTGGATTTCACCATATTCTGCAGTCTTTCTGGCCGTTTTGCAAAGGTTACACAATTCATGTCTCCTTATGGCTGCCATTGCTTTCACTTAATGAACACTGAACACATGTCACACTGGCAATAATACAGAGGTAACTTGAGCAACACCAGCCACACCCAGGTATTGTATTTGTTGCAGAATACAGAGGAAATTGATTTTTTTTTTTTTTTTTTTTTTTGTAATGTAGCTTGTCTCAGGTAGACAGCTGGCATCGTCAGCCACAGCCTCTGGCCATTCAGCTGTCACTAAAGGTTTCCAGCTGTGGAGTGGTGGACTTTACTGAGGGGGCCCCAGTACACAGAGGAGCCACTGTTACAACCCAGGCCAGCAGTCACAGCTCCATATTACACATATGTGGGGAATTTCAAGCAAACAAGTTCAATGACAGGGTGGTTTACCCCGAGAAACACTCAGGAGTCTGTTAACATCTCCTGGCATTGCATACTCAGTGACTTTAGGTCACACTGGCCCTGGGAATAAAGTGCCATCTGCACACCTGGTGCCTAGTTGGTGTGTTTGTTTAGGCCTAAGTTGCCCGTTTTAGAGAAACATATGGGTCTATCCTCCAAACTGGTTGATTCATGACACTTGGTGCAAGGAAAGGCATGCATTGGCTGAAATAATCACTGTCTACTCTTTGATTGGCCTTTGTGTCACTGGTGCTTTGTTTGAAGAGTGTCTGGTTACGTGGCATGCATGTGCAAGGCATATAAGCCATGAATTTACAGAGCAGAGCCACTGAGTGATGATAGTTTGAGGATCAAATGTCACAAACGCACTAGTTTGAATTGAAAAATGCCCTCCCGCCCCCTCCGTCCCTTTTCCTGGTAACAGTATTAGGTCTGGATTTCATCAGCCCAAACGAGAGCAAAACTTTAGCTGGAAAACATCAACATTTGCTGTCGCTGCTGTGTGATGCCAGTGAACAAGCAGGTGCAGATGACACATAGTGCCATGTCAATTAAATGGTTGGTTTTTAATAGCGTTTTCATATGATGTGGAAAATACAGATACAAATACATTTATGTCTGGCAGCCGAACTTTGTGAATGGCCTTCCGTTGTAAAGAAGTTACACATTTTACCAATGTATTAAATCAAAGTTACTCCTTATTTTTTGTTAGCCTTGGAGCTAAGTAAATGTGGATAGTCTGAAACCAGATACACCATAAAAGTAGCTTTTGCAACTTGGTTTTAAAGAACAGTCATTGATTGGTAATCCACTGTCCATCTCCACACTCTGCATTACAACATCCAATCCGTTCAGATGCCTTATTCAGCTTTTAGCTTAAACTTGGCAGCAGTCAGTCACCTCTGCGGCGGCTGAACAACTGCTTGTTGAACCACTTGGTGAGGTCTCAAGATGACATCAGTCTGCTGGAATGTGTGATGAAGGGAGAACTGAGTGGACAGCAGGGCCTTGAAGGGATCTGGCACTGGATATACATTTAGGGGGCTGGACAATGGCCCGTTCATGTGTCACCTGGTACGAGAAATCATTTGACTTTGTTTAAACGCCGTTCTCCACCTTCACTGACTCATTGACACTTCAGGTCATTTCTATCATGTTACACCTCAGCTTTGTGATACATGACTTGATGTGGTTATTCCCAATGTTTTCTGTCATTCCTGTGGATGAAACACCATCATTTAGTTTATTTCCATGTGCCAGTACTTATGAACCAATCATTTCAGTTTTTTTTCTTTTATACATTACTTATTCAGTATTTATAACTGTTTCATATAATTGTAGTTATTTATTTAAACTTAATTCATTACTTCAGCGAGTTTCAACTATTGATTCATTACATTTAATTGTATTAAAGGCAAAAATACTTATAGTGAACTTTTACTTTCATATAGCTCATACCAGCAGTGATGTAAATTTGCTTCATTTGCAAGACTGCAGAAAGGTTTTCAAGTATTTATCAGAGCAAAGTGATTTAAAATCCTCCATTGATAATGGTTTTGTCATCCTGATGTTATATATATATATATATATATGTGTGTGTGTGTGTGTGTGTGTGTGTGTGTGTGTGTGTGTGTGTGTGTGCGTGGCCAAAGAAAGAGAAGAAGAGTTCCACTTGCCAAGTTTGCCAAGTTTCATCAGTGTTTCGTGACTGCATGATTTAAAAAGGCTTCCTCAGTTGGGGTTTTTGGACCACGGGGACCTTTTCAAAGTTCTTGGATCTATTATCGGAGTTTTCTTTATAAAGAGTAGAAACTTTCCCAACATGAGAAATCTCATCTGTGATGCAATTGTGTGATGATTGTTTGAACATACAAATGCTTCACTGAAACCAATTTGTACAGAAAAAAAAAGACATCAGTAGCACATCACCCATGTAAACAACTTCCTACAACAACACAGAGGAATACACCAACAGCAAAGCTTCGGGTTTATTGTGCATTCATGCGATGGAGGAATTACAGCTCCAGTTTTATTTATCTAATTCCCACCTGGTGGATTCCTTCACTTCACTGCAGCATTCCTATCATCATTATTCAATGGTGCAAATATGACCTGCTTTTGAAGGACGTTGTCTTTTAGGAGCTTTGAAGTCGTCTTAACTTCAACCAGCTGCTGGTGCTGGAAATGTGGTGGTTCAAGTTTACAACTCAGCCGCACAGATCCACGTTTATATGTTACTTTACACGTCGTTACCAGGAGATCTTTTGAGCCTCCCTCTACTGTATTTTGATTTTCTGTATTTTGAATGTAGAACCCAGTGCTCTGATGGCTGATACGGTCAAAGTTAAGCTCAGACTCTGAACAGGCACTCAAACCCCAGAGTTCCCAGGGTGGGTTGTTTGAAAATATATTTCAGAGTCTTGATGCTCACTTGAGGAGGTTTTTGCTCTTTTTTTTGTGGCAATTAATGTAATGCAGCAGGGTAGATGGAAACCCCTTAAATGAATTAATTCTGACTCACACAGCTAATCATACGAACTATTTCTGCTTCTTGAAAATAGGCATGGATGACACTTTTGACCTGATGTTCAGGTGATGCAGAGAATGTGATGTGGTCATTCATCTCAGAAAAATCAACTTTGTTCTAACAAAAAAAAATTTTTTGTTATTAATAAATCACCAGCTAACTGTGCTTTTCATAATCTTAATTAATCTGTTTTAACCACATAAACTTTTGTTAACTATTTTATGTGTATAGTTTGTTTTACTAGAGGAGCAAGATGTTACTGCATTAGGATTACCTCGTGTTAGAACAAAGCTGTTTGCACTTAAAAGCAGGAAATGAATGTTTAATTTAGCTAAATCAATAAATAATTCATACATTTTTATTTGCAGTGTTTTCCATTCTCAGTTACTTTACTCTCAGATTACTCTTCATTCACAGCTCATTCACTCCACCTCCCCTGCATTGTCTTTACACTTGCTGCCCTTGAGACCTGTTAAGTCTCAAATATGTCTCTGTCTTTAGCCCTGTCTTGCTTTTACAACTTCAGTAAATTGTTGTTGTACGGCCTCTTTGATTTTACGCTACAGCCTTTTGATTTATTTGTCATACTAAATTAGGGCTTCCTGATTTGTGCATTAAAATCAAAATCAGGCTTGGATCTCTCGCTGTCTCTTTTCTTTTAACATTAATTGAGTCTCCTACAGGCAGTAATTATCAGCCATTAGTGCTGAGTGCAAATACTGCATTTGCAATTACTCAGTTACTGTGACAGGAGGGAAGGTTGTGCAGCTTGTCCTCTGGGCCCTAACACAATCATTGTGGGGTTTTTTTTATACTGATACTGTGAATAGAAGGAGTTTTAACTGCTTATACCATTTTTACATTTTTAAACAGCGTTCTTCTCATGCAGCATGAGTAAGTGCATTTACCTGCTTGTGTGTCTTTGACTTGGAGCAGGCTGTGCAGTGAGCAGTGCAGTGCACCATGGCAGAGCCAGAGCCAGATCCAACGCCCTCTGGAGCAGGTCAGCGCCTCGGGGCCCCTGAAACACTTGGCATCAGTACATTGGACCCCGGGCTCAGGCCTCCAGCCATGCCCCCTGGACGACACATCACCATCAGGGTCCGTATGTTGGACGACACGGAGGAGCTTTTTGACATCTCGGTGAGTTGCCGTCTCGCCCAGTCACGTTTCCTGATGGCAGTACTAATGTGGAAATCAGAGTTTTCATTACCGCAGTGTAGTCAGGAAGCATTTCCCATTTTCATCACAGCAGCAGCAAGTCTGGTTATAGGTTGGCATGGCAACAGAATGTTGCATGCATGGATATAATTGGAGGGATCCTGTTAGTAATGCGTTCTTCCACTTTATTATGGTGGCATTTAAAATGTCTGTTCACTGTTTCCTAATCTTCCTGACTCTCTCAGATGTGTTTTATTGCTGTTTTGTATTTATTTTGCCTTGGTTACCTCCTTCCACAGCAATGTCTAACTGAACTCTTCTACACAGGCTTGCTGATAATGTGTGAGAACTAGATTATGTTGTAAAAACACACAGGGTGACCAAAGAAATAGGAATATGTTTCTTTTTGTTTTCTGAATGAATAAAGCAGCCATTTAAATTCCATTCATGATTTCAGGAGTTAAAGGATTAACTTTCTCATCCCACTAATCTAAATTTAGACACTCTGGTCTAAGCTAGTTACACAGATTAATGAAAGTCGAGCTAGAATTAGATACTGGTTGTGAACAAGCTCTTTTAAAATGCTGATTATATTTTGTAAAATGTCATATTTGAATATTAGAGCCTGAACGTGGGAACATAAAGCAGGCAATTAGCATATTTTATTCCAGCTAAGCGATGAACATTCAGCCTGCAGTTTTTTTTTTTAAGTCAGTCGCTTGTACGCAGCCCTGCTTACAAAGTAATCCACAGCAGAAAATAGATCCTTCACCCCCCCCCCTTCAAGTTGAGTGTATTTTCTAAATGCTACAAAACTCAGCCGTTGTAAAAACCCCTGAGATTTTTTTCTTTTTTTTTTATTTATAATAATAAGAATTCAATCAAAAGGCTTGCTGACGGTGTCATAGGTGGGTTGGTGTCCTTTTTTTTAGGTTCTGTCGGCAATTTGAGAAAAAAATCTATTTCCTATCCAGTATCTATGCTGTCCAATGATGAATCGCAGTCTTTTCACTTTCTCTATCCCGTGTTTGAGCCTGCCTGTTAAATTAATGTGTGATGGGGAAAGTGAAAAGACTGTGATTCATCATTGGACAGAATAGAAGTAGAAACTAAATTCTCTGACTGCAAGCCAGTTCCTGCCCAGAACCGAGCAAGACGAGTAGATAGAGAAAAGTGGAAAGCATTGATGGAGAGAAGCAGATACAACAGATTTTTTTTTTTTTTTTTTTTTTTTTTAATCATGTGTGAATAGGACTAACGTGGCCAAAGCTGCTGAGCCGTACTGACAGTGAGTGTGCAATGCAGGGTGGAAGCAGCCTTCTGTAAAACTGTTCCTACAGCCTCATGGTTCCACCTGTGCATACCTGGTAATTGTTCCATTTGTTAGACTATTTGCTTGCTGAGGGTTAGATGAATCATTGAGGCCTTTCTTTTAGTGTTAGGAAGCAAAATTATTTAATATTTTACCAGTTTAATCACTTTCTTAGGCTTTAGTGCCATATCTCTTGACTCTGTGATTTTTTTTTTCAGTTTGACCTTTTGAAAGCCGACCATCATGTCAGTGGTGCTTGCTCTGAACTGAGTCAGATCAGCTTAGGAGGGGATTTTATGCAGCATGCAAAAAGAACCTGTGATCTGTATAAACCTGCAGAGAAGATCTACTCTCCAGTGCTCTTTCAGACTGATATCAGTCTCAAAGTTGAATGGCTTGTGTTAAGATGTCCCAGGAAATACGCTCTTAAACACTGGAAATTTAAATGATACCCTGAAATAAATAAATAAATAAAATAAAATCTTGCCCATATTTTAATCAATTCAAATCAGTGAGTTTGATCCGTCTGCAGAAATAAAACTGGTAGATTTCGGGCTGAATGTTCAAACAAATGTTGCATTGCATTACTTTTATATCCTCTAGTAAGTGTCCTTTGCAAAGATGTAAAATGACTGTTATTGTGTTGTTGAGTGGTAGTGATGGTGAATTAGAAACACCTCCTCCTCCCTCAGGCTGGTTGACCTGATACTAGCTATAGATGCGGTTCAGAATAGGGTAACAAAAGGCCCCTGCAAACAGAAAGCTTTATCCATGCTCAATTTAACACACATTATGTCCTCCATCTCAAGTTGGCACTGGAGATAAAAATCTCAGTGGGCTTGATATTGTTTTCCCCAGAGGTGTCAATGGAGTTTTTTCTTTTTTTCAGTTCTTGGCTTTGGACTGTAAGGACAAGGACACCTAAAGTTTAGTGTTACACACATTCTGTAATTTAAGCTTCTAAAGACAATGGGGTTTTTCTCTGCTTTAGAGGGATTCGGATTATTGAAATAAGTCCGTAAGATTTGAAGATTTGGGCAGATTTTGTGATTCAAAGTGGTTGGATGAGTTTCTTTTAAGAATTTAGCTTAGCTAGCATGTCAGCTTAGTTAAAGAAAGGGGCCTTGTCTTAGGAGTAACTTCATTTAAGAATGTAAATGGCACAAAAGATACATAAGCCAGACAAACCTAGTTCACATGTTGCTGATCTCAGCTTCTTCTTTACTGCATTGAATGAGGATTACTGCTTTGTCTACAAAACTTGTTTTCTAAGCACTCATCGAGTCTTATTTCGCAACATGAACATGCAGCATTAGTGAAAAAAATCTCTAGGCTAATCTTAGGTGTGTTTTCTCTTTAAGAGTGTAGAAAACGTCTAACTTTACCTTGTAACCGATACCGGAGACTTTGGTTTCTATTCCTCTCATTGGAGGGATAAGTTTTCACCTCAGCAAGCAGAGTATCAGGTGGTTGGGAAACAAAAAGGGGCCATTGAGGCATCTCGTGGGTCACATACCAAGCTGTGGCCTACTTAGCACTCTGGCTGTGAACATATATGTGTTGATGCTGATGACGTCTGACAGTAAAAACCTGGACGGTGACAAACAGTGGACTTCACACTTGAGTCCAAATTTAAGTTTGTTTTACCTTTTATTTATTTATGGGAAAGAATTATTTCTTACTTAAACTGTTTAGCTGATGCAGAGTTGAGTGGAGCAGGTAATCCAGACTGCAGCCATCAGGCTGTCTGATGATCCTCAGACCGACTCTGTCTACTGTCATGTCTTAAATCTCTGCTTGCTGACGGCAGGTTGAACCACCACAGAAGTTGTCTGCGAGGAGTGTGACTGTAGCTTGGATTTAGGAGTTAAAAAGTGGGGGATGGGTTGATAAAGGGAGAATGGAGGGAGGAGAGTCAAACTCTTTCTTGTAAACGAAGGAAAGGGGCTGCAGTTTCCAACCCTAACTGCTTAAATGTGTCATTCTTACATTAGATACTTTAATGAAATAGCAATTTTAGCAACAGAGTTTTTTATATTACAAATTCAGACATCGTTTCATTCTCAAGATGCACCTCTACCACCGCTCCTCCTCTGTAATTACAGTCTGTCCTCACCATTCATTGGTTTAACCATCACAGTCATTGTGCAGCACCTTTGTAAAGCACTGCTTTGCATTAAAATGCTTCATGAACTTCTCTCCTACTTTGTATTTTTTATTAATTGTCTTTTCATATGAAAATGTCTCATTATGCTATAAAACTTCTGTTTTCTAAATAGTTTGGTAAAGTTAACAGCAAATTTATACACGGCCAAAAAAAAAGAAAAAGAAAATACTACAGTGCAAGCTAAACATAATATTTTGCATTTTTGTTTAGATATTAATCATACCAGAGCCCCCTTGACACACTCCCTTACTGATTTTGGTGTCTCAAAAATCCTCACTACTTGTTTTAAAGATTATTTTAAACACTAAAACTTTTACACGTAATGTACACTGGCATATTATATGTTGTAGAAATATTTCCAGTTCTCCTGATATATCCTGGCATCCATAATCATTTTATCAGGTCAATATTTGTAATTTATTCTGGTTTTGACTTAGCATGAATATAATTATCAGTTTAAGGTTAGAACTTATCCAATAAGTAAAGTATTCCCCAGACTCAGCTGTTCTACTAAAAAGACTGTGATTTGTCGTCAGACAGAATTAGTAGAAGAAGCTAAAGGCTCTGACCTCCAGTCTCTCTGCCGTTGTGTGCTTGTATGTTGGCATCTTAGCATCTTTGCTAAACACGAGTATGCTAGCATGTGACTGTGTGCCTTTTAGCTTGCTGAGTTTGGTCTGTACAGACAGTGTGTCCTGTGAGTAAAAGGAGAAGAACCATCAGGCTGGATGCAGCTTTTGCTGTCATGTGGTCATTGTTTTGTTTCTTAATGATGAAGAGGGAGCTAATTAGTAGGAAGGATGCTATCACCCTGCATGGGCTGGTAACAGCTGGAGATCCTGCAGGAGCAGGTGAAAGCTGCTAGAGGCTAGGACACCTGGGTATGTCTGCTGCTTCTTTTGTTAGCACATTCTTGAAATTAATTTGTTTGGAAAGTGGATGGTTGAGCTATTTAACAACTTTCTAATTGCTTGCAAAGCTATATTGTATTGTTATCAATACTGAGAACGTTGGAGAAACAAAGCTCTAAGTAGTTTACATGCACAGCATGTAGTCGATGGAAAGCTTTAAAACTCCAACATGGGGGGTGTTGATGCTCTCAGCATCGGCTTTTGATTATTCAGTTCAGATAACAGATTGGTGGATTGATGTAAACGTGTTGCACTACGGCCCTTAGCTGTGATCAGTTGATGTCACACTTAGTAGTAATTTTGCTGTCTGATAATTAATCACTCTAAAAGAAAGTACTTTGATTTTTCTACAGATACAAAATGTTAAAAACCCACTTTTTTCTACCCGGGCATAAAATGTGTCTGTAGCTTTAGAATTTAGCTGACACGAAGAATCTAACCACTGTTAATCATCCCACTTTCCAGTGTTTATTACAGCAGCGCAAACTGGGATCTGATTTAAATGAACTAGTAGATTAAATCAAGAATGTCGCATTGACTAGATTTAATTTATTATTTATTTACTTATGTTTTTGCTAATGCATGTAGTCAGCTATATTTAACTTATTTAGAGACATAGAAAAGACATCTGGTGCTCCAAGTCATTTTTAGAAAGTAATTTTCTATTCCACATTCCCATTACTAAAAGCATGTTAAAAGCCAGAAAGTGTACAGAGAAACCAGGGCAGCAGGGGCCACTATGTCACAAAAGGACCTGCATGCTGTAGAGCAGGGATCACCAACTCAGGACCTCTTGAGCCAATGTCCTGCAGGTTTTCATTATGCCCATGCTGCAGCACACCAGACTTAAACAGTGGGTCGTTAAGAGGCTGGTGCAGACCTTGAAAACAAGCTGTTGGTGAACTATTTTACTTGAACCCGGTGTGTTGCAGTAGGGACACAGTGAAAACCTGCAGGACACTGACTCAAGAGGTCCAGAGTTGGTGATCCCTGCTTTAGAGCAAGACTCTCTGTCCAGTCCATACGGCCCACCATCATCCCACCTCTCACGACCTGCTTACCCATATGCTGTCAGCCATTCATTGTGATAGGAAGCAATTAGAGCAGATCTAGTTTGCCTTGTTGTCAGCTGAATGGCAATGAGATCCTGACTTAATGAGTAGAAAAAAGATGAAGGGCTTCTTTCAGCTCCGTCTTTAACAGCTTTGCTTTGGTTGTTTAATGACTAACTGATCTTCAGTGAAGGGAAGCTGCCACCCATGGATGTAAGGACTGATTTTGGTGTTTAGAAAAAAAAAGTTATTAGAGAAGATTTCAGCACAATTTAGTGGCATCATGTTGAGCTCAATTTAAACAAAATAATATTCTTTTAATATTACAAATAAATGCTAAGCAGTGACAACAGTCAGTATAACTTTCCTAGTTCAACCCGTCCTATGTGAATACAGAACCTACTCAGACAGGATCACGTAATTTAAATCCAAGAACCACATTATTTGTGCACATTGCATGCCACTGAAGATTCTCAGAGTTTCATGTTTCATTTAGTGTATTTTCAAATATGTTATAAAAGGAAGGCAGAGCACAGAGAGAGGAAGATGGTCTAATTTTGAAGCATTATGTGGAGATGCTTCCCCCTGCCTAACAGTGCCTCAGGGTGAGAACAGATAGGGGTGGTAACTGAATGATTTGGGCTCACAGGATTATTTGGCATGAATATTTCCCAATGAGTTGCCATTGGCTCAGTGTGAATATAAATGGGATTTGATTGGCTGTTAGAGGATTTAGGAGAAGAAGCAAGGCAACCAGCTCTCCCCTACCCATTAGAATCACTCTGCTTTTGCTAGTATAGAGTTATGCACCAGTAACAGTTACATCTTTTTAAATTGGCAGTGCAGATTTCTGTATGTTGTCATTTTTAGGTTTATAATGGGTGTCTCTATGGGGACAAATGAATTTTAAAGCTGAAGGAGGAAGCCTGTTGATGAAAGCAGATGGTGACCATGGCGATATCTCCCTCACTGATTAAAGTAAACTTATCGCTGCAGAGTTGTGAATGCAATGATTGTTGGAGACTCTGTACAGATAAATGGCTACTCTCTGATTTTACCCTTAGATATGGCCAGAAGATGTGTTTGCAGCCTGGCAGGGTAGACAGTCAAGGAGAAGCCTTGATAAAGCGAGAGGACCGGGAATTACTAGCATTCAGGAATCTGATATTTGTCACTGCCGTCTGTTCTGCAAACATATTGCATTTGGTCACTTTTGGGAGCCTTAAAATAGAAACATTACTCATTGCTGTTCTCAAACCTGGACATCCCAACATGGTTCCTTCAGTTGACTTTAATTTGTTATTTGATTGTACACATACAGCTACGTTATGTGGCCTCTTTCCATGTAGAGGAATTATTTGCCTTTTATCATCCCTCCTTATGCTGCTACACAGACTTTGTTGCCATGACTGCTGCAACCTTTGGGCTGCAGGATGTAAACCATCCAGGGTGGTAGTTTGGATCTTTTTTTTCTGTGAGAATACATCAACACTATAGGAGCTTGTATTTAAAAGGGCACATGTAAGCATGCTGGGCTATGTGTGGGTTGCCATGGCTACACACCGAGGTGGATGAAGAGCGTCTAAGCTGGTTGCCGTGCTGCAGACTTCTGTCTTCTACTGATATCTGCTTGAGTGGAGTGGAGGGTGGTGATGGTAGGGGAGGAAGAGGAGGGGGGGGGTCCCCCATGCAGGGCATTAATATGAGTGTACTGTGCAAGCATGAGGATACGCGGCTGCCTATCATTTATGACTAACAAATTTAGGAGATTCCTGTTTTATATTCAAATCCTTTGACTTAAAAGATGACTCACAGTAAGTTTTGAGGCATTATTAGCTTGTTTTCCTTTCTCTGCTGATTGACCCAGTTTTCCCTGAAAGATGGCATTGTGTTTGGTGTGGCATGGATGCGAGTTGAGCGGGGGGGCATCATATGCTCAGTGTCACCAAAAACACAATTAGAAGATTTCTGAGCTGCTGCAGACACAGTGTAGTGGTTTAAAAAGCTCAGACATGTAGTATAAAGATGAAAGCTTCTATCAAATCTTCCACTGTTGAAAGTGTTCCATGTTATAGGCATGCCACATGAATTGCATTATTCCTGCTCTCCTCTGCCTGAAAATGTTCCTCACATGAACTCTGAACCCTCTGTTGCCTTTCTCTCATGGCATGAAATCAAAATCCTGCAGTGGGAGGTAGAGGAGGGGAGGGTGAAGGGGTTGTTTTCCCATGTATAGGAATCTTTCTCCCTCACATCCTGAAATGTAATTGGGTCGAGAAGGATGAGAGCCACAGGAGAAGAGCATCAGTGGGAATTATCTGGTAACTGTGATGGCTAAGAATACTAACATGTCAGAGCTGCACATTTCAATTTGAGTCACAAAAGAGAAACACGTAGCTTTAAAAACCAGGTGATGTTAGGCTGCAGTGTATTTATAGTAATTCTCCTGAATGACGGACCAGTCAAAGTGAAGTACTCAAAGGCGTTGCATGAAAATGAGCTGGGTTTTTTTGCAAAAAAAATCACCATTAGGTAGCAAATTGTAAATGATTAGCAAAAATGCAGGTTTTGCATTTACACATTGTGTTAGTATGACCTAAATCTTTGAGAGAAAAGAAAGAGACCACACAAAAAAATTAACGGTCTGTGGATTTATTTATGCTGCTGCTGACTCACCAGATCCAGGAATTTAGAACAGGTCAGTGAGGTACAAGCAATGTACCTGAGCACATCAGGTGGTTAATGTTTGGCAAAGAAAAAGGTTGGGAGCAACGTTAGTCTTCCTAGTATGTTGACAGTCCGTCCACAGTGGTTCAACTTAATGAATTAAAAACTCCTAAAGTTTCTGTGAAGTCATAGCTGGCACCTTTCACTAGTTTGCTGCAAACAGATTTAGATTTCAGATTCATGGATATCAGAGATAATAAATTCTTCTCACTACAGCTGAAAGAAGAGAGCATGGGGATATGTGTTGCAGGATTGTTTAAATGGTGCATATTTTCTTTATCTGCCACCAATCCATTTTCCCTGTGAGCAAACAGACAGCTACTGTAACACTCGTCTGTGGGTACGATTCCTTTTCACCTGCATTATTCACACATTTTGCTGGAAGAACAGACCGAAACAGCACAGATCCACTGATGAAAGCTGTCATTGATGCTGGCAGCTTATGTCTGGCATTATGCTGCTCTGCTTCCCATACGTGTACAGGTGCTTTGGGAACACTGATGCCTTTATAATAAGCCTCGTTCCTATGGTAACCAAGATAGATGTCTCTCTGTGGAAGGTCCTCATGTTTGTTTGGTTTAGACAGTGGTGAGGTTGACTCTATCTGCCAATGTGCCTATTAGCCTGCTGTCATTTTATACAAACAGAATGAGCCATAGCAAACATCACCTGGAATTTCTTGCATTTGGTGAAGCACTTATGAAGATGCACTCTCTGATATTTCAAGTCCATATCCATACACCGTTGTACTGAGTGTTGCCCTCTAATGACAGCTTCCTGATCCTTTCATTAAGCTCTTGACCTGTGCTGAATGCACAGGTATTGCAGGGCATGTAGGCATCACAGTACATGACAGCAACAGCCTACACTTTTTCTTTGATGTCCTCGTGGTCTCTTAAAGGGTAAAACCCTCATGGGAGCTGGTTAGCCTTAGCTGCTTCCCAGCTGCACTGCCCGTCTTCGATGAATTATGAATTTCTCATTGAGATTCAGGGGGCTAATTAACATGTCAGAACGGGCTAGTGGTGTGATATCAGGGGATTATCCTTATCCCACATTGCCTTATTTTATTTCAGGTGCTTTGGCTTCACCTTTGCAGCTCTCCTCTCCTAAAGTATTCTTATGAATTAAGGTGTTATTTCCCATCATGTTTGAGTGGTAATTACTAGAAATTGCTGCATTTCACAATGTGTTTCCATTCTGTTAATGCTGTTCTGTAGTCATGCCTGCACTGAGATGCATTTGTTTTACATGTTGAATTCCTTGAGGCTACACCTGTGCAGCTTATTCTGCTTGCCATTGCTCCTTCACAGTTAATTGAATTTGGGGTCTCTTGGGCAGATAGAAGATATGTATGGACAGTGTGACACCTGAATGAAGCTCAGGGAGGGACAGCCTCAGTGTGTGTGAGAGAGAGAGGCCAAAAGAAAGTGGAATAGACATGAATCTCATATCAGTAACCCCAGCTGCACATATGAGCACAGAAGGGCTCCATGACAGCAATGCCCTCCCCATACCCCTCATTATTAAAGTGGAAACTCTTGCATAAACCACTATGGAGAAAAGCCAACCAGAAGACTCCATCTGTCCTGCAGCCACAGCACAGCCAAGTCCACATATTTTTATTTCAAACTGTTTCTCTGAGTTTTTGTTTCCTCTTTTCTTTAAGCAAATCTGGGCTCCTTCGACCTTTTAGCTCAGGCATCGCAACTGCAGAGCCTTTCTGTCTCCATTGATAAGTGAAGCACAGTTTTCCAGCGCCAAGAGTGTCAGAGTCCTGTCAATGGTGGCCTGGGGGGGGTAACCTCTGCAACAGAAATCAGAGGATTTGTGCCAGAGAACGTGTGCTTTCATACAAGCAGTAGGGGTTAGTCTATTCAGGGAATTTCTTTATTGTGTTTCAGCAACAGCAAATGACCACTTCAGAGTGGCTGTCAAGACGATAGCTTCCAGGGTAGCTAGTGTGTGAAGCCTGTTGTCAAAGTCATTAAAAATCTTCCTGTTTGTGTCCTTGTCATGCATAGAAATTAAAAAGGGGGGTGAGTGATGCATGCATGCAGACATATTTTGTGTTTAATTCATATGCGGCAAGTCACCTAGTTTTAAAGATTGTAGTTTATTCTAATGCACAGTGTGATTGTGGTGGAAAGGGTACTTTCTGGCAGATCCTATTGTGTTATAGTGTGATAAGATGCATACAGTATTCTACAGAGATGTGATCACTGTAAGAGCATTGAACTTGGAAGATTTATTGGCTAATCTTGTTTTTATGTTCCTGCTGGAGAAAAGGGTCTTGCAGTTTTAATGTCACTTGCTTGTGTTATTTCATTTTGAGCCATTACATACTAATTGGCTGAGTGGAGCTCTTTCTAACCAAGAGGCAGCATGGAGGCATTTAACCTAATATATATACATGTGGTTAGTGAAATTTTACTTGAATTACTGTGGTGCAAGTAAAATGGCAACACTGCACATTTAAATGTGAACCTTGGGTTTTGAATAAAATCCATTAGAAAACTGTAATTTTTTGTATTTTCTTGTCGGCTGCCAAGTTGCTGGTTCAAGCCTCAGCTGGGTGTGTGTGTGTGTGTGTGTGTGTGTGTGTGTGTGTGGGGGGGGGGGGGGGGGGGGGGGGGGGGGCTTTCTGTGTGGAATTTGCATGTTCTCCCAGTATGTGCATGGGTTCTTTTCAGGTACTCCGGCTTCCTCTCACCATCCAAAGACATGCATGTTAAGTCAATTGGTCACTCTAAATTCTCCCTAAGAGTGAGTGTAAGTGTGAATAGTTGTTTGTCTCTTTCTGTGTTGGCCCTGCGATGGACTGATGACCTGTCCAGGGTGTACCCTGCCTCTCCTAACATATTTAAATAGAGATATACTAATTTCATTCTGGGTGCCGTTATCATGCCGAGATCTAAAAAATAGACACAAAGGGTTAATGATGTTTACAGCTGTGGTGGATGCTAAAATGTTGGTTGGTGTAAATTCCCATTGAATGAGTTTTACTTCTTTTTCTTTCTAAAATATTCACTTTGAACAATCTTAAAACTGACTTAGGATATATATATATATATATATATATATATATATATATATATATATATATATATATATATATATATATATATATATATTAAAATTCCCAGCTTTAAAACATGTTGTTCAATAGTGATATTAAAGTTCAAAATCTCCCCATTGTCTTTCAAGAGTTTCTTATCGGATTGATAAGGAACATACTGTGCTAAGAACATGGCAACTGAGAAATTCAATAGAATAACTTATTAAACCAAATAACTATTATTTAGCCATTTTGTTAAGTTAATGAAATTAATTTGTAAGTTTGGATTTTTGCTTGTCATCTGTTATATCTATCTTATCACAATCTGTACTTCATAAGGTTTGAGCCATTTCCATGTGTATTTCTGTTCAATGTCAAGTGTAGGAACCACCAAATCTAAGGGAGGTGTTTTCATCCAGGTTCCCTAGAAGAATAATTTAGGGCAGGGTAGCCATGTTGCATATATGAAGTTTCCATGGAAATCTTCCCCTGTTAAAAACCAAGCCAGCTCTGTGAGACTGTAAACCTTGATTGCATCCAGCGTTGGCTTCTCCAAGCCTGCATTTCAACCCCACACACGTAAGAGAATTTGTGTTTTAAACCTCTTACTCAGAAAAACACTCATGTCAGCCTCTCCATCCATTGTTTATGAATGGTAAGTTAGTCAGAGTGGGCTTTTTCACTCTCTGAGAACACTTAAACTCCAGCACTCTGAAGCATGAATCCAGTGTGCTCATTTCCATGCTCAGACATGTGTGTGTGTGTGTGTGTGTGTGTGTGTGTATATAGTAACAGCAGTCATTTTAAGTTACACTAAGTGTTCAGATAAAAATGGTTTTGGGTGTGCTTGTAAAACCATGAACAGGGTGTGGTGTTTGATGTATTTTAACTTCCAAAAATTGTGGTTGCTGCCATAGTAATTACAAAACTGTGACTCTAAAAATGGAACACCATAAAATGATTAAAATGCCATAATTTTATGTAAAGATAATTACCTGCTGCATCTTAACTACATGCTTTCCTATAGTACCAGATAATTCCTGGATCTTTTTTTTCTCAGATTAGAGGAATCACAGCCATAATGCCAAGGTTACTGCTCACATTTTTGTCCTTCAGTCAAGAGGAATTAGTGTTCTGTGGTAACAGTGGCTTAAAAACTGTTTTTTACCTCAGTAGAAAGTGATCTCCTACAAATAGTTAACAGTTCATTGGCATCAGGCATTTTTCCCAAGTAACTAAAGATAGCTGACATTAAGCCACTCCTAAAGATGAGGACTCTAGATGCCTCTATGATGAACAACTATAGATCTGTCTCTAACCTCTCTTTTGTACTCAAGATTTTTGAGAAAGTTGTATTTATCCTGCCTAATGACTTTTTGAATGAAAGACGAAATCTTGATAAATCAGGCTTCTGACATAATTACAGTCCTAAAACAGCAGTGGTCAAACTGTTAAATGACATTAGGTTGAATACTGATTCTAGTCATATATCAGTCCTAGTTCTGCATTTTGTACTGTAGATGATTGAAGGCCCGAGTTATTTTGTTATGATCGGCAGCTATGAATCTAAATGAGTGGCCGTGACTTGTGGAGTCCCCCAGGGGTCATTTCTTGAACCTCTTCTGTTCAACATGTAGATGCTCCGTTTGGGTCAAATTTTACAGAACTTTAACATCAATTATCACAATTATGCAGACGATACAAAACTTTGTGTCTCTGTCACCAGACATAAACATAGACTTGGGCTCTTAAAATCACTGACCAAGTTTGTAACCTTGGAGTGTTGATAGACTCAGATCTGACCTTTAACAGCCTCACCAAAGCTGTCACCAAGGAAGCTTTTTACCAATGCAAAAATATCAACAGAATTAAAGATTTGTCTCCCAGAAAGACCAAGAGAAACTCATCCATGCATTCATCTCCAGTAGACTTGATTACTATAATGGTCTTTTAACAGGACTTCCTAAAAAGAGCACTAAACATCTGCAGCTCATCCAAAACGCCGCTGCTAGAGCTTTAACCAGGACTAAGAGATCTGAACACATCACACCAGTTTTGAAATCTTTACACTGGCTTCTAATAAGTCACAGAATAGATTTTAAGACCCTTCTGGAAGTTTGCAAATCCCAGAACGGTTCTCAGAATACATCAATGATATCTTCATAAATATAAACCTAGCCAAGCTCATAGACCCAAGGATTCAGGTCAGCTAATCCAAACCAGAGTTCAGACTAAACATTGAGAAGTAGCATTTAGCTGTTATGCTGTGCAACAAACTGCCAGTAAAGATGAAACTTTCACCAAATGTATATCCAAACTTTTCTCTTCTCATCTGCACGGTATCTTCAAACTTATCTAGACTGTAGCTTGCGTTTAATCATTTTAATTTAGTTTAGTTATTTTATAGGATATTATTATGATTTTTGCAATTGTTTAATATGATTTTGTTCTTTCATATACTTCTTAATGCCTCTTCTGCACCCAGCTGTAATGCATTTAATATTTCATGTAAAGCACTTGTCTTGTACATGAAATGTGCTTTACAAATAAACTTGCCTTGCCTAAATACCTGCAGACATACAATGACAGCTGTCTTCACTGAGGCTGTTTCTGCTCCTGCATTTGTTTGTTTCCCCCGAGTTTCTCCCCCTGGCTACTTTAAATGTGAGATTTCACCTCAGGATAGCCTCTGTGTTTGTCATGCTCCTGTGGTGGAGTGTTAATGTGCTTGCCACAGAGAGGTTCACACAGGGCTGCAGGTTTAATCTGTGCTACATTAAAATGGGCACTGAAATGTGTCAAAATCATTTGGCTGTCCAGATTTAGTGCCACAGAAAGTCTCTGAATCCAGTTTCTTTTTTGAATGCAGCACAAATAGGGAACAGATACTACAGCAACAGGTGCAGTGTTGTGGTCCCACTGTGGGTGGAACTAATTCAGCAGCTGCAGAATTCTCCTGGTCTGTTTCTTGTAAGCTGTAAAGGAGGAGCTTTGAAGGTCCTCCTCTGAAAACAAAGAAGAAAATTTCAGACACAAGAAACAGTTATTTTATGAGGCAACATCTTGTTCATCATGAGAGAATCCATCTGTCCACGTTCAAGCTGTTTGTTTGCACCCAAAACCCAAAAGTTCAGACCCAATCTGCATTCTGGGGGCTACTGACAGTTTTTTTGTGTGTGTGTGATTAAGAAGTCAACAATAAATGTAGATGTTTTATCCGCCTAGCCTAAACTACCTTCCCTCTTCCAAATTGCTTCTCCACAGTATAAAGATTGGTCCCTCGAGGTATGATATTTATGCAATGTAGTGAATGGATTGAACATATTCTCACTGAATCATGCATTTTTTCACAATTTTTATCCCCCAGCAGGTTGCAGACTGTTCTTCTGTCACCATGATGGAAGTGACTGAGGCTGTTTTGTTTGTTTTTTAATCTAGTTTAGCTTAAGGTGGTTGCTTATAGGCCAGAAGAACAGCAGTTCCACTATTAGTATAAAGTGCTTCTTCACAATTCCATTTCAAACTGGGACTGATTTGCCTTAGTTGTGCATGACCGTCCTGTTTTTTAGGTATGTAAGCAGACTGGGGGTTTAAATTGATGTAATGGCACATTGCTATGCTACCTCTGTTCAGTCAGTGTTAAAGAACAAAGGTAAAGCTAAATGAGGATGCCTTTTTTCCCCTCTGCAATATAGCCAAAACTTAAAATGCTAGAATAGTTATCAATAAATTCTATGGGAATATTAACCTTACCATTTGGCTCAAAGGACTACTGTGTTTAAGTAGTAGTGCTGCAGGCTTCAAAAGATGCTTTTTAATCATCTTCACACTGCTTTCTAACTCAAGAGAGACTTTAATTTGACACCACCTTTAAGGATTACATTTCTTTCTGCATAGACACACCAATCTATCTCGTTTAGTGTTAGTGAGATGGATGTGTGTGTTTATTTAATTAAAAGACACTGAACTGAAATTTCTTGCCGTCCTATTTAGTGTACCCTGAGACAGACGGTCTATCTCAGATCTGATGGCTATGCTGTTGCTGAACACTGCCTGTACCAAGTACAGCATCAGTGCTTTTTCAAACTGAGAGTGATTCCTTGGCAGCTGACCTTAATCCTCCTCTCCAGGAACTGCAGGCTTGGTCAGAGGCTCTTGTCTTTAAAGCTGTATGTTCTAAGGTCAGTTATATTCTGACCAAGAAATCCCAGCTCATGGACCAAGAGATAATTATAAGTTTTCCATTTTATCTCTGACTTATTGTAATTTTTTGGTACCGTTTTGTTTGAATTTTATGTAGTGCATTGGTTGGAAAATGACAAATAATAAAGCTGAAGAATTTTTATATTACATAACAGGGATAGCTGCATCATTTTTTATTATTATTTTTTTTTTTCACTAATTTGCCTGTTTTTTTCTTAGCAAAGTTTGGGATGTTACATCACAGCAGTCCTCATTAGTACAGTCACCTTACTACATCTCAGGGCTGAGGGCCTCTGGATTTGCTGCAATGGGGATTAAGTAGTTTAGGGCTAATCTCAAGAAGGCCACTCAATTGGCCTCACCAGCAAAGCAGCATGCACAGCTGTCATTATTCATTACTGTGGGAGATTACGGGTAAAGAGAGGAAGGTGAGGCAGGTAGCACCATCATTTTCCTCAGAGAGACTCTTAAACACAACACAAGCTCCAAAGTCTCATCTTTTTCACATTGTGTCCCTCTTCGGGAAATCTTTGGAGGTTTGTGTTGAGGTGGTAAGGTGGAAAAATTGCTCAGTTCCCTGTGTGTTAAAGGCACAGAGGGCACAGCTGAATTCCTGATGTTGTCAGTGGCTATATATATATATGTCTGTGTGTATATCCCTTAGAGATAGGGTGAGAATCTCGTTGATCCGGGAGGGGCTCAGAGTAGAGCCGCTGCTCCTCCACATCGAGAGGAGCCAGATGAGGTAGCTCGGGCATCTGGTTAGGATGCCTCCTGGACGCCTCCCTGGTGACGTGGTCCGGGCACGTCCCACCGTAAAGAGGCCCTGGGGAAGACCTAGGACACGCTGGACAGACTATATCTCTCGGCTGACCTGGGAACGCCTCGGGATCCCTCCGGATGAGCTGGTGAATGTGGCCGGGGAGAGGGAAGTCTGTGTTTTCCTTGCTTAGGCAGCTGCCCTTGCGACCCAACTCCGGATAAGCGGCAGAAAATGGATGTGTTGCGTTGCCTTAATCTAGCCCTAAAAATCTCTATTGTTTGTTTGCAATTTTCCACAAATACATGGAGAGGTATTAAAACATTTTTCCTTTTAGTAATTATATATCATCTAAACAGGAACCCTGCTTGAACCCACCACTGGAGTTCAACCTCCTCCTTCTTTAAGTCCTCCAGTTTGTTGTTACTGCCTTCTTCCTTGAATGTGTTTGAATTATTAATAGGTTTGGCTGTGTATTTTGCCAAACTAGGAACTACAGATTAAACGTACTCTTAATGAGTCATTAATACACAAAGTTTAAATGACATCCCACATTAATTCTTCGCTCGATTTATCCTGATCTCTCCTGCATACACATTATATAAGCAGACATTGCAGTGATTATGTATCTGCTCCAATATTTGCTCGATGCTGTTCATTCAGCCAGTGTGGAACATTTAGTTATAGTTAATTAATGGACCTTGGAAATTCATTTTTCCACAAGAATGTGTCCCATCTGTTTTGCATCTGATAAATTTGTGCAGGTCCAAGGCTCAGCAGGGTAGAGCTGGCCTACTTGTCTGTTTGAGACAGTGTCCAGAAAGATGAATCAACAGCTGGTTCTCTGGCTCGTACCTGACTCCAATAATAACTTGAGATTTCTGATATTTACTTAGAGAAAACTGACCTACTTTAAGAAACAGAATATTACAGCAGATTAGAAACATGTATTCATTATTCTAAACTCTAGTTGCATATATATCTGCTTGCTTTCCCACAACTCATTTGACATTCAGAACTAGTGTCACAAGAGAGATGTAAACAGTCCCGATGTGTTCTGGCTGAGCTTATTGGGAATGCGTGCATGAAACTGGAAGACAGCTCTGCACTGGTTCGTGCTTGGCCTTGTCAAACTGTGAGAGATTTTTTTTGGCTTGCAGGTTTTGCAGTTAGTTATGCAGAGGGCAGATGAAGGTTTGTGCCATTAAA
The DNA here is from genome assembly GCF_017639745.1 of Melanotaenia boesemani. NCBI lineage: Eukaryota > Metazoa > Chordata > Actinopteri > Atheriniformes > Melanotaeniidae > Melanotaenia > Melanotaenia boesemani. Next base: position 16,894,408 of record NC_055693.1, read on the forward strand.
AGTATTTTTGCTCGTCTCATGTTGTTGTTGTACCTCATGTTCTGATTTTGAGTCTATTTGAAGTTTATTCACTTAATGCATTAGTTAAGATTATTTTTCTCATCCTGATCACTTCTACTTGTCCTAAGAATCAGAGGTAATCACGTTTGATTTCAGCCAGGCACACTGCAGAAACCCACTTTGATCTAAATAAAAGATATGAATACTTATTTTACGAAGAAGACCAAGGAACTGAAAAATCCCAATGCAGTAAAGTAATTATATTTGACAATATTTTTTTGAGAAAAGCAAAAATATCTAGGCTTTAAAAGGGCATGAAATTTCTTAAATTAATAGGGAAATACTCGTTTAAAGCTCTGTACTTGGTCCATTTAACTCAAAATCAGCTAATTTATTTCTTCACTGTTTGTTTCTTCCTTTACTTTAAAGTTTGAAAGATAAAAAGAGAGAATAAATGTCTTGAAACCTTATAAACTCATATTTTGAACCACAATAACAAAAAATGTTTGGTTTCTTTTGAATCATAAAGAACCTTTTGAGTACTTAACTACAATTATAATGTCTTTTTGGTTTGTTTAGGTCCAAAAATGACTTATATGTGAGCATGTGATGCTTAATGACTAATTAGTCTTAAAAGATGCAGTTTGGCATCAGCCAGTTTCTCTGACAAAAATTTAGCTTTATGGGCATGAGAATACTAATTTAAAGATTTGCAGCCTAAGTATTAAAAATGAATAATTGGTACTATAAAGTGAGTTTGAATAGCATTTGATCATTTTTTTGTTCCACTCTCTGGTGAAGTCAATAATACAGTCACCTGATATGAGGATCAACATGATGCGCAACAGGAGCCTGATCACTGAAATCTGTCTCTTTGACATGTTTTTGTGTTAAGATTATCTACAAAAATCTCTTTCCTGGCCTGACCTTGTGGTACCTGTCTCTCACGGTTACACTTACTTAATCTGCTAATTAACCTATCGATTTCCTGCACACCCTTGCAGAGCTCTACAGGATTCAGTGCTACATGACAGAACTCACTATATCTTAATTCAGCAGATGGTGATAATGGCTTTTCTGTCATAGCTTAAAAAGAAATCCTCTAAAATGACACTGAGTCTGTTAAATTTGCAGCTTATGATTGTTTTCTTTAGTTTGGCAATTATTTGTTATTTATTTTTTAAGGAAAAAGTTAAAATGTTTTCAAGTAGCTTCTTCAGATTGTCCAAATCCTACAAATTTTATTTTATTTTATTTTATTTTATTTGTTACAAGTATGCCTGTAACAACCAATGGCAAAGCAAGTCCTCCAAAGCTTAAGCCCAGGCTATTGTTGAAGTAGATCTATATCAAAGTAACTCTCTGGGTTGGTATACAATTGCCTGTAACAAAGCTGAATTTCCTGTAATAAAGGACCATGACCTCAAACTGTGGTACGTCACAACTGTAAGCCTGCACAGTGCTGTGAGATGGTGTTGTTAGGCTCTAGGAATTGCCTCTTTTGGACCAAGCATCAATTAGCCATTCAGAAAAGCTGCAGTTTTTGGCACATCTACACTTTTCCAGTCTTGGATGTTGCTCCTTTAAATTAAACAGTGACTATTTGTTTAAATAAAAGGTCTTTTTATGTCACTTCATTCTCATATATGTTTGTTTAGTTTATAAAGTAGCAGCACTTTTGTTATTCAGCTCTAAAATCTGCCTTTATCTTCCTCAGCAAACTGTGGAGTTTGTACTTATATGTGAAGTGATGCATCTTCCCTCTGAGTGACAGTAATCCTCAGCTCTGGGAAGGGATGGCAGTGGGGAATAACCAGCATGGGTTCAGAATTTGAAGCGATTTAGGCAGATGAGGATAAAAGAGGCTGATGTTTTTGGTGATTCCTGGTGCCTTAAAACCCTCTTCTTGCCCTCTGGTTATTTTAATGATGTTCGACATTCGGCTGAGGCATGGCAATACTAAAAAACATTCACTGATGTGTTGCATCAGTGTGTGTACAGCACAGCGCCGCATTTTTGTATTTGCAGAGCATGTTTGTATGATTGCTTGTTTACCGTCTGCACTAACGACACACACCCACAACTGTTGGGTCTCTTTTCTGATTTATGGTCCTCTGACAAGCAGTGGGAGGTCTTTGCACAAATTCACACAGCTCGGCGCTGTTACATATTCAGCAGCACAACAGGACACTTAATTGTTCTTTATGCAAAATCAATAGGGTGGATATCAAAGAGAGGAGGAGGAAGAGGCTGAGAGCTCTGGTGAATCCAGGGGACACTATTTTCACGGTTGTCCTCTCAGGCCTGGAGGCTGGCCGTCTGTGACAGAATGACTCTGACAGCTGTGGCAGCCTGATCATCACATTCCTTTCATTTTTTTTCTTCTCTATCACATGAGTTTGAAAACAATAAACAAAGGAATTGAAAGCAGGAGATGCCTTGATACTAAAATTATTTTATTACTCCAGTTTCACTGAGGCTGAGACGAATCACTTGTGTTTTGATTTTTTATATAATGATATAAAATGCCATCTTATGGGCCAACATCTGTAGGTATGTAAATTGACGGGATTATCCAAAGATATGCCTCCCTTCCTCTTGTCTTTCTATCAGCTTTGTAGTGTAGTCACCCTGGGAACCTCTGCGGCACATGACCTGAATCTCAATGAGCTTTATCTGCTGCTGACCTCTCTTTCCATTACAGTGCATATATACAGTACCTGCTCTGGCTTACACACTATGTGCAAATATACCCACATGTGCTGTTAATAACTTAGAATAAGAGTATGGGCTCTGGTCTGTCATGCACGCCTCTCATATGTTTGTAATAACACCACAAGGAGGATGCAGTGTGGGGATGTGTGTGCCCACAACTGTAAACAGCTCTGTAATCTCATCCCTGCCCCAGGCAGCGGTATCAGAAAAGCCATGGTTCACTGGAAAGTATCTAAGATTATTGCTGGGGGTTTCCACTGCTATGTCACACTTGTGAATGTTGAAATCATGTCATCTGAAAGCAGGTTTTAGTTTCTGACAAAACGTTAATTAAACTTAGTGGTTTTCTTGTTAAATTAACACAGCAGATGTTTTTATTTTTTCCAGAAATGACCTTTTACCTGCTTTCCATTTGCTTATTCCCTTCTTTGCATAACACAGTCATATTGGACCTCAATCACAACTGAAAACCTCCTGCTGGGACATGACTGCTCCATTATCTAGCAAGGTATAACTGAACCAGCGGGTGCTGTAGGAGCAGCATAGCCTGAGATACAAGAAAAGGATAAAACAAACCATTAATTCTTCCAATTATAATAACTCTGCATCAGCTTCTCCAGTGCAACACAACCAAAATATTCATCCAGACATGGTTCCCTTTGTTCCTTCTTTCTATCTGGAGCCTTAAGGCAGTGGCAGTCTGTTTGCCACCCATGGCACCCACCCCCACCCTTGAACAACCCCCAATAGAAGTTTGGCGAGCACTGCCTGGTCTGGCTTATTGCGGGTGAAGTGGAGCATACCAACAACTCCTGGAGGGGAGCAGTTAAGGGATCACAAAGCTTCTTTACACCTGACCTTTATAGCTTTTTTTTTATGCTGACAGGAGCTTACTAACAAGGGGTGTGTGGGGGGGGGGGGGGGGGGGGGAGGAGGAGAGGCCCAGACATTGCTGTCATCTTCATTTAGCCATTTTTCTGTCAGCCTGTGCATGTGGAGGTCAGTGTAGGCATGCAGGCATGCTTGCACTTGTACAAATATAAACAGTAGTAGAGTCCATGTTCAGATCTAATGCAGCCAGACAGACTGTACACGCACGTCTGGCGTGGGACTGCTGATTCAGGACGCATCGTCTCACTCTGGAATCGACTGCTCCTATGAAAACAAGCTCTGCTGTTTTATAGATAGAGGTCATAAAAATGGAGATTAGTGACATTTTCTTGGCATTGCAGATGATGAAAGAAATGTCATCTGCTGAGCACGACCTTTTCTTCTGGTGCAGAGGCTGCACGACTTGAGAGAACTGAGCTAGCTGGGTGTTAGACGGGAGAAGTCACAAGTCTCCCTCCTTTCTGCGATGATCCTACTCTCTGTCATCAGCCCTCTCTGATATCTGCATGTGTGCAGTTTTCATAAAGACTACTTCATTATAGAGTCTGTAATTTAGTTTATTTTACAGTTGAGATGAACAAAGGAGCGAAGTGCTGCAAGTGCACTTAAAAGTACAAATGAATACCTCTCTACAGTCAGACTAGCAGAGAAAATTAATTTTTGCATTTACAGCTTCAGTGACCTAAATTAACTGAATTTGCTAGTGAGCCATGCTAACGGCATGCCTCTCAGGGACGTCATTGGTGTTCACTTCAGACCCAGGATGCAGGATTCATTACAGAAGTTAAATATGTGACACTTAAAATGAAGAAAAACACCCATTTGATATCTGGAAAAGCAGACACCAGGGATCAAACCCCTAATATTGCGACTGAGGGATAATTACTCCACCTACTGAACTAAATCAGATAAACTGATGGCATTTTATTTTATTAAATAAGCTGTTGGCATTGGAGACAAAACAGCGGGATGCAAAGTAACATCAAACATAATGTGCTTAGTCATGTACCTTGCTGAGAGATTCGACATTAGAGAAATCAAATTACTGTGTTTATCTGGCTAAAACCACATCTTAGAAATAACTGTAAACATGTTAATCCAAGAGATCATACTACACAAAATGTCTCAAGGACAGACCAACCGGATAATTCAGCTGGGAATTAAATTATTTGAATTACACAGTGTCCACCCCAGGAAAGTTATAAGAAGAAGCCTGTAAACAGAAGAAGCTGGTGATAGAACAGAATGAGAATCAGAGATAGAAGAACTAAATGTACATGGCTGTACAGCTGTCAACATGGTACTAGTTTGTGGCCCACTGAGTTAGTTGTTTTTTTTTACTGTAACTTCAACCAAAGAGATCAACTGGAAAGCTGGTTTCTAAAAAACTGAAAAGGGACAGATTATTTCCAATCATAAGAGAGTCAGAGCTACTTCAGTCAATAAATTGATTCCTTTCTGTAATGCACTCAGACAAGGACAGCGGTCCAATTTAATGGCTTAGTTTAGTTGTAACTGTAGCTGGTTATGATTGTGCATGTAAACATACTAATTAAGTCATTAAGAAAGGCAGTAATCCTCTGGTATCTATCCTTGGTCTACCACTCAAACGTCAGTGGGCAGTTTTTGATCAGGCCACTAATCAGAGCAGATGGAGCTTGTTGAAGAGTGGGGGAGCCTCTCAGTGCTGTTTAACAGGAAATCTATAAATATGCAGAGGCAAATTAAAGTATTCTGCCTCTTGGAGCCTGAACTAGCAAGATTCTTCATCTTGTATCTTTCTTCAGTGTGTGACAAGATTGGCATTAGTTCTAGCTCATGAACAAAATAAACATAACATAAACCAACAAACAATTAAACAGCTGATAAACTGATCCTTCCACTAAACTGGCTGTAAACTTTTTTCTTTTTACCAACAATCAAAAAAGGTTTTAATATGTAATTTGTTAACCTTTGACTAAATCCACTGTGACCAGGTGTTATAGAGGTCACTGTGCCGTGATGGATGGGGGAGGCATCTATGTGTTCTTGGGCAGGTTACTGAATCTTAAATAGGCTCTTTGTTGTATTGTAAGTTTGTGGGTGGGTGTAGAAAAAAGCTGCATATATAGAAAAAAAAATTTGTTGATAAAATTAGGAAAACAGTATATTTATATTGTGAGTGTACAGGTAAATACCAAGATCCCCATTTGGCCCTTCTTAAACAGACTAACATCTTTTCCACAACCACGGGATGTTTAAGAAAGCTGTTTAAGCTACTCATTGTATCAGTTGAGGTTACATAACTTGTTGCCAGCTGTAAGATAATCACCCATGCAGTAATTATCCAATAGGAGGCTCATACCTATTTGCTAGGTTTAATCCAGGTGGTGACTTTATTTTTGGCCAGGCAGTGTATTAGAAGGTCTATTATTATGACACAATATGAGGAGTCTCACAAACCTCAACATCCAAACAATCACGTAACTGAATCCACACTATTCTTCTACATAAACTACTCAGTACAACCCAGTAGCAGCTTGTTGTACACAATGTTCTGACAGCTAGGTGTCTTATTGCTCAGCAGTTTTACCATAAAAGTCGAGTTGATGTTGTGCCAGATTTTTATTATACCAAAAAAAAAAAAAATTCCTATTTTTTGCCTGCATGTCTGGTTCCATCTGTCCTATTAGAAAGCAGTGTCCAATAAAATCATACCAAAGTTAAAATAAGTGTTCACCTTTATGCAAAGAAAAGAACTATCTGTATTGTTACTAGGAAGATGAAGACCCCAGACACAGGCTGCAAAGGGTCACTGAACTGTTTGAATATGAAAATACGTGAGTCATAATACTATTTTCTTACACCACTAGCCTGAAACCCGCTAAGTAATTGGAATACAGGTACATGATATAGGTTTCAGGTGAGTTGTCTGCAAGGCTGGAGATTTCTAGACTGAAGACTGTGGTGTTAATTGTTCTTTGTGTCCGCCTGTGTCATGAGCCGTGAGTCTTAGTGACTTTCGCGTCATTAACGATGGTCCTCTTGATGAGCCGGCTGCACCAGTGTCACGTGGCAGCACTGACTCAGCCTGACACGGTCTGAGAAAGCTGCATTTAATCAAGCATTGCCCAGCTTTAATCAGCTTCTGCTTTACCCATCTCTGCTTGTCTTGTGGTCATCTTCATGCAGAAAACAGATTTATAGAGCTGCGCATGAGAGTGCTCCAGTCAGAAAAGCTCTCTGTAGCACGCTCTGCATCCAGCTTGGGTATGTCTGTTAGTCATGTAACCGGAGCCCTTGCATAGCACAATCCCTATTCTTGTTCAGAAAACAGAAGAAATAGAATTTGTTCAGTGGCCTTTCAGGAAGTAATGCATGCCCGATGGCTTCTTTCCCTCCTGCCTTCCTGTGAGTTCCCTCATCAGTTCTGTCACCATATGGAAACAGCTGGTCCTCTGTAGTAGGATGCTTTCTGCACAGCATGAAAACAACCTGGAGGGAGGCAGAGTGCTACACAGGAAGGAGAGACACGGGAAGGAGTGGTGGGTGGGCTTGTTTGAGGAAGATTTTGGATTTGCTTGTGGACAAGTAATCACTGTCCGTAAGCTGGCTTAGGTTTTTATTCTGTAAGCATTAATAAGAACACAGACTGTGTCATTATTTAGTTATTAAACCCTAGTTAGGTTTATAGTCAGACAAACCCCCTCAGCCACATCATGGAAATTCTTTTAATAGCAAATACCTCAGCAACTCACTGTCCTTTTCGGTAAAGCAGAGGACAAAAAGCTTCCTTGAAACATAATCAGACACAACTCCATAACTATTATCCAGACCAGTGGGGGAGATGGCTACTACAAACATTCACATTCTGTAGCTGTGATACTCTCTGCACTTGTGCAAACCAGTCACGAGAAAGCAGCCACGCAGAAATTCTCCTGCTGTGTGCCTGACAGAGTTCTGTCCTATTTGGGCATTTGTAACATTAGTCTTTCTGTGGAAATCCCTGACATCAACTTGACCTTACATGGGAAAATTTCTTTTTCTCTTAGGATATGGTGGGGTTTTGAGGTTTGTGTGTTTGTCACATTGCCAATAGTGTTTGCCAGTAAGTAGGGAGTTACGTCATTCTTCAAAGTGTTTGTTTGCTGTACATGGGGATGAGTGAGGACAGAGACGGATGGGGAAGTATTTATCCCATCCTAATAATGAATCAACCTCTAAGGCTGACGTGATGTCATCAGTGAAGGGAATGACACTGAAAAGACAGATCAAAGATGAGGTCCACCCCCCTATAGCTGCAGAAGGGAAAATAGTTGAGCCTATGAATGCCAGGATGGAAATAAAGGGCCAGTAGAGGAATTTTAGACATAGAAAGTTAAGATTTATTTTGCCAACGTTTTACTTCAGTGAGCTCTGACAGGTCTGCTAAGCAGGGCTGTTTTTTGCCTGAGTTCTTTTTTGTGTCAAAGTCAATTTGGTGAAGGTTGTCCTCAAGTTTTTTTGTTTGTTTTTTTTTTGGCTGAAGACAGGCAAAATACCAGAGTGCAGCTTGACTGGAAGGGGAATAGTAACTGTTTCTGAGTTACTTTAACTTTGATTTCTATTTGTTTTTTTCCCTCTTTTGTTCACAGCAAAAAGCCTCAGGCAAGGTGCTGTTTGACCTGGTGTGCGCCCATATGAATCTCATTGAAGGTGACTACTTTGGCTTGGAGTTTCAGAACCAACAAAAAATGATGGTGAGAGGATTTAAGTAGATTACACCCTTATTTAGGGCTGGGCGATATAAAACAAATTTTCTATCTCGATCTTTTGTACTTGAATCACAATATACAATATATATATCTTAATTTTTTTTTTTTTTTTTTTTTTTTGTCAAGTAACCAAAGAGACAGTTCTAATTTACAGCCTTCAGTGCTAAATATACTTTTATTAAGGATCAGTAGCACATGTGCATTAAAATAGCTGACTGAAATCAAAATATCTTTATATTAAATTAAATGCTTCTAAAACAAATTAAAAAACAATATTTTCAATGACCATAAGAAAAATACAGCTGTGCAAAATGCAAAAGAAAAGATGCTTTTAACTCAAAACAAGCTATCTCGATATAAACGATATTCCCTCCGTCTATATTGCATCTGATAAAGTCTTGATATATTTGAAAATCTCGATATATTGCCCAGCCCTACCCTTATTTATTCTAGTAAAAACTACTGCTTTAATTACTTTATTTTCCACTTTCGCAGGTTTGGTTAGACCATATCAAACCTATTATCAAGCAGCTCAGACGTAAGTAATCCACAATGTTGTTCCTTCCTCTTTCTGAACCTGTTTTGATTTGAGTTGCTTCATCTGCAGAAATAGCCATTAAAACAATTAAGAGACCTAAAGCCAGGGATGTCAAACTCATCTAAGTTCATGTATCAGTGCTAGTTCATGTATGAATATCAAAAACTCCAAATTTTCCTTTTGTTTTGATGCAAAGAAGTACAAGTACATTATTAAGATGTTTATATTTAATGAACTATCCTTTTAGGGAACATTATGAACAGCTTGAAAATTCTTGAGCAAAATAAATGCATTTTTAGCCTTATTTTTGCCTCAGTTTATTTCATGCATTACAACGTATAGATCACAATGAATTTACAAAATCCCAAAACATTTAATCACAGGTATCTGGAAATGAAAAATACAGTATTTCATATTATGATTTGAGTAACTTTTCAGGAGCTAAAAGACATTTTAACCCATAAGAACCCGACGTGACATATTTGTTACATACGGTTTCTGAGACATTTTGCTTCAATTCATGGTATAAACTTTGCTCAAAATCCTGATGAACACTATCTGATACTTGTCTTCTGTCCCCTAACAGATACCTAGAAGCAGAAAACCACATTATAATATTTTTAATATATGACAGGGTAATAAATGGTAGATACACCCCCCCCCCCCCCCAAAAAAAAAATTTTTGACTCTTTGTTACATTTTGTTAAAGGGCCAAATAAAGACCTCATATTAAAAGAAGTTGACTTTTCTTACCATTCTTTTCATGGGTTGGGTCTTAACGGCTTAAGTGTACAATACTGTACCACATCTGTGTAGTAATCCTGACCACCTCAACTAACTCACCTCATCATACAAACTTAAGTCAGTGCTATAAAGTAAGAAAGATATAAAAGATATAACAAGTTATCCCCCTGTTTTGGAAATATTTTATACTTAAACATATAAAAATGCAATCTCACCTGGACAAACTAGTAATTACAGTTATTTTCATTTAAAATAAATGGCTGTTCTTGTCTTCTATGTCATTTTTACATTCAACAAATTTATCCTGTGGGCCAGATTGAACCCTCTGGTGGACCCGTTTTGGCCCTCAGGCTGTATTTTGACATATCTGCACTAAACAGTATGATTAAAGTCCAAACAGTCTAATGTATTTGATGCATGTGTCACACACAGGACCGAAACACACAATCCTGAGGTTTAGCGTGAAGTTTTTTCCACCAGACCATGCCCAGCTGCTGGAGGAGTTGACAAGGTGAGCTCCTCTCTAGATCATCTAGCTCTGCACAAACTTTGTCTTCTGCTTGGAACTGAAATGTGCATTTGTAAATATGTCAGCATGAGTGATACCAGCTGTGGCTGAAAGCAATTGTGGAGGCATAAATGAAACATGTGCCCCGGTTCCCGCAAGATTTATTCCCCCCTCGCCTCTGCAATGCACATGTCATGGTTGCCTTGCCTCTGATTTAGTCCTCTGGAGATTAGCGTGGTGAAGCTAATGATTTTCTGGTTTGTGTTCTGTAGCTGTGAAGCTGGCTCATGTGTTGCATATTTTTAAAGTCAGACTGGAGGAATAATTGATGTGCAGATAGCAAAGCTTGTGTCATTCTTTCAAACTTCATCTATTTGAAGAGAAGCTGCACAAAATGTTTTTTTTTATTTTGGTTCATGCAGTAACTTCTTTATATTTACACTTATATACATTAGTGATAGAGACAAATAGATCCAGCACACACTAGACCTTTGCAGGTACACTCTGTATTATTCAGACAGGCTGCATTTTGATCAAAAGTACAGACTTTGTCATTGTATTGCTTAAAATGTTTATTATTCTGTTTGACTTCAGCAGGGAGTGTTGGTAAGAGCCAAAGTGAAAAGCCAACCCTCACGACTATACTGTCGCATAATGTGATGGCTGTTTTGTGTATGTGGCCAGGTACCTGTTTGCCCTCCAGATCAAACAGGATCTTTCCGGTGGGCGTCTAACCTGCAACGACAGCAGCGCTGCACTGATGGTCTCCCACATTATCCAGTGTAAGACTCACAGGGCTGGTTCCTCATTTTAGTTAACAGATATGATAACTGTCTTTTAAAAATACATGTCTTTTACATGCTGAGCTTATCATCAAATATTGTCATACAGCACACTGTGCTCTATTGCAGATTGATTATCTTTGTGTTGCTATGGAGACCTTTCATTCAGATGCCTGAGCATAATCTTGCAAAGAACCCGCACACTTTCATTACTAGTCATTTCTTAGCTGCCATCCAAATGTTTAAAGGGTATTTTTATATCACAAAAAACAGCTTTAAAGCTGGCGCCTTTATTCTTTCACAAGAGCTGAGACACTTGGATCATGGAAGCTGTTCTGTGACTTAACTTGTCTTTTTCTTTTTATCTTTTCAGCTGAGATTGGGGACTTTGATGAGAGCCACTGTCGGTCACATCTCCTCAACAACAACTACATCCCTGATCAGATGCCCCTGATTGACAAGATCATGGAGTTTCACTCAAAACACATGTGAGTTATTGGGCTTTGAGAGCTTTACAACACGCTAAACTTAAAATGAGGTTTTCCACAGATCCAGTTGGTTTAACTCTGTTCACGAGGTTAGCAGAGGCATGTCTGAACACAAATTCTCCTCAGTCATGAACAGGAAATATTATTGCAGGCCTTGTGATTGTTCCACTGGGTTGTTTTATTACACAGGTGACACATGCAGGAAAGCAGTCGTTAAATGAATGGGTTCTGTCTGAGAGTGCTATGTGCAGCTTTTTGACATTTATCAACTTAACCAATCTTTCTAAGCTGTTTCGCAGCCCCTGGCAAGACAAAGACAGGAGTTTGTTTTCTACTTTATCAATAAAAACTACTATGGTCGAGAAGCAAATTTGAGAACTTACTTAAACTGAGCACATGACAAGTATTTAACGTTTTGCTCTGTGCTTTTGTCTTGTTTCTAATTTAATGCACTTGTAATGGATAAAATTCCCCACCCCCCACCCCACGAGTAAACATTTAAACAGAGGTTGGTTTTATTGTAAGGAATGAGAGGATGGTGGTTGACAAAAATATCCTGGGAAGGCAATCTGGTCACATGGTGCAGAAGCACACTCCAAGACAACTTGGCTCTGGGATCTGAAAACACTAATACTTAAGCATAAGTCCAATATCTAGATGTATGGTCAAGAGAACAGGCAATGGTCATACACGGAGAAGAAGTCTTTTCCAAGGAGGAAAGCGAGAATTAGTGGTCATCAGTCAGAGCAGGGATTGGCGTTCAGATAATCACAAGGTGAGGAAGAGCCATCGTGGGCAAAGCAAGGCAAGGGTAGTCCTGGGATGTGCCTTGGTCGGTAACAGGAAAACTGGAACATGGAAACAAACACTGAACCTTAATTTGGCACAAGGCTGTCAATAATCTGGCAATGAAGAAGGGAGTGGAGAGAGTTTAAATAGGGCTGAGCACAGGTGAGGATAGGGAACAATCAGGGAAGCCCAGGTGGAATGAATTAACCTGACTGAGGAAGCAATCACTAGAGGCCTGGTAGAACATGAACCATTACAGCAGTTGGGAATATATTAGTGAAAACCTTCCATATCTTCTCTTATAATTTATCAAACTACACCCATCAGGGTGTAAGTTACTGAAGTCAAAGCTTTGCAAACATTCGCCCTCCGCCTTTACAATGTGCCATGAGCCACATGTAGGTGGCTGCTGCAACATCAGGGGCTAGACTAGATTTGACTGCTCTCTTTGACTCGCTCTTTTTCCACCGCTTGTCCGTTGACAACTGGAACTGCAGCTCCTCTGGCTGGGTGCCATGTCAAGTTAAATCTCTTGTTAAGCACCACACACACAGGAAACAGGAAGCCTTATCCACTGATAAGAATTAGGAAAGTTAGTTAACATTTGCGGCCCCTCCCTGACCTCCCACTGCAGCTCTATAAACTCAGATTAACATTAGAAACCTGGATGCACTCAGTCTCTGTCTTTCACCTCAGTTAGAGATACACTCAAAGAAGGATGATAAGCCAGGGTTTCATTTATTTGTCCAGAAATTTGCTGAAACAATATTAAATGCTACACACTTCACTTGTTATGTCTAAATGTTAAAACCTTGAAGAACAGTTGGATCCTTTTAAATGAGCATTGTCTTAATCGACCCTCCTCTCGTCTTTGGAAACATTTTTCAGTAACAAGTGAGAAAGTGATAAAGCTGGTATTTATTTTGTCAGCAAATCCTTGTATATATAATTAGTAAGTTAACTGTCTGAAACAAGATGCTGTAATTTTAGCAGATTAATTTGCAAGTTGAGCTAGTTTTTAGGGATTTATTCTAACTGGTTTCTCTTGTGAGTATCATAGAGACAGAATAGATGTATGCATGGTGGAAAACATCACAGAGCCCACGTTAATGCCTCATTGAAGGATTTTCATCTGTTTTGGTCAATAGAAAAGGCCTGTGTAACTTCACCTCTGTGCTTTGTGTTACAGAGGTCAGACACCAGCAGAATCAGATTATCAGCTATTAGAGGTAGCTCGCCGGCTGGAGATGTATGGGATTCGGCTTCACCCTGCCAAGGATCGTGAGGGGACAAAGCTAAGTCTGGCTGTGGCACACACAGGTGTCCTGGTCTTCCAGGTTAGTCATGCTGGTTTGTCAGTCACAGATCAGGTAAATGTGACTATGAAAGAAATGTGGACTCACCTCAGCCAGTGGTTACATTTGTGAAAAGGTTTTTAATTTACAATTTTTTTTCATTTTCAGGGACACACAAGGATAAACGCCTTCAACTGGTCTAAAGTTCGCAAACTGAGCTTTAAGCGAAAACGTTTCCTTATCAAACTGAGGCCAGATCTAAATGTTAGTGATGCTGTTTGCTTATTCTTTTGTAAAAACAAAAAATACTATTTCAGGGCTGTAAGTTTATATCTTAATTCTTTCCTCCAGAGTTCATATCAGGACACTCTTGAGTTTCTGATGGCCAGCAGGGACTGCTGTAAAGTCTTCTGGAAGATCTGTGTTGAATATCATGCCTTCTTCCGCCTCTTTGAAGAACCTAAACCCAAGCCCAAACCTGTACTCTTCACACGAGGCTCCTCCTTCAGATTCAGGTAGAATTTTTGTATCATAAAGCTGCTCTCCAGGAGCAGGACTAAAGGCACTTACTTAATAGTCTGCCACAGCTCTTCCAGAAAAAGCTCATTATTATCTCTCTCATACTCACCCCTGCAGCGGTCGCACACAGAAGCAGGTGATTGATTATGTGAGGGAGTCTGAGTTTAAGAAGATCCCCTTTGAAAGGTAAAGGCTACAGATGTGCTTGACATATTTGGTTTAAGCAACGTGTTCAGAGTGTGTAATGGTGACTTTCAACATCTGTTCTGCCAGGAAACACAGTCGGGTCCAACAGAATAGTCGTCTGTCGCCGTTGCCTTCTCCACGCCACCATGAAGTGCCAACAGAGGTCAGTTTTTTGTATGTTTTTTTTAACACAGCATGTTTTATATGCTTTTTTTTCTGCATCCAGTTAACTTTATCTGAATGGGAGGAAAGAATTATCATTAAATTTGACACCCCCTGTGGTCCACAACAAGTTTAGATCATGTCATTGTATTTACATTGTGTAATTCAGTGGTTCCCAACCTGAGGTCCCTGGACCCCTAGGGTGTCCCTAAAAAAGTAAGGGGGGTCCCTGAGGCTTTGATGTTCAGACCCAATGTGATTTAAATTAAGGCCATGTCCACACAGACGAGTTAAGGTGTATTCACTTTTTTATCATTTAGGTGTTTAGTTCACATGGAACCAGTGTTTTGGGAGCCCGGACACACTAACTTTGCATCATTTCATTAATGAGGCATGTCTTATTTGCCACAGTGTGAATGATTTGTCCTTATTTTGAAAAGATAATCAGTCAGAATGCATCATTTATGGTGAGAAGTTAGATAATAAAAACATAAAACCAAGCATGGTTTCCACACAGGGCAGACGGGGGGGTCCACAGTATTTTTGGTAGCTGCATGAAGGGGGTCCTTGGGGAAAAATAAATTGGGAACAACTTGGGTAATGCACACTTGCTTTCAGGTCTAGTTTGCATTCATATAAGTCTGCTTTTTAATGCCATTTGCTAAATCTTTAGACATAGCCACACAGGAAATTGGTATTTTTTCATCCCTGTATGTGTGTGCATATACTTTGTAATGTGCTGAAAATAAATGAACCGACTATCTAAACAGAGTCCAAAACACAACAGGGTATTGTCAAGTATGGCAGATTTCGTTTAAAATTATCAAATCAAGTCATTTTAAATATTAATAGATTGCACGCTTTGATTTCTTAACTTTCCTCCTCCTGCTGGCAGAGTGGTTTTCCTGGAGACAGACTCAGCTCTCCTCCACGGCGTCATTGGAAAGAGTCAGTACTGGTGAGTGCAGAGGACCCATCGGCATTGCGGATGAAGGCGAGTCCTTTCCATCAGAGAAATGGTCATGAAGACAGAAGAGGATCTGCGTCCAGGCTGGAGGAGACGAGAGGCTCACCACAACAGACCCATCCAGAGCATCTGAACACAGGTCCAGCATCTTGGGCTGCCCAAGGCAGTAACGCCGCCCTCCCTTACATTAACTCCAGTGGTATAGATGGGGAATATAACATGGGCAGGGACCATTCTACTAAACCAAATTACAGTTATAGGGATCAGGCCATGCTGGGTCAGGGGTTTGGCTCTGGGGCCCAACAGGAGCCCTTTTTGGGTAGGATGCAGTACGTGGAGCCCCCTTCCTTTTCCAGAGCATCACACAACCTGACCCATGAACTAGACCATTTTGTCACACAGTCACGGCAAAAGGTAAACAAAAGTCCTGTCCAAAGCACTGTGGGTTATGACCATAACATAGAGAGGCGGAGTAGCAGCCCCCTCCCAGTTCCACATATGATGGGTTCAAGGAGTGTCAACATCAGTCCTGCCAGTAACACCCAACATCAAGCGCCATTTCTCAGTCACATTGAGCAGAATGGCTATGCTTTTTCTAATGATGGCAGATGCTCCCCCCTCCCAAGCAGATCTCAGCACTTGCAGAAACCCCAGAAGTTGCATCACAACACAAATACAGACGCACATAGAGGCGCATCCTCACCAGGACAAGAATCACGTCCTGTCTTATCCCGGGCCGAACGCATGGCTGCTCTCGAGCGCCGCATGATGGCTAATGGCCTCTCAGCACCAGGCAGATCCCGGTCCAGTCTGGGTCAGAAACGATCAGGAAAAGCTAACATAACACACGTGGGTGCAGTTCAAATGAACGAGGGCTCCCCCACCAGTGGTTCAGAGTCCAGTGAGTCTGAGATAGAGAACAAGGCCAACAGCAGTACCCCCATGATTCATGATAATCCAGTAGAGGCTAATTCCCCAATACCTAGGAGCAAGTTTTCCTTTGGCAGCCTCCAGCTGGATGAGGAGGCAGATGAGGATACTTACCATGCCTTCGGTGATGAGGATGCTGGACACATTTTTAGCTGTTAGTGTGCACAAAACAGGGGAGTGTGAAAGCCTTTGTTTGGGTCTAGATGGTCCACTGAAATAAAAACCACAGTAATCTTCTTAAGCATAGCAGTCCTAATAAAGCACTTTTCAGACATGCACTGTTGTCAGGGTTTCAGTGTTTTTGTCATAGAGAGGCTTTCACATCCACCTTCATTACTTGAAGCAAGCAAACATACACCAGACATGTGCCTTGTCAGGATTCCACACTCAACACTTTCTCATTTAGAAATGAGACTACAAAACACGTGTGTCATTGTTTCCATCTGTTTGAAACTTGAGAATGATGAAAATGTAGCAGATCTGCAGAGCTCAGTTCAGACAACTCAGATGCCTTATAATTTCCGGGAGGGAAATATCTTTCCATGATTGTCCATAAATGCATGTAACTCCACCAAATTGGTCAATTTTTGTGCACTTTTCTGCATAACACAATTTGTACTTGTTATTCATATTTTATAAACTATCAACTAATTTATAAAGTCATAAACTAACTGTTAATAGCTAATTCTTTTTAGTGATGAAGTTTCTAGGCTTGTTTTTTGTCTTCTTTTTTTTCTTCTGGCATTATTAATTCTGTGATTGTTACGTCTGTCTGGAGTATTTGATGTTGAAGCTAAAGTGATTAATGCTGCAAAAGCAATGATCAAAAATTCAGTATTCTTTTACTAACTTGAAACAAGCTTTATGAGTCATCCAAATGTGTTAGGAATAGTAAAGAAATGGCAACAGTGCATCACATTTTGAAAGACCTGCAGTGTCTTTCTCAGGCTGGTGTGTTACAGTGGTCGTTTCCTCACTCCACTACTGGCATTTTCCTGTCGGCTCAATAAGTAACTTGGAATCACAAATTAAATCCCTCTATCAGCTCCGGTCCTCAGGAGCCGCTGTCCTGCAGGTTTTTTTTGTTTCCCTGCTCCAACACACCAATTTCCTTCCAATGTGTCATTATGAAGACGTTGACAACAAGCTGTTGGATCCATTTGATTTGAATCAGATGTGGTGAAGCAGGGAAACAACTAAAAGCTTGCAGGATAGTGGCACAACCCTGATACAGTTTCTATAAGATTTGCTTCAGTATTCCAAATAAAGTGTCATGACACTTTTGTTATTTTTGTCCTTTTGCACTTCTGTCTTTGTGTTTGTGTCTTATCTAAGACAGCAATGATCTTTTGTTACAGTTCTATTCTTTGTTTCCTTCATTCACTGTAAGCACTTCTCTGTCAGCATGAATCTGTCTTATCTTGTCTGTTTTTCTCCCAGCTGTGATTACATGTAAACCTGTTCTGTCACTGGTTTTGTGTGGTGTAGGGAAAAGTGGGAAATAAAGCAAGATTACCACTCTGTGGGTTCCCTTTTCTGCAATGATCCAGCTAACTGTTAATTATCCTAAAGCTGAGAGAAAATCAGGGTGCGGATGACAGGAGCTTTGGAATATGCAGGAAAATAGAAACCAGATTTAGTATCTCTGTTTGTGTGTGTGTAGTGTACTTGGGAAAGGCAGTTTAAGGGCAACACCTCAAAGCAAAGAGCCTTTTGGATCATTTGTCATAGTCGGCTGCGTTGCAGTGCTCCTGGAAAATTTTTAGCCCTGACACCAGGACACATATCCAAAGAGAGAGATGTGTGTATATCTGTTTGTGGCAAATGAGCTTAATCGACATTGGAACTGTAGGGGATGCAGAGTTACTGGATCACTGCAGCATCAGGGAGCCCTTTCTGGTGCACAGATCTTCCCCATAGACCTGGAATGACTATCAGAAAAAAACTTTGCTCCATCTAATTAAAAAAAAAATTTAATAAAATTGATTGCATCAAATTACAGTCACAGTTTTAAGGGAAAGACTTCTGTGTGTTCTCAACCACTGGTGTCCTTTAGGGTGTGTTTCCACTGCATGCTGTGCTAAACCAGGACTGTCATCCTGCTGTTCTGCCCTGGCTGCTCTCTGCATGCACTCTTCTGTATGTACTGTAATATCAACATGCCGATCTCATTCTTTTCATTGTCATTTCATAGTTATGTTTGCAGTCACAGATCAGAGTGTTATGTTAAGGCAGACTGTATTGTGCAAATGACACAAATGGCTTATAAAAGGAGTATTTTTATTGCTCACTAATTTGCATCCACTTATATTTTCACCTCAATGATAACAGAATCAACAAGATGATGCTTGTTAAGGAGTATTCATGAGGTTGTTTTTACATAAAATTAGAGAAGATTTAGAAGATTACATGCAAGTGCACACAGCTTTTTCTGTACTTTCTCTCTGTTGCTCACTTATTCACACACAGTGTTCTGTTAGATACTCACTGGCCTTTTTATGCTGCTTTTCTCACAATTTATGTTCATCTAACAATGTATATATGTAATACTAGAGTCAATAAAGACAAATCAGTTTTTTTTTTTAGATCTCAGCAGGTCTGGAGTCTGGTGCTCATTGTAGATGTTAGATCTTTTCCCTTCATATTCCCTAATTTATTATTATTTTTATTATTATTTTTTATAGTAATGCTTGAAGGATGTCTGTTTGGATCGTTTGTAGCTTTCCTGTGTGTTTTGTCATATTTTTCCCCTCAGTAGTGTTTAGACTTAATGTCCTGGTGTGTCAGGTTAATTACTACCATGAGTAGTGCTGGTTTGTCCTGTTATTATTATTTTATTTTTCTAAAACAACAGAAGACAACAGGGAGAGGTGGGCAAGTGGCAGCTCCAATATAGTAAGTAAGTTAAAAATTGATGTAGATGACACTAGGTAAGCTGCCCCTCTTGATCGTCCCGTAGTATGTGCCTCAGCATCTGTATCGATTGACAAGCTGTCTCTGACTTTTCATTCTCTATAGACACATCCTCCCCTCAGCTTCACCTCAGTGTGTTGTATATTGTGGAATCCAGATTGTGAATAGAACTATATATGTAAATGCTATGTTAGATTATGAATCAAGCTGGAAGGTTTAATTAGCACCAAAATGTCAACACAACATCTGTGGAATTAGACTTTCCTGCAGAGTTGCAACTGGTAATTAATTTCATTATCAAGTTATCAATAAATGGATTAAATGTTTATTCTTCAAATGTCAGAAAACTGTGAAAATGTCAGTTTTCCACAGTTCAAGCTGTTTAATATGGCTGTGATCTCCTAGAAGTAAGAAAAATTGTATAATCCAGACAAGACAAAACAAAAATCAAAAAGTTTTCTTAACTAACTACAATATAAACTCCACTATCGAACACTTGAAGTAGGTAAATTTAGATGCTAACACTGATTTCTCCAGCTCTGGTGTGAAACTGAAGTTTATTTAATCATCACAAACTGATATTTTCCTCTCTTTTTGTGGTCACTGTGGGACTCCATGCAGGTGTGGTTTCCAGCAGTCCTGTTACTGCAGTACACCCACACGGGATGGTGAATGGTCAGAAGTCTCTGGAGCTGGGCAGTCACAGTCCTAATGGCCGACAGCCTTCACCCCTCACTAGCCCGCTGCTGAACGATGCCTGCAGCGTTCGTACCGATGATGAAGATGAGGTCCGGAGGAAGGTTTGTCAACTAGAGCTGCAGCAACATAGCTAAAAACTGCTGGAGTCACTATTCCTCAGCATCCGTTTTCTGTTGCGATACCTTTGCAGAGGTTTCCAACAGATCGAGCTTACTTCATTGCCAAGGAGCTGCTGACCACAGAGAGGACGTATCTGAAGGATCTGGAGGTGGTGACTGTGGTAAGACCAGCCTCCCTAACACACACCTCAACACACTCATCTCAGCCACCAAAGCACAGAAATGGGCAGTGACACATGAATACTTTGGTAGATGCAATTTAATTTTTTATTCATTCCCCACACTCGAGCTATGAAATGTGTTTATCCATCTCACTCGAGGCTGTGAATACTAAACTGTGTTTGTGTTTAAAGAAGATGGATTTAACTGCTGTTCCCTCTGCATGTGGCTTACTGATTCATTCAGCGCTTTAGGATTTCATTGGCTGCGAGCAAACATATGGACACCATTTCATTTGATAATGTCTCAAAGTAAACGCAGCAGAAAACAGGATATTAAATGTGCAGTACAGCTCCTTCATCTGCAAATGAGGAGGATGTTCTTTGGCCTGATTTGAAACGTGGGGGAAATGCATCTCTCCATTTCGGCAGCAGCTTTAAAGGCTGAAGCTTTTCTCATCTTTTAGTTCTCGGAGAAACCTTTCCCACATCTCATGAATATTTGGGTTGGCTTGTGCTATTTTTTCAACTGTGTGTGTGTGTGTGTGTGTGTGTGTGCTTGTGTATGGTGTCTCTCTTACTCCTACTCTTCCTGTATGCTGGTTAGGTGCTGCTGCTATTGACAGTGAAGTCAGCTGAACAGCAGCTGGAACCCTGTCTCGAGACCTTCTAGAAACACTTAAAATAAAAACATTTCCTTTTCCCATCACATCAGCTGGATAAAGCTGCTTTCTATCCGTTGCATTCAAACACACAACATGCTACGTTTGGCTCCAATCTGGCTTAATGAAACAATAACGTAAGAATGACTGACTATTGATTCTTCTTTTCATCCTCAGCCAATTAAGGGATTTACAAGTCATCACAAAGCTGAAGCACTACAGCAAAAAACCACAGATAAAGGGATTCTGGAAGCATTCTGAGCTTTAACACAAGTACCTGTAATCTTCAGTAGGGTAGTCTGCTCCAAGAGAGGGAAATTTTTCACTTAACTTCTTAACACAGCTGAGACTAGAAAATCTGGTCCGCTACCTTTTCCTAGTTGCCCTGGAGCATACAAGAAAAATGACTCCCTCTCCCCAAAAAATACTTAAAGATGCTTATCAGTTGTTATCAAGAGATACAGTTTCAACCCAGTTTAATGGCTGATTTATCTTTCACATCTGCTGCATGCATTGTTAATTACATGGTTGTTTGATCTGTAGAGAACATGGAAATGTAGTTGTTAAGAAATTCTTTTTAAAGTTTGCTTGTTGTGACCCCTGATTTTTAAAGCACATAATGTATATTCTGGTTTGTATCTCTGGTTTCAACTTTGAAAGACAGTTGTTGGTCCTACCTATGAATTAAAAAATGCCTGAGGGTGCCACAGTAGTATTATCATGACGTTATAATGTTTTTCCCTCTTGTTAAATAGCTTTCCCCATATGAATTTCCTAGTCTTTTCAGAGTGCTGTTGGACAAGATGAGGCAACTCCAGACTCCCTGAGGAACACCATCTCCTCCACCTTCGAGCCTCTGCACAAGTTCCACACAGGTTTTCTCAGGGAGGTGGAGCAGAGGCTGGCTCTGTGGTGAGGCTCATTTCACTTCCAAACTGCATCCAAGACGTTCACTGCAGGGTTGGGAACAAGCCCGGTGATCTGTTGCTTTGGTTTGGCTCCAATTTATCACAATCACAATTTTTTTTCTTTTTAATGACTTTTATTGGCGACCCAATCCCTTTAGGTGACCTAAGGAGATACCATCTCCATGGCAACACCACAACTGGCCTTTTCTTGCCTGTGGGCTTCTGCTGTCTGATCTCCTTTAATGATGTTAGGCTTTATCTAGCACACGCAGACTCTGTTGCACAAACTTGCATAGAGAGTCAGACATGGAGACAGGGATGCATTAACCATGTCAAGCTGTTAAAATTTACAACCATCAGACAGTTATTTTAATTGTGGTCAGTGGTGGCTTGTCACAGTCGTTAGAACTCCAGAGTAAAGCTTTAAGTGGTCCAGCACTTTGTTCTGCTGATAAGAACTACAATCAGATGTTTATGCAAATGATCCAGCGCTACACGTTTCTCTTTCTGCTTTGCATATTCAAATATTGCCCTAGATGTTGTGATCATGGCTAGAAAACCGAGTAGTAAAGGAAGTATATATATATTTGTAATAAAGATTTTTACTACTAAAATAAAAAAAACATGCTGGTAGATTATATCAAATGAATGAATATCCTGAATAAGTACAGTAAAAGCAGAGCTGTACTGCTTCGTACTGTATGTGAAATTTCATGCTCAAGGGAGACATCTGCTGGTGGATCTGTTTCCTAACGTTTAAAGAGCCCATTCAGACTTTTGCTGGTTTTTCTAGAATGAAACTATTTTGAATGATCAATGAGAAAAAAAATGTGCTTTTTAATGTGGTTAGCTGATTAATTCTCTGTTGCTTCAAAAATGGATGTCTAAAAGTTTTACAAGAGTAAATATCAAATTCTCTCCCATAATAAAACAGATGATGCTTTACCGTTCTAGGGAAGGACGCTCCAATGCACACATTAAAGGAGACTACCAGCGCATCGGAGATGTCATGCTGAAGAACCTTCAAGCCTTGAAGGTAGGCTCTATCTTTTGTAATACTGTTCTAATACTGTATATACATCTTCACAATCAGTGATGTGTTACCAGCACTCTGTTTGTAGCCTCTGACAGCAAACCTGAACAAGCAGTCTGACGTCCTGTTGGAGCTGGAGAAAGCATGCAAGGCATCCCGCAAGTTGGAGGGGCTGTGCAGGGATTTTGAGCTGCAAAAGGTTTGCTACATCCCCCTTAACGTCTTCATTCTGCGCCCTCTGCACCGCCTCATTCACTACAAGCAGATCCTGGAGCGCCTGTGCAAACACTACCCAGCTACTCATGTGGACTTCAGGGACTGCAGAGGTGTGACACTCAGGCCAGAGTTCATCAAAATACCTTTAGATTTTTTGGGATAACCCAGCAAGTGTATCTCACAAATATCTCTTTCTTGCTGCTGGTCCTGCAGCTGCTCTGGCAGACGTGTCTGAGGTGGTGGATCAACTCCAAGGAAGCTTAATCAAGATGGAAAACTTCCAGAAGCTTCTGGAGCTGAATAAGGATTTGCTTGGCATTGACAATCTTGTTGTTCCCGGTCGGGTGGGTTTTAAATAGAAAAGAAAAAAAAAAAAAAAAAATACACACTAAATTTGCCATTTATATCTATGTTTATCTACACACACCTGATTATTCATGTTTTATTTTCTTTATTGTTTTCACAGGAGTTCATCAGGTTAGGCTGCCTTAGCAAACTCTCTGGAAAAGGCCTACAGCAACGAATGTTTTTCCTGGTAATACCCCATTTCTTCAGTTCATATCACTAATCTGATTATTTAGCCAAGGGATCTCAGCATAAAATCAACAGTGCTTTTATCTTTTGTGGCTTTCAGGGCAGATGGTGTTGGCAGATTAGGTGCAGCTGCTAAAATAAGACTATGTTTGAACATGTTTAGGCTGATTAGGTGTTAGATCGATTAAAAATGGGGAAGTGTGTTTAAAAAGACCATGTGTGTGAATGTTAGATGCTTGAGATTTTACACATTTGTATCAGTAATTTATACAACAATCAGACTCACTGGCATCCATCTGAAAGGTAATTACATGTTCTCTGCCCCTTTCTCTCTGCCAACAGTTCAGTGACATTATTTTGTACACGAGTCGAGGAATGACGCCGACCAATCAGTTCAGAGTGAACGGGCAGCTGCCACTTCGTGGCATGACAGTAAGTCCTGTGTCTCAAACAGAGGGCTGGGCCCCTGTCACCAGTTTGTCATTACTTCAAATGAGCTGCTTTAAACAGCTGAACTGCAGCCCTTCATAGCATCCAACCCAAGACAAGCGCAGCTCACAGAGTCAAGCACACACTTTCAGGACAGCCACACTTCACATGTCCTTCTCTCATTTCCTTTTTTTCTGCCCACTCCCTCCTTCTCTCCTTCCCTGTCTATTTTTGGTTCTTGCTGTCCCAGATTTTCCTGCCTTTTAATATCGTTTCTGTGTCTCTGTGTTCATCTTCTAGATCAGAGAGAGTGAGGATGAGTGGGGTGTGCCTCATGCCTTCACGCTGGTTGGGCAGGGACAGTCTGTGGTTGTGGCTGCAAGGTAAGACCACTGGCTGTCAACACACAGAGACCCTTTGCCTTGGACCAACTAAAGTGGCTTTGCATGCTTTTGAGTAAAAGCAAATCAAAGTGTTACAACGTCCTTACAGCAACTGTAGCTTTTGTTGCAGGGTCACTGCATTATGTATGCGCCCCTCTGGGCTTCATC
Source organism: Melanotaenia boesemani (assembly GCF_017639745.1). Classification (NCBI taxonomy): domain Eukaryota; kingdom Metazoa; phylum Chordata; class Actinopteri; order Atheriniformes; family Melanotaeniidae; genus Melanotaenia; species Melanotaenia boesemani. The sequence goes on from NC_055693.1 coordinate 16,918,877, forward strand.
TTTTCAGCTACGCTAAGATCTGATTTAGATTATTATTATTATTATTATTATTATTAATAATAATAATAATAATAGATTAGGTTTATATAGCTCTTTTCAAGGCACTCAAAGCGCTTTACATTGTATCTATTATTCATTCACGCTTGGTGATGGCTACATATGTAGCCACAGCTACTCTGTGGCAGACAGACAGAAACACAGCAGCAAATCCATGCCAATGTCTTCTCTGACCACCTTTATGTTTCTGGAGACCAAACATGAGACATTTGTTTATGTGTTTACATACTATGCTGTGTACAAGATGCTTTTGTGAAGTAAAAAACATAAAAAAGGAATATTTGGCTTCAGTTATGGCTTAGTTGCAGTAAGTAGTATTTGTGCTGGCTACTTGGTAATAGGAGTCCAGGGGCTCGGTCTGTGGAATTTCCCCTCAGGACAATAAAATCTAAGTCTACAATACATGCTTTTTTTTTCTTGTTTGTGATTGTGCTGCCTTTCCTTTGTTCTGTTTTTTTTTTTTTATTAATTTTGGTAAGAGATTGTTACTCATCATTTTTTTATCTCCAACATGTTGATCCCCTTCCTGAAAAAGCTAGAGCAATTATAATTTTCGGTCACATTCAGTGGTAAAGTAAATTTGAAACAAACTTTTTGAATTATGCCACAAGGAGACATGTATTTTTATTAACTGGTTTGATGTGAGCAAGCATGACTGCAAAGTGTTGCGAGCAGGCAGCTATTTAGACTATTACACATGACCGCAACAAATGGTGAACCAGTATAAACAAAACCAGCTGGCTTTGTACAGCGTGAGAGAAAAACAGTTTTTCAGCTGCTCTTTTCAACTGAAGATGTTGAGCAGGTTTATTCTCTAGAATGAGAAAAAGCCTATAATTAATGGGCTTATTAATGTTTTCTTTGTCCAAACTAATTATGTTTGTTGTTTCATTTTGCAGTCATGTGCATCTACGTTTTTCAAAGATGTAATAACAACCCTCCTTCCAAACATAAGAGCTTTTCTGTTACATTGATTTATTTTCACTTTATATCAACACTTCTTGTGTGGAACCTCAAAATTTAAACCTCTGGCGCATGAATTATTACAAAATATTTTACTTCTACAGACATGCACATTGATGCTTTTCTGTTTTTAATCTCATTTTAACTTTTACTCATTGTATTGATTTTTCTACTTTATCTATTAAAATATTTATAAAATAATATCTTGTCATATTAATATAATATAAATTTTCTATAAAAACACCTGGATCATTTTCTTGTCCTGTTTATCACTGAGGTAAACTTGGTAATTGCAATGTATGTATATATACTATATCAAATGTAGTTATTCTTTAAACGTGGCAGAGTATTGGTAACTCACTAATGTCCAATGAAGTTGCTAATGTGTGATCCACACCCATGCATACATTTAAAAAAGCCTTTAAATATGTGTCCACTGTAGTTAACACTATGCACCAAAGGGTTAAATAAAAATATATATATATATATTAATGCTCAACTGACAGAAATCCCACCACCGATACATTGCAGAGCAGTGCAGACAAGGTAGACATACCTGCAGAGATTGTTGGCTTAGGTTTTTGTATAGATTTAACACACATCCTGGTGGAGGCTGCAGCCTGAAAGGAGGACAGTAGGTCACTCAAGAGTGGAAAATACAACCAGTTTGTATTAAACAGCACATGCTGGCAGTAAAGAGCAGTCTGTAGATATCAGCATCCCTGTCAGCAAGAGTTATTGTTATCACTCATGCTAAAATATCATATTGATAATATAAATATTGATATTGCAGCTTGATCTTTGCCTATGCAACCATAATGTTACAAAACTTTTTACAAAGTGTTTTACTTCCTTTTACTTTAGCAATTGCTAAAATAAATTAGACAGAAACCTAAAAACAGATAAGTTACTATGATAGAGATATTTTTCCCCAAGTTTTAGTATTAATTTCTTGGTAATACTGCTACTGTAAATGCATTTGGCCTCAAAACTATGTAGGGAAATTAATTTTTTTGTGACAGCCTTTACTGGTGTTTTCTTTCATTTTGATGTCTTTTTCTGTATGTACTGTATGTGTGCTTTCTGAGCATTTAAATATCCTACTACAATATCCTGATTTAGTTCCCATCCATTAGCAGATTGTTTAAAGGAAAGTCTGACAAGACAAACCAAGATCAGACATTTGCTTTTCTTATCAGGCAGATTTTTTCTAACCACCCTGTTGTTTACATTTATGTTCCAGTTCTCTAAAAGAGATGGAGAAGTGGATGGAGGACATCAAAATGGCAATAGAGATGGCTAAAACCAGCAATGGGCCTTCATCTGACGTGCTAACCAGCAGTCTGCCAGACAACAGTAAGTAACAACATAAACATACAGCTGAGTTTGAAACATTTACTTTGTTTGGTTGTCCAAAAAAAAAAATCCCATACAGTGTGAGTGATTGCCTTCCCAGCTGAAATCCCAGAAAGATGTTGATTTGTGAATGATCTGACGCTGTCTATGTTTTAGCGCCTCTCTCCCCTCACCAAAAGGCTCGTTGTCTAGCAGTAACAACCTCCTGACTTTCCCAGAATGCCCAGAGGACTCCTCGGTGGAGGCAGAGTCTGAGGACGACATGACAGCTTCGCACACTTCGCTGGAGAGGCCGGCCCCTCACCGTGGTAACACCATGGTGCACGTGTGCTGGCACAGGAACACCAGTGTGTCCATGGTGGACTTTAGCATAGCCGTGGAGGTATCGACTAAATCTCAGACCTGCTCCTCGTCCTCCTGCCCCGCTGTTTTCTTTCTCTGTTCCTGAGTCTGTGCTGTACCTGAATTTACTTTGATATCTCAGTTGGAACAGCGTCCTCCTGCGCTCGACTGCACTTTAACTACTCCTTATTATAATTAACCAGTAAATACCGGGGCATTTAATGTTTTACTTTAATGTAATTGTAAATAGTTACATGATAAAAGATGGACTTCTTTCCAAAAGGTATACAGTTTTAAATAAAAGCATTTTAGGCAACCTGTTGAACCGATAAACACAACAGTGGATCCATCATGGTTTATATGTAAGTGGTACAGGAAGCAGGTAACTGGTTGAGAGAAGAATCCGTTCAGTTGAATCCAAAAACTGTCATTCCCAACTTTATGCCTTATGGAAATCAGGCCATCTTTTACTTCGTAAAGTATTTATGGGAACCGATATTTTCAGCCCAAACATTTGCATACCTCTTCACATTCAGTGGTTAAATTGTGTGCAAATGAATTTACGTTTTAAACCACTTGACTTCAAGGACTTTGCATCTGCATTTACAGCTTGATCATTTTATCTTTAGCCAGTAAAGGACAAAGCTGTTTAATTACAGTATGTAGAGCATCAGTGGGGTCTCTGTTTCAACCTTTCTCTGTTCTGGCAGACATTAGCCAGTGTGACGTCATGCTCTAAACTAAAAGCTGCTGCTTTCTGTGTGTTTCTGCCCCACCCCCACTCTTTTTCTGGCACTTTAAATCTCTGATCATCTGCAGAAAGAGAGCAGTTTGTAGGTGAACTAAAAGTCCTCGTTTCCCATTAACAGAAGGGATCCTGTTTGTGATGTAGCCCCTCCCTACAACCCAACTGTGTCCTGCTCTAGCTGTGCTCTTCCTCTGTAGCTGTAACAACGTCCTCTTCACAGCCCTGCCCGGACACGCCGTCAGCCTCCGTGTTGACCCCCCTGCCACTGCATGCTGGTGTTTCACCTACTCAGTTTCTGTGTTTCTGTCCTTCCCTCCCTCCTTCCCTGTCTGTTTTTCTCTTTCTCTCTCTTCCCCATACGTCTGTGCATTCCTCCGTGGTAGAGGAGCCTAGTCCAGTCAATGAAAGTAAGGCCCCCATGGTGGGGCCCGCGAGTGGCCAGGGACCAGTGCCTCTGTCTGTTATCTGCTGGTACCGTGTTCAGAGCCTCTCCTTTAGTGAATCCTGCAGGAGTCTAGAGGTAAAGGAGCCAGGAAGACAGGAGAGGCCCAGTGTGTGTTTAATGTGCAGGCAGAACATGTTTAGGTTCATTCAAGTTTGCTTTTCAGGCTTTTCAGTTATTTGTTTGGACATATTTTTTTCTTGTAGTAATATATTCACAATTTTACACTATGACAAAGCCAGAAATAGTTTTTTGAGGTGTTTTTTTATTATTATTATTATTAAATATTCCATTTATATAGGCATTCAGTCTCTTTATCATGACACTCTTTACTAGGCTTCGGTATGCCCTACATTTTACATTTAAAAAAAAATGCTTTTAATTATTGACCAGATTCCCTCTGTGTCTTATTTAACTTGCTTGAGATAAGCAAGAAATGCAAACATGGTGTCCATCATTGAGAAAATCAAACGTGACGTTGAGAGAATTGTTCACGAAGTCGAGAGACAAAATCAATGGACATTTTGGGGAAACCAAGCACTGAACATTAACTTTTTAACACTGTCAATATAGTTAAACATGGCTATGACTCCATCATTCTGTGGAGAGATTTTTCTGTAGTGCGTTTGGAGGGAAAGTTAAATCCATGAAACACCCCGTAATCATCTCAGATCTATACCTGAAACCAGTGCAAAATGATGGCATTTCTGCTACATAAACTTAGGTTAACTTTGCTGTTGTGGAGAATTGTGAGTAGATTGCTTAAGAAGAATATAATTATATGAATCTTAAGAGTTTGAAACAAGCAAAATGAGTAACTTGAAAGGGTCTGAAAAGTTTCTGTGACCATTAAAAGCTAACTGTACCACAGGATGTACATTTCATAGAAACAAAATGTAATTTATCATGGCCTATATTAATTTATTGACTGGTTTAATGCTGCCTTATCCACAACTTAAGATCCAAATGAGAATTATGCTAACATATATAAAAAAACTATAGGAAAGTTTAAAACTATTCCGGTTCAATTCCAGTTATTTTCAACCAGAAGTGCTGCAGACAGGGAGTACATGGGAAGATTATTAAGTAGTTCAGCTAAACAACAGCATTTATTTATTAAAAAATATCACAATTATTGATAATCTAACAGCTACAGAAACTGCTGAAACATCAAATATTTGCCTGATCAACAAGTAAAATACTGCTGCACCTGTTCTCTACCAGTACTGGTATGTGTATGTGAGGTGTTAAAATAGTGAAAAGTACATAAATTTAATGATTTATATACTTTTTGTCCCAATAATTATTTGTCTTGATTTGACTAACAAATTGCTCTTAGCGGCGATAAATATAAACAAGGACAAAACAAAAAAAACCATATCACAGCAGTCCTCTACAAGACAAAAATCATTTTAAGCCTTTCTTGGTGTTTTCTGAGAGATCTTACAGTCGTTTCGTGTCAGAATCAAACTTGTTTCTTGTTTTTGTAGAATCAGTTATCAGGAAACCTGCTGAGGAAGTTCAAGAACAGCAACGGCTGGCAGAAACTCTGGGTGGTCTTCACCAACTTCAGCCTGTTTTTCTACAAATCTCACCAGGTGAGGAGCAAACACAAGTCCTGCTGTTCGTCAGTGAACCTTCACCCTTTTCCCAGGCTGTTTTCCCTCTTCCCAGCATCACATCTTAGTGTAGAATATCAAATCTTTGTGCCATGTTAGAGGTGTACACACTTTCCCATGCAGCTTTTTTTTTTCCTGTTTCACTTCCAGTCACACAAAATGCTTATGAGCTTTATTTAGACTGCAGATGTTTTTAATTCTAAATGCAATCGTATTTATTATGGCTAGGAAACACAACTTATTGGAATTTGAAGGCCCTAAAATTCTAAACAAATTATGTGCAAGGAAGGACCCCCAAAAAAGACAGCTTTACAAATCATAACATAGAAATCATAAATATGTGTTGCATTATTTTTGTGTTAAAGTTGTAAAACATATCCTTGGTATTAAGTGGTCTTTTTATTGAATTGTAGTTTGTAGTTTGTGTTGAATTGATTGATTCAGATACTGGTTACAAACTTAAAATAAGGTGCCATGAACATATTTAAACGTAAAAACATTTTTTTATATATATTCAAAAATCATTAGTTTGGTTTGGATCTTAAAAAATACAAGTATTGGCAATAATCTGTATGTAAAAATAATTAAAGATCTATATAATATTGATAATAGACATATGATAATGTAATTTGATCTCAGCTGATGAAATAAAAATATTGATTACAGACTGGGGTTTAGCTCCATTTTAAAAATAATTCAAGAAAAAAAAGGATGGGTAAAGAACTTGGATGCAAAGGCGAATTAATCTAATGGCACTTAAAATAATTTTTTCTGTAGTTCTAATCATTATTACGATTGTTCTAGTCCTAATAATTATGTAGTAAAACTCACAGACCTTGTTCAGTTAGAAGAATGCTGGATTCACAACAACACATGCTTTCTAAGAACAGAATATCTAAAAGTTGCCACCTCTCCTAAGCAGCAGGATGTTTTAAAATCATCATTTTTGATAAATTTTTAAAAAATAGGAAATTGTTGCCATAGTTTAGTGTCGAGCCTAGCCTTACAAGACTTTTTCCCAGCACATTTTAGCCTGATCTCTACATGATGCACTCCCTGAACCCTGATGAAAGTCAGTGTTTCCTTAGTTGTACAGGAAAGGAAACTCCCAGAGGGAGGACATGTTCACAGTAATATAGAAGGAAATGTGGATAGTATCAATTTAAAAAAAAAAATTTCAAATCTTCCCTCAGGACGATTACCCACTCGCCAGCCTTCCACTGCTGGGTTACTCGGTCACCATCCCCTCCGAGAATGAAAACATCCACAAGGACTACGTCTTCAAGCTTCATTTCAAGTCCCACGTCTACTATTTCAGATCAGAGAGCGAATACACTTTTGAGAGGTACGGAAGCCTCATCATCTAAACTTTCAAGGAATTAATTTAGCACCTCAGATGTTAGATTTGTTCTGATTAAAAAGTCTTTTTCTGTCCACAGGTGGATGGAGGTCATCCGCAGTGCTACGGCTCCATCAAGTCGCCCTCGTGTCCTGAACAGCAAAGAGCCCCATCCTCACTGAGCTGATTTCCACACTTCTTCTCCTCGGGGTGGTGTCTGCCCGTGCTGCCCTTTGCCACCCTGACTCCTTGCTTTTATTTTTTTTTATTTTGTTTTTTTTAAGCATATCTAGGACATTTGTACACGTGTCCATGCACATTTGGTGCTTTTTTTTAATGCTTTTTTGGTGACATGTCCGCTGGTTTAGACTGCATCAGAGACTGCATTTTTACTCTCAACTCTGAAACCTCTTTTTAAGGATGTCATTTTATACTGTTTTCTAATGGTCTGAACCACTTCCTATCTTTCTGGTTTGCCATTGGTTGTTTTTACAGCAGGAACACATTAATAGAGATTTCCAGCATTCTTTCTTAGATGGTTAAACTCACTGCTTTGTCATAAAATGTTTGTCTACTTATTCATTTAAGTGAATATAGCTGCTTTAAAAATATTCTGCAACTTCAGTGCCAAATTGGTTTATATCAATAACCTGGACTTTTTCAGGCTAATTTGTTACAGTGGGGAACAGGATGGTCCCCTGTGTACTATGAAATTTTATATCATACAAGATTAAACAAGCCACCCTTTAACGGTAGAAGCTCTGTTCACACTTGGTCCAGCACTATGTGTTATTTTAAAGAAAGAAGTATAAAATTATTTTAATACCAGGGGTAGCTTCCATCACCACTAATGCTGTCTAAGGTAAATCTCTTACTCGCTGGTCTTTGTTCTATGAACACTTAGAGAGTCTATAACTCTGAAGTTTTCATTGAGCTGTGTGGGAAAATGTGAAATTTGTTCATAATAACTGTATTATGAAGGAAAGTGTCAGTGAAAGCTTTAAAGATTGTGTGTGAAACAAAATAGAAACTTTCAATTCTAGGCATTGTTGCCCTTACTGAACTTGTCTGCCTCCTGTACGCAGACCTTTTTATCGGTCTGAATGAACGGAAATATGCATTTGACAGGTTTTAGAGGTGAAGTATTACAAGATGGAAAAGCTCAGTTCTTTGAAATTGCAGCGTGTTGTTTTTTTTTCCAGACAACAGAGAGGTCTTTGGAAATGAAAGCAATAAAAAAAAACTTACGTAAACATGGATTTTTGCATCTTCTGTTTTTGTTGAATCTGGAGAGGCAGGAGTGGCTGTTGGTGCACGAGACAGTATCGAAGTGTCTTTCTGGATGTGACCACCAGATGGCATCATTGACCAAGAAAGGTGCTTCATGCACATCATAAACAGTGTCTGCTCTATAGATTAAAAATGAAAAGAGAAAAATAAATTTCACACTATCCCATCTAAATATGAGTTAAGTTTTATATTATTATGATTCTGTTTTTGTTTTTTCTTTTTTTACTGTGTCTAGGAACCTACAGTATGTAGCAGCGCGTGGAACTCATATAAACAATGATAACAGCTTGCTGATGAGATCTAATTATTTTACAAATATGGAAATTGTCCTGCTTACTTTTTCAACAGGAACTAAAAGGTTGCTCTCTGGTTGAAGATGGCATGTGAGAAATAAGAGGATTACCAATCAGTCATTACTTGAGTGGCTTAATTGTACCAATGTTTTGTACAGTTAAGGTCCTGTGTGAAGATTATCTGTTCAAATAAAATTATTTGGAGCAAAATATAGTTGAAATAGGTCAGATTTACTGATAAATAATTCTATAAAGCATCATTACATCATTAATGGCGACTTATCTGTGTATAAGCTGCCTGTAGCTTATGTATGTGAGTCTGAGCTACATTATAAACATGGATATAAGATGAATCTGAAGAGCTGTGTGATGATTAATTGATCACTAACAGAGGAGAACAAACATCCAATGCACAAACTGGGTTTCAATTTTAGGGTATTTCTATGATTTCGAGAGGAAATATTGAATCGTTCAAACATTTACAGATATGAAATTATACACTGAGATAAAGATTATTTATTTCAATTCTATGAGATAACCATCTTCAAATATAATCCGTCAGACAAATGAGAAAAAAAAAAATCTCTCCCTTAAATTGTGATCAGAGAACAAATATAGAAAATCTCAAAGTTTCCATATTTCACTGAAGTTCAGAGTTGTTGCATATACTTGTGAAAAGAAAAAAAAAACATATCTCTACTGTTCCTAGGAAGAAAATGATACAGATTTAATCAGAAATGTTTTATTGTTTTTGCAATTTTCCTCCTATATGAAAAAGTCAATCACCAGCTTTAGTGATCAGTTTTGTGTGTTGACTGATCAAAGCTTTGAAGTTAAAATTGGGAACACGCAAACTAAAAGAGAAAATTTAACAAAGTCTAAGAAATAAAAAAAAATCTAATTTTGATCTCTAGATTAACCAATTTGGTCTCTAGATTAATCAATATCTGTTGTATTCAGTCATTCATACTGCGGACTGTGCAGTCCAAAGTCCAGGCCCACCAGCAGCAGCAGCTTTCACAGCCAGGAATGCGCAGGCCTTTAAGCCGGTAAGAGGCGGAGTACTGAACAGATTATACACCTCCTGTCTGGTGCTGGACGACCAATGAAACACTCCACAAGAGGAGACTTTTAGTGTGACACTACGTCCCGATAGAGGAAGGCAGAGCTCCGGGGTAATGTAGCACGCGCTGACTGCTAAAACTGAATCGAGGGGCGGGAGTGAAGCAGCCACACCACAACAACATGACCCAACTTCAAACTCGTGGTGAGCACTAGCAGGGATAGAGGCGGATAAACCGATGATGGATTTCCTCTAAACGTCGATGATTTAACGCGTGGTTTGGACTTGTAGTTGGCGCAAAGTGGTGCGTAATGATGGCCACTCCAGCGCACCCGGAGACCAGGAAATTTACGCGGAGTCTGGGTAAACCTGGCACAGCGGCGGAACTCAGGCAGAGTGTCTCTGAGGTGGTGAGGACGTCCGTGTTGGTCGTAAGTACACACCTTAATATAACCCCCTCCTCCTCTTCCTGGGTCAGTACCATTGTGTCTGTTTAAACTGTTGTGGAGCAGAGAGCCGCCTTTTCTTTCTTTTTTTTTACTGCTCCGAACAGCTGACCTTAGATCAGCTGGGCTGGACAATTAGTGGGCTGTCAGGGACAAATGCAACAGTGTGTGTGACCCTGACCTGTAAACGTGTGAGAGAACCGGAGAGCTTGATTTGTAGTAAATGAATGAGGATCTTTATGGTAGAGATGGGAAGAGAATAAAAGTAAATTATTTGGGGATGGGCTGATGCAAACGTGAAACAATGCAGAAAGTTTTTACAACTATTTCTCACTTTCAGTTTTTCATTTCAACCAGATTGTTGGCATTAGAAAATCCTCAACTTTAGTTTCATTATCACCCTGCTAACTGTGGGCCAGCTGTGGCTGCATGTGGACTTGAGCATAGAATTAATTGTGGATTTTTTTACTGAGTTATCATAACTTATTGAAAGCTGTCGATAGATGGATGTTGAGTGAATCAGGCATGTGTGAAATAAATATTTTTCAACTTTTACGTATGACACAACATGATGAGGCTTTACAACAGTCTTTTACATGCATGTGGATAAAATAATAAAAAAAAAACTTCAGTTTCAGCATGTTTTAACTTTTCAAAAGTTTGTAAAGAATCAGTGCATCTTTAGAGTGCTGTGTCAATAAGGGCATCACTTTCACAGGGATGCACTCAAATGCCATAATACTACCTTACAAAGGAAACCTTTTCAAGCCTCAGAGAGGTATAATGTGTCCAGTGACAGTGACATGATGCAGAATTTGACCGTCCGCTCTGGCTGGTAACATCTGGGTGATGGGGACCTTTAGCACACCTCCTTCTTAGTATCAGTTTTCCACAGAACTCGCAGAGGAAAAAGGACTCTACCCTTTTATTGTGCCAGAGTGTGTCGGGTGTTTGTTGCTCCGTCTATCCAATTGTTCCAGGTTTCCTGGAAAAAGTTGCTAGGCAACCGAAGCGGACACCGTCCAGGCTCTCTGTCAGGGAAATGGAATCCTGAGTCAGGATCCCAGACATCCAACCACACCTTCGTATTATTTATTCATTCTCTCTCTGGTGCATTGCCAGATACGCCTGAGGGAGGAGAGAAGAAGTGGATGCAAGTATGCATGTTGAGAAATCACCATGCCCCTGGAGAACTGAAGTAACTTGCAGAAACGCTGCATGTTGTTTTACTCTGTAGTAGTTTGTGCAGGAGTTCTGTAGAAGGGGGTGTATGATGATTAAAGATGTGTTTAGTGGCTTTAAATGTGCATCTTTACTTATTTTGCGTAATAAGCAACCATAATATTAGGGTGTTATATCATCTCATTATATAGCTCCTTAGACCCCTATCGCTGGATGTGTATGTTGTTGTGGTGAATGTATGTTCTCATCATGGCGTTAATAGTGTTTTGTTGAAGTTTCTCAGTGGGAAAAAGAATGTGACTCCACACAAGACTGCTGTCCACGCAGCTTGTAATTAATTCCTCCATAAAACATGTAAATACCACAGCAGGAATGGAGGGATGTGTTCCTGGAACAAAGAGGAGAAATTGTGGTTGTTATTGCCTGTTCTGGGTTAAAAAATTATGTTGTACTTTCAAAACCCTGAAAACTCATTACTTGATTTTACGTTAGAAGACACAGAAGAACTCTTGCATATCCAGAGGTCACAAAGCAGTTGTGCATAAGTCCAACAGTTTGTGCATTTTTGTGACGATACTCACTCGCTGGAGCCTCTTTGTTTATTGTTGGCGTAGAGAGTAGAGTTGTAACAGGCCAGAGCTTACAGCTGAGCTCTGTTTCTTCACACTTTAGGCATGCCGAGAGTTCTATTAGCTCCATGGTGGCTGTCATCAGCTTTGAATTACTTTTTGCTGGTGAGGCGTTTCGGTACCTTTTCATGCAATTCGAGGAGAATGTGTTGAGTGTGGGAGTTTCAGGAGAATTTTCAAGCTTATACACTGCTGATATCATTAAGGTATCAGCTGATGGGCATATAACAAATCACTGGCAGTTGGAAATGTTTAGTGTGGGAAGCAAAAGCAGCTAGGGGAGGGGGAGGGGGGGTGCAGTTGTGTAATTGTAATCAATAGTCCTAACTGCCTGCCACCTAATGGTGATCTACCCAGATGCTCAGTGTTCCTGCTATGTGCCTGACCCGAGGGAGCTCTACACCAGATGGGTGTCATTATGTGGGAGTGATTGTCAGTACACAACATACATGCAAAGGGGACATCGTGGCTCTTATTTAATATCTGAAAAACAATATTAACAAGGATCAGCATCACACGCTTCGATGGAGGCCAAGTTGCAGGGCATTAGAAGTGAAAGGCACAATTATTTATGCTGTAATGGAAGAAGGATTGTGAACTGCTGCCACATAATTTAACCTGTCACTTGTAACTGTTAAGATGCCTCTTAACATCTTAATATCTTTGACAGGTGCACATCTTTTCACATTGTGTTCGCTTAAGTCAAACATTGATGATAATTACTCTGCTCTTAAATATACAGAAGACACAGTGTGTTCAGCTGGATGTATGAAAGAAAACAGCTCAAGCCATGGCTTCTTCTGCTGCACATGAAAAATATACAATACTCTCAGCTTCCATTAAGCTCTCTTGATGGTATCGGGGATGTGTACATTTTGCTGAGATGTGGGAATCCCAGAAATGCTGCAGCTGGGTGTGTATTTGATTTTATTTTGAGCGCATACACTTTGAGCTTGTATACATTTTTTTTTCAGCTTGCATTCTTTGGACTTTTGTAGAGCTCCTGCCATGCTGTGAAACTGCATTAACTAGTTATGCCATTAGTCAAATTTGCATTTAGAGGAGTCGCTGTGAATCAAACAAATCAAACAAAAATGTGGTAGGTCGTTGTTTGGAAAAAGTTTGATAAACTTTAATAATTTCTTCTAATCAAGCAGACTTAAAGAAAGCTGTGTTTTTTTGTTTGGAGCGGACTCTGGGTGTTACTGCAGTTTGAAAGACTGAGCCGTCAGAAGATTACAGCGGTGTGTAAGACCTAAGCAGCTTGACCTCCCTGTTTATTATAGTGACGGGGTCTTACTGCCCGTCACTATAAAGTCTGTGTGTGTCAGAGTTAAAGTGTGCTTAAGCTGCCTCTGTTGCTGTGATAGTAAATGGTACTCAGTAAAAACAAAACCCAGAGGGGGTAGAGACTGGAGAGCAGGGAAGGTCAATAATACATGAGACTGCTCCAGTAACCAATGAGCCCATTAAGGCACTCTATTCTTTACAGTGGATTAGGTAAGTCCAAAACAATCATGACCCTTTGGTACTAAATTCCACAAAACTCTATCAAGGTTTCAATGTTTATTCACTGTGAAAAACCAGTGAGTCCACAGTGCAAATGTTGACCCATATTCACCTGCACGTCAGCTGAAATGACTGTAGTGTAACCTAATTCTGCCATAAATCCTGGCTTCAGTGAGATTATAATGTGCGTTTAGTTAAAACTAAAGAGATGGTTCAGCTGTTTGGTCATTTTGGGGACTAGAGTTTGTGTCACTGTTTTGTCATACAACACATGGAGGTGATGTTATTTTGTCCACGCCACATACAGTTTGTTCATGAACGCTTCTTAATAACTGGTCAGTTTCTCTAGACCAAAATGAGTGAATGGTCAAAAAAAAAAAAAAAAAAAAAAAAAAAGTGACCTTCTGTCATCTCCATCCCCTAACAACTGTTTTCCTGACCTTTTTGGAAAACTTATGAAAAGACCCCTAAAGGAAGCTTTGAACCCAGACTACTCTTATGGTGACTGCTACTTAGATACTTCTGTGTTATTTCACTCAGCTAGGAAACTTTCACTATTTTGACTAATTCACCATACCCAAAAACCCGACCCACAATATGAGCAGCTTACATTTTTGACCAGTCAAATCAGACAGCGTTTTTTGAGAGGGGCGTCTTTAAAAGGCAGTAGCTAAAACAGAGCATTTTACAGGTCAGTAGATGTGCTGTCACAGTGTGTGGTTTGAGGGGGGAAAAAAGGTTTTTTTTGTTTGTTTGTTTGCTTGCTTTTTATGTCTGTTTTATTAGACATCCAAAGCAATTATTAGAAACCTGACAATGAGCATGATATGAGCTCCAGACACACTATGAAACTTCTAAAGATTTTCTGAGTGACTTGCCCCCTAATTCGACATCCATATTGCATGTCCTACGTGTATTGTGAGATCATTCCAGACAGGGAAAGAATGTCTATTGTCTCATCTCTTGTTCAGTTTCTTTCTCTATTTCTTTTCCTCTCTTCCTCTGATAATGTCTTCTTGCTGCATCAGTCACAGTGTGCGTAAAATAACGGCCGGTGTGTTGATATCAACATGCTAGCTATAACTGAAATGTGGCTGGTCAGATATAAACATCTTCCCTACATTTGTCTATTTAAAGGAGAACTAAATCAAACATAACGATTGTTCAAAATAGCTGGAATTATCTTAAGAAATTCTGATCAGGTGATTATTTATGGGTCTTGACAACACCTTAAGCTCTGTAAACTCGTGAGTCATTTGATATTTTTAATAATTCTTGCACATCTTGATGATATGTTGTCTCTTGTCTTATTGTTCAGGAAATTGTCCACATCTTTCCCACCTGTCTGCTGTAATGTCATTTAATCATAAATTGTTTCCGTAAACATTTCTAAGTCATTTGTCTGAATATGTAAATGCAAATTGCTGTACAGTAACAGAAGTAAAAGCAAAAATCCAGAAGTCCAGATATGTGTAGTGACACATGGCTTGTGGAACAAAGCCTTTAAGGAAAGTGAGATATAAAACACACCAATCTAACTATAAAATTTGTCTGCTTGAGTTTGAGCGTGCCTTTTGGCAGTTGTGGTTAAATTCCAAGTAAAATTTGCCATTTGTGGCTTTTGCAGTTAGAGTGGGAAGCTTGGGAATTCTTCAGCTAATCACATGAATTTTGGGATAATATAAAGCTCTCAGTGAGAAATTGAAAGGATTTCCTCCATCCAACCCAGAGTGACCCTGTTAGTTCACATAAATACTACAGTAGCAAAGCCAACTCAAATGATCCAATGGCCAGACAGACGGATTCAGTTCCAGTGTAAATGAAAGCCGATTAAATCTCATGGACATGGAACGAGTGTATCTTCACCACATGTCAAAACAAGTGTTAAATATTTTCTCTGTGTTAGAAATGAATCCCAAGATATAAAATGTGGTCACATTATTTGATATTTTGACAATTTCTTGGCTTGGTGCGGAAAATAAGGAAACATTTAACTGTTTTCAAACACTGTATAATCTATAATTTGCCTCATTGTCTGCTCTCACATCCACAGGTCTGTCCTAGATGTATATAGATGCAGCTAAGCTTTAGCAGCAATTACATTTTTTAAAATTAATTAATTTAAAAAAAAATTTCCCACAAAATCGACATGTCTATTGCCACCGTGTGCTAACACTCCAAAATCATTCCATCTGGCCGATTCAGGAAGTGACCTTGACTTTCTGTCCTTCATCTTCTGGTGGGACAACAGAGGCCTGTCTTTTCCTTGATAGAGCGAATTTCCCAAGCCTGTATTTGGGCTGAACATAAGTGTTGGGCAGGGCTCTGTGTTAAACCGCCCACTGTGTCTGTGAGTGTTCTGCCTGATAGAGCAGAGCTGTTTTGGAGCTCAGAAGAGGTTACCATAACAAGAAGGGTCTGCTGAGGAGTCTGGCCAGTAGGTTTGTTTCCTGTCAGCAAGTGCACGGCAGCACTCTGGGACCTGTTCAGAGTATTTTAAATCCCTTTACCCAACAAGACTTTACTTGCCTCTTTACAGCTTCCTCCAGTATTACTCACACATAATGCAACAATGATGGTATCGTTCTCCTGGTGTTTCCTTTTTTTTTATTTTTGTCCAGTCAAGGCTTGCAGCTGAGACTTAGAGACTTGACAGTTTGTTTGATTTCCTCGCTCTCTTTTCCATACAGACGGAGATTAGTGTGGAAGAATAGCGCTGCTGGGTGGTCGCGCTTATGGAAATTTTAAACATAAGTTTTGAGTAAATACTGCCTTTTCTACATTTATCTGAATTAAACTTCCTCTAGCTTCTCACTGTGGAGACCCACATCCTGTTAATGGAGCAATGATTGGTGCATATAATAATCAACAGTGCTTTACTTCCATCCTCCAGGCCATTAATGCTGCTATTTTTGAATCAGCAAGCAGGACACACAGCACAACTGGTGAAGATGCAGAGTCATGACTCCTTTTTTACCTTCAATAAAAAAGTTAATCCAATTTCCCTGCCTGTGTAAACTGATAAAACCCTGCCATCATCATCTCTGATCTAATGAACAGGAATTGAATGAATGGAACAAAGACAGCAGTTTACATGGCTTACAACAAGGCTGTTTTGTATCCCTGCAGTAAAAATACACTTGAAAAGAAGTATTTGCTGAAATCTCACACATCTCATTGCTGTCACATCTTAATCTGGTTGTTGATCTTAAACCAGTTTAAACCAGTTGCCTAAACTGTTAATGTGTTGTGTGCTAACAAGTAACCGTTTCTCTTTTTCGTGAGTTTATTGAAATGTCTCATGCTTGGCCATGTTGTTTTTTTCCAGTCTATCAGAACGTTGCGAGGGAGTGCAAGCATTAGTTTGTGGCTGATTCTTATGGTCATATGAATGGTAGCGTCACAAAAAGCTCTTTACATGAACAAGCCCACACAAGAGTAGATGAATGAGGGAATATATCAAGTGTAGGTGGATATTGCTATGCCTACCATAGCTGATTCATTAGTTTTCTGAGAGGCCGTCTGAGTCTGAGCAAGGAGATGAAGTTAGTCAAACCGAAAAGGCCCTGAGACAAAATTGTTGCTCTGCACACGTGCTCCAGCCCACAGCTTAAGCTCATCGGATTAAACCCTGGAAAGCATTGACTGGAGACTGTGAACTACACATTCTTGTTATTTGATTAAGGAAATGTATGAAAAAGGAGCAGATTAATGACTAACACATTTTTTTATACACCCTGTGTTTTCACTAAGGTGCATTTACTCTTTTATCCTCCTTGATTTGTCTTTAAAAGCAGTGCTTTCCTCCCATCACTGCGTCTACCACCAATGTTTGATTGTGGGGGAAAAGGCTGTTCCCGTGACAGAAGAGATTTTCTGGGTATACTGTAGGGCAACAATCCAAACCCACTCTTTATTTTTCCAGCAATGTGTGCATTTTTATAAATCTGTGCCAAGTGAGATTAGTAAAGAGCTTTGCCTCTTTTTAAAGGGTAAGATCTTGTGAATTGAAATGTGTTATTGTTAGTAAAGCTAGAGGCTACTTTATCTTCAAGGATTTTTTTTTTTTTTTTAAATTGTTCATTCTTTCTTTAATAGTGCGAATTATGTTGATAACAAGATATTGATTCTTATTAAATCTGGAAGAAACATGATTATTTTTTCTCTTGTTCTTTTCTACAGCATTGTTGCTAACATTGTTTGCTAACATTGTTGCTAATATTTTAGCAATGATTGTCAATAACTTAGTATTTCCTTCTTTAGCAAAATTGCTAGCAGCACTAAGTTGAGACACTTTTCCCTTCTTTTGAGAAAAAAAAGTTAATGCTTGTTTGTATCCTCTTCCTCGAGTTTTTATTTAAGGTTAGCAAGCAGTAATCTCTTTGTCACAGCCATGCGCAGGCTGCCGCTTTCTGATGACTAAACTATAAACTCTATGAAGTTGTTTTCTTATTGTGGTGTGACATGTCATTGCTATCTGAACCCAGTCATCCACAATAGGAACTTCAGAATATAATTTCATACAATTATAAGAAAATGTAATTATTGGTTTCCTTTTGGTCCTGTTATGCATCACTCATCCTTAGGTTGACTGATGCAGCTTTAGCCTCAAGCAGCTCACTCTGAGGAGCCTAATCTGGTTTGCACATCGCATGTCTCATCTCCCCCCCGATGACATGGCTTCTGACCTCCCATTCACATTTGCAATGCAAATCACAACAGTATCAGCGGTTGTCGGATGTGCTGTATCTGAGGGATGGATTAGCACACATTTAGCCATTTCCTGGATAATGTTTCAGACGACTCTATATGAAGAAGCAAATAATAACATGCTTTAACATTTACAATTCAGGCATTATTTGAATCAGAGGAGAAACTGATAATACAATAATTTTTTTATTTACTGGAGTATATTTTTTGTTCAAGTATTCATTGTTGTGTTGAGGACGGCTGCTTCTGTGATGTGTGATGGGAGCTACTTAACATTCCCTTTCTGCTGATACAGTCTGACTGCTATCACACTCAGAAGATGAAAGTGAAAGTCATTACAGATGTTATCATTCTTCTGGGATTTCCCTGAAAAATTTAGCTGCAAACTCAAAACCACCTAAGGCTCCAAAGAAGAGCTGGCTTAAAGCCCTATTATTTAAGTAAACAGACAAACTCAGAGGCCCTAAAATGTTAAGTTAACCCTTACTAGTTAATATGTCCCCCTTTCCCACAGTGCCTGCTGTCCGCTTAATTAAACTTGGCTCAAAGTTTTTCAGTTCTCAGGGTTCGGTCATATGGCTTTGTGCTCTGCATTGAAGCTGCCACAGCCAGGAGGGATAATGACTTTTTACCAGCCCGGCTGCATAGCTGGCATTCCTCATTTTGACAAACCATAGGCCAAAGAGAGAAGGAGGGAGAGAAGCATGATAGACATGGGCAGGGTCAATGAATAGTGTGGTTTCAGCACAAGGTTTGCATCTTATCTTTTCATTTTTATAGAAACCTAACTGAAAATACAGACTGAGAAATTTTGTTTACAGGCTAGAGGTGCAAAGAATACTCAAATCTTTTATACAGGAAGAAAAAAGTTCCAATAAAAGAATCATCTTGTATAATACAGTGTTGTCATTAAACTAAATTTAAACTTCCCAAAGTTACTAGTCATAAACTACTTGCACTTGATACTTGTCATATGGGTTAAGGTAAAGCTCGATTTAATGCTTTATTATGCCGCATTCGGTTCACGCCCTAGAGATTTGACCTCTTCTAACAGGTCACTAACTAAACCTGCAGGTCACATGGGCAACTGAAGTGCAAGAACATCCTCCAGCTATCAGTTTGCTCCACTGTTTGATTCAATGCTCTGTAGTACTGCCTACAGACAAAAATGGTTCTTGTTCACTTTCTTCCTACTCTAAATGAATAAGTTTAGTTCAAAGTGACAAATTATTTCGTCTACTGTTAAATCAGCTGACATTCAGAACAGAAAACAGCACAATAGCTTAAAGACATAATTGAACGTCTTACACAGGAGGAAATCATGTGACCATAATAATTAGTGTTTGGTTAAAGCCTGTGCATACAGTACACAGAGACAGAGCCCTGCTTGGGTTTTTGTTTTTGCTCCCAGTTTGTTTTTCAGGGACTTAGCATCGGGGGGTAGGATTGCCCCTGAGTGTGTACTATATGTTGCTGCAGTGTCCCTTGCTGAGACAGATAAATAAAGTTAACTGCATGGTGTTTATTGGGGAGCAGGCGCGTGGCCGTGTGCCTGAAGGCCTGCTCCTAATCATACTTGTTTGCAGCGGAGAGGTACAAAGAGATCCTGGATAGTGCACTACTGACATGCAGACTAGCTTTATGTTGTGTGATGTGCCTTAAACAGACAGAATGCATGGTTAGCATTATAAACATGCACAGCTAAACACGGCTGTGCAGATAAACAGCTCACTATCCCTGACATGACTTAATCTCCCATTAGAGGCTCTACTTAGTCTTTTAAGGCCAACAACACCATCCCCCCACTAACAGACCTAAGTGTTACAATAACTAGCATCAGCTTAAAATCTGACAGACGTAAAATACTGAGTTTTAACTTGGATGATGGATTCTGATATAACAGTTGTATACAGTTATTATTCACCCTTTCATTTCTGACAGACACTTTCACAACTAAATCCCACTGAGCCTCTAAAAAATGTCAAATCCCTGTGGTAGCAAAAGTGTTCATTGTGCTGTTAACTTGATCCTAATAGAGGCTAAAGCTCACCTAATTTAGGCAAGAAAAGAAACATCAACAGCAAATAATGAGATTTCTTTTCTTTCTTTTTTTCCGCGAATCCTGCTGTGCGGTGTGTGTTACTTCATGTGAGACAGAAGAAGGGCAGTTGCTAATGCTGAACATGGAACATTTATGTTACACATGCAAGCCACAAGTCAAAAATCACTGTCAAAGTCAAGATAAACCACAACAAGCATTTATTTATTAACACATGCTTGCTTTCTCAGGAAGGGTGTGGGCTACTGAATGGTGATGTTTGGGGCACCGCTTTGATTAGGTGGTATCAACAAACTGTGTATGTAACTGCAGCTGGCCACCCTTATTTATCTCCAATGACTATTATGGCACTGGATATTACAGAGAGTCATCAGAGGTCTTTTATGGTTTGCATGGACAGCTGAGGGCTGCACATTTTTCCAACATTGTTTGATTTCATACCTAGTTTTGTAAAAAAATATCAGATACACAGACAAAAAAAATACTTGTTTACTTTCTTCCTTCTCTAAACCAATGGGTTTGGTTTTAAGTGATTACAAAAATTATTTTTTATTCATTATTATTGGATATTCCATCTCTCCAGATACCTTTCCTTGTCTATACATACTGTGAATGTCTGAACTCTTCACACAAGGTTGATGAAATATAAGTTACAAAATGTTGCTCCCTATTTGTAAACAGGTATTTTGCATATAAGGGCTATCCTCAGGAGCTTTGAGGTATTCACTGCCACTGAAGTGATGCAGATGCAAGGACATGCATTCATCTCCTTTTTCTATTCTGTGTTTCCCTGGATTGTCGGTACTAAATCAGGCTCAAGAGGATTTCTGCTGATTACAAAGAAAGAGCCAGCAGAGATTAGATGATCCTTTACGGTTTCCAAGCTCCCACATTATTCCCACCCTATCGCCCAGCAGTTTGATGTCTTTTATTTGGCAACAAACCATAAAAAACTTGATGGTTTTAAATTAGCATAAAATTTGTTTGTATGTTTTTCCTGTTCAGATGTTTTGTGTGTTCAGAGTGTTTTGCTTCATGTTTAAAGTCTGTAAAGATTAATCTGTCTTCTCACTATATTCAGACACCCATAATGTCCACTGAATGTTCATACAGTATGATCTTTTAACTGTGGCAAGGCTAGGACTGAAAGTGAAGGAGCAGCCATTTAATTTGTTAAGTTTAAATCTAAGCTTTCATTGTGGGTAATATTGTGAGTAAATCTTGGTTTGGGCCATCTGTCTTAACCTGAGGTTGTAAGAGGATATTATTCTTTATATTTAAAGAGAGAAAGTTTATTCACTTTTTTTTTAATAAAAATACAAACCTAATGTATAAACTGTGTGTTAATGAGTAGTAAGAACTGCATTGGTGGAGTTTTTAGTCAGTTTCACAAGTTGTTTTTAGTTCAAATGAAGAATTACAGTACTTAGGAATATTTTGGTTTCCTTTTATAATCGACCAACCCTGTTCCAAATTATTAGGTTGCACAACACAAGCATTAACAGATAAGCTTAATTTAAAAACTTGTTCTGTAGTAACAGAACTGTATCTCAACATTTAACCTTTAATAATGTTAAAGTAGAAGTACAGTATGTCTCAGTATGACTGTCGCAGCAATGTGCAGACTCAAATACAACACTGAAACAGCAGTTGTGACAGACAGTAGTTTTTCTGCCTATGATGGCCTCATGCCAGGCCAGTGTGGGCTTGTTTCAGGAGCAGTAAGCTTTCCGTTTCCACCCTGCGTGTCACAGCCTGAGGAGGATAATAGCTCTACCTTTAACATCTTTCTCACACCTGGACACTGCTGACATTGCCAATCAGAATAGGTGATGACAGCTTTAAGGTACCAGCATTTGCTGAATAAACACACAACAAACTAACTACAGGTTTCTTCTTCTCTCTATGTGTCATAGTGTTTTATAGGTTCTAGTTGTTGTGCCTCGTGTGGTTTGAATGAACACTTAACATTTAACACTGTTACTGCAGGGTTCATCTAGCTCTTTCTCACTTATAAGTCCATATAAACAGTCACATCTTCTTCCTGTGTAGAAACACTATTGTTGGAGGAAAAACTGTGTTCGCATGGAGCATCTGGAAATGACACTCAAACAATGGCTACATTATGTCAATGCTCAATCTACATGCAGGCTTTTTCCAGCAGCATTGTATCACACAACAGTAGTGTGTGTAGTATAAGTAGTAGTAGTATAATCACTCTGTGTATATATCCAATGTATAAGAATGCATAAATAGCCAATTATTGCACCATTTTGTTACAATTCGGTTATATGGTAAAGCCTAATTCATGGTATTAGATAAATGAGGACGCTTTCTATGATTTTTATGTAGTGACTTCTTTTTCCAGTAGGTGGCAGTAATGTGATGCTCTGGCGTTTTTGAACATTTTACATAAACAGAGGCCCTCCATGCCTTCTTTTAAAGCTTTTGTGTGCGTACATACACTGTTTGAGCTATTTTGTGTTTCCAGCTGAAATAAGAATAAATGTATATTCAACAGTTTATGTTTAATGTGGCTTTGTTGCAAAGCTCTTGTATGAAATGCATCATTGGATGATGTACTTGCTTTAAGGAGACCAAAAAAATAAATAAATAAATACCTGTCATTTCCATAGATAATTGTAAATATGCAGCCAAATCAATTTTGTGATGCAATGATTTGTAATGAGATTAATCCCTGTTGTGTTTGTTGAAGCCAAAACCCAGTTGGAAGTGATAAGAGGGTGACTAAGGGGCCCTTAGGGCTTGGCTCTGCTTCAGACTGACTCTGCTGGTGCTGCGCACAGGCTGTGGAGATGCACTGCTAGATTTGAAGAATATTTTAATAATAAAAATGAGCCAACATTCAGTAATCTGACTGCAGATCCCACAGAGTTGCATGGTTTTTGGTAATGTTGATAAATGGCTTGTGTGGAACTTGCAACTTTAAACTCATTGCATGCCTGGTAGCTCCACTACAAAGTAAAGGAAGTGCTGCCACTCAGGAAAATGGGTCATTTTCTTCTCCAGGGATAAATAAACTATTTGAAAACACCAAGAGGAAGGGGATGTGGCTGTGTTGTGTTTGCTTTATACCATTTTTAAGAGGGTAAGGATAACCTGAGTGTGAGCTACGGGTCAAAGAGAGACTTAGATTTTATCCATGTAGCAGCAGTTGAATAAAACAGGTCCTGGTTATTTCTAGAAGAAACACAATACATTATCCACACTGATGTGAGCGTGCTTTGTTGTGACAAGAATTTTAGAGGTCGTAATGTCAACTTAGCATGTAAAATGTGAGGTGTTACAGGTTATTGAAATTCCAAGCTTATCTTTGTAGCCCACCCACATGTGTAACTGTAGGGCAGTACCCACAACTTGACTCAAACAAAAACCCCTGGGAACCGACTAATATGTTTACTCTTACATTCTTTTTAAAAACCTTAAAGGGTTAATATCACTCCTGGCGTTGCGCTCCACCACTAAAATGTAACTTCTTATGTTTGAACTGTTGAACTTAAGATGGGGTCAGCATTACTTTTCACAAAAACTCCTCAGTGGTGAGAAGTCACGATCGGGTTTGACGGTCAGCGGGCAGTGAGAGGCGGCTTTGTTATGACAGGGTTTACACACACATCAGCAGGAAACAGCCACTTCCTTTTAGGAGTCCCTAGAGGGTTTCAGCTGGGAGTCATGCTGGTTTATCTGCCCTGTCCTGCTGGATATGTGGGTGAAGTTGCTGTGGTCCACCATGCTGGGCCATTGCTCTGGACGAATACACAGAAAACACACACACACACACACACACACACACCTCCCTGCAGAGCCTGGGCATGGAAACATGGCCAGCTGTGGACCTGACCTTCACTCTAAAGAGACTCTTCAGATGAGATGCCAGCTCCTCCTGAACTCCCCTCTGACTTCTCTGAGCCATGCAGGGACATTTCTGTCTTTTTTGAGTGCAGATTGTAGACTCCTCAGTGTGAAAGGGGAAACTCAACTTGACCCCTCTCTGTACATATGCAGAGGGGCTTTGATGTTTGGAACTGAGCTCCACCCAGCACTTGCTGCTAACAGCTTGAAATTGCTGTATTAGTACAAATGGTGTTATTTGGGGGGGTTACTGTTGGACAGTTAAAGCGTCCATGTGCAGCAGATGCTGGCATTCCTTAAGTCCATCTGGAGGCAACAGTAGCTTAATTTGCAGTTTTATTATGAAGGAAAGTGTTCACTGAAACAGTAACACATAAATCACACCATATGATCTGACGTCATTGCTTTCTTTTATACACAATCAGTATGTTAGTTAGAAAATTGTGCTTATAAGCCTTTGGGAGAATGTTACAATGCATATGATAAAGGGAATATAAAGAAAATTGACTCTCCGTTAGATCTACTGTAATGCCTGACTTTTACACACATTTATCAAGACCAACAGTATGTATGATAAATAGATCATCATAATATTGATAGAAAACATGAAAATAAATATACCACTTTTTTAAAATCCTGTCTCCCTTTTTTATTGTATTACACTAAAAATATTGGGTAAGGAGTTTTAGAAATTTTACAAAAAGAGTCCACAGTAAATAACATTATGAGTTTTATTAGCTCAGCTACTCAAACAATAAATAGTCATTTATTACGCAGAGATGCCAAATACCCAAATGCAAAATATTCACAGGGACAGTAAAGTATATCATGATCTTTAAGCTTCTTCATTGTGATTTAATTCTTTTTTAATTTTTGAATTGTTTCTTAGACAAAATATGTAATCTGTTCAAGATTTCGGATTATTGAGATGAACAGTTTCTACTGTTTATCATACACGCACATGAAAAATAAGTATGCTTTATTTACTGTTACACTTTTATTCTAAATGTGTACTTTTATTGCTTGAAAACACACAAATTTGAACTTTTTTTTATTATGTTTTTAATTGTACTTTATCCGTGTTTGAATATCAGATAGTCATGAATGTAAAAATCTACCATGCTGCAACACTGATAAAGCAAAGTTTTATGCCCTCCATTTTTAAGAATTTTTCCTCCCTGCTAGGAACAGTGGATGGGGCTTTCTTCCAAGTGATCTGATCAAACTTGACTCTTCCAGTTTTTTTTAACTCCACTACCAATAATTGTTCCTCACTGAGGAAAATGATGATTTGTTGTTAAGAGAGCAGCAGTAATCCATGTAGCTCCACATGGCCAGTAGTGGTTCACATGCACAGTGAAGATGTCCTCGAGTTGTGAGGAGACACTGGAATGTATACCATGTGGGGCTCTAATATGTGGTCTAGTATTGATGATTATACAGAGGCACTGTGTGTGTCACAGTCAACTAGACAGAGCTGCTTCAAGGCAAGGCAAGTTTATTTCTAGAGCACATTTCATGTACAAGACAATTCAAAGTCTTTTACATAAAACATAAAAAGCATTACAGTGGGGTGCAGAAAGCAATTAAAAGTGCATTTAAAACAAACTTTAAAAGAAATACAAGCAATTAAAATAAAACAAAGTTAAAATAAAATAGATAAAATACAAGAATTGAAAGTTCCAGTGTGGGGAATTTGCTTTGATAAAAGGCAGCTAATTGAAAATTTTAACCTTAACTTAAAGCTGCAGTTTTCTGGGAGTTTGTTCCACATGTGAGGAGCATAAAGCTGAACGCTGCCTCTCCATGTTTAGTTCTGACTCTGGGAACAGAAAGTAGATTTGACCCTGATGATCTGAGGGATCTGTTTGGTTCATAACGAACCAGAAGATTGTATTTTGGTCCTAAACCATTCAGTGCTTTGTAAACTAACAGCATGATTTTGAAGTCAGTTCTTTGACAGACAGGAAGCAAGTGTGAAGATCTGAGGACTGGAGTTCTATGATCCACTGTCTTGGTCTTAGTGAGGACTCGAGTGGCTGTCTGATCTACTTTTTAGGGAGACCTGTAAGGACAGCATTACAGTAGTCCAGTCTACTAAAGATAAATGCATGGACTTATTATGAATGCTGCTGAGTCATCAGTCCTTTAACTTTTAATATGTTCCTAAGTGATAAAAGGCTGACTTCACAACTGTCTTAATATAACTGCTAAAATTCAGGTCTGAGTTCATGACTACACCTAGATTTCTGGCTTGGGAGCTAAAGTTGTAAAAGGAGTTACTACTGCACCTTATGACTCAGCAATCCTGTCTGACCTTAATAATTCATCACCCCTTAGAGCAATACTGTAACCTTTCAATGTGATACAGGGCATAAACCATTCTTTCTTGTAGTTTTAAAAGTAGAGAAGCAGGAAATAAGGGAGAGACATATTTAACACAAGCTTTACCAGTTGTAGATGTGCTGCTGCATTAATTAGAAATTCCATTAGCAACCAGCTAATCCCAGACTGAGATTGACTTTTAATGAATAGGTATCCTCAAAATATAAATAACCCTACAGACTATTTTACTGATATATACAAAGTGAGTTTGCTTTACATCCCCTCAAGTCTCAGATCATTATTTTATTCCAGACAGATCAAATTAGATTTTATGAAATTATCAAGAAAGAACCTGAGCTTAGTTTGAATCTATATTTTTGTTGTTTACTATCATCATATCATCATCTCAATAGATTTGATTGTAGCTGCAAGCCTTTTAAAAGCCTTGTATCTTTGGTGCGCCAAGTCATATTTTGCAGGTTCATAATGAACATGTCAATACTTTGTTGTGGACATGTCCCTACAGGCCCAAAAAAAGAATCCGTGTCCTCAGGGCAAATGATTTACAACAGCCAGCTGTGACACTTAAAACAATGTGTGCTTGTTGTCTGAGCAATGTTGTACTCATACTAAAGGTTGGTGCACAGTAATAACTAGCAGCCATGATTGATAGATGTTTCTGAGCATGCTGAAATTCAGCAGAAGTCTTAAGAAGAAAATGCTACATTAAAAAAAATCTCTGCCAGCGTACACAGCCTCAAAAAGAGAGATTTATGACCTTGCAGTTTTACACCAGATTACTTCTTGTTAGTTTATACAAAGCCTTAAATCCCTCTTTACAGTGACAAGGAGGTGGAGGCTGGATCTAAAGTGTGAGAGAAGGGATAAACCAGAAGAGATGTGTTTCCCACATAATCAAAGTCTCATCCCTCCCTGTATCTCTGACTGAATCCCGTCATTTCCCTTTATTTACGGGCCCAGCTACTTTCTTCTGCAGCTCGTCTAATCCTGAACTTGAATGTAGTTCAGTGTGTCAAGCACTACTGAAATATTAACACAGCAGCAGCTATCAGGAATGTCTGCACATGTACCATTTTGATGTAAGGGAACACTTCACTTTCTCCAGACGTGCAGTTACTTACTGTTTGTATAGATGCACGTGCATGTTTTAATGTAACTAAAAGAGAGGTTTCTAACATGGAAAAACATGTTTAGATAAGTGTTTGTTTATTATAGAAGTATAGAAGTGAGTATTTTGAAAGCTAGCCAATGAGACTACTGCAAGTACCACAAGTACTTATTTATTTATATATTTTTTTGGCAATTGTCATTAAGGTCTTGAGGGGTCTTCGAGTGTGGTTTGCAGCTGCAGGAAAGGAACAGACGGGGATAAACAAACCAAGACAAACGCGACCCCCATTTCCCTGTCTTCCTTCCTATAATCAGGATGCCATGTGTTTCTTTGTGTTTGGCTTTAACATCATTTTGTCCCTCAGGTGCACTTATGGTAAAGATCAAGTTTCCTAATGTGAACTATGCCAAACTCATCAATGCCTTTGCAAACAGAGAAGCAAAGAAACATCTTCCCAATGGCCTGCATAAACCCAAACTGCAGATACAAGAAAGTCATTTTTTCAGCTTTTAAAAATCTAATCTCGCTGCCTTCCTGCTTTCATCTTCTGTTTTCTGGTCACAGTCTAGAGACATTTTAATCAAAGGTTGTTCTAGTGGATGAATCATTCCTTGGTATTCCATAAGGCTTGTCCATGATTCAGTTTTGTTGTTCCACTCCCAATATCTGTGTGCTTGGCAAAGCGGGCAGCTTTTGATCAAGTGCAGCTAATCTTTTGTAGAAAAACACTCCCTATTTGAAGTCTTGGCCAAAAAGGGTTTAAATCCTCCCATGTTCTGTTCTGTTGTGTAAATGGAGATTTCAGCAAGGCTTGAATCGGGTCACCAACCAGAACTAAGCATTTCATTCCACTTATTTCTTACACTGCAACATCAGCTGCTGACTGCGGTACATTATATGCCATCCATTCACTGTGATTCACACACTTTTGTTGCCATTGCCCTGGGTTTTTCAGCTGAACTAAATAAGCATTCAGCCATATTGCTGTTTGCCTGACCATGGAATCAGACACTCCCTCTGGATATGTAGGATTGCATTCAGTGTAACCCAGTTATTTTACATATTAGTCATCCCACTCTCAAAATAAGTCAGATGTTTTTTTTTGTTTTATTTATAGAGCAAAAATTAAATGGGTTAATTTTTTGTTGCATGAAAATATGCACAAAAAGCAAAGATTTGCTAGAATTTAGAAATTCAGAGAACAAGCATATGACTGAGTAAGTGAGACAGATGCAGATGTACATTGCTCTAAAGCTCAGCTGAAGCTGCAGCAGAGCTCACATAGCATCCTTCATCCCCCCATCCCTCATTCTCCACTCTACCTCGCTCACTCACTCTCTGCATCGCGTCTGCTAACTGAGGTATTCCTACAAGCACAGTCTGGGGCAGCTCGGCATTACTGTACTGTGGGACTTCCTGCTATGTGCATATATTCATTTTTCAGTCATCCTCCTGTTTGGATACTTTTGCCTGCACACTGATTCTGCATCCCTGGGTCAGAAGCTGTGGATTTGCAGGTCTGTTTAAGATAATGGACCAGGCAGGAGCAGGAGATGATCAGGGAAACTGGGTCAGTAGCACTCTCTCCTGACTGATGCCTGTTTGGACGTGGAGGAATGGGGTGCACCACCAGCACAGTTGTGTTTGATGGGCTGCGTACTGTCTTAGAGAGGAACTGTAGTGGCTACATTTGCAAGGAAGCAGCTGAGCCCTCTGGACCATCTGAGGCTGAGCGAGCGCTGAGTCGAAGAGAGTCGCGTGCATTACCAACACCGAGAATACTTAAGGTGTGTGTATATGTGTGCACACTGAATATTGTTTAAATTTTTCCATCCAAACTTGTCAGTTTTTATTGATTGAAACTGAAATGAGCAAATGGAGTCTGTATTTGCATTTCACATTTCTTGTTTTGTGTAGCCACAAGTTCAGAAATCAAAGATGTTCAGTATACTGTGATGTCAAACAAAACATAGAAGAAAATACTGAATCTCATAATTTAACCTTCAAAAACCACAAATTTTTGTCTTATGGCAAGTAATGCTCAAAGAAGTTATGGCAGTAATTGCTATTATATAAAACTGAAAAGTGTAAGACAATTCTCAGATTTTACAGTTGAATCCATCAGTGATCATTGATGCAGTGTTATAGTGGTTCCCTACATGCATTGTTTTTTAAATGGATAAATCCTTCACTTCTAAAAAATGTATGCTGCATTTCTTCCCTTATTTGTCCTATTATGATGCAAAATGCAGGTTGTGTGTATAATAAGTGATGAAGTAATTGAAATCAGGTTGTTTAGGTGCAATGTTTTCCATGACAGTATTGACTCAAATCTAATACTTAGACCTTACACTTGGACCATTGCATGTTTGACAGAATAGATGCAGCTACTCCAGTCCTGTTTCGGCCATGTGAAATACATCCAAGAGAGTAAACGGTATAAAAGTAGGAAATTAGAAGGGTTGAACGTTGCTTACATACTAAGCACGGCATGGGTTAAAGCCTTTGAGAGCAGAGATGGCAGTGAGGAGGTTAGGAGTGGGACAGTGAGCTCTCTGTCTACTGGAAATCAATCACCACTCTTCATCTGTGAAGCAGTGGGCTTGGCAGAGCTTATGCTGCTCCGTACCAGCATGTCTTTCTCATCTTGATTGTGTGTGTGTGTGTGTGTGATGTGTCTTTTCCGTTGCTGCTTCATCAGATTCACAGAGTACTGAGTGACAGTGGTCTGGCTGAGAACAGGGAATTAGGTCAAGGGCATGGTTGCTTTCCCTAGCTCAAGGATGGTCTTACCATCTAGACGCCGTCAGTTAATCCCCCATCAGCATTTACTGTCCTTTAAATCAATAGTTAATCATGTGCAAAGAATGTTGCTGCTAAAGACTCACAACTGGCAAAATAGAGTAAAAAGACGATATGGTTAGCTAAATGATAAATATAGTCACGGTAATTTCAAACATGATTAAAGTACACTTAAATTTGCTTGTTATATTTTCCCCACTTTCAAAGAGTTAGCATCATATTGAGAGTAGAAAAGTTGTTTGTGTCTAACTTTTGATGATAACTGCATAGGCAGAAGAATAGGCTTCTGGCTTGTCAAAGGATATGTCATTTGTATTTTTATATGCTGGAGTCATTTCCAACATATGTAGTGCAAACTAGATGAATAAGCAGGTGGTTAGCTTAGCATAATCCACTTGCTGTCACCATGTGAGTTCCTGTCAGATCTGAGTGCATGTGCAGGACTAAATAGTTCTATGTGTAGACTGCTGGATCACACACTCAAAGAAGTATAAATATTTATTCTTTTCATTTAGGGAAAGTTAAGACGATTCACTTTGGGTACTGATGGCTAAACATGTTGAATTATCATTCTAGTTAGCTTGCTGAAGCTAACTAACTAGAAAAATGCACCATTTTAGCATTGTTATACAATTACTAACCACAGTGTTAATAACTTGCAAGGAAAAAGTAGATAAAGCCTTTAGATGACGAAGTACATAAATTAATGTGTTGTTGCATTTGCCTTCTCTGTGCCATCTGTATACATCTGTTTGCTGCTTTTGTTGACTGTGCTCACAGTGATACAGCAGAATTTTCCAAAAGAGCTGCACACATTTCACACATCTTTCTGTTTTCACACAGTGAAACTGCCTGAAATATTGACTAAACTGACTCATTAAGGTTACGTATCCCACATCGCTCTCAAAGCATTTCAGGGTTTTTTGTTCTGATCATTTATGTCATCTGACAAAAGTCCCCAGCATTGAAGTAAAAAAAAAACTGCTTTTGTGCATTTTCTCCAATCCTCACATGCTTAATTCTGTACTACGTTTGTTACTGGAGGAGTCCACTAGGGGGCACATTGGAGAACTCAGACTGGCTAGAGTTGCCAGATTTATCAGGTGTTTAGAAAAAGATAAATATAGCAACAATCATCAGCTGTATCTAAGATAGGCCACTAAAGCATGCCAGGACTTGTCTTCGTTTTTACTGCAGTCAGCCCCTTGACATCACATCCAGTTCAATGGGTCCTTGCACTGCTCCTGCAGTTTACTCAATTAAGGGAGCTTACAAATGCTTAGTGTTAATTTCTGAGAACATGCACAGACAATACTTCAAACAAACAAACAAATGAGGCTGACATGATGAACACACATATGCATAATTAAAAGCAAGTGTGGCACTGACTGAGTAAAATACAACCTGACAATGTTTCTGCAGCAGCAACTTGGTACTTGCATTGTCTTGATTTACTGGAGATTTTTACTTAAATGGCTCTGATGCTGATTACAACAACCCACCGACAAAATGAGAAGAACTTGGTTATTTCTTACCTGCCTGCAAGACATCTGGCAGCTACTTCTACTGTGTGGGCCTCCACAGTCAAATTAAATCATAACCTAGTTATTAAAAAAAACACATTCAACAGAAATGACTGTCTAGCACAGTCTGCAATATAAGTGTAATGCCATCCCTTCATCATGTTGTTGTAGGAGTATGGTGCCATTTTATATAGTGGTAGTTATTACACTAGGTCTGAACACAATATAGCCCTTCATGTGATAACAGACCATAACCATTAGTTTTCAAAGGAAGAACCTCTTTCTTTACATGAAGTAAAAATGCAAAGTATAATATTTATTCTTTTATAATATTGTGCAATTTGTAAATGCTTTGTTAGTTCCATGGTCCTACATCACTGTTGATCTCTGACAGCAGCTTTATCTTTGTGAAAAATGTCTGTTGCACTTTTTAATCCATTAAGCCTGGTTATAAAAAGATGTAAACCATTATGTGTGCCTTTTTAATTCCTTCTAATTGCAGCACGTCATTATCTCAGGAAATGACAATAGATGACGGAGAGCGGCCAAGTACACATATGAAGCAATTTGTGGGAGACTGATCCTAAGAAATGAAACTGTTTTGGTTGTTTATTCCGCTTTCATCTTAGTTGCTAATTACAATCGCTTAACCTTTCCTTCCTCATGAAGGAATTAGTAAAAGTTATTCATTTAAAATAATAGGACAATGAGAAATGTAAAATCTCTGGAAATATTTAGCTTTCTTTGTTTACTTGACATGGCTAATATCCAGGGTAACACTGTTAACAGAGGTTCTGCAGGTCTTATCAGAGGAATTCTTTGGCAAGTTAAGGAAGAAGATGGGGTGACGTCAGCTGTGTGAAAGATGAAATAGCTTGTGTCTAATTATTTTTGGGGAGTACTACTTCTAACTTGAACCTATAAGTTGTTGCCAATGAACTGTATCAAATGAGGAAAGACCTTACAGTATATGGCTTTAGTATTAGGGAGTTTATGAAAAACCAAACAAACCCTGCATGACATCAACCAGAGAGTATGCATGGATTATAATCAAGATCCCATTTTTGTCCCCCATAATAATATCTTTGCAAATTATTGCATGTAGTACAGTAGTCCACATCTTTTGGTAAACATTTGATCTCATACGCCTTTGTTCAATCTTTTTTATTTGAAAAATAGTCAACATTACACACAAAAAGTTCACGATGTTCCGGCGGGCTTAAGACAGCTAATTAGATCAGTCCTCCTCTTGTTTGTTTTGTTTAGCCACATGGATTTGCTGTGAAGCAGTAACTTTTATTGATGAAGTGATTTTTAGGAAGTTGAACTCTTAACTTATTCATTTTGTAATATATGTACGCTTTGTATGGGGCATGAGCAACTGGTGTCTTAATTTCCTTCGGGATTAATAAAGTACATCTTATCTTATCTTATCTTATCTTATCTTATCTTATCTTATCTTATCTTATCTTATCTTATCTTATCTTATCTTATCTTATCTTGTTGTTTTTCTCGGCTTTTCTTGGTAATGGCTTCCTTTTTTTTTTTTAGATGTTTCAGACTTTAAATGTTTGCTTTGATGGTTTCTGATATTACAGCATTGATGCATTTATGTCTGACTAGCTGCGTGTTCATGTTGCTCACCTGCTGACTGATGTGTGCAAACATTATCTCCAGCACTCAGGCTTATCTTCCTCTACTCATGGCTACATTTCAGTCTTTTTGATCAATAAAGTCATTTTAACATTTTGCTCTCAGTTTCTAATAGCCTTGAGTATTGAAACAAGGATAAGTTTTTATCACTCTAAGCACACTGCTAAGTGCATTGTTACAGTGCTGTGAGCAGAGACTTCTTTATTTTCTAGCTCTGTGTGAGCTCGCTGTCTTTGCTTTATGATTGCATCCTGTTAATTTTGATGCTATTGTGTTGCACATCCTATTGCAGTCATGTAAAGTAAGCACGTTATGGTGTAGTTATTGGCCCCATGTTAAAATCTCCTTTTTAGTTCATGGTTCAGTATGTTCTGCAGGATGGATTGTAAACAGGCTGCAGGATGGTGGGTCCTGGAGCTGTGATGTAGTGGGGCGGTGTGTTTTGTTACATTCCAGGTTACACCCTGCTTTGCTTTGGCTCCAGAAGCTTGTTATGCAAGGCCAGTCATACTCACATCTCACAGCTTGATGCATGTGGGTAATAACTTGGTAATTTTAATGATATTCTTTTTTACAATCATAGTTTTATTGAGTGAACTGAAATGTTTGTGTATGCTGCTATACACAAAAACATACTTGGATAATTTCATTATTTTTCTTTTGAAGTGAATATCCTGATTGCTGAAAGGAGATAGATATTTAAATGATATAGTGATGAAAAGTGACCAGACTATAACAAATTACATACAGTTCATTTTTAGGCAATGCAAAAACAATAACAAATGTATGCAAAACTATGTAATAAAACATGTAATAAAATGTTTTATTATGCATAATAAAATATAAATTCTGTTGTGTAGTGTGAATTTAATTTTTTTGTTGGTTTCTCCTCCCAGTTCTGTCCTAAATGAGAGCAGTTATGACGTAAAAATAAAGCCAACAAATTCCTTAATGGCTCCAGAGGACAAGAACATAACCTTTTAATGCATTACATCTGAAAAAGTGCATTTGCTTGGCTTTTTAAGCTCCAGTTTCACAGCTTAGTCACTGTCCACATCTCTCATTTGTATAGCAATTTATATGAATGAACAGCAGTGAAATTGCAAGTCAGCATAATTATTACTGAAAACATTGCATGTTAAACTATTTTGATCTGAATGTAATTTTGTCCAAAAGATCCTTTAAAGCTGCATTAAGCTGCATTTGACTGTCAGCCTTTGTTCTGCCAGTCAGAAGGACTCAGCAGGCCTTCCTGCTTAAACTCATGTGCAAGCTTGACCAAAGAAAATATATCTGCTCTTTTCCATGAATTTTGGTTTAATCTGCAAGCTGAAAATGTGAGCAATGTGCCATGGCAACATGTCTCAAGTGAGTTCTTCTCTTGTGAGGAATCAAGATATCTAGAGTTTAAAAGGTCAAAATAATGCACGTACAAGCCCTCTTCCCCAAAAACTGATAATGTGTGAAATGTAAATAAAAAGGGCATGGTCATCCTGTTCACAGAGCAGAGAGCAGAATGTAAATATAAACAGAAAGCAATATTGAATTAAACAATAGAACAAGGAAAACATGCCGATATTTTCCATTAGATTTTTGACAAACTGTGGAGCAATTTCAGAATGTTCCTCTGCAAAAACATTAGAAAAAAAAGACAACTTATCAACAGTACACAATGTTATCAAAAGATTCCTCAGATCCAGATACAACTCTGTTAAATGGTCATGGATGAAAATCACTATTGGATACCTGTGAACTTCGGACCCTCAGGTGATACTACATTAAAAACAGGAATAAATCTGCCATGGAAATCATTGCGTGAGCTCAGGGATGCTTCCAGATATGATTTCGAACACACCTTCAGAATTATTAACCTTATTAGTGCAATATGTGAACATGATCAAGAAAAGCTGCCATCTTCTCTGGACCAGAAACCATGTCAAATAGACTGATACAAAGACTTTTTTTTTATTAGATGGATCAGTCAATTCATTAATAATTAACTTCAACTCAGTTCTGCCAGCATTACTTCTTGGCTTTTTCTCCATTAACCGTGTTGCTTTTGGCCTGGGTGATATGGTTGAATTCTTTTTATTTCTGAAGAATAATTGTCTGCTCGTCAGGGTTATCAGGACTGCGAATGTCTGGGCAAGTCAAGCCAGGTAACTGAGCGATATCCTGGGTATGGTAACCATGCTTTGTAGTACATCTTCTGGTCTGCATGCAGCCCAGACCTCCAAAAATTGAAAACATTTGGCACATCCTAAACACAAAAGCTGACACAGAAGACTTGGGACCATTGAGCATCTATCCTTCAGTACACAATAATGAGACAAATCTCCCCTAAATGTCCAGCAACTGGTCTCCTCAGTTCCCAGGCTTTTCCAGACTGATGTTAAAAGAAGAAGAAATGAAATACAGTGGTAAAAATCTGTTCCAACCTTTTTGAGAGTTGCTGTCGTTAAATTAAAGATTAGATAATTTTTGTAATGAAATAGTAAAATATCTTTTTCAATATTTGATGTTTTGTTTATTCTACTGAGTAAAAGGTTTGAGATTTAAAAATCATTACATTATGTTTTCATTTACATTTACACAGCATCCCTGCTTGTTTGGAATTGGGGTTTTCGTATTTGTTATAGCTTGATGCACTCTTGATGACTGATGCCTTTCTTCTTAAATCTCATTTAGTAAGCTAATATGGATCCTAGATGCCACTTGCTTTCACCGGGTGGCCAAGTAGACAAAATACATTAAAGCTATAGCCTCAACTCAAGATAAGATAGGCAAAACTGGAAGGTAGCTTTTACCTTCTCTGGATGCTAAAGCTTATGAAAACTTTCAGGTGAGGTAGGCTAAGCTAATGCTAAAGACATCTCAGACATCTTGGATTACCAAATACCAAGATTAGTCTGGTATTGATAATTTCATTTCTTATTATGTAGACAACAGACAAGGTTTTAGCTAAAGAAATGTTTGTATATTTGGAATCTGGAAAAGTGCTGAGTTTCAACTGTCTGACCTTAAATGTCTGTGCCTCTGATCCATTATTGGCTGATTCACCAAAGAAATGAAAGAGGACGTTATTGGAAGGAGCAAGAAAAAGGAAGAGAGAAAGTGACAGAGAAAGAGATAAGTGTCAACATCAGACTAATTTTTACTGGTTAGAGAGAACCCAGAGAAGGGACAGGGTTAAGACAGATGCCTTCATTAGGGGTAAGAAAATCTCCTTCAGTAGTGGGGCTTTAAGGCCCATGCCAGACACAGATAGATGGACACTTTAGTCTGTCTCCTGCTTCATTTAATTGCGTAATTTGCTCCGTTTTAAGGAGCTTTGCTGATCCGTCGCTTGACTCAGTAAATGGAGCAAAAGTACAGGAAACCACAGGGGCAGTGGTGAGGAGTACAGCTGACATGCGACCAGCGAAAGGAACTCACCAGAGAAGAAGAAGAATAGTAAGAAGAAGAAGACATTCCTATTTACATACTTAAAGGTCCCATATTATACATTTTTTCAACAATTTCATATGGGTGTCAGTGGTCCAACAACATTGTTTTTAAAGTGTGTTACCTCAAATTCAGCCTTGGTCCTTAATTTCAGCCATTCCAGAAGTAGCTCCAGTGAGCTCTACTGAGAACGAGCTGTTTCTATGTCTGAACCTTTAAATGTGTATGAGTGGTGTCTGTCTACGCCCCTCTCTGTGAGAGGTTATGGATTTCACTGGCGCCCAATCTGTGATTTTAGAGGGCAGGCTCAGCTAGCCAGGGAAGCAGGTCAAAGGCAGTATCCACAACTGGGGGCAGTGGTTATTTCCCTTTGTGAAGTCACAAAGGGAAAGATCTCGAACTCATTTTTGGCCTCATACAGAGGCTATAAGGACACATATGGCCGTTAGAAATCCTTTAGAAAGTGAATTTTGCATAATATGGGACCTTTAAGGGAGCATTAATGGACCTTTAACTGTCATATTGCCCCAGTTACCTTAAAGCACTTTGCACAGTTAGAGCTATACACTGTAAGTATTTATTTCCTAAATATGACATTACTCTTTTAACATGTAAAATAACTACTTTCTTTGCCCATGAAAATAATGGTCTTAAGTAGAATCCACCCAAAAAGCAAACATATCCTCCATTTTCTACAGTAGCTGTGGAATTTTGAAAGACATGTGGAAGTTTTGTTATGATTCGGGCTGCTGTAAATTGGACTACTGGCTATTTATAACTTGACAAACTACAGATTTTTTCTAATAAAACTATGCTGTATTTTTCTTGAGAAAATAATCTTTAAAACATTCTCATATTTACTTTTTATTATCATTCCCTGTTTGGGGCCCATAAGAGCATGTGACAGAGGGAGGGGAACAGCTGCCCTCCCCCTTGCCTTGAGCTGAGACACAGGCGTGAAAAGATAACATCCTCCCCTGCGGTGGCCCACCAGAGGAATCTGTGTAAGTCGGGCCCACTCCTTGGTGGGGAGATGGTGGCTCCTGGATGTTGGAATGCCCCTCAAGCAGTTGCATCAACAAGCAGTGAGACAGAAACTGGACTTAATATCACAGTATGGTTGCATCTTCTATCTCAGTGGCATGGAAGCAGGCCAGATGTAAAAACATCACTGATTAATGATTGCATGTCGCACATGTGACACAGACTGGAATAATGGGCCCTTTAGGACTTGTTAATGATATCAATTTTTTGTAATTACTGGCAAAATTATTCAATTTTTAATAACTTTGATGGGACTTGTATAGTGTGAGGAGTTAGATTTTGAGTTGTATAAATATAAAATCAGTGCTAAAACCTTGCAGTTGCTTCATCATAACCACCCTGTTGTTGTCTAAGTCTCCTTAAGTGTGTTCATCTGGATGGATTTGAAACCATTTCTTATTTCAGCTGTCCCACACGAGGCATTTACTGTCCCTGACCAGACTGTATTACTTGAGGAATGTTTTTCTTTTGTTTTCTTTTGTCAGCCCTCTGTCACTGTGCAGGTGGATTGTATGGGGTCAGATAGCTTCTCTCTGTGTGTGTGTATATATAAATGTGGGTGAGAGGGTGTTTAACTCCCTCAGGCCACACATTTGAGTGTAGGAGGGGCCATCTCCTCAGCCTGGGTGTGAGTCAACTGCTTTCAGTCAGAGCAGTCTGAGTTGAGCTTGAGCTTGAGTCTGAGAGGAAGAGATAGAAACTTTTACCCACAAAAGGATTTTTTTCTAACTGATATGCTTGCTGTCCACGTCTCTTTGGAATCTAACTTGGAGATATCTCACCACAGCTGTTGACAATGCAAGCAAGGGCTAGTAAAGCTCCAAGGAAGGAATTGGTCATTGAGAGCCCACAGCAGTACAAGCGGTTGACTGCAGCTGAAGCTGAGGTAGATTCAGTACCACAGGTGGTGGTAAGTTATTTAAAGATTTCACACACTGTATGAGAATTTGTATTCTTAACGTAATAATTCTCATTTACAAGAACATCTTTCAGCACTTGGTTGCCATTTAGGTTAACCACAGTCATAAAGCCCTGAAGCAGGTGTCATGTGAGCATCAGACTTTTTTTTTTTTATCTTTTTCATTGCGCATAATGCTGCCAACTCATTTTAAAATTCGCAGAGCTAGCACCAGCTTAGAGAAATGTTGAACATTAACAGTGCTACCTGCAAGAAAAGAAGCACTCAGTTTCTTTACGTTTATTTTTAAAGACTTCCTTGGCTTGTAAAACATTTTATTTGGCTCAAAAGTCAGCACTGATGATGGTGATAGTTTCCTTCCTTTCAATGAAGGTGTCCAGTGGTTGAGACTCTCTGGAGTCATCCAAACAGTCACTGGAAAAAGATTTAATGTATCAGTTAGTAGAAAGGCACTACACAGCACCATTGTTTCAGACTGTGTGAGGGTGCAGTGATGGGAGGAGTGTGAGCTGCAGCTAAACAGCTGCTGGATCACTGTAGAGAGGAGTGGAGGCCATGACTTTATAAGTTTTTTTTATGCTTCTGATTTATGCTCTCTCCAGGGATGACTGTTATATTACTAATATCTTGTATTTAAATAGTTTATCTTGTCATGTAAAAATTTACGAAATGATGGAAGGAGTGTGAGCTGCAGCTAAACAGTTGCTAAACCAAAGTTGCAATATTTTGTGACAGATTATTAAAAGACACATTCTCAGTAGGGATCCAAGGCGTAATCTGACTACAAGACTATAAAAAAGTTAGGAAGAAGTCCACTTGCTATCGTCAGCTCTGTGGGCAGAATGACCTAGCCCTTACACATGAATGTCCATTTTTTTATTTATTGCTGAGTGCACTGTGTGGTTGACCACGCTGAGCCACTGACAAAGCAGTGTGGACAAACCCAAAAGGGAAAAGGTAAACAACAACATACCAGGTTTAGGAATGCATCCCTGATGGGAAAAGGGCAGCATAACTATAGTTGGGTCACATCTTTCAACAGCTACTTTGCTTGAATAGCAGTGCTGTTGAGCTATTGAATGCTTGGTTTTGAGGTTTTTGCCTCTTTGTTTTTTGTTTGATGGCACTGAATGCCTCAGATTGTTGATTTTACATCATTTAATTTCCTTCTCCTCTAATCCAAACCCCCCATTCTCTTTTATGATATGCTTGAGTAAAGCTACTGATTTAATCACCCTGAGTCATTGTCTGTGCTTCGTTTCTGGGCATTGCTTAATAATAATGGAGCAGCTGTGTTTACCTGATGTATGTAAGATACATTCCACAACCTTTTTCAGATGACAGACATAGTGGCACCATCTCTGCTCCAATATCCCATCCTTGTCCTAGAAACGGATTACAGGTTGTTCCTGCCTGTTCTTGTTTTCTGCCAGCTAATGACGTGTAGTTAAGCATGTTGATATCCATGACTCTTTCTCTGAGATCATGCTAGAATTATCAGTCCCAGATGTGGACTGAGCCATGCTGTCGCTCAGCCTTGAAGGCTGGTGACGTGTCACTGTTCATTTTTCACTTTGCTGTCTCCCTGGCTATTAGATTTACCCTCCCATCAGCTGCAAGTGCTGACAGTTTGCTCTCCATCTAATGGCCACTGTATCTTTGCAGCTTACAGACTCAATCTTGACCAGAAGAGATTAGTGTTTGGACTTTTAGCAGTTTGGACAATGTATTATAGATCTATAATTGCATCTGATAGCAGAGTAACATGTATGCAATTAAGGTGCAAAACAGATATATATAGATTTTTTTAAACAAAATGTGAACGATGTTTGTTTTATGCTGTAGTTGATAATTGTGTTACATGTAGTTGAAACATCTGGAGCAGAGTGTGAAACCATGACAGCAATGGATGTTTGCTCTCACAAAGGCATAAGCTCATCAAGACCTTTCCACTACCATAGCAGATACTTTTCTTTGGACATATGAACTTCTGATTGACTTGAAACAACATATTTGACAGATAGTATGTCCTTATACTCGATGTGTAAGCACAGCTGGATTAGTCTCTGCAGAACCTGTTCCATTCACTACACATGTTTTTGTAACATGTGTAGTGAATAACTCTGCAGGCTCAGGACTTAAAACATTTCTCTTATATCTTGCTGCCTATCAGTCCTCAGACTGACTGTAGGTCTTCTCATTCATTCTCACTCATGGCTTTTCCTAAGTAATACTCACTAGTTCCTGTTTTTGCTGTCCTACAAATGACCATTTAATATACTGTTGTTTCTGAGGTTCTTGGAGGCTCATAAAAATGTTTAATGCTCACTCTAGTTTACCCTTAATACAAATAATCAATGTTTTCATCTGAATGAATCTGAAATGCTTTTTTACTCCAACTTCACTTGAAACTGTGCAACTGTGTTGAGATGAAATCTAAAAAGTGGAAAGCAAGAGCTAATGATGGCACCTCTGTCATCTTTTCCACTTCTACTATTGGAGTCAGTTGTAGCCCTCAGAACTATACTAATGAGTTTTCAGTTCTGTACACTGATGGACAACACAACACGTTTTAGCCAGTTCTATCTTTGGTCCGAGTGCTTTTGCACCACCAATCCATAAACTCATCTCCAACTCTGACCCATGTAACCGCATGCTATTTTTGAACAATGTTTTTTATTTAGGAGAAAAAGAAGTAATCTTTGTGGCTGATGTCAGATGTCTCAGTAACAGTATGTTTTTTTGTGTGTGTGTGTGTTTTTTTGGGTTTTTTTTTAAGGTGAAACCCAAGGTGATTGAGCCGCTGGACTATGAAAATGTGCTGGTGCAGAGGAAGACACAGATCCTTAGTGATGTCCTCAGAGACATGCTCCAGTTCCCGCATGAGGACTTTGAGGTGAGTTTCAATCATCCACTTTTACAGGAGTTAATCTGCCTCTGCAGTAATGCTGGTGGGGAGTGAAGTTTTAACTAAGAAAGTGATGCAGATTTACTGGTAGTGTGCGTAGCTTATGGAGCAGCAATGACACTGATAGTGTGGTGGGTTTTTCTTCCCCCAAAACAAGCACTTTGGATGAAAAATATCTAATTTTTTATAATGGTAATAGGAGAAATGATTTCTCTTCTGTGTTTATTAGCTTTACAAAGTCAGCCCATTTATTATTATTTATACATCTTTATTTACTTGGTCAGTTTGCGTCTCCCTTTTTGTAATGTTTGTTTAGCTTTTCCAGTTTTTTTTGGCCCAGGCGTGGCCACTGTTGTGAAAACTGGGTGGGGTCATTCCCAGAGGTTTTCCTTTTGTTTATGTCATTCAATGCTGCAGCGAGAGAAGGGTCAGGGGCCATCTGTTTAATTGGCCCATTCTATCTGTAATGTTGTGACAGATCAAGCACTATCTCTAGCCACACTGTGCAGGGACGTAAAGGCTCTCACACTTTCCACACCACTGCGGATGGAAAATCTAAAATGGAAATCTGGCCCATGCTGGTACTTCAGGAAATGAGAGTTCTTTGAAGGATGTCCTTCCCAAGAGCAACAATGAGACGGACAGTATATCCTC
The DNA here is from genome assembly GCF_017639745.1 of Melanotaenia boesemani. Lineage (NCBI taxonomy): Eukaryota > Metazoa > Chordata > Actinopteri > Atheriniformes > Melanotaeniidae > Melanotaenia > Melanotaenia boesemani. The sequence continues at coordinate 16,961,201 of NC_055693.1, forward strand.
AAATCTGACCCCACCACACTGTCTCCTAACTCCACATTCAGAATTTTATAGTGTTGGCCGGGGCTTGTTTTGTTATAGAAATCCCCACAGAGAGAGAAGTCTTTATTTCACTTACCATGAAGACTTTAACATCTGATGTCTGAATGCCCACATTTATCTGAAGTTAGGATTACAAAGGCAAAAGAAAGCTGCAGGAGTGGTGGTTAGGGTTTTGTGCATGATACAGTGACAGCTGTTAGAGTTCAGGTGCAGGACATTCCTTTTAGTATGAGATTTTTGTTCTCTTTCTTTGTTTATGTACTCACCCTCCCAGTCTAAAGCATGAATTCCACCAGGAACCTTTTGGGAGAGCAGTGGTTATTGTCTATTAGTTATGAAATGCTAGTTTTAGCTTTTATTATTTTTATTTGACAATACTCCACCATACATGTACGTCAGCTGTTATTGTCAAAGTTACTTTTCAGTGAAACACTGTTTTTTATTACCATATATGTTTTAAAATGTTCTCCAAATTCATGATTAAAATGTCATTCAGTTTGTCAAGAAGACCTAAACTGCACATAGTGTTACACGCCTAATAAATACCAGCCTTGTAATAAGTTGTAAAAATTAGACAAAAGTATTTTAGTTGTGCATAGAAAAACAAACTATATTTATCATTACACTTTGCACAACATTTAAAGTAATATATGGGAGGTATTTAGTTTGTTCTGTGTCTGTACTGGCTTCAGACCCAATGGTCTTCTAAAACCTGTGGGTTTACTGTAAAACCTAAAAGTGCTCAGTAAAGCCTTTTATTTATAAGCCTTTGCAGAAACTAGTAGCAAAAAACCCACTTGAGAGGTTAGACCTTACGCTTTGTCGTTAAATTTATTATTATTATTATTTTCTTTTTTTAATATAAGCAGAGTGTCTTAAAAATGTTTATGCAGTATCTTCATTAAAACATAAACCGGCATTTATGTCTCTCCAGGTCATAATGGGGTAAGGGAGGCCATGATTTTTTCTGACCAAATACATCTTAGTTTTCATTGCTTAAACTAATCAAATAATGATCAATAAGTTAAAAACAAACTCATGTCATGAAAGATTAATGAAATGTAGTGACACTGTGTTCCTACATCTGTTTGTTTTTGGGCATTTGTATATGAAAAAGAGAGGGTTGTATCCAAAAACAGGTTCAGAAATTGCTGTGACTGTTTCTTTATACTGATTCATGTGAGTGTAAAATAGACATTAACCCATAAAAGGCAAACGTGACAAATTTGGCACAAAGTTTCTGAGACATTTTGCATCACTTTATGGCAAAGACTTGGCTAAAAATCCTGTTGAACAGAATCTGATACTTGTCGTCTGCCCCCTGATAGATACCAGGAAACAGAAATGTATTTGTTACATTTTGTTAGAGGGCCAAATAAAGACATATTCACAGAATTGGACTTTTCTTACCATTTTTTCATGGATTAATTCAAAACTTGGTGTGCCATCAGTATTTTGGCCTAGAATAGAATAGAAATACTTTATTAATCCCTTTGGAGAGTCCTCAGGGAAATTTGGGTCCTATATCAATCATCAAGAATAGCAAAACCACAAACAGATGAACTAAACATTAATTATCTTTTTTGTTAACATTATGCTTTAAAAGCTTGTGTTTTGGTATCTTCTGCGCTCCACATCCCACAGATCCCAGTATAACTGATGAGCTTTGGTTGCATTAGAACTAATCTAATCTGCAGAATCTGTGATTCATCCATGGTAAAATTACCTACATGTTCATGGTATCACACTTTTAGAATAAATCCTTTTATCTTTTTTTTTTTTTTTTTTTTTTTTTCTGACAAAAGCAAAACAAAATTTTGCTTCTGCAATATTATTGGAGCTCATGTATATGAGCTGATAATTAATGGAAAAACATATTTGCTTACAAGCTGTTAAAGTAAGCAGAAAGTAATCTTTCTAACCCAACAGTAGAATGTTGTTGGTCGTATGTATAATGAGGACCTTTTTGGGGGAAAATCTTTTTTAAATGATGTACAAGTGATCATGGATTAGGATGAATATGGATCAGTATATTATTATTAAAAAGGCAGGTTTGCTAAGTGTCGCTAACCTTGGGTTTGACTCTGGATCGTAGTAGTGGTTGTTTGAGTTTGGAAAGCTTGGCAGCTGGGTGTTAAGTAGCAGCAGAGCAGCCTTGACTTTGTCTTCTCAGCCTGCTGTTAGAACATAACATGCTAGTGTTGCAGACAAACAGTGTGTTGTCAGGGGCTGACAGGGGATTCTGACTGAGGGTAAAAAACACAATACAGACACGGTGTTTGAACTTGACATCTGTTTTCTGCGTCCTCAGGCTCGTGATCAGGCAAAGTTGTTATCAGTTATGTGTTTGAAGGGAGTGAGAAGAGGTGCTGTCTGTGTTTGGTCAGGCAAACAAAGCACAACAAAGCAAAACTGGTTGTTCATTTTGGTTTAAAACCTGTTTTTAAACATTTTTCTGAATTATAAAAAAACTGATTTCAAGTCTCCTTATCTCTCCCTGCTGTTTTTTTTTTGTTGTTGTTGTTGTTGTTGTTGTTGTTTTTGTGAGAGAAAATTCATATGTCATTTAGCTTTTGTTCTGGATGATGATGCCTTCCCTTTGTATTAAGTTGGGATTTTTTTTTCCTTTTGCTCAATTTCGGCTATACTCCATACAAACTTATCTATATTTGTATCAGAGCATTAAGGTTTTTTTTCTTATTACAACCACTTCACCAATGTCAGAAGGTTTTGCTGTCATTTTCACGTTGTGGAATTTTGCAATCTAAACAGCATTTGCGTCACAACTCTCCATTAGAGTTACTAAATGATCAGTTTGGCTTAAGTTACGGCTGTTCTTATTATTTTATGTCCAAATGTCTACAAAAACAATAACATTAAAATAAACTAAACCTGGCTCTGTATTTTCAGTCTGTGTCACATACTGATTGTTAGCATGCTAGTGTGCTAAACTAAGCAACATACAAATAAATGTTGACTGTAGGAAGTACTGTATGCTAATCTTTAGCTCAAAGCACTGATTTGCCCATATTCAGTCTTCCAGAGCTGCTCGAGGTGTACAAGTCCTAAACTCAGAGTCCAGAAGGAGTCTTAACTCAAGCTAAGCTTCTGGAAAGACAATACTCTGAATAAATTCTCGATGAAGTCATTGTTATCTCACACCCATCCTATGCTCATTTGAGGCTTTTTGAACTAGAGAATAATAGTTCCCTTTGGAGCCCAATTAAGTGCTTCCTGTTGCCCATTTTCCAGACTCCTGCTTACCTCTATGCTTGTTTATTTCTGCTGCCTGCCCTGCATTGTAAAGATTATCATTTCCCTGCAGGAAATTGCATTACTAGAGAGGAAGAGGGAATGCTAGCTTCTTGAAAAAGAGTTTGGTATGGAATTTGTTGTAGCTGACACAGTCATCATGAGTGTGATGGAGGGAATGACGAGCAGCTTTTTTTTTTCACTTTTAGATATAAGTATAGACACAGTGATTCATTAAGTTATGACTATTATGTAACTTGCTGCTATTTGTTATCAATTTTAAATATGTTTTAAGGAAGCATTGGTTACAAATACTGATACCGTACAATACAGTGAAGTTGAAGGTGGCAACAAACTTAGATCTTTACATTTAGCTAAGTTACCTGTGGAGGAGAAAAAAAGAAAACAACGCATGGGCATCAATCCAAAGACCTTTGCTTTTCATCAATCATTTTCATCACGGAAAAGACACAACAATGTTTTGTCTTCTTTATTTATCTCCTATTCAAAAATTCACTTTCGGGGGTCGGGTCGGGGGTGCATGCATGTTGTCAGTGTGGCTGTGTGTGTGTGTGTGTGTGTGTGAGAGAGAGAGAGAGAGAGAGGGAAATTTTAATCAGGTGTGTTTTTAAAACTATCTGGTTATATACTTAGGTATGTAAAGAAATAGTTTTATGTAAAGCACTTTCTGCTTCTTTTTGTATGAAAAGTGCTTTTTAAATTTGATTAATGTATTCGTTTATTTAAGAAATTCAGTATGTTAACCATTGCCATTAGGTATGATCTTCCATTCAAGTGTGTGATTTAAAGCTTCTTATAAAACAGCTTTCACACCTTTTGTATTCTTTTTCTTCATCACCCTCTGACCAGTCATCTTCTTCTGCATCAATTTTGTGATGTTACTGGATGATTCTCTGTGTAGAATGTAGAAGGTCTTACTAAGCAAATAGATATGAAAAGTTCATCTAAGGCCATTTGAAAATGAATAACAACAAGCACTTTTTATTTCCAAGAAAGAAAGGTAGACTCGGTATTTTCTGCATCCCTCCCACAAAACAAATGCAGCTCACAATTACAGCTGACAAGCACTTGACTTGCAAAAAGCCAGAAGCCACTTGTTTTCTTTTAGTAAAGTCAGCTGAACTGCTCATTAAATGGTTGTATTAAGTTTTCCTTTTTGCCTTGCAGGGATTATGGGTGGTCAAGTGTACTATTTTTAAAGTTAGACTTGAGGGTCTTTTAAACATTTTCTGCGCACCTGTTTTTAATAGTTTTTGAACTGTTTTGATTTGAGTAATGGATAGATGGAGAGACTTTGACCCCAAACTGCAAAATTATTTAACACAATCAAACAACCATCTCTGTAGTCACACAATAGCTGAATGATATGAATGTGCAAAGAGGTGTCTTTTCAATTATTGCCAAACATCACATGTTTAGTAAAAGTAGCAGCAATGAGCCTGTTTCAACTGTTTTGAACTCATCAGATGTGGTCCATTTTAAAATGTAGAATAACATTTAAAAGCACACCCCTAGCCACTGTGTCCAGCTGAAAAGCCGTAATACTTGCAAAATACATTTAGTTTCATTTTCAGTATTACTGCATTTTTTCCACGTTTTGTAATCTGCTGTAATTCCCTTCTTTTATTTTTCCTCGCCTACGTTGTTTCACAGATTTCAACTTTGAAGCGCCACGGGAGAACTCTGCACCCAACAGTGCCTGAAAATGCAGAGAGGGAGGCCCAGAGTCTGTTTGTCCAAGAGGTAGGTGGATTTTAAAGGACCTGGAAACACATTGTCTTAATCAATTTCTAAATGTGAGTGAAAAATTCCTACAACATGAAAATTTTTACCAAACTTTAAATAGAAGAAAATAAGAAGTACTCCCACACAACCAGACCTTTAAAGGATTAAACAGGTGTGGAAACAGTAAGGTTCATTACCTTGTATTTCATGTATGTACAAACACCCCCCAAAAAATCAAGCACTAAAACTTATTAAACAAGCTTAGACATTTAAATGAACTTATAAAGTTAAAAATAATTATTGTAGGTGCAGTTATAGACATATAAAAAGTCTATAAATTTCCACATTAACTAAACACACATGGCACTTCACCACAATGACGTTAATGTGAGTCATTACCAAATTTATGACCTAATGTTAGCAGCAATTACAGCAATAACTAAAGACTATTTCTGAAGGTATAAGTGTTATTAACTGTTTTTTTTCAACTGTACCTGTTTAGCCAAAAGATGTTAATATGATAAAGTGCAAGTAATTTTCACAAGATTATCTGGTTATCTGGTTATTTTCTGTCAGTGTTGGTTTATAAAGATGTCAGTCTGTCTGTGCCGGGTCTTGAACACATCTGCCATCACTTGGTTCACTGAAGCTTCCAGTTCATCTCAGTCTTTTTCAAAACTTGAAGATTCTGTTGTAGCAAAAGACAATAACAAAATGCTGATTAGGATAATGAATTACACTTCAGCCCATCTTTTGAAAGCTACACACCAGCTGCCCACTAACAGGTCACCTTCCAGGGCACAGAGGTCAGCGATTAGGAGAGCCGTGTCAAAAGTCATAAAGATATCAAGACAGGGCGAGTGTTGAGTGACATCAGCAGGACAGATGTGGAGAGGGAGAGCCGCTCTGTTTCCAGTCCAGTTGACCCTACTGTTTAGGTTGCATTTTGTCTCTGTGCAGGACCAGTTCTTGTAAATGACATGTATTTCTGTAGAACAGATACCAGTAAGCTGCTCCTATCACTGGCTTTAACAATGAACAGATGTCTCTTTTCCAAGAAAAGGAGGATAGTGATATACTCCCTTTTGAGGGATGGAAAGTCTGAGGTGGAGTCAAAATACAGTCATTATTTTTAATTATCTTTAAAACAATATCTAATGTTATTTGTTTAGTTTTATTTCTGCATTTGTTTATCTCAAGATTTCACCATAGCTTCTTGTCAAGCTTTCATCTTTTTGATAAGAGCAGTTTCTGATCAATTAGCTGTCTGCTGAAATTTGGAGATTGTAAAGGTCACATCACGTCAGAAAAGAATTAATTGTTGTCTAAACACACTGTAAAGCAGTCATGAGGGATGAATTGTCCTATAAATCAGGTGGGCACTGCCTCTCTAAATCCAGCATTTGACCACAGTAGCCCCTTTTCCACCAAAGATGAGTTCAGTGCTGGTGCTAGAGTCAGTTCTTAGCTGGTTCTGCTCCGGTGCTTCCAAAGAACCTGTTGTGTTTTCCATAGACGGAGGCAAGTCAGTACTGCATCATTATGTGATCTAAACGTCTATCCATCCTGTGACATATCTAATGTCACAGGTACAGGTAATTTCACCTTGTTACACGCTAGTAACGGCATGAAACTGCTACACTTACCAGGTTCAATGGCATTCCGAGCATCCACTTCGGAATTGCCACCATGGGCAGGAGGATGGACTCAGCTGTGGTGAAATTCAGTGCCCCAGTTTTTCTCGTTTGCTGGCCGATCTCCTAGAATAGAATTCTATAAATCAAAATGAAGACTTATTTCAGAACTCATTGCCTCTGTCTCCCAGCTTCATTTTCTGGTCTTTTTTTTCAGCTTTTTTAATTTGCTAACTAGCTGGTTGAAGCTACCTTCATAGCCAGTTGCAGTCATCTCCCTCTGTAGCTGCTCAAAGAGCTGCTCTTTGTCCAACTGGCCCCGTCCATTTTATTTTGGATTTCAGGAGACGACCACAATTCCAGGAAACCCTGGATCGCCTAATCTATTGCTTTACTGGTTTGAAGATGTTGGTCCATGTCTCAACACTCTTATGTAGGCCAGCAAAGTGAATGCGTTCTTCAGTTTGGCTCAGCAAAGAGTAGGCACCCGTTTAGAACCAGTTTTGAGAGCCAGTGCTTGGAAAGTCAAAGTCAAAGAGCCAGTGCTTAATCAGGCTCCGGCTCCAAACCATCACTGGAACCAGCTCGGTCAAAAAGGGGCAAGTGGGGGGAAGGGCTTTCCAGTGCTATGCAGCTAACTTCTATCCAGCTCTGATAAATTATTCTGGCAGCTTCGGCCCATCTTGGAGTACAGAGCTTTCTTTTAGAAGCTTTGCATACTTTGGCTCAGTCTTTTATCAGGTGGTCCAACTTTTGTAAAGAAGCAATCCAACAAGTGTACCCACTTCATGCAGGGACTGGTCAGGTGTGTGTGGAGATGAGAAAAAAGTTGAAAATTTTACAAATTCCCACAACCAAATACCAATGTTTCGTTTTTTTGATCAGCACTTGAGTGAAAGACCTATTCACTGACTAAAGGAAGGAAAATATTTAAGAAAACACACTATCATCTTGGTATTTACATAATTTATCTGTGGGACTGGTAATTCATAGCATTGTAGAAAAGATTCTAACAGTGTTTCTTATGGTGCAGCTTTCTTCAAGCAGGATGATGCTTACTTTGCTACTGAACTGTTTGTTGTTTCCTCAGTGCATCAAGACCTATAAGTCTGACTGGCATGTTGTCAGCTACAAGTATGATGAGTACTCTGGTGATTTTCGTCAACTTCCAAAGTAAGTCTGTAGTCTAAATCCTCAGCTCTACTGTAAGCTATATTCTCAGAGGTAACTTAGCAATGTGCCATGCCACTGACAGGTAGGCGACAATATACGGATGGCAAAGATTTTAAACTACACAGGATTTTCTGTTCAAGGCTGCATAGATAAGCCGTTGCTCCTTTTATTTCCTAAGATGCTGCTGTGGCCTAATTACAGGGAAATACAGGATACAAATAAGTCAGAAGAGTGTTTCATTTTTACAGTGCACTTAATGATTTACCAAATGAAGCCAGGATGGAAACCACCCACATTGTCCAGAGATTGTGTCATCAGCTCCAGTTTCTTCCCTGAAGTATATTTATTGTATGGCTAGTGTGTTAGGATATGAGCTGACAGTGTCCTTCACAGTACAACAGTTGCCAAATGTTTTGGCACTTTTCTGAATGTGGGGAAGTTGAAAACAAAGCAGAGTGACGCAGAGTGCCTGTAAAAGATTTGTTCTATCTTTCAGTTAAAGTCATTTCTATCTTTGGCAGATGTTCATTTTCCAGCAGGCAGAATACACCTTAGCATATTTCCATGAGCAGTTACTGTAAGTGCTGCATTTCAGCATTCCAGGAATTTGCATTTGCAACGTTTTTTTTTCTGACTCCTGAGAAAGCTACAAATACGTCATCATTTTAAAAGAGTCAAAATCTCAGTCAGACTACTTTGTGCCATATGCACTTGAAAAATTTCAAAGTGAAAATTATCTCTTTATCTGTCTAATCTGCTTATTTTTACAGCAAAGTGTCCCGGCCTGATAAACTGGCTGTCCATGTATTTGAGGTGGATGAGGATGTTGATAAAGATGAGGTGAGTTTTCATCCTCTTTTGTCAGACTTGAACACTGAAGGAACACACTTCTTCTCTTAAAGATGGAAAAACATCCTTTTGCTTGTTGCAAACAATTTAAACCTCACCTCTCATATGTCAAGAGTTGCATAAACCTTACTAAAAATTGAACTATATGAACCACTGTCAGGTCTGTTTGAACTGTAAAGATACATATAATATTATAAAACACTGGATTTAAGCTTTTGTAAGATGGACTGAGAGAAATTGGAAAACTATCTATTGTCTGAAGACCCCAAATTTAAAAATATAGTTGGACATCACAGGATTTAGTTGGAGAGGGACCTATTTGAGTTTTTATTAGCACACAGCTCAAAAAGCTAGCATCAGTCATTTTGCAGAGGTACATTAGTGAACAAAGTATTGATAACACTGACATCTATGAAAGCAGGATTGATGATGAATAATACAGGTTTTGGTGCAACAAATGTTTCTATTTAAATCATGTCTTTTTTAGGGAATGTCTTGCATATTTTTATTCCAGTAGCATGGCTCTTGGAATTCTGGTCCAAAAAGGGCCTGCCCACTGTCCAGTCCTGCATAATCTACAAAATGTTGAAAATAATGCATTTGGTGCATTATGAGAACAAAACTACAAGAAAGGGGGTGCTTAACTGTTGAGCATTTCTGTCTTGGTAAAAGTGGTGATGCTAAACAGTGGTAGAAATGCACTTGTACAAAGAGTTTTCAAAAAGCCAAAACTTGTTTCAGTTTTAACTTGCTGTCTTTGTACTACTATCAAATATAGCTTTGAATCATTTACCAGACACTGCATTCTGTATTTATGACGTTTTCCACTGTCCCAGCTTTATATTTAGCCACTTTATAACATAATAAGTTTTCATAAGTGTGCTCTTACTTAGATAAACTCATCCTTAAAACACCACATACTTCCAATTTATTCCAATCTCTTATTCATCTATTTTGCATTTTCTGTTGTCGTTGTGGTTGTTAGACTTTTGTTAGACACTTTTCCCCCCTGTTAGATCTCAAAGATCCATTGCAGCATTTGGCTCTTTTCATCCTCTGCTAATTCATGTATGACAGAGTGGGTGTGTAGTCTTGTAAAGATTAATGAGTATTTGTCTGTACGAGAAATCTCATAAGTTACCTGAAAAACACTTAGACTTGGTGGGAGTGTTCAAAACACCAAAGATAATACTAATCTGTTGCAGAAACAAATGTTATCTAAAATTCTACATCACAAGGTCATGTCTTCAAAAGGTGTAACATGATGAGTCCATCCTGCCCTCCTCACAGGTGTCAAACTGTGCCTCCTGCAGGCAGGAAAGTACCCGTGGATGTAAGCTGAAATGCACCCTCGGAGTTTTTAAATGCTTCTCTTCTATGTTGTGTGTAAGCTAGTGCAGATTTAAGTAAGGGGAAAAAAGATGTAAAGGATAGTTGTTACATTTGTGCACTCTGGACAACATTGCTGGCTTGAATTTTTGTTACGTCCATGAAAAATTCTCCAGTATCAAACTGTATTTTAGAGATATTAAACTCAGCGACTTTTCGGCCTCTCTGGTTTCTACCGGTAAACACTGTCCAGACACCAGAGACAACAAATGGGCTCTGAACTTTTCCAGTTGCTTTTCAACTCACTCTACTTTCCTACACACTGAAAGTATTAGAAGTCTTTCTTGGGCTTTTAAAATCCTCTATTGCTTTCTTAGACTGAGAGAAGAAGAATAAGTGACACTGGCCCAGTTAAATGACATCTTGAAAGGCCATTCAATCTTTTCTCTGTGTGGAACTGTCAGCACAGCTCCTCACTGTAGTCTTTCAAAGCAGAGAAGTCTTAACTACCAAAGACACATCTTTTATACATGAAGGGATGATCTAAACCAGAACTGTGCTGTAGTTTGTCTCCATCTCTTCTATCATTACTCCCCTAATTGGTTTATTTTCACAGCTCATGGGAGCAGGTGGGTCATTGTAGCTTTGTTTTTGGTCAAATGCGAAAGGCATGAGCTCATAAATCATGTTAGGAATGTTGTGTGGGATAACTGGTATTCATGTGTCATATTGCTGCTCTGAAGATCAACATATTTATTTTGTTTGACAGTCAGAGTTTGTTTTATGTTCTTCTGCCTGCTTGTTTTTACTGAGACAGCCTGCACATGGTTGGGGTCTGTGTTGACTCAAACCACAAGATTAAAGGTTTTTTACACAGCAGGGCGAGGCTTTGGCAGGATGCAGTTGATGACATGATATTATTCTTATGTTTCTCCACTTGCAAAAAAGCAAAGTCTTTGTAAAGCAAAAAATGACAATGCTAGTCTATAGGTAAATTTTACAGTATTATTTTTTTCTAAATGTCTTGATAGGGGTGGATGAGTATTTACTTTGTCTGTTTGGCATCAGGGTCACTGAGTACACTTCAGCTCCCAATGTCTGTTGTTTTATGTCAGCCATGACAGTGGTGTTCAGTGTAAGGTAATTATAATATTAATACAGTTGTACATTATTATGTTTCCTTTCAAATTCTGTGGCTATATTTATGGCATCATTAATATAACCAACACATGAAGCAAAATTTCCTAACATGAATAAAACAGTTTCAGCTGATCAATTCCACTAAGATAGTGTGGGATGTCCTATCAATGGAAAGATAGTGGCACAGTAAAGCTGCCCATGGCCTAGCATCCCAGATAGTGCATTCACTGTAATCATGGCACAAAAAGCTTTCTTCAACACCATAATGAAACACTTAACCTTTAATAAGACATTGTTATATAAAGGTTTTATTTTATACTTTTCTGTTTTAGATGTCCCTTTTTTACTTGCAATGTTAAAGTGTAATCAGGATCTGTATCAGTTACAAAATATCTAGATCAAGACATCCATTGTTTAACCCCTATTTAACTGTTTGGATTATCATAAAACGTGAAGTATTTCCTGAATTGCTATTTAAACATGAGACTTTCAATGCTTGCCAAGATGTATTTAGCATAGTCTCATCTTGTGTCTTTGTATTCTGCAGGATACAGCCTCCCTAGGGTCCCAGAAAGGTGGGATTTCCAAACATGGCTGGTTGTACAAAGGAAACATGAACAGTGCCATCAGCGTGACCATGAGGGTGAGAAAGCTGTGGTGAATCAACGGTGGTGAAGAGCTGAACTGATCTAGCAAAGTTGCTAAGCATTTGCTTTATACCATTGCCTTTATGTTGTTTAATGTAGAAGTCTTAATGGAAACTCAGTTTTTTCCATTTCCTAACAATACGTCATCTTTACTATTCGGTTTCTCAAAGCCTGGAAGTCCAGTTTTCCACAGGACTGAATTAGTGATATAATAATGCCTTACAAAGCTACATACACAGGATAGCTACTATAGCTAGCTAGCTAGTGGACTACCAAGCTATCTGGCCATGGCATTGTTCCCACATCACAATTTAACAAACAAATCATAGACCATGTATATTATGTTAACTACAGACTGAGCCAGCACATGCTTATATTACTGTGAACTGTTTATGTCTGTTTCACTGGAAACGCGTAGCAGGTGTCCCCTAACCATATCCATGGATTAACCGAGATCAGGAATACCTTTTTATTGGCAGGTTTTATTTGAATGGAGTCCCAGACTGAAAGTATAAAATATTGAAGATATGGACCGCTTTAAAGTGCTGCTACTAAATTGTTGCTTTTCCATTGGTTGAGAGTGAAATGTTATTTCTTGTCATCATTTCAGTCATTCAAGAGACGGTATTTCCATCTAACCCAGCTCGGGGACGGCTCATATAACTTAAACTTTTACAAGGATGAAAAGATCTCCAAAGAGCCCAAAGGAACCATTTTCCTGGACTCCTGTATGGGTGTTGTTCAGGTGCGTTCTGATTTATTCCAGTCATCTCTTGCATGAAGGCAATGATTGTTAAGGCTTGTGAAACCCAAATGAACCATCACATGGTTTGCCAAACAGGATATCCCTGCTAGTGCCTTGTTGGCTAACAATATACCCTGGTACTTAAATTGTAGTTTATCAAGAATAAACTGACAAAACAGACCAAGCAGCTTCATATTCACAATTTTTGTTTTATATATGGATGTGTTTCTCATGTAGTTCAAAACATAACCTGCAACAGGCAAACTGTCAAAAGGAGTTGATCTAACAATGGTGGACTGCTGCTGGAAGGTATCTGTGAAACTCTCTCCTCTCCATTTCCATGAAACCTGATCTCTCTCCAAGGTCGTGTTTTTCTGCTGATGCTCAGGCAGTGAAACAAGGTGAATGCTGAGGTCTCACTTCTGAGCACTTTCCTCTGGCCTTGCAATCAATCTCACGTGCTCACACCTGATTGTTGGCGCCCCTTCTCAAACTCCACTGGAGTATTATCATCTGTCCAGCATCTCAATGGATGAAATGAGCCTAATTTGTACCTGTACGCTACCCAATTGGTATTACTCCTGGTACTGGAGTCATGCCTTTTGTAGTTTCAACATCACCCTTTTTAGCCTACTTAAAAAAACACTAATACCTGCCAACATCTGGCTTCTCGGGGCAGTGGAAAAGTATTTAATCTGTTTCCCTCCTGTCTCAAATAACTGACACTGGCTCCAGCCCGATCTGCGTTTATGGTAACGCTTCAGTTGGTAGAAGGTAGAATCTTTAATTGAGCTTCCACCAGTTTCTTGTGATAATTGCTCTACACTTTTTATCTGTTCCTTCTTGTGGCAGTTTCCTCAGTAACATTAAAGTTAAAGCACTGCATATTGTTTGGGAATCCTTAAATTCTGACTGCCAGGCTAAACAGTTCTTACAACAATTCATACACCCAAATGTTTTCCGTTTCAGTATTGAGCACTATTCTCTTAACAACAACAGATTTATACTGCGCTTTACTGGTGATGGCGCTCAAAGTGCTTACATTGGATCCATTATTCATCCACTCCTCATTCATATTTGGTCATGGTGAGCTACAAGTGTAACCACAGCTGTCCTGGGGCAGACTGACGGAAACGTGGCAGTCAATGCACGCCAACAGGCTTTCCGACCACCTCTGAAACATACGCATTCATAGACCAGCAATGCGGACACTGGAGGCAAGATGGGTGAAGTGACTTGGCCAAGGAGACAACAACAGATGACTGGGGGAGTGAGATTTAATAATTAATGTTGTGTTTGTAAGCCAACTGTAGAATCCCACTTTAGCCATTTTGCAGCAGTCTGCAGCACTTTGAATGACCTAAGAAAGAAACTGTGCCATAAGTAGAACTGCAGATGTTTATAGTGCAGATGGGATGGCAAATGAAGTGACTTCATCCTGAGTCTCAGTCCACTCCTTGACTTTATTAGCATGCCAACACATGCCTAAAAACACATGGTGTTGTCCTATATTAATGAAGTGGCTACAATTCCCTATAAACCAATAGAGAACTCTAAAATGAAAATAGACTGATCCAGAAGTTGCATTTTCTCTTTTCTACTCCCAGTGTACAGCACTGATACAATATTTAAAAAAAAATCATTTTAAAGTCTTTTTCCTTTGTGGATGTGTGTAGCTGTGTTTTCCAGGAGAAATGAGTCCTCCTACCTTTTCATAATGGTGATGATTAAGTTTTCAAGACACCAGTTTTATTTCTGTCCTGAAAGCCCTCCCCATGTTTACTCAGCTAGCTACAGATATTGACTCTTCCTCCCCATCACTCCCACTCTGCTTTTTCTACATTGCAGGAAAGCTAGAGAAAAAAGCCACAGAATAACAATCCACCGGCTGCTGATATTTAAGAGAGGACTTCCCCGTTTCTCTAAAAGAAAGGCTGCTTGAATAATTAATTTAAATCCATATCAAGGATTCGACCTCAGCTGACAAACTGCATCTGGTTCAGCTCTAATTGGTTTTGAATGGGCTGTAAAATTGTAACTGGTCCAATAACATCACTATTTATGGCTGAGTGAGATTATATTTGTATAGTTTCTTCTCAGTAACTTCAAATTTAGCTTCAAGTTTTTTTGTTCTGCTAAGTTGTGTTTTTGTCTGAACTTGCTGGAGTTATTTAAGAGTTTTCTTTTTGCCATCCTCCCTCCCGTTGTCTCTGCAGAATAACAAGGTTCGAAGGTTTGCTTTCGAGCTGAAGATGCAGGACAAGAGCACCTACCTGCTGTCTGCAGACAGTGAAGCAGAGATGGAGGATTGGATCAACACGCTCAATAAGATCTTACACAGCAGCTTTGAGATTGCCATGCAAGAGAAGAGAAATGGAGACATCCATGATGGTCCGTGTCTGTGTTTCATGTTTTTATAGTCACACTTCTGGATAAGATTGAATATTTTACCTGAAAACATTCATTTCTCAGTTATTAAGAAGCAGCTTTGTACGTATCTAACTTGTCAAAGTATGTGGATAATATCGGTTTTATGGTTTAGTCTAGTATTTTTTTATTAAATATATCAGCCAAATCTAGACTCAATAATCACTCATGAAAAAAAGAATTTGAATTCCTTCAGATTTAAACAGAGTTGTTAGAACATTATCTTTAAATTTACTCTGTACTGTTTTAAACTTTCTCAAATGACTAATCGATTTGTCATTACAGCAGCGATTACAGGAAGTACAGTGGTTGTGTTATGAAAGAGAAATGTCTTAGATAAGCAACGTTACTATACTCACCAAATCCACTGATTCTTATCAGTGGATTTATTCTGGGATACTGTATGTAGCAGATGTTTTAAACCCTGTCATCCACCCGTCCTGGCTCTTTTCTCCTCTGCTTCCCCCTGGCCCTGAACATGTGTGAGGGGACGTGATACCAGACCACCCAGGCTTTTAATGCTCCCCTCCTGTCTCATAGGAGGCTTAGTTGTGTAGGATCGAGGCTGATTGTCTTGCATAAAATGCTCCACTAATCTCTCTAACTCCTCAGCTTTTATTAATTATCCTGTGCATGAGAGGAAAAAAAAATCTGATTCTGCTTGAAAATGTCTGAAAGCTTTCTTGAAATATTCCAGTGAGAAGTCCAGTTTCTCCCCCTCAATCCCAGCTCAGTTGAATTACTGTTTTCTGAACTTTCACATGTCAGTGAAAGATTAGCAAGGTTTTACATTGCTGTGTGAGTTTTATTTTTTTACCCTGTTGCATTCATTGTGATTGTTGTTTTTCTCTTATAGATGATGATCTTGGAAAGTCAGACAGTTCCTCTGGCAGCATGGACAGCTTTCAGGTAGGTCCTACTTTCTCAGTGGATGTTCATGAATTCAGAGGAGCACCACATTTCTGTTTCAACTTTAAAAAAAATTAAAGGTCACCAACATGTGGCTTCAATTTAGAGTTAAGGATTAAACACCTAATTTCTCAGTGATTCATTTGTTTTTGCAGATCTAATCTGACATTAAATAAAGACCTATTGGTCCTCTCAGGATTATATGTAATATAGCTTTTCCATTCAGAGTGTTAATTAGGTTTTATCCAAAAACCAAAGCTGCAAACTAGATACTGGGCCTTTAAACATGCATCCAACAACATCTATAACTTATCCAGTAAGGGGAAAAGCTGTCAAATTGACAAAGTGACAAGAGTTCCACAGATTTTTGAGGGTTAGAAAATGTATGCCAATAAATACATTGATTTACTGGCTGAAGACTTGTAGATTTAGCATGTACTGTTTTAGAGCAACATTCCACATGCTGTTATAACACTACACAACATATTTGCATGGAAAGTAATGGTGGAAAGCAGACTGACAGATTTGTGCTACAGTGAAACAAATGTTGGCACTACCTGTGTCTCATTCAGTGGCCCAGCATGGTTCATTTATAAAATATGTAAATAAGAGGAAATATTCAAAGATAAAACCAAATGAAGGTGAAACTCCACACATAATTTGTCTTTTGATTTATAAAGTGCCTTGCTTCCCCTTTAGAGCACAAGAGATATAGAATCAAGGATGAGGAATGAGACCAGATTAAAGTTGTTCACCCTGGACCCAGACACACAGGTAAATACAACTTAATATATTATAGAGTTCACTTATTACAACATAAAACTTGCTAATAAAAATCTAATGCCTTTGAATGGGTCTTTTTGTAGAAGCTTGACTTCTCAGGAATCGAACCAGATGTGAAGCAATTTGAAGAAAAGTTTGGCAAACGTGTCCTGGTGAACTGCAACGACCTCTCCTTTAATCTGCAAAGCTGTGTGGCAGAGAACGAGGAGGGACCAACAACAAACGTAAGGCTGACTTCTTCATGTCACAATAGCTTTCTGAATCATAGATATATCATTACTTGCATCACTTAAGTTGGATAAGATGGTTTGTCACACTGGCCGGATGGCCTCTCTCATTTTTGAGCTTCTCCAGGACTCCTGTTGGCATAGCAACCAGGCTGCTGGCTCAGGAATGGCAAACAATCTTTGTAATGAAGTCCGATGTCCTGCTGTCCCTCCCAGTAGAAACTGTCTATTAAAATCTCAGCATGTTCCCTCTCCACACTCCCTTAAGTTTGTTCACCCAGCTCCCGCCACAGTTTTATTGGAAAAACCACGAGTTAGACGTACACAAGACTAACTCATTGAAGTGAAAATACTTTCAATTTACCACAGTCCTGAAGAGGATAAAGGAGATTTTTAAAAGCTGAAGTTTATTCATCACTGGTCTAAATGAGCCTGATGATTATCAAGTCGAATTTAGAGTTGCTCTCTTTCCAGGTGGAGCCCTTCTATGTCACCCTGTCGCTGTTCGACATCCAGAATGGCAGAAAAATCTCTTCTGATTTCCATGTTGACTTAAACCACCCGTCTGTAAGAGGCATGATGCCCAATAACAGCAGTCAGTATATGAACGGAGGAGGCGACGCCGGTTCTGAGGGACAGCAGTTGATCCGTGGGCTGCCAGAAGCAGCCTTGCAGTATCCCAAACAGGTGAAGGAGAAAAAGAAGAAGAGAAAAAGAAACATTACTATTACCTAAATACAGCTGCTCAAATTAATAATAATAAAAAAAATTTTATCTAACATTTGTCTTGTATCTACAGGGATTGTTCTCAGTAACATGCCCCCACCCAGAAATCTTCCTGGTAGCTCGCATTGAGAAGGTGCTCCAGGGGGGAATCAACCATTGTGCTGAGCCATACATGAAGAGTTCAGACTCTACCAAGGTACAAAAGCAACGTGTTCCTCCAGACTCAGCAGATTCCATCACATTATTCCACATTATACACTGATATTCATCCCTGTTTGTTACTGCTGACTGGCACTCAACATAAGCATTGATTTTGGCCCTACAGATGTAGTCTTGCACCCCGAAGGGAGCATGTAGTTGTTATTCAGGCCAGCTCATTGGCCGGAGTGTGTGTTGTTTTCACATGTGTATACCTGTGTTGAATTTGGGAGCATGCTGAACAGCACTGCAAGTGATCAGTTTGTGTTGAAGTTAAAATCGCAGCATGTATTTGTTTTCCTCTAGGTGGCACAGAAAGTCCTGAAAAATGCCAAGCTGGCGTGCAGTCGACTGGGCCAGTATAAGATGCCTTTTGCCTGGGCAGCAAGGTAAATTTAGTTTGTACAGCATGCTCTGGTTTTCTGCCACATGCCACTTTAGTTTTCACATTAAGAGCAGAACATGGACAGTGAACAGTGAATTAATCTTTATTTATTTAATGAAACAATGAACAAGTTGCCTGTTCAACCCTCTCAAATGAGATTATTTCTTTTTTTATATAATTTAAGCCTGTTTATGCATTTTACATTATCTCTGTTTCTGTTCCATTTTAATGGCTAAAAAACCATTTAATCACACATGATGCATTAATCCTTCTTGGAAATTATAATCTATTAATATTACACCTTTCCGCATCCATTGATTAATGATCAACTATAAACCTTTGTTTAAACAGAGAAGAATTTACAGTCATGTTTGCAGGGCGGGAGCAATATTTCCTGACTTTTCTGTTGTTTTTCTTGCAGACCTCTTTTCAAAGATGCTTCAGGGACACTCGACAAAAGTGCTCGCTTCTCAGCTCTGTACAGGCAGGACAGCAACAAACTGTGCAATGACGACATGCTCAAACTACTGGCCGATTTCAGAAAGTTAGTAATGTTTCTGCGGGTGCACTCTGCTGTAAAAATCTCTTGAGTAGTCTTGCAGATGTTCTGGATGGAAAATATTTGCCTATAAGTTGTACTTTGGAAAAATTGTGCTCCGTCTTTGAGACTAAGATCTTTGCTTACATCTGTTAGTGTACTCATATAGCCTTTTTACATTTTAGGACAATGAGCCTGTTTCTTAATCAGACTGGTAGATCCTTTACTTGGGTTTATTTTTTCTTTCTCAGGCCAGAGAAAATGGCCAAGCTTCCTGTAATACTGGGAAACCTCGATGTTACCATTGACAGCGTAGCCCCTGACTTGACAAGTAAGCCCTCTAAGTTTACTGCCTGAAGCTAACAGAAGAGATGAAAGCTGCTCCTACTCAGACAGACTGGTCAAATTGTATGCAGGCTGTTTATTTGGTCTAAATCTCTCCTGCTTCTGTATATAGATTGTGTTACCTCATCCTACATTCCTGTGAAGCAGTTTGATGTCAGTGAGAAGACCAACATCTTCTATGAAGTGGAGGAGTTTGTGCCGTGCATTGCCAAATGTTCTCAGCCTTTCACCATCTACAACAATCACCTCTATGTCTACCCAAAGCACTTGAAATACGACAACCAGAAGTCATTTGCGAAGGTATTGTAATAATTTATTATGCCTTGTTATTTTATGCAGGTGTGGAAAATTGAATTCCTTCATTTTCGAGGGGAAGTCTGTGAACAGATTCTCCCCCATCTTTTTCCAGCTGATGCTTTTCTGAGGAGCTAAAGCTGCAACTCTTGTCTTTCACATTGTTTTAAAAAGATTAAACTTTGCTTGTTGCGTCTCTTTAGGCTAGAAACATAGCTGTTTGCATTGAGTTCAAGGACTCGGATGACGAGGAGGCTGTTTCACTTAAGGTAATATGTGCTGCAAGTGTCCAGTCATTTTTGCCTAGAGGAGAGCCCCACCACTTAACCGTACTATTTGACCATTTTTGTCATTCCTCAGTGCATCTATGGACGACCTGGAGGACCCTTGTTTACCAAAAATGCCTTTACCTCAGTATTACATCACCAGCACAACCCTGAATTCTACGATGAAGTGAGACCCCTCATAATTTACCTTTAAAAATGCTCATGACTGCAATTTATGTGTATCATTCTATGAAATAATGGTGATAACTGAAGGGTTTCTTGTGCTCTTAGTTTAAGATTGAGTTGCCTACACAGCTGCATGAGAAGCATCATCTGCTCTTCACCATGTACCATGTGAGCTGTGATAGCAACAGCAAGGCCAGCACCAAAAAAAGAGACCTAATTGAGACACAAGGTAAACATACTTAACATTTTACACTGTAGTTACTGATGCTACCTGCATGAAGCACAAAGCTATTAGCTGACTTCGTTCTCATCTTTGTCTGCTCTCAGTGGGTTATGCCTGGCTTCCCTTGCTGAAGGATGGCAGGGTGATCATGAATGATAGTCACATCCCTGTTGCTGCTAACCTGCCTGCTGGATACCTCAGCTGTCAGGAAGGAGCCAGCAAGGTAGAGCACATCCTACAGTTTACATGGGATAGTTTGACCTTATCTACTCGAAGTTCAAATGCTATAATCTGTAATCATTTTAAAGTTTTTTTTAACTACATGTTGGAGGGTCAGTTAGTCGCAAAACTCCTTTTCCTTTTTATGAGTTGAACTGGAACCGTAGAGGTTACAGTCTTGTGTATTCACAGAATGTTTGCAGCACCATTGATGCATATAAAGTTGATTAGTTGTCCATGTTGCAAAGTTCTTGCCAGGGTGGAGAAAAAAAATCTTTATACAAGGAGGTAACACTCATACTGGATCAAAAGTTCAGGATCTATTTTTTAACTTCACTGTTTTGATAATTAGGACCAGACCTGGTAATGGCACTTTAATATTTATTAGTAGGGTGATTTAAAATGGCAAAAGATATTTAAAAACAAATTAAATGTAGAAAAGTGCATGAAGTTCATAAAATTATATACAAAACATTTTTTTTATTCTGACATTTATTTTTCTCTATATTTGCAGATTTATTCTTTCATTTATTCTTGTTTATAGTTCCTCATTTATCATTTTATTCTTTGAAAGAATGTCACTCCAGCCATTTCATCATATGGCGAATCATCCTTTTAACCTTAGCTGCGTGTTATTCACCCCTCTTCGTGTCATGACTAGCCTGAATTTATGACCAGGACATCCCACACCTCTAATTCCTTTCTTTTTTTATGTCTAGGACTTTTAATGTGTACTACCCAATGTAGCTCCATTATGTTTATTAATGCCATTTGCACACCTATAGACAGCATGAAGATCCCGATGAAACATAAATCTTCACTTTTATTTTGTCATGTAACAGCATTTAGGTCCTGAGATCAAATGGGTTGATGGAGGCAAGCCCTTATTCAAGGTGTCCACTCACCTTGTGTCAACCGTCTACACTCAGGTTAGTCTTAGAAAAACTACTGATTCATCTGTATCCATTTATTCCATATTTGTTCCTCTTTGCAGCTACATATCTTCATCAAATTTACTCCCATGTTTTCTGTTTCAGGATCAGCATTTACACAATTTCTTTCATCACTGTCAGAGCATTGCATCAGGAGCCCAGGTATCAGGAGGAGAGCTGGTCAAATATCTAAAGGTAAAGCAACCCTTGTGAGGTGTGAGGGTAAATATCCACCTTAACTTGATCTCCTGGTTTTACATTTTTACAGGGAGAGTGTGAGTTACCTCAAACTCAGTACTAAGGTTTATGAGGGCCACAGTATCACACCAGTCAAAATCTGAAGATACAAACTCACTCACTCAGATTATTGCATTTATTTAAAAGAATTTGTGATACTTCATAGACATTGCTCAAGGATTGCCTTATTGTTTCTAATATATTTTTGCTGGTGTAATTTAGCTAAATGAATCTGCTAGCTTGAGAAATACCACCAGAGAAACTTAAAATACTACACTGAATCATAGCAACATCACAGTTCACCATTGTTGACACAAGGTCTGTTTGTGTTTGCGTACACTTTGTAACATGGTGCACAATCCTGTGTGGAAGCAAAAATAGAGGATGACAACTGCAATTTTCTGATTAACTACTTTTTTGTTCTTCACATTTATCTGTTTGTATTCATTTGTAAGTTAACTGTTGCTCATATTCACCATGAAACCACAAACTGTCAGGCTTGGCTGATGCTGAGTCAGATGGAAATAAATGTTCTTTTTGTGTGCTGTAGCTTGCCAACAGTGCATTCTTCTGGACAGTTTGTGCAGAACTTGTAACGCAGCCAACCATACTGAATTTATTTACCTGCAAGCTGATGCCAGTAAATCTGTCACAGCTCCTCCCCAGGCTGGCATCATTTCTTCTTCCATTTGTTTCACATGGCACTAGCAGCTCAATTGTTATTTTTTCCTCCACTTATTCTCAGTTCATGTGAATCACTTTTTTTTCATGCCTTGGTAAACATTGATACAGAAAGCATCATTTGGTTCAGTGCATGTCCCAAGTTCTAATGTAAACACAGCCGTAAATACAAACAACAGCCTGAGGGTCAAACAGCAGGTCAGCTTTGGTGGATGGCAGCTTGCCAAATGTCTTGGCTAGCTAATGCTAGTTCCCTCTACAAACACACTGATACATGAGTATCTGCACTGTTGCAGTTTTGTTTCATCAGAGGATAGAGTTGGTCACTAGCCCAGTCCTCTTCACTCATGTCATCTCTTATGAAATTGGGCTACTTATAAAATAGTCAGTGGTAATCTTTCAGGCATTAATCATTTAACATAATGTGATTTTTTTTTGTCTTTATATTCATGTTTCTCATATATTTTGCCCTCAGAGTCTGCATGCCATGGAGACGCATGTGATGATCAAGTTCCTCCCAACCATCCTCAATCAGCTGTTCAGAGTCCTGACCAGCGCCACCCAAGAGGATGTGGCCGTAAATGTCACCAGGCAAGTTCCTGAAATGTTTCTTGACATTTAATTTAATAAATGTATGATTAACATAAAGCAGCATCTCAGTATTACTGCTGTTTAACCCGTTAAGGCCCGACCCATGAAAAAATGGTAAGAAAAGTCCAATTTTTTAGATCTGAGGTCTTTATTTGGCCCTTTAACAAAATTTAACAAAAAAATTAACAGTTTTTGGGGGTATATCTACCATTTATTATCATGTGATATATTAAAACGATTATAATATGGTTTTCTGCTTCTGGGTAACTATTAGGGGACAGAAGACAAGTATCAGATTGTGTTCAATAAGATTTTGAGCAAAGTTTATACCATAAATTGAAGGAAAATGTTTCAGAAACTGTATGTGACAAATATATCACACCGGGCTCTTATGGGTTAAAGAAAATAAATTTGTAGGATTAGATTTTTTGGTGATTGTGGCAGTAAATCATTGATTTAGTTTGTGTTTATGATCTGATAGACTGGTCTGAACTGTTGCAGCTGCAGAATTTGAATGCACAAAATGCTACAAATTTCCTCACACATCCCCTCTTCTTGCACTCTTTCAGAGTCATGATTCACATTGTAGCCCAGTGCCACGAAGAAGGCTTGGAGCACTACCTTCGCTCTTATGTGAAGGTAAAGCTCATGCTTTTTCATTAGAACTGCATTTAGTCTTTGCACTGGAGGACTGACATGAATCTTTGCATGCAGTTTGTATTTAGGACTGAGCCATACACATCCTCCACCAACCGAACAGTGCATGAAGAATTAGCTAAAGCCATGACTGCAATCCTGAAACCTTCCACTGACTTTCTGACGAGTAACAAGCTGCTCAAGGTAACGGCTTTGTACTATTTTAAATCACTTCACACAATGTAATTGTACAGGATAAGCGTTTTCTCTTTATTGTTCTCTGATTGATGCTTGTTTGCCCTGCAGTACTCCTGGTATTTCTTTGAGGCCTTAGTCAAGTCCATGGCTCAGTACTTGATTGAAAGCTGTAAAGTAAAGGTAAGTTTACCACAGTGTGCCTACCAGACTGTCCACACCTACCAGACTTATCTTGTAAACTGGATTGTGTTATGCTAAATGAGATCATCTGGACCAACATTGTTGCTGGGTTTGTACCCATCAGCTGTCCAGGAATCAGCGCTTCTCAGCGTCCTTTCATCACACTGTGGAGACTCTGGTCAACATGATGATGCCACACATCACCCAGAAGTACAAGGACAACTTGGATGCTGCTCGGAACGCCAACCACAGCCTGGCAGTCTTCATCAAGGTGGCGAGAGCTTCTAAACCACCATCTGTACATACTAACAGATCTACAGTGAATTTAGTTTTTTTTTTTTTAAACATTTGCTAAAACTAACAGCATTTTCCGGCTTTTCCCCTTTATTCTGCAGCGCTGCTTCAACCTCATGGACCGAGGCTTTGTGTTCAAGCAGATCAACAACTATATTAACTGCTTTATGCCTGGAGATCCAAAGGTACACTGTCAATATTAATCAGAGCCTTTTGTAGAAACAAATTGCATGATGCTTTAAGATGCTTCTCTTGTTTCTTTCATTTCTAACTACAGACACTGTTTGAGTTCAAGTTTGAGTTCCTGCGTGTTGTGTCTAACCATGAGCACTTTGTGCCTCTGAATCTACCCATGCCATTTGGAAAGGGGAGGATACTGAGGTTTCAAGGTGGGAAAAAGGAATTCATACACCTTAGTGGCAGCCTCATTTGGCTTAGTTTGCTTAGATTGGATTTGTTGAAGACAAATATTGAGATTAAATAAATTGCTTTATTGTTAATCAGTCTGCTTTTTGACAAAATGCACTTTGTTTTTTTTTTCTTCAATTAGCTTTATTATCTTCATATGATACAGTGGAGTCATATGATACTCCAGTAGGTAGGTGCAAGGAGTGCTGCTTGCATGTCATCTCAAAACACAGCAAATTAAAATATGATCATTCATCTCTGAAGTTGGGATCTTGAAGTGGTTTGGGGTTTATGACTAGTGATGAGAGCTCATTATATTCTGTTATTGCAAACAAAAATCAGATGTCTCTTTAAATATCTTTTCCAAACATGCAGGTTTATAATGCAGATTTGGAAAAGATTAAAGAAGGCAAAAATGTATCTTTGTTGGAATCTGTAAATGTGTAATTTGGGATCTTCATTCATCTTAAATGCTGTTAGAAACCATCTGTGAACAGCTGCTGCTGCTGTTCAACATAAGCTTGAGTCTTGTTTGTCTTTCCACACTGTTGGTGTACAGCAATCTCTTTCACACAGTGCCAATCTGTCAAACTTGTAAGTCTAAGCTTGTCTCTGTGTGTTTTTTCCTCTTCATACAGACTGTTTGATGATAGTTGATATCGTTTTAATCATGGCAACAGTCTCTGTAGCCTTTCAAGTTCTCTTATTATTCATCACAATAAATTGATATTAAAATCAGAAATGTACTCTTCATTAGTTTGTTACATCACCTCCTCTCATCAGTCAGTCATAATATCCTCATCACCGTCTTCCTGCCTCACAGACCTCCAGTTGGATTACTCGCTGACAGATGACTTCTGTAAAAACCACTTCCTGGTCGGCCTGCTGCTCAGGGAGGTGAGTGCAGCTTTGCAAGAGTTCAGGGAGATTCGTCAGATAGCCATCCAGGTGCTGAAGAACCTGATGATTAAACACACATTTGATGACCGCTACACCTCTAAGGTATGTAGAGCCTTTTTATTGCTCATCTGTCTCTGTTTTTGTTGCATTTTTACTTACATATATGAGTGATTTTGATATGTATTAAGATTATTATTTCCCCCTCAGAGCCAGCAGGCCAGGTTGGCTACCCTGTACTTTCCCTTGTTTGGTCTGCTTCAGGAAAACGTCAACAGGCTGAATGTGAAGGAAGTATCCCCATTCACCATCAACCACTCCAACAATGTAAGAGAGCCCTCTAGTGGTTTCTTTTGAGTACTGCTGTTCTTTTAGCCATATCAGAAACTAAAAACATCAAATTTCTTGGAAACTTTGCAACCTGATACTGCTTTTATAATAATAAAACACTGAGAAGACATGTCTTATGTGAATGAACACTTTAGTGTGACAAAAACTTAATCATTGTAGAAAACGAAACAGTACATGCAGTAGAGTGTGTGTGTAGAGATCATATGGTACAAAAAAATGGCCTAACTTGTTAAACAGCAAAACAGAAAATGAATCTCAGAAAAATGGAAATGTACAATATGAACCCAGCTACTTCATGTTCATCAGCATCAAGTATTTTTATTTAACTCTTGAATTTCTTGCAATTCAGAACGGGAGAGAAGATTTACTCCTGAACAACTCTTTGATGACGCCTCCCAGGTCAAGCACCTTTCTGGACACCAGTTTACACAAAGATGTTTTTGGAGTCATATCAGGCACCAGTGAGTGAGACGATTTTACTTCCAGATTATTATCAACCAGCTCCTTTTCATTCTTAAGCCTAAAGGTGGATCTGACATTTCAGATCTCACCTCCAGTAAAAGATGTTGCAGCTGTGACTCCTTTCTTGGTTCTCTAAACCCAATTTCTTTGCAGCTTCGCCTCATGCAGCGTCCACCCCCAACATTAACTCTGTGCGCCATGCAGACTCTCGTGGCTCACTCATCAGCACGGATTCTGGGAACAGCCTGCCTGAGAGAAACAATGACAAAGGCAGTTCTCTGGACAAGGTATTCTATAAAGAGATTTTATGCACAGATTATTAGAAATTAAATTTTATCTTTCTGTGACGCCACAGCAGAGGTCCCCAGATAATGACCAAAGCTTCACAGAACGTCACTCTTTGTTAACTTGTACCTTAACTTCCTACCGTCATTGTATGGCTGGCCGTGGCAGACGGAGAAGTTTGTACGGAGACACTCTATCAATGTCCTGCGCTTTACTGGGACTGAGGAGTCCGTGCCCTCCTTGCGCACCAAGCATGTCACCGTGGACTTCTCCGTGCTCACTGCCCCCTGTGTCCCAGAGAGTGCC
Organism: Melanotaenia boesemani; assembly: GCF_017639745.1. Taxonomy (NCBI): domain Eukaryota; kingdom Metazoa; phylum Chordata; class Actinopteri; order Atheriniformes; family Melanotaeniidae; genus Melanotaenia; species Melanotaenia boesemani. The sequence goes on from NC_055693.1 coordinate 16,987,939, forward strand.
CTGCAGTCCAGCATTTCACTTCAAGTACTAAACGCCTCCTTCCTTCACACCTCCTAGGAGTGTCCCATCTGGGAATGATAGCGTGTGTGAGAGTGTCTTAGTGCCCGAAACTCTTAGCTCTTTCTTTGCTAGAAAAACTTTAAAGTTTAAATAAAATTCCTGTGCTATAAAGCAGATATGTTATACCACAGGGGCTCACAGGGTTTCTCTCTACTCATTTACCAGATGTTGATGAGCTTGCATGCTGAAAGGATTTTTTCACTCTCATGTGTGCTGAGTGATTTAATTTCTCACGCTGATAATAAACAGCCTCAAGCGAAATCTGAGAAAATATCTATTCGACACAAAATACTGTGTATTTACTGTCTTGCTGTTAGGTTTTCATTAATGTATGGCGGGCTCCATCATAAGTCATGAGGAGAAGAGAACAGAAATACTGACAACAGTAATTATATTGAATAAAAATAACTGTCCCACTGCTTTGCCCACCTTTTTGGGAACTCTAACTTTAGTCTAAAAGTTCTCCACTCTGCACAACACCCCTTTTAAAAACCACAGCAATTGCCTCATGCTTTCCATGAAGTCATCCCCAGCCATTTTCACGGTCTAGACTAACTGCTGGCAAAGGAACGTGCTTGGTATATTTCCAACCCCTTGCTGTGGTAGAGCTGTTGCACTGCTGCTTTGGTTTTGTTTGCTCCCTGCTCTCCGACTCAGCTGGAAGAAAATTATTTTTGTTGTCCATTGTCAAATTTTCCAGCATACATAGAGCTGTGCAACATCTGCGTGAATGACTCCATTAGTGTAGCGTCACTGCTTTATCTCAGACCTTCAGAAAATACATTTCAGTGATGTCATAAATGCTCCGCATATCAAAAGAAAGTGTAGTTTAGTTATTGATTTTTCAACATGTATCAATAACAAATGTCCAGATTTTTAATATCTGTAAAACCAAATCTTAAATATTCATTAGAGTTTTTTTTTTTTTTTTTTTTTCCAAGTAGCCAATATGGTTTTGGCCCAATAAAATTAAGTTGAAGTATTCTAAGGTCTTACTGACAGCACAAAAATGGACAAAAGACACTGCCCCAGTCTCCTTCCTATCATTCAGGCTCCCCACACATAGATTTTTGTCAGTCTAAATTCAAGTAAATGTGCCCATTCTGAGGCAAGAAGCCCAAAACTTTACCGAATATCTCAGTCCTCACTGGACCAGCCAAAATAGTCGAGTTAGCCATCACAAAGCCTCATTTAGCACATTTTACAAGGCTACCTGGTTTGGTTTGTCTTAAAACAAAAAAAACGAGTATCATGTCCAAGAGCAGGATTGAATATTTGTCTGTCTGTACCTAACTGTCCTGCTTGTCCCCCAGCATCAGCCTGCTTCAAGCCTGGGAAGTGCCCTGCTGCGATGTGATAAACTGGACCAGGCAGAGATCAAGAGCCTCCTCATGTGTTTCCTACATGTACTTAAAAGCATGTCTGAGGGTAAAATCTCCCCTTTTGCTGTTTTTTGGTGTGTCATTCAGACACTGAGCATACTGTCATGTTTCCTATCATGGAAGGTTTTTTCTACAGTGTCAGTCTGTCTCCTGCAGATGCTCTGTTTACATACTGGAACAAGGCTTCATCTGCTGAGCTGATGGACTTCTTCACTTTAATCGAGTAAGACACTTTTTTTCCTTATAGAAACACATCGGAAGTGCTGCTAAAAATGTGAGGACTGATTTTGTTTTCTCATACTCTCTCAGGGTGTGCCTTCATCAGTTCAGATACATGGGAAAGAGATACATTGCCAGGTAATGTAGACAAAATGGTTTTTTGCACCCTAAGTTTCATACATTTAATGAGGATTATTAATCTATTTGTTGATTTTCTTTTATTGTTTGGGTAAAAATTGGTGTAAATGTGAGTGCATAATGTGAAAGTTTTGGCCTCGCTTCTCAGAGGGCTCTAAGTGTCCTTTCTCTCTAACCTCCTACCACTCTTCCTATCTCTGTTCACTGAAATGCTGGCCAGTTTAACATACTGAAATAAAAACCTGGCTCCTGCCCTCTCCTGCTTGGGTAAGCCTGAAGGTGGATCTGACATTTCAGATTAGTTGCATGACTGCCAGTAAAAGATGTTGCAGTGCTGTGACTCCTGTCTTGGTTCTCTAAACCCACTGCCTCTTTTTTTTCTCATGTGCATGGCTTTAGCTTTAATTTGCTGAGTTAATGCTGCTGAAACAATTTCCACCTTTACACTGCATGCACTCATAACCACACTTTCACTTTCAAAATCACATGTGCTTTTTTGAGATCTTTAAACTTTCTTCAGCTCTTAGCACATTTGAGAGCTTGTTCCATCAGTCAGGCGGGTTAAAGGAATTATTATTCACCTTAACCTGCTTTACTAACTAATAGGGTATTTGGCCCTCCATCTAACATTAACCTGTTTCCTCATCAGGAACCAGGATGGGGCAGGACCTGTAGCACATGAGCGGAAGTCTCAGACTCTGCCTGTGTCCCGTAACAGGGCGGGAATGATGCATGCCCGCTTACAGCAGCTCAGCAGCCTGGATAACTCATACACTTTTAACCACAGTAAGTGCCTCCATACTTTAGCTTTCATCAAACATCTACTAGCAGAGGATCTTCCTCCACCTCACTTCATGTAGTCTCACTCCTCATGCTTTTCATCAGCTACTTCCTCATCATCTGTATAAACTCAGACAGCTGTCGGGCAGAAATTTTTCCAGAAAGCATCATGAACGCCATAATAAGTGGAACCAAGATACCTGTTCAGTCTTACACTAGTTGCATTGGGGATGCAAGGGGGTCATTATGTTAAATGGCGTCATTTAATGCAGTTTCTTTGTGTTTCCAGTGTAAGAAAGATTTCAAGTATTCTTGGAATATCTGTAGACCATGGTAAGAATGTGTCAGATTGGCAGGATGTTTGTTACTGGCTCTGTTCATCTGGTTGAAAGAAGAGCATGCCTGTTTTAACAGAGCAATGTCTTTCTAACTCTTCTCATCCCACTGCACAGCAGCTCATCTGCTTTGGACTTTATTTCACTTTGTGAAAGAAATCCATGTATAATGTAAAGAGTTTCATTCCAAAATCAACCCATTGTTAAAAAAATGTAGCTTGAGTTTCTTCAGAAAGACAACAACTGTGATAGTTTATAAAAAGATGTAATTTATTCTGGGGATGTTGGGGACGTTAACTGGAAAGAAATTGTTAAAAATGTTCTGAAAATGAGCTTGCACCAGGAAAAGTTAACAAACAAGAAGAGAACATGTTGAGAATGTTTTTTTTTTGTTTTTTTTGCTCAATAAGAAAAGGTTAAATGCAATATAAATAGAGCAGAAGCACGTGTGTATTGTCCAAAATTGATTTTTAGATATTATTACCACTGGGCTGCGTTGGTCCTTTCTACAGTGGATGTCACATTGTTCCATTGGACATAGTGTCACAGCTGTGGTGCACATGGATGAATTCATCATTGTACATCTGATGCTGTGTATTTTTATTGTTGACTTTGTGGTTGCCAGGCTGTGTCCTCTTCATATCCTGGCATGCTTTTTGTTCACATCATAGTTTATTTTATTTTTTTTTCCTATCTGAGCCCTTGCTGTACATTCCCACCACAATTACACATTAGGTTATACTTGACCATCTTGTCACCATTTGTTTAATAAAATATGGTGCTTGTGTGGAGGAAGATCATTTTAGCTGCAGTTTGGAATGAAACTTTTATCTTTTCAGTATATTAAAAGAAAAAAAAATCCATCTTTTAAGAACCAGCTTTGTCTTTAACCATCATAGACATGATATGATAAAGTGGTCTCTGTGTTGAGTTTTTATCTCCAGAGCATTAGTATACCTGAAAGAGCTACAGCATGTTGTTGTATCTTTGCAGCCTACAGTCATTCTGATGCAGATGTGTTGAATCAGTCGCTGCTAGAGGCTAACATCGCCACTGAAGTCTGCCTGACAGTCCTGGACACTCTCAACATCTTTATCATGGGCTTCAAGGTACAAAAGAAAATACTTGTCAGATTTTTATATCATTCATATCTATCAATACTTCAGCTGAGACACTGCTTCAGAGATGATGCTTGCCTTCTCCACAGGCACAGCTCTGCTCTGACCATGGCCATAGTCCTCTCATGAAGAAGGTGTTTGAAGTCCACCTCTGCTTCCTGCGCATCAATCAGTCAGAAACCGCCCTCAAGCAGGTCTTCACAACACTGCGCACCTTCATCTATAAGGTGTGATAGACTTCTGGTTCCTTCTTTAATTGTACACTGTTTGTCATGGCTTGAGATGATCTCAGAAGCTAAGGACTGGTCTTGTTTTTTTTTTTTAACTCTCTAGTTCCCATGCACATTTTTTGAAGGCCGTGCAGACATGTGTGCAGCATTCTGCTACGAGATCCTAAAATGCTGCAACTCCAAGCTGAGCTCTATTCGTAGCGATGCAGCCCATCTGCTGTATTTCCTCATGAAGAGTAATTTTGACTATACAGGTCGTAAATCCTTTGTGAGGACACACTTACAAGTAAGATGGTTCTTCTGTGGTTTTATGTTGTCTTTTCAATGAAAATAATGTGTTCACATTTTTCAGTCCTCATACTTGGTGAGCTAGGAGACCCAGGGACATTTTTAAAAGCTCAACCAACACACTTAACATTGATTTATTGGCTTTATAAAGCTTAAAACTACAAGGAAGGATCAAACCTATTGCCACACTACATTAAATGCACTTGCTTGCATATTAATTATTTTGGGGCAAAATAAGCACAGAGTAAACAATTTAAAAGAAAATAACTTTGTTGATTTTCCTGATGGTTTTTATTATTTTTTCATGTAACGTGGCAGTTTGTATGTTCCTCAAATGTTTTTGATCTATTAAGTGTCTTTTCCTTTAGGTGGTGATTGCTGTCAGTCAGTTGATAGCTGATGTGATTGGTATTGGAAGTACCCGCTTTCAACAGTCTCTGTCAATAATCAACAACTGTGCCAACAGTGATAAAACTATCAAGGTGAGAAACTTCTGGGTAATGTTCTGGTTTTATTTCAATAAACAATTAAAACAACCCAAAAGCAAAACCAGCTGAGATGTAGCAGACAAAGCTCTGAGAACTTCATCCTACTCAACAGAACACAGCTTTCCCATCAGATGTGAAGGACTTGACCAAGCGCATCAGGACGGTTTTGATGGCCACGGCTCAGATGAAGGAGCACGAGAGAGACCCAGAGATGTTGGTAGATTTGCAGTACAGCCTTGCTAAGTCTTACGCCAGCACTCCCGAGCTGCGCAAGACCTGGTTGGACAGCATGGCGCGAATCCATGTGAAGAATGGAGACCTGTCAGAGGTCAGTCAGTAGACGCTGATCTGTCTATATGACTGAACAGGATGAACGCTTAAGGGTTTCTGTTTTTTATTTGATCAGTTTATGTGCTGAGTTTACAGTATTTAAATGAATCAGTTTTACTGCCCTTTCCTTTTTTAATCTGACCTGATTTATTCTTGCATGTTTACAGGCGGCCATGTGCTATGTGCACGTTGCAGCACTTGTGGCAGAATACCTAAGGAGAAAAGGTACTCACTTATATTTGATGGAAATAATTGCATTGATAGCCAAATAGAAGCTTTATTTTTTTTACTTATGCATTTTGCTTATCTTGTCTAATCTGTGGTTTGCAGGCATTTTCAAACAGGGCTGTTCATCGTTTCGAGTTGTGACTCCAAACATTGATGAAGAAGCTGCGATGATGGAGGATGTCGGAATGCAGGATGTCCATTTCAACGAGGTACTGTGTCCTTTTAGTATTATTTGTTCTTATTTGGACCTAGTAAAGGCCAAACTAACTTATAAAGGCATGTAATTACATTTATATGCAGGGTTACAAATACATAGAACATCTAATCTTATCTTGAACTTGAAGGGCCCTCTTCCAAGGCTCTGTTTATGAAATGAGGGTTGGCAGACATCTAATCAAATTAAACAGACTAGTAAAGGAATAATCATTCATGATTTACAAGCTCTACTTTGCTGGATATAATTGATGTCCAACATATCAGACAAAATGAGGAAATCATGTGAGCATACAACACATTTTAATATTTTTAAACCTACTTACTGTGGATTTTTGTAAAAACAAGCTATTTGGGAGAAAAGTTACAGCATATTTTATACGTAATGTCATAATATTTTTGTCAGTATCATGACCAGTGAGATTTTTTTGTCTAACTCTTTTAGCCTTGCAACCCTAATAAGACATTATGATGGAAAATTATACACCTTTTGTGTAAGCTGTGTGTCTAAAATGGTGTTTATCATAAACTTTCACCTTCCTTTTTTCCCTTTAGGATGTCTTAATGGAGCTTTTGGAGGAGTGTGCCGATGGACTGTGGAAAGCAGAGCGTTACGAGCTCATCTCTGACATCTACAAGCTCATAATCCCCATTTATGAGAAACGAAGGGACTTTGAGGTACAAACTCCCCTCATTTGGAGTGTGGTAACATGCTCAGTAATTCCTGTTAATTTTACCCAATCCGACTTCTAGCAGCCTTTTAAAATCTAATTAATCTGTATAACTTTGTACAGAAACTTGCCCACCTGTACGACACACTGCATCGAGCATACAGTAAAGTAACAGAGGTGATGCACACAGGGAAGAGGCTGCTGGGTACATACTTCAGAGTGGCTTTCTTTGGCCAGGTAAGTTCATCTCTGAAACAAATACATGTGTCCTGTCTGCAAGGGTTACTTTTTAATTACTCGAGATTTTACATAGTTGAGATTTGATTATATATCAGTTCTGGCACTAGTGATCTGCTGAGGGTTTTATATTTTTAAGAGCATGACCACATGCTGCCTCATTTTATAACAAACTCTAATACACTTTTCTGCTTTTTTGTTTTTTTATCCTCTTTGAAGGCAGCGGTAAGTCATGCAGCAGACCCTGCAAGCTTTTCTGAGCAGCCTGAGTCTTTGTGTGGTGATGGTGCTGCTGTGATCCATTTACACTTTTCAGTCATAGCTTGCTGCTTGAAGCTACAGTCGGGCTGTTCTGTGTTAGGTTCAATGTTTTCTTTGTCACTGCCTCACCTCTTTTTTTAATTTTTATTATTTATTCATTTTTGTTAGTTTTTTCTGATGAATGATGAACCAGTTTAAAGGAGGGTTCCCAAATATTACAGCAGTGATGGAGTCTAACCACTTTTCCTAACTTGTACTTGTAAGTTATTGAGGACGTTTAGAGCTTTAAAAAGGCTACTTAGAAATATTGTATGACTATTATTCATTTTTTTAGATACAGGCACTGTAGAAAGTTTACATTGCAGGGTGAGACATTCCAGGGAAAGAGTGTATGATTATTTTACTTCCAAAACATGTGTTTTCTTAGATTATTGCAAATTTAATGTTAAAATCATCCTTATCTTCCTGTACTTTGTCACTGTATTCAAATCCATACATCTTCTGATCTATCAGTTCTTTCACTTTTATACCTGATTCATCCTGTTGAGGGTTATTTATACCCCAGATGGGTCATCAGTCCATCCCCAATCAGAGCATATTTAGTAAAATACTAATTTGCTTGCTTATTCAACTGAACTATTTTGGTACACTTCTTCTTATACTTATGTTAATCACAAAAATGTTTCTTCAAGTTTAAATAATCTGTTCAATAAAAAAATTTAATTTTAAAACATATATCTTTAATTTATGAATGATTTATATTTGTACACCAGTTTGTTTTGTAATGATTTTTTAATGAAACTTTGCTTTTAGCTCAGATGTGATTTAAGGTTTAGTTTCTTTTCTTTAAAAATAAAAAGTTTGTTTTTGTCAGTTTTTGCCTGCTTAAAACCACCAAAACAGACTGCACAGACCCCAACACAGATTTATTATAGGGTAGAAGAAAACAACTATACCTGTTGTACTTTTAGCAGTGGATTTCTAAGGTTGGTTTTAAAAAAACAAGCAACTCCCCATTTTTAACAGTGCATTTTGTCACTAAATAAAATGTGCCAAACTCATTAGGTCCTTTTAGATCCAATACTTATCTGTACCTTTAAACAAAATTACATACGTAGTATAAAATTTCTACCCTCTTTGTAGCCTTTTAAGCTTTTAAACTCATGACTAATAATTGGAAATTCTGTTCCAATACAGGTAGGCCCAGAAATATTGGACAGTAACACAATTTTCATGATTTGGGCTCTGCATGCCATTGCAGTGGTTTTGAAATTAAACAACCGAGATGTAATTAAAGTGCAGGTTTTCAGTTTAATTCAACGGGTTGAACAAAAATATCCTTTGAAGCACTTAGGGATTGCAACCCTTTTTATGCAAAGTCTGCTCATTTCAGGCACTCAAAAGTAATTAAGCAAAAATATTTCCATAAATACTTGTCCTTCTTTTTTATTTTTCCTGTTTAGACTTAACAGCTGATTCTCTCTATCTAGTGTATCATTGTCTCCTTTTTCTTCTCCTTTCTTGTCCTGTCCAGCATCATAGCAAGGATGGTTTGGCTGTTACTTTTACTTTGCCAAAAAGAGATTTATGGATTTAAGGCCCCTCTTGATACTCAAGTATTATTCTTTATTTTTAAATTAGTCTGAATTTACATGTTAAAGGGGAACCTCATCAGGGGGTGGGGTGGGGGCAAAAGAACAGAGTAAACAGAAGAGACAAAAAAAAAAAAAAACTGAGGAGAGGAAAAAGAAGACAATGATACGCTGGATAGAGAGAACCAGCTGTTAAGTCTAAACAGGAAAAAACAAACAAAAAAAAAACCCTGCATTACCTTTGAGATAAACAAAGCTGACAATCATCAAGAGCATCTATAAAAAGACAGACACTCCCAAATGACCCCTCCACCCACATGTAACACCGTGAATACCCCCTTCATCCCATATCTCCTCCACCCTCCATTTGCATTTGGCGGAATCTGAGCAGAAAATATATCCATGTATACTTCAGAATTCATCCGACTGCATCTACCTTCTGTCAGTTAACATGAGTGTCCCAGTCCTAATGGAAGACATACACGCCATCTAACTGCCTCTACTGTGTTTTGCATGTGGTGTGCTTTGGATAATGAGATGTTCCAAGCCTTCTTCATCTTTATGATATACTCCGATACTGATACACCCATTTCCTGGAGTGTTCTTTACTTGGGTATATGTTGTGAATGGGTTTTTCCCCACCGTGTAAAAGATCCTACAAACATCCACCTCTCTTGTCTTCCATGGACATCCAGGCCTTTTTGAGTCCCTGAGCTCACCGGTGTGCTTTCTTTCTCTCAGAATATTTGGCCACTAACATTTCTACCATCTTTCTGATGGATTTCTTCCTTTTTTCCTGCTGAAGCTCCATTGAATGCATGTTGTGGGTTCATAACAACAACTTACAAATTAAACTGTCACATCTGGAATCAGCTCTAGTACTTTTACCTGCTTGACTGATGATGGATTAATAAGGGAAAAGCCCATGAAACCCACAGAATAGCTTTAGAGTGAACTGACTCATGCATGTCAAAGAGGTATAAATCCTAAACCTTTCCTCTAATTTGGATTTGAAATCCCTGAAATTAAAGCTGATACTCTGCACTTTAAGCTCATATTGATAAATTGAAAATACCAAAACTTGCATCAGTGTCCATATATATATATATATATATATATATATATATATATATATATATATATATATATATATATATATAGAGAGAGAGAGAGAGAGAGAGAGAGAGAGAGAGAGAGAGAGAGAGAGAGAGAGAGAGAGAGAGAGACCTGACTGTAGTTTTCCTTCAGCAGAAAAAACAAAAAAGAATAAAATAAAAGATCTGAGGTGGGAAATGTTGGTTAAGTTGACTCAGAATAACCAAGTAACAAACACTGCTGCTTTCTGTGAAGAAGACTGTCTTGCATGGTTGTCATTCACTCCAGCACTCATTTCAGTGTCTTAGTCTGGTTTGTCAGGTTTCAGTACTGATCTTTATTCGTCCTCTTTTAAGATCTTTTATGAGGGATTTCTCAGACGCAATTGTCTCCAGCTGTGTTCTTTAGTAGATATTAAACCTGCAGATCCATGTTTCTCATAACTCTGTGATCAGAGGGTTAATGCAGCAGTTTAAACTAGAATGCATCTCATGTATTCACATTGTATTTAGATGGTAATCTCATAACAATTGTTTTATTTTTGTGTGTTATGCATACTCCTGTAGCAGTACCAGTTTACTGACTCAGATGCTGAGGTAAATTGGTATGAAAGCCAACATTTCAGTTGGGACTGCAGTGGTGTTTTAGGCTGTGTTGTGCTCCTTCACTAATGCAGTCTGCAGTGCTATTTGACGTGCAGTGCTTATCTCTTAGCCCTGTAACTCCTCCTGTTCTCCTGCCTCAGTGTTGTGCTAATCATAGTAGGAAAGCCTTAGAAGGCTAAAAGCAGGATTCAGCTCTCACTGGATAAACGCATGGCTTCACCCATCTGTTCATGGGATTTTTTTGTCCTTCACATACAAAATGAATAACGGATCAAAATCTGCCCACTCACCTCTTTTATTGTATCTCTCACCCATGAACTAACATTGTTTTTTTATGTTTTTTTTTTTTCCTGTAGTTGTATGTCTTGGATCTTAGATAGTGGGTTATATATTTTGGAGTCTGCCGAACCATTCAGCTCAGGGCTGAGTCTTGATTAATGTCATTTTATCAGTGTTGTATTGACTCCCACTCACAACTCACGTTTGGCTTGAAGTAGTTTGCTTTTTTATATATATATATATATATCCTAACAGATTAATAAACAACAACACTGGGTTAAAATTGAAATTTGAGGGTATTTCATCTTCTTTAGGGCTTCTTTGAAGATGAAGATGGTAAGGAGTATATCTACAAAGAACCCAAATTCACTCCTCTATCTGAGATATCCCAGAGGCTCCTCAAACTGTACTCTGACAAGTTTGGACAGGAGAACGTGAAGATGATTCAGGACTCAGGACGGGTAAGACTTTGTTGATTTGCAATTTGTAATAAAGTTTGAATTCTATGTTATGGGTCCTGATCTCTTGTAATGACCTGTATCCTCTGCAGATTAATCCAAAAGACCTGGACTCTAAGTATGCATATATCCAAGTGACTCACGTGACTCCATATCTTGAGGAGAAGGAGCTGGTCGACAGGAAGACGGACTTTGAAAAGAGCCACAACATCCGTCGATTTGTGTTTGAGATGCCTTTCACAATATCAGGCAAAAAGCAAGGCGGTGTGGAGGAGCAGTGCAAACGACGGACTATACTGACAAGTAAATCACATTAACATTTATGTGGTTGTTGTATTTAAGCTAAACTATCAGATTTTGTTTAGTGTTGCCATGGCTTATCAGAGTGAAACAGAAAATACAGCTATTAGTGGTTTTTGTTACCATAAAATAAATATCTTTGAACTCTAATCCCATTAAACTGATAAGAAATAAACTAGTTAAGCCAGTTAAAAACGTTTCCACATTTGACATTTTTTATTAGATTATGGAAATCCACTACTGAAAAGTTATCAATTTATATATTCTAATATAGTTATCTTTCTTTTTTAACAACATGTCTTTGATATCTGTTCAGTTTTAAGGCTCAGAGAGTTTAATCTGACAGAAACTGGCTTGTAAAGATGAATGCAGAATAAAAATGTCAAACAAAATGAAATGAAAGTAAACCAAACTAAAAGAAAAAAGAAAAAACAACACAAAACTAAAGTAAATGTGAGCTAAATAATCAGGTGAATAAGCTGTGCAGAAACTGAGGATACAAATATTTTGTTTAATATTTTCTGATTAAACAGATTTAAAAATGTATAAATCTGACTGCATAATAATTACACTCAAGGCTCTAATATTTTGGGATTTCTCCAACATATGGATTCATCCTCTAACACGAAAAAACTTAAAATTGTGAGGTGAGAACACCCGCTTGAGTTTACAAAGATTCAAGTGTTTTACTTATGACAAGTCAGTTTATCACTTTGTGTAAAATCAGTGTAATTCTCCCTTCAGGTAGAGTTCTGTACCCTAAATGTGACTGTAAATACAATACAAAATTATTTGGAGTCTTTTGCATCAAGTCTTTGTAAATAAACCTAAAACGTGAGACACATGTCACACTTCTGAAAGATCTGTTTATTAACACACTAGAGTAGATTTCACATTACTTGTTTACGTATTAAATTAGTCAGCATGAAGTTCTTGTTCATGAATGGATTATCTTGATTAGCTTTCGAACTTATCAGCTGTTTTTCATGGAAGTTTCCTAATCCCAATCACCGCTATATTGTTTTATGATGCAAAAGATCCCAAAGTTCAACCTTTTCATCTTATCTTTACTATGTGGAAGCTGTCCTGGAGTGTACAGTCCACATACAGGTGGAGAATGAGCTGTAAAACTGAGTAAAGCACATGCAAGAAGGTCCATGCAATGAGGAGCAAGCTATTCACCCATCTCCTTGTTGTTTATTCCCTGCAGCCACACACTGTTTCCCCTATGTGAAGAAGCGTATTGCTGTGATGTACCAACACCACACTGATCTGAGCCCCATTGAGGTGGCCATTGACGAGATGAGCAAGAAGGTGGCAGAGATTAATCAGCTGTGCTCATCCAGTGAGGTGGACATGATCCGTCTACAGCTTAAACTGCAGGGCAGCATCAGTGTCCAGGTGCCTGCTTAGATTTTCTCAACATTTGCACACACCTGATATAATTAGTAGCAATACATTAAGAAGTAACATCCCTCCTCAGGTAAATGCTGGGCCTCTTGCGTATGCCAGAGCTTTTCTGGACGACACAAGCACCAAGAAGTATCCAGATAACAAGGTCAAACAGCTGAAAGAAGTCTTCAGGTGAGCTGTGAGGTGTCAGAGTCTTAGAGCTGCTTTAGTAATCTCTCTTTAACACATTCCAACGACATTTTTGTGAGCAGGAACTTTGTGGAGGCATGTGGCCACGGCTTGGGCATTAATGAGCGATTGATCAAAGAAGACCAACAGGAGTATCACGATGAGATGAAAGCCAACTACAGAGACCTAGTCAGAGAGCTATCCATCATCATGCGCGAGCAGGTAAGTTTATTCCTGCTCCTTTGTAATATTATTACACCTATAACCTCTTTGAAACAGGTTGTGGCAAGAAAAGTGAACAAAAGCACTTGCTAATAAACCATTCTCTGTTTTTCCTTTGTGCTGACGTGCAGATTTGATGGTAACACAATAAGCATAAGTACCCAATAAAGATGGAGCTGTTGATTGTTGGTCCAGCCAGACAAGAATGTGGGAGTTTGAATAGTGAAGTGATGAAAATCTCAGGTGTTTGTCCAGTGATTCTAAAACTAAAGTTCACCTCTTGACTCTGGATTGGCAGTTACCCAATCAGATTATAGGCAGATTTATCTGAACATACTTGTAATAAATGAGAAATTAACGACACATGACTTACATGTTTAACGTCCATCAGTATAACTAATCATCCTGATTTGGGCTGCTGCTAAGAATTTTAATGTTATTGATCTTCTGATTCTTTTGTTGATTAATTGAGAATAGTTGTTGTTTCATCCCACTAAAAGTAAACAACCAGAATAATTAAACTTTAACAAATTACATAAGTAGTAAGTCTTCACACTGATGGGCTTGAGTCATTAAAATAAATGATCTTTTTACATGAAAACATGCTTGTCAGTTATTAAAACTGTCTTAAAATAACTTTTCTGCCATCAACTGAAATTGATCATGAAATTATTTATTTTTTTACTACAGTTTCAAAAGTCCAAAGATAAACCTAACTCACTCCTCAGCTTTAAACACTGCAGGGACAGCGGCTGGCTAGACCAACAATCACTCATTTACTTATTTCTGATGGTTTGCTGGCTTATGTTTTGCATGTGTGTATGGAATGTAAAAATGCATGTACAGTGCATATGTGTGTGTGTATAAGTAATTTTATACATTTGAATGCGTGTGCTTTGAAAAAAAAATATAGTTTTTCTATATCTTTACATACACAACTTTGTCACAGCTTATGTCTTCATTTTCTGTATATGCTGTATTTTGCTGTTTTGTATGTGTGCATGTGTTAACGTCATTAAGCTTTTTAAATGGGTGCTGAGAAGAAATATATGAGAAATACTCTAGTGAGCATTTTCCTTTGAAAACATGTAACAACCATTGCTACCTGTTAATGTGTATTGTGCAAAATGTGTTTTTTTTTCTCCCTATTTGAAGTCATTGTATAATAATATGTAGACCATATTTAACTTAGGATTTACAGATAGAGAAGCACTAATCTGAGCAGGGATCATACCTTTCAGGCTACGACTTCTAACCAGCTGTTATGAAGGGAATTAGTATATTACAGGTTTATACCGTTTATACTGGAGAAACAGAGACATCTTCAGCATTTTCCTCCCACTATCAGTTTTCACAAATCCATGTTGAATTTTCACTTGATGCTCACTGCGGCATTATCTTACAAAGTAATATCAGTTCTGTAAATATTTAGCAACATCTTTAGAGAAAACCACCTCAAAATGGAATTTAAAAATGTTGTGGTTTTACAATATTTCTACCACCAACCCAATGCTTTCAGCTCAATAATTTTCTAGCTCATAACCCGTGTTAATAAAGAATCAGTAGATGCACCTCAACACACATTTTCTACCTTGCTACGTAGACAGAGCTAACTATGTTTTATGCTAATTAAGCTAACTGACATCCAACTGTAGCTTCATGTTACCAGCCTGTTAACAGGCGTAAGAGTGATACTGATCTCATCATCAACTATCAAGATAAATAGTTATATATTTTTTTTATTCTTCCAAAAATGTATTTGACCAGAAAATAATAATGAATCAAAAATGACTTGACTTTTTTTTTAGCATTGTCACATTGCTGTACTACACACTCTTCCTTCCAGATCAGTCCTGTGGAAGACGGCATGAAGAGCATCATCCCTGACTCGCTTCACATCTTCAATGCCATTAGTGGTACACCTACCAGTGCCACCATCCAGGGCATTCCCAGCTCATCTTCAGTGGTATGATGCTAATCCAAACAGCAGCCTGCATGCTCGCTGATGAGGCCTGCCGTCCATGCCATAATATCGCTTCTAAACCTCACCCTAAATCAGTCAGCTTCGAGGGAAGCTGCTGGAAGCACAAATATCTCTCCTCCATTATGCAGTCTGGTACTCTCAGATGGCTATGAGTGAGGCACTGGACTTGTATAACATATATACCAGGCAAGGTGATTCACTGTGTTGGGAGTGAGCAGTTTTTAAGAGGCCTGACAAGAGAAGTGACTGTGCAGCAGAGATGTCAGGACTCAGACTTTGTTCCTGGGTTATGGAAAGACATGTTAGATGAGACATAATATCTCATCTTCACCTGTTTCTACCTGAAAACATTTTATTTGGAGACATTCCTGTTGGGATTTGTAACATGCATGTCATTACATTACTGCTCCCACCAGCCCCATTTTTTTTTTTTTTTAACTTTCATAATGTTTTACAGTGTGTTTTTATGTACAGTATTCCACTTTTATAAGCCACTGTGTTGATGTCTTTATAAACAGTATATGCAGCATACGTTGATGCTCATCTCCCTGCACATCAAGTTTTGTTTTTTCAGAGAATGCTATATTTTTTTTTTCCAAAAAGGCCTGCAATGACTTATGTTAGTATTCAGTCTTAAACCACTTTAAATGTCTTAGAATGAGTGTTTTAAAATCTTAAAAGCCATTGCATACAAAAAAGTATATTCCAAATTGTTCATTAATGTATATAGAAATGGAATGTGTGCAATATTTCCAAAGTATCTTGCTGTGTGGAAATCATACACTGTAAGGATTATGTCCACCTTTTTGCCAAAGCGATGAGGTGTGGAGGAAAAAGACACTACGCCTACTGTGGAAGTATATGAAGCTTATACTGTCGTGTTATTTTAAATGTTCAAAAAAATTGTCTTATATTGGGGCAGCATTTTTTTTATATTTAACAACAAAAGTCACTGTTCTGCTGTAAACAGATATCTTCTTTAATGCTTATCTTTTAAATAAAAACAAGCATTTTTCCACACTTGCACTCATAAGTCTTCATTTTGGCTGTGGGATCCTGTATTGATACATTGCCCGGAGTTATTGTGGGGAGTGATACATTTTTATCAAGTGTCAGGGATTGAACATGCCCGACTCCGTATCTCCTGTATCTTGTGTTTCCACCCATCATAAAAGCAACACAGTCAGCAGTGTGAAAAACAGATCAAGGACTAATAAGGGGCAATATTGTGTGAAGCTTTCCCATTCATGACAGTGAACAGGGAGGACTAAAGAATCAACTGCTCCCTGCAGGGATTTCTAAGGAATATCAAACTGCAACAGAAAGGAGGCAGCAGCCTTAGTAAGACATCATGGCAGGTGAGATTACTAACCAATATGTGTGTTTTAAATTAAATGCTTATGTCAGAGAGCACAAAGACAATAAGTTCCCATATCTTGATATTTATCAGATACTCTGGCCTTTCATGAAAACAATCTTGAAAAGTCTATTTAAAAAAAAAGGCAATTTTTTGTCCCTTTGTTATGGAATCTTATTATTTAACTGAAGCAATATTTTGTGCTCACAGATCACAAAGATCTTAAAAAGGAGAAAAAGAGCAAAGGAACGGTAAAGTACTAACTTTGTTTTTATTTATGCATTTATAAAAAAATAAGGTAAATATTGTCAGGTTTTTTTTGTGCTAGATTATCGCTATAAATATTGATGAAAGATTGGTTGATCCATGTAATGCTCCAAGTATGTTGGCACCTTACTCTACTATTCAGTAATCTATGTTGTGAAAGTAAATATTGTACATTTTCGTTTTAATATGTTCATGAAAAAAAATGACAAACATCAACAAGGGAAGAAAACCAAAAACAATAAGACAAATAAAATACAATAAACTAAATAAGACAAGGAGGGGGAGGGCATTCTACATTTTTCCTTTACATTCATCTCTTTATTGTTGATTTCACATTTAATTTTTGGTGTTAAATTAAAATGTTTAAAAAAAGTTAGACATTGGTTAGATTAAATTTACCAAAACCATTGAGCATGACCCTTCAATCTGACCAAATAAATAGATTCATAAATCTATCACTTTATTGGTGCTTCATTCATAATGCATAAATAACAGGCATCTTTCTGTATTATGCAGAATGAGCTCCTCAAATTTATTTCTATACTTATTCAATAAAATTCATTTGAATGGAATGAAATGTTATATAGAGTTTGATATATCCTTTCACTGAATGATTAAATACTCCCTCACACTGCAGAAGTTTTTACAGTGTAGTTGCTGTTCTTTCCAACCCAGAGTAAAGAGGTGTGTGGCTACCCGCTCAGCATCTTCTTCATCGTTGTGAATGAGTTCTGTGAGAGATTCTCCTACTATGGAATGCGAGGTGAGCGTTATGTGTTAAAATGTAGACGCCAAAAGCATGCTGATTCATACACTGACAAAGCAAAAAAAAAAGAAAAAAAATGTTTTATCTATATCAAAAACACAAAAGTGGATGTAAATAGCAGTTTCCTGCGAACATGTAGAAGTTTTCTTCATCAAGTTTAAAAATGCATTTATTTAAATCAGTTTTACAGGTTATTCATTTTACGGAAGGATTTCTATAAAAACAAAAAATCTGATTCATATAAAATTTTAATTTTAAAAATTTTGTCAAATTTTATTTTTGTCTACCTGATTTAAAAAAAAAATAAAACCATACAAGCAACTAATTTCTAGTAAAAACTTTTAACAACTAAATTAAACAAAACAGTCTTTGCCCACTTCTGAAATAAAAGTTATTCAACAAACTGACAATTTCCCAGAAGATAATATCTTACTTTCATATTTAACCATAAAAATTCAAACTTGAATTCAAATAATAGTTGTGGATATTTAGGAAATCAGCTTTCATAGGTTTTCACCCATTTCCCTTTCTGATAATATGACCATGACAGTAAACTTTCTAACTTATGAAAAGATTACTGAGGCACTCTAGAAGGTAGAAAATAAAAAGCCTTTTTTATCTAATTTATTAAAAAACATATCAATGCCAACGTGTTTCAACCTAAGAAGCCTTCATCAGGGCAAGTGGCAAAATGTTTGTGTGGCAGCTTAATTCATGTATAAACAGGCAATCACTGCTCTGTGTGGGCAGGTAGATGGTCACATGATACCCATGACCTGCCAATGACAATCACAGTCAGAGAGTCTTTAAAAAACAGGTTAACATAGCATAATATGACAAGATTTAACAGATATGTATATATACAGCCATAATCATACATTTATCTACTAATAAAGTAGAATAAAGAGGAACCACAGAGTAATCAGTTACATTACAAGACCATTACAAAAAAGGATAAAAATCCAGTTCCCCATTCAAACCTGGGTACTGTGTAGCTTTTAGTGTGTAGATCCAGAATGACTCTTTTTGTTTTTTAAACTGCTCATTTTAACCCCAACCTAATTTTTCTCCTCAGTCATTTTGTGTTTGAGTTATATTATGAACAAATCTGGGTTTATCATTGTTTCTCATTTGCAGCTGTGGGTTATCATTGTGTAGCTGATGTAGAATAAGAAGGAGCTGTTGTTTTTCCTGCTTCTCCACAGCTGTGCTGGTGCTGTACTTGAGGTACTTCTTGCGTTGGGAAGTTGACCTGGCAACTTCCATCTACCACGGCTTTGTGGCTCTCTGCTACCTGAGCCCCATCCTCGGGGCCATTGTGGCAGACTCCTGGCTAGGAAAGTTTAAGTGAGTGACTGCTTCCAGTTTAACTGATCTGATGTCAAAATGCTGGAATTAGCTTTTTCATTTTATTTTTTATTGTTATCTATCCATGTTGGAACATAAAGCTCTACTAATGTAAAATATAATTAAATAGCTCATACTTGTAACCGTTTTTACGCTGTTTTTTCACTCATGTCTCTTTAATGTTCTTCTCACAGGACCATCATCTACCTGTCCATTGTCTATGCAATTGGGCAAGTTACAATGGCAATCAGTGCAATTCATGACATCACTGACTGGGACAGAGACGGAATACCAGACAACAGGACCATTCATAAGTGGGTTTCTATTACAGAGATTAATAATGCAGTCACAATTCAGGAAGTGACTGTTTTCACCACATCTGTCAATAACATACCCTGCTCATGCACATTTTCTTCTTCCTCACATTCAGGGTGTTGGCCCTGGTGGGTCTCTTCCTCATCGCCATGGGCACTGGTGGCATCAAACCTTGTGTGGCTGCTTTTGGTGGAGACCAATTTGGTGATCACCAGGTTAGACCATTGCCTCTTTTTAAGTCTCTGTTTGAGGCTTCAGGGGTTTGACCTTTGGCTTCAGAGTGCACATTAAACATGCAGTTACTGCATCAATAATTTAAGAACATTATTGCATGTTATGCCTCCCTTCTTTCTTTCTGTAGTTAAGATCTATCAAACTCAATGGGGCAATAAATGCTAATGCTAAAATGATCACAATGACAACTCGAGTGATGTTGAATTAGCATGCCTTTCTGCAAATGACATCGCCTAAAAATTGGCAGATTCCAGCCACATTGTGGTGTTACAGGAAAGATTTGAAGAGCACCAAAATTATTAAGATTAATTCTCTGAGAACCATTAATGCCTGTTTATTCAGTGTTTTTATTTTAACTCTAATGGTGCATCAAAAGTCTTGACAGAGGTTTCCTGTGACAAGAAAATTACTTAAACATTTGGCCACTTCCTAAAGATGGGAAGTGAGCAATTAAAGCAAACAGGAAGTAGGCAGAAAGTTTTTGTCTAAATGTCAGGAGCAGCTAACCAGGTATTGACAGGTTATCATGTAGCCCAAACAAACTACCGACTCCTGCAAAAAGCTAAAAAAAAATGAGTACAGAAGCAACTGGAAAGTAATGCTATTGATACTGAGACTAACTTTGGCTCAACAAGTCACAGGCAATGCAGACCAAAGCCCAAGCAGCTTGTTTAAATTAACATTATCATCCACAGAACTACGGTACGAATGAAACTTGCATTGCAAAAAAAAAAAATTAATAAAATAAAAATGAATAAATAAATAGTATATACTGTTATAAATACACTGATGAAGACAGATATTTACATATCAAATTTTACATTCAACATCACAAACGACTATAGCTGAATGAAACTCCGTCTGTGTAGACAGGCCGAAAGAAAGAGAAAAAAGGACTAATTTCAGGTCTCTTTAGAAATATTAAGTGCCAGTTTGTCAAAGTACCAAAGGGCTGTAAAAACTGCTAAGACAGCTTTTCTGTCCAACATAGTCCTAAACAACAGTCATAGACCTCAGGTAATGTTTAATGTCTTTAATGCAGTTGTAAATCTGCATGTTCTTAATCATTCTGTGGTGTCTTCTGCTCTGTTGAAGAAGTTTTTGCAGCTCTTTGTTGCAAAGATTTCTGCTCTCAGGTTTCCACCATCTCATCTCAATAAAGATCCTTCATAATTTCCCTCATAATCAGCTGTTCTTCAGCAGGTGGAGCCTGTGACTTTCTCTGCTTTAAAGCACATAGTCAATCAGATCCGGGTCTCATATTCCCCTGCAGACTGTTTCCCCTCAGCTGTTTAAAGATGTTTTTCATGTTGTCAGTTAATGTGTCCTTATTTTGATTAATAAGTCTCTGTCGTCAGGTTGTGTTCCTGTACCATAGAACACAATATTCTGTTATTATTGTTGATAAGGTACAGCTCTGTCCTGGTTCAAAATATACCTTACAGGCAGGAGTATCTCTGTCAACCTAGGGGCTCATTCCTCTTCAGCAGCCCCTTTTAACTTTGAGGTTCCCCAGGGATCCATATTGGAACCTTTGCTGCATATTCTGTATATGCTGCCACTGGGTTCTATTTTTAGAAAGCACAACATACCTTCATTGTTTCACTGACAATATCCAGGCCTACAGTATATGCCAGTAAAGCTAAGCAGCAGGAAAGCACAGACACCCTTTAAATTGGCTCAAATTAAAACCTGGGTGACGTAGAATTTTTCCAAACCTTAACGAAAAGAAGACAAGTCATCTGGTTTGGAAAATTATTCCCCATTTTTAAATTTTACTGGTCACTTTTAAAGCTTTAAATGGTCTTGCCCCTCCCTATCTATATTTTTTTTTAGCTGATGCTATTGTGATTCACTTTGGTCAACTGTTGTTGTTTTTAAATGTGCTACAAAAATAAATTTGACATTGTCATTGACATTCAATACTGAACAACAAATGATCACTGTGCTTCTGTTCAGGAAAAACAAAGAAGAACTTTCTTCTCTGTTTTCTACTTGTGCATCAATGGAGGGAGTCTTCTGTCAACCATTATCACTCCAATCCTCAGAGGTAGATGTGACATGAATTTTTTAATGAACAGTGCCCTAAATATGCAATAAACATAAGAGTACGTGAGGTAACTAAAATATTTGAATGTATGTTCTTTGTCTCCATCTGCAGGTCAGGAATGTGGTATCTACAGTAAGCAGAAGTGTTATTCTCTTGCCTTTGGTGTCCCTGCAGCACTGATGGTCGTTGCACTTGGTATGTGTTAAAAATATAGAGATGTTCTCTATGTAAAACAAAAATGCTAAGGTTTCATGTTTGGGTTGTGTGCTGAAATTGAGGATTTTCCTGTGGTTTTGGACTACAGTGGTGTTTATCATGGGGAGTGGCATGTACTACAAAACTAAACCTGAGGGCAACATTATGGTGTCTGTGTGTAAATGTATAGGGGTAAGTCATTTAAAGCAATGTTTTTTATATTAATGTTCACCCATTACAGACCTTAGAGTACCAACAGTGACCCTAGATAGTTCTGAAATATTTTTTCTCTTTCACTTTGCTCATTTTTCTATCAGTTTGCCATTAAAAACCGCTTCAGGCACAAGAGCAAGAGGTACCCAAAGAGAGAGCACTGGATGGACTGGGCAGAGGAAAAATATGATGTAAGCTTTATTTTCCTGAATTATAAAAAGCAGCTTCTTCAGTGGACAAACAACTCTTCATTCCCTGTTGGCCTGTGTTGTAGAAACTCTTCATCGCTCAAATTAAAATGGTGCTGAAGGTCCTCTTTTTGTATATTCCACTGCCGATGTTCTGGACTCTTTTTGATCAAAAGGTACTTTAAGCTTAACATTCCCTTTCAAAAACAACATCCCCTGTTTGCAGGCATTATGCTGAATTTTCTGTTTTATGTTAAAGGGTTCGAGATGGACTCTGCAAGCCACCACAATGAATGGAAATTTTGTAAGTTTGGTTATAAAACCAACATAGTCATTTTCTATAATTCACTAAAGCACTGTTCATGACATTTTCTTTGTGTGTACAGGGGCTACTTGTTATACAGCCTGATCAGATGCAGGTAAGTTAAAGGAACTTGACAATGTAAGCCTTCCCTCATTTATTAGAGCAAAATCTCACTTTACCATTTATACGTAGACGGTCAACCCCATCCTAATCCTGACTTTGGTGCCTATAATGGACAGTGTGATTTACCCTCTGATCAAAAAATGTGGCCTGGAATTCACGTAAGTCAAGCCATGAGGCATATACTGTATTTGTTTGTTGATGATATTGTTAATCAATAACTGCATGTGGACAGTGAAGGGGTTACTTTTTGCTTTCAAACTTCCAAATTTTTTTCTTCCAAAAATGCTGAAGGTCAGCACCAATTCCACATCTTTTTACAAGCAGTTTTAAGATTAGTTTTTTTTTTTAACAAAGGGAACATGAAAAGCAGCCCAATTTCAATGCAACTGGTTTAAATAGCAGAAAAAAAACTGCTCCCCCTTCATGCTACTGAGTTTTAAAAATGACTATGCAGCAATAACAAGTGCATGTTGCATCCCCTTTCAAAAACCCTCACAATTTTGTCTGCAGAATGAAAGACCAGGTGTTGCCATCAGTCTAGCTGTCGTTTATATTTTCTGCACCTACAAGACCTCCACCAATCAAAAATTGCACTTGTTTTAAGCCCCATACTGAAAATGTCTGTACTTTTGAAAAGTTGCAACCTTAAATAGAAAAGTATTGGGGATTAAATTAAGGTAAATTCATGGTAGCCACAGCAGCGTGCACACAGATAGCTCTATTTAAACCATGTTCAGGCTGTGCCAAAGATTTTAATGCATTTATTTAATATTCTCCAGTCCTTGTACTCTTTTATTAAAGCACTGAAGAGCTGTGGATTGCAGTGATGCACATGTAAAGTCTCTCCTCATAACAAATATCCTTGGTGTTCTTTTGCTCCCTATACTCTTTGACTGTACACAGTCAATTTCAGGGAAACCCTGCTCATACTGCAGGAACCAGGAGGGAAAAAAAGCACCAACTCTAGTAGGCTAAGCTAACCAGCTGCTAGCTGCAGCTCTTATTTAGCCTTCTTCCTTGAAAGTAAATTGTGTCAGCTTTCAGCAAAGTTATTCAGCCTCAGAGACTTCAATTTTTCTTAAAATAAAATGAGGGGCTGTTATTTTATGGTAAATGGTCTCTACTTATATAGCACATTTATCCAATGCACTATACATATGTCACATTCACACACTGCATGCAAGGCGCTAACCACGACCCATCAGGAGGGGTTTAGTGTCTTGCTCAGGGACGCTAAGTCATGAGCTCTCCAGCCGGGATTGAACTGCCAACCCTTGGGCTGCAAGACGACCACTCTACCCACTGAGCCATGCCGCCCCATTCATACCCCCAGTATTTTATAGAAATCATCAATAAATGTTATTGTCAATTCAACAGACCTCTGAAAAGAATGACAGTGGGGATGTTTCTGGCAGCAATGGCTTTTGTTTGTGCTGCACTGGTCCAGGTTCAAATTGATGTAAGTCAAAAACAATCGTGTTCACTTCCTCACTGTAAAATACATTGTAGTTAAGAAGTTATTTACTTCAACATAAATTAAACCCCAACAACATGTGTATTTTTTGTTTATCTAAGCAAACTACTTTGATCTAATTTTCAGAAAACATTGCCTGTTTTTCCATCCACCTCAGAGAGTCAGCTAAGACTGCTTAACATGGGCAGAAATACAGTTACAGCTCAGCTGCAAAGCAATAATCTAGAACTCCCTGCAGCTCAGGTATGTCATCTTACTAATACCTAACCTTTGGAAATTTTGCATTTACAAGTTCAGAAGTGTTTAAAAAAAGACTGAAATGAACCACCATTTTATATATACACGTCTTTATCTGTTTTAACATGTTCTTTGTTTTGCAGGCCAGTGCTGAATACATGACATTTAAAACAGAACAAATTAGTGTTTCAATATCAGATAGCAACTCTTCAGTTACTAAAATGATTCCCTTGGTTAAAGCAAAGCGACAAACACTTCTTATTCCCTCAGCCCTCAGTGATGAATGGGTCCTGGTGAGTTGTAAGAACACAATAATGAAAATAACTAGCTAAGCTAATTTAGTACTTTAGGCGTAATGAAATAGTCTTTTCTATGTAGACACAAAATAAGACTTGCAATGGTAGAATTATTAAAATATCCATTTTTTCTTCCTTTAGTCTGATGATTTGACTACCAAACCTGAAGAAGGAAACAATGCAATCCGGTAAGTTTGATTTCACTTGTTAATTGCACTAGTGGTGCACTAATTAGTCAGTCTACCAAAATTAAATGTAATATTTGTTGTTACAATATTTAAATACTTGTTTTTGTCCATATTGTTACAACCTTACACTTTATGTGCAGTGTTAACTGTTGAAAACAGTGATGTAACATGATGATTTTCAGAGGTTTTTACAGGTATGGTTTTATTCACTGTGTTTTTATTTCAGATTTGTTAATGGAAAGGACACAGAAGTCAATGTCTCCACTGCTGATATACACTTTGGGTTAATTGAGCCGTATTTTTATTCCAACTACACCCTGATAAAAAATGGAGAGTAAGGATTGTTTTCCATCTTCATTGGTTTGTATAGTATTTTGTTTTCTTGACAATGATAGAATCTCCTAAACATGTGTTATTTTCTCATCAGGGTCACATTCACTTTAGAAAGTGGTTCACAGTCGTGTGAATACAGCAGGGTCTTTGGATTTGGAAGTTCTTATACTTTCTTCATCCCCAGCACTTTAACTTTGGGACCAGATGTAAGTTTCACTCATGAGTTCATATATTAACAACTTTTTTTGCCCTTAATCTCATCCAATGAGGGACTGTCTGTGTGTGTTTGTGTAATTGATTGGTAGTAACATGTATTAAGAAATAACTTTTTTCCTTCAACTAGAAAAAACATTAAAGTTTAAACAGCAAAGGTGGAAATAATCTGATTCTTACTGCCTTTGATCTTGATGCTTTTTCTTTCTAACCTGATAAATCTTTTTCTTCTGTGCCATTAGACATCCTTTTGTCTTGAAAAACTATTCATTACTTTAAATTCAAAAAGTGCATGATCCCCTATAAGGGCAAAATATGTCTTCATTGATCTCACCTGCTCATTTTCACCACTCTCATACTGACATTGAAACAACAACAAAGTCTGGTTTTATATATGCCATTATTTTGGG
This sequence comes from Melanotaenia boesemani, assembly GCF_017639745.1. Classification (NCBI taxonomy): domain Eukaryota; kingdom Metazoa; phylum Chordata; class Actinopteri; order Atheriniformes; family Melanotaeniidae; genus Melanotaenia; species Melanotaenia boesemani. The sequence continues at coordinate 17,013,543 of NC_055693.1, forward strand.
GGGGGGGGGGCATAGCTAAGGCTTGTGATTATTTAAATATTCCCCCATGTGAATGAAGGAAGCTCAAAATAGCTTGCACAATTTAAATTGCAATGCTCAGCTCACAACAATTGTTTGACACAATTTATAACCCATTTTTAAATATTTACATCTCTTAAGCAGAGAGAAAAGAGCTTGGAAGTGGAACTGAGGATTGGGATGTCAGAAAATTTTAAAATATTTACCGAGGACCAAAGTCATCCAACCTTTTTCTACCCATCCATCCATTTTCTATACCAACTTAGTCTTAAAGTCTAATTAATATCCTGTTTCTATCTAATAAAATCTGTTATTTAAACTGAAATGTGTTTGTTTACTGATATGTTTCAGTGTCAGGAGTCTTTAACAGTGGTAGAGGACATCAAGCCAAACACGGTCCACATGGCCCTCCAGATCCCACAGTATTTCTTTATCACTGCTGGAGAAGTAATGTTTTCTGTTACTGGCCTGGAGTTCTCTTACTCACAGGTAAATATGAAAGAAAAATCTCTACCTATTAAATCAGGGCAATTTCATCTAAAGTGGAACTTTAAGAGACAATAAATATCAACTTATTCTCATTAATTCTACAATAATTAAGATTTTGATTATTTATACATGTGTATGATCTCTTTTTATGAGTTTTTTAAATTTTTATCCTGTTTTTTTTCATCAAGGCGCCCAGTAACATGAAAGCAGTGCTTCAAGCAGGCTGGCTGTTTACTGTTGCTATTGGCAACTTTATTGTCCTGATTGTGGCAGAGCTTGCAAAGCTTCCCAAACAGGTAAAAAAAAGGAGGGGGGATTACACACAACTGTGTGCCAATTAAAGACAACATACACTGAGATTTTAATAACATGTGTCATGTCTGTCTCTCCTTTAAAGTGGGCAGAGTACACCCTATTTGCCTCCCTCTTGGTGGTAGTGTGCATCATCTTCTCCATTATGGCATATTTCTACACTTACATCGACCCTGCAGAGATCGAGGCCAAGTTCAGGAAGGATGTTAATGATGATGACAACGATGATAAAAGCAAGCTACAGAACAAAGAGGTTGAGATGGTCAGGAGATCATCAGATAGTAGTAGTGATGATGATAATAAATCAAAACAAACCAAAATATGAGAAACAGAGAATGTACAAGCGGTCTATATTTGTATGTCTTCTAGTTTAGTTTCCATCCATCCGTGTTCTATACCACTTAGTCCAGTTCAGGGTGTAGGCAACATGTCACCAACGGATATGAATTCAGGGTTAGGTTGTGTGCAATAAATCAAAGAGGTTGATGCAATGTCCTAAAGGGAAGCTGGGAGAGCTTGTGTGTGTGTGTGTGCGGGGGGGACTGTATCCTTTCTATCTATCTATCTATCTATCTATCTATCTATCTATCTATCTATCTATCTATCTATCTATCTATCTATCTATCTATCTATCTATCTATCTGTATATATATCTTTACTGTGTGTAATTGGTTGTTTATATATGTTATGTTGACATAAGCAATAAAACTTATCCTGTGTTTTTCTCATTCATTATTTTTGTTGTGATTTTTTTTGTTTTTGCCAAAAAATGTTTTGCTGGCATGAAGGTAATATTCCCATCCTTCTCTTAAAGTGCAAGCACAGAACAAATGTCATAATGTGACATTAACATTATGACTAGGTACCAATTAGATTTTCAGTTATTTCAAACTAAAATAATCAGCATCAAAGTTCGAGAATCATTAAATGTCAAAAAATTACAATTATGAAAAACTATCCATACCCACTTATTCCAACATAGAGTTGCGGGGGGCTAGGCCTTTTTCTAGCAACTACTGGTTATTTATTTATTTGTGTGTGTGAGAGAGAGAGAGTGTGTGTAAAACTTTGCTTTTTTTTGATAAAGGAAGATAGATAGATAGATAGATAGATAGATAGATAGATAGATAGATAGATAGAGTACGGCGGCGGTGTGACGGGTGAGGGAGGGGCGGAGGCGGTTGATATTACGAAGGTGAAAATATGCTGACCGGGTTATGTTATTGATATGTGACGTAAGAGACAGAGTGCTGTCAAGGATGACACCTAGACTCTTTATTTAAGGGGAGGGGGAAATGGAAGAATCATCAATGGGCATGGAGAAACTGTCAGATTTGCAGAGAGTGGATTTGGTGCCTACTAATAACATTTCTGTTTTGCTGCTGTTTAATTTAGGAAGTTTGAGGTGAACCAGTAATCTCTTGAAGACAATCTGTGAGGGAAGATGGTGGGAGAGTAGAGTTAGGCTTGTGGAGAGGTAGAGCTGGGTGTCATCCGCATAGCAATAAAAATGTTTTCTAAAAATATAACCGAGGGGGAGGAGGTAAATGATGAACAGCAGGGGCCCCAGGACAGAGCCCTTGGGGTGACTGGGAGTGGGAAGTAAATGTTTTCAACTGGATGAACTGAGTACGGCCAGAGAGGTATGATAGATAGATAGATAGATAGATAGATAGATAGATAGATAGATAGATAGATAGATAGATAGATAGATAGATAGATAGATAGATAGATAGATAGATAGATCTGTCACAGTGCTTCTTGGTAAAAAAGAAACAAAAATGGAAAGCCTGTTTAGTTCTTCCTTTAAATTATGCTGAATTTGTGGGATAAGCAGGAGTTTAAAAGTTCAATATTTCATATTTCTAAGGTTAATAAGCATTAGCCTACTTGATATCAGTACAGTTCTAAAGCAAATCACTGTCTAATTGGTAATCCAACCAAAGCTCTTCTGTTTAGCCTTGTTTACAGCCTGTTTACACCCTGTCTGTGTAAACTCCTTCCACTTGTGACGTTTCTTTGGTTTACGAATGACGACGTGCTTGCCGTCCTTTCTTCCTCACTCTGATTGGTCTACTGGAAAATGAAAATGACATTAACCAAGATGGCGCCTGGAGGTAGAAAAAAGTGATGAGAAAATAAAACAACAAGCGACATAACAACACAGCAGTGTGTGTCGATATACCATTCGCAGCTGTTTCAAACCAGATCTCTGTTTTATCACCGGGCAACTGGCGGGCACGCGCAGAGAAGTTATTCAGCTAAGTGTTCGTTAACTAGTAGCTTGAAGTGGCTAGCGTTAGCTATCTTTAACTGCGGAAGGCGAGTGAGGAGAAGACAGGCAGGCAGATCCAAGTAGAAGCTGACAAGTCAAAAGGATTTATTTATTTATTTATTTTTTAAAATAAGTGACGCCTTTGATACTCGAAACACCATTGAAGAGCCGTTTGCATTCGAAGTGGGATCTGTCAGGGAAGTTTTGTTTCTCCTCTGATAAAGAAAGCTGTAGAGACGAGGAAAGGCGTCATCTTTTCCTATTTGACGCCATGGCTCACTCTCCTATTCAGGCTGGACTGCCGGGGATTCAGGTAAACATAACACACCGCTGTGTTTTTGTTTAGATTCTATTTTCTTTGGTTGTTTTTATTTAATTTTATTATAACCTTTAGAGGATGATTGCTTTAATTATAAACCTCGTTTTTCCCTTCAAGTTTCGCCTTACAGAGATGCCTATAAAAACGTTATCTACCGAGACATTTTATCAGTGTCACATTTTGCCGTTGTCACCTTTGGTTTGCACTGATAAACACAGCCGCTCGTCAAAGTCCAGTGAAGCAGGAATTCGGAACGAAGGCTGTCATAAATGTTGTCACTTTGTTACTAACTGGTCACATCGTTTGACTTTTTTTTAAAACTATTATTATTTTTTTTTATGCTAGTCGAGTATTATCCTAACCAGATTAGTTGTTTATTAATTAATAAATAGCAATTTCTACATTTTCTTCCTAGATAGTTCATGTGTCAACTGTCAACAATCCTGTTGTGTAAGACCAACTAGTTACTTTTGTATAAAATAGATAAAAAGATTTTTCTTGGGCTGATCTGTAGTTCAAACATTGTTTCATCTAAAATGACACGTAAATATAAACTGTTGCTCTAAATTTAAAATTTTCTGTGACTACCTTCAAGTTGGTGAAGCATAATTGGCATTCGTAATGCTGCTGAGCCATCTGATTGTCAAATTTATTGGTTTTGTAGAGGAAGCAGCCACCATCTGATTTAAGGTTGACAAATCTGATAACTCCACCTCTCGCAATTACTGCTTGTGGCCTGACTGTAGTTATCTTAATTGACCTCAGTCATTTCCATCCACCTGTCAATTCAGGCTGGATGAAAGGAAGAACCATTACAACCATTCTCGCACTTTGCTACTTCTTCTGCTATACTTTAATGGCACAAACCATTAATCGTGAGGTGCTTAACAGCTTTTATTTGAATGCCTGCATTCCAGTTAACATTAATTGACATTAACATTATGGGTTTACCCGCAAAGCCAAGCGCCACACCTTCTCTGTGGATATATTTTGGTTTTAAGCCAAATGTACAAGTAGAGGCCAAAAACTTGGATCATTTTATGGATTTACAGCCAAAATGTATCAGTTAGAGTTGCTTATATTAATTATGAATAAATGACAGAATACACCTAACAAATCGCAACAAAATCACTAAATACAAATATGTATTTGACAGTTATCAACAAAAACTTTATTAGTATGAGCTCTTCTGATTACTTTCTTATTTATAAGTTGTTTATGCTTACAAAATTGTGGTATTATTATTTATTATCATTAAATTTGGCTGCTTACTAAGTCAACAAATTCTCAGGAAACAAAAAATGCCATCACAACTTTCCAAAGCTTAGATGCACACCTTCAAATGCTAAAATTTTATACCACCCTTCATACAAAGGCAAAGCTAGGTTTTTTTTTCTTTTTTTTTCAAAGTGAACTCTAGATGTAACGTTTTAAACTCAAAATTTATTTATAAATTTTTGTAAAGTACTTTAATTGGAACCATCTATTGATTGTACGGTATGTTGGTCTTTGTATGGAATACTAACAACATCCTGGAGTGGCAAACCCAAGATATGCATGCTTGTCTGCAGTCCATTCAGCTTCCACACTTTGAGTGAATCATTAGCTTGTTCACATACATAAAATAAAAAGGTTACAGGGATAATGGCAGATGTGCCCCTAGGCTTCCATTCAGAGGGGTAGCTTGTTAGCAGTAGTATGGCTGGCAATGATCCATCACCCCTCCAGGGTGTGGTACTTTGATGTGTGGATGACACTAGACTACACAGTAGTGTGGTGCAGATGGGAGAGAATCAAACACTGGCTTTTGGAGCGAATTTCAGGCAGCTTTAGTTGGTGCTGTAAACCTGCTGACTGTGGATATGGCAAGTACATTCCCATCATGTAAAGCCTGTGGTCACTGTGCTCCTGTTGTTTTTTCCCCATTGTTTTACAGAGGTCAGCCTCAACATTATAAATTTCACCTGGATGACTGACCACACCGGTGTTATGACAGCATTTTGGTTGTGTTGTTTCTACCCAGCTTTGTTTTGCAGTGCTGTCTTTTCGTCTTTGTTGCAGAGCCCCTTTGCTATCAAATTCAGCACCCACTTCTCTGCCAGTTTTTCAAAGTGCAGCTGCTCACCTCCCTTTCTATTTAGTTTTGAACACCCTCCATTAGCACTTTTACAGGAAACCATTCTCTTGGGAGGACTGTAAAGCTTTACACTGTGTGAGATGGATTATTGTCTTAGGGCTAGGTAGTGTGTCATCTAGCTTAATTGCTTGGAGTTTTTTTTTCTTTCAAACAAAGCTGCTATAAACACACTGACACTTGGTACATGTATGCAAGTTTGTAGTGATGGGAAAAAATAATTCTTATAATTTGTGATATTAAATTGGAAATCTTGAAAACCAATATTCTCTTCCTGGTGCACCAATAATAAGACATTAAGCTGTGTCAGTAATTTAAGATATTCATCAGTTTCTCTTTACCCTTTAGGGTGGACGTCAATAAATCACAGTCTCATGTGCATTGTGCTGTCTTACGATTATGTTGTGTTACTTTGAAACAGCAATTCAGCCTGAAAGGGTTAAGAAGCTGTTCTGCATGAGGAAGTCAAGAACAGGCCGAAGTGAAAAATTGGACGTTTTTATGGGCTCTTCACCAGTTGATAAATTAATGGAAAAAGATGGGTTTAGATCAGGGGTGTCCTAAGGTGGTCCTCGAGGGCCGCTGTCCTGCAGGGTTTGAATGTTTCCAGCTTTACACTTGAATCACATTAAATGGCTAACAGGCAACACGTGACAGAAGGTATTGAGGAGAGCTTTTCATTTTAATAAGATGTATCAGAGCAGGGAAACATCTAAAACTTACAGGACTGTCAGCACTTTTGACAGCTGTTATCTAGGTTTTAAGTACTTTACATGAACGGAATAAAGTTTTGCAAACAAACCAAATTGTGATAGTGAAATGAAGTGGCTCAAAAAATGTAATGGCAAGCAGCTGATCACATTTATATATTGTTTGGTATGTGCCAGTAAAGAAGAAAAACATATTGCATCATCTATGAAATGGTTCTGAATGGATTTTTGAAGCTTGATTACATAAACTTTGTCAAATGATTAAGAGCAAACGGACAAAGTTTCTTGTTAAGTATGAAATCACCAGGTCAGTTGTTGTTTCTACGTAACTTCACCCACTGCAAAATTTGAAGAATGCCTGAAAGTGCAAGAGTTTTTAGGGATTAGGGAGCAGAGAGTGGGCGGGTCGGGATGTACAGGCAGAAATGATTGACAGACAGCAGCTCAGCTCACTAGCAAGATGCAAAGCGAGATTCACAAAGCACCTACGCCACAGAGCGGTCTTTGAGGTAGACGTTTCCCCTCCTGAATCTCCTCAACTACACAAGAACAAGGTGGTCCTGAACTGTATCAGTTTGAACCTTTAGCGCCGTTGTGCTGGCCTGTCAGGAGCTTCAGCAGACTCTGGAAAGCTGTGGCGACTCGTGGCAGGTTGTGGCAGCTGCAGGAAGTGCTGCTGTAAGTTGCTGCTGCTATGACTTGAGCTGCTGTCTGTCACCAGATGAGGATCAGCAGGTAAAGAATAAAATCCAGTGTTAGTTTTACACCCCTCAAAAGCACAAATCTCTCCCATTGCAGGAAAATTTAATCAGAAACTCTGTCAAAGAACAGAAGTCTGAAACTAGCAAATCTACACTATTTCACCATTCATATGCGTTGGTGGACGTAGTTTTCTATGCCTGCAAGGCAAAGACCTGCCTATCTGCGTCTGGAGGGAGGGAGCTGTGAGGTTTTAAAAATATTTTCGTGACATAAACAAGCACCAGTACGGCTCTACATCACGAAAAACAAAACCTGGTTTTGCCCTGTTGGGGGTGTTGTGGGCCGTTTTTTACTCACAAAATCCAGTTTTTTAAATAAATAAAAATACTAATTTTATCAACAGTATAGGTGGTTTTCATCACAGATAGTAAGACTGTGTTGTTTACAGGTTAAAAAAAACACATTTATTGGGTGCACTACCCCTTTAAGCTCTTCGTGAAGTATGACTTGACCGGACCAAAACTAACTTTTTTTGTCTTCTTGCGGCCTCGAGAACAAGAACAAAGTTCCCGCTTCTCATGGAGTATGTAACAAGCTTTTCTCTGCTGCTTCAATTTTTTAAGTCTGAAGAATCACAACGTTACTATAACATTAAGACCAGAACAAAGACAAGGACAAAATGAAATAGGTCTTTACTGAGTGTTTTGTGTGCGCTTAACGGAAAAAAAGATACAAGATGCAAACTGTTACATTCTAATTACAGTTATATGATATATTGATCTAAATGACAATTAGTTTATTGCATATGTATAAATTGAAGTTGTTATGTAATAAAACTGTACAAAACGGAAAGCTCAGGTTAAGGAAATTAGACACTAATAATTTATGGGAGAGCACTGACAACTTAATTTCTGTAAAATGTTCTGCACTGCAAGTATCTTCAGGAGAAAACTGTGAAATTAAACGTTTGTTATGTTTCCTGCAATGTGTTTTGCTGTCATCACATAATATGTCCGTTTTTAGCATGCTGGTAAAAATAATAAGATGTTGAGTAGAGCTTTGTTTGGTTATAACATTTTGTGTCAACTATTTTTACAACTTATTGAGGAATAATATTTTCTAATACCCTTACATTATCAAATGTAAGGGTATTTGTTCTATAATACCATAGTTAAGTAAACTTGGTACGAATTTAGAACAAAAAAAGAAAAGAAAACGGCAACAAAAGGATAAAAAAAAGTACATTGTTGACACCAGTTATGTTTAGTTTCAGCAAGTGTTTTTATCCAAAATCAAAACAAGTAGCTGGGCTGTTATTTAGAAAATGTTATCATTGTATCAATGTAGTAATATTTTTTATTATTATTTTTTTTTGCTTTTATTGTAAGCAAAAGTTTATTTATTTATTGTGGTGTTTATTTATCTGATTTCAGCTGTTAAGTTTCATGTGTTTTGCTAATTTTCACCATACATCTTTTTCTCTGTCACTCAGAATTTCAAAGCTGATCCAGAGGAGCTTTTCACTAAACTTGAGAGGATAGGGAAAGGCTCTTTTGGAGAAGTCTTCAAGGGCATCGACAATCGGACTCAGAAAGTTGTGGCCATTAAAATAATTGATCTGGAGGAGGCTGAGGATGAAATAGAAGACATTCAACAGGAAATCACAGTTCTAAGCCAGTGTGACAGTCCGTTTATCACCAAGTACTTTGGATCCTATCTCAAGGTAAGCTTCAGCTTCAGAGAGACTCATTTAGTGAACTTGTAATAGCCTATGTTTGACATAATGGATATGCTAATAATGTTTTCCCGCAAACAAGAATGGGCAATGTAGGTCAATAAATAATTCAAATGAGTAATGGAGCAAGTATTGCCTGTGAAATATGGTAAGTTTAGTGTAGAAAACGTCATACCATGACGTACACTGGCATTGCAGTAATACTGACCTTTAACTGGCTGTTAACAGTGCATTTTTAAAGGTATTTACACAAATGGAGATAGGCTGTGCTCTTCAGTTATAAAACACAGCAGAATTAGTAACATATATATATATAGCATATTTATGTTAATGGTAGACGAGCGTATGTTCATTTTAAAACTCCTAAAAATAGTTGGATCTGTGAGTTTGCACACCACATCGCACACACTCACCCTTTCGTATTACATCTAAAATCCAGACCAACCTGCTTACTCTTTTTTACACAGAAAAAAAGTGAAAGGTCATGGTCATATTTATACCAGGAGCTGTATTGACAGAATCACTCGGTTGCCAACCACAATGTGTTTAGTAACTAAAACGCAGATGATGTAATGTGATGATGCTTTTAGTGCCTCTTACAGCATTTGTAGTGGTGCTTGAGCCCAGAAAAGAGAAGTGTGCCATGAGTTAAGTTATAAGTGTGCCACTGCAGTAGCTGCAGGAGAGAATCAATGCTTATTGGTCTGTATTTTGGTATTTGTTCTTCTTTTTCTTTTAATGTGTGTTTTACAAAACATGGTAAAAAGGTATGATTAGATGTATCTACATGGAAAACATTTCAGCTCCCATTTGATTGGTGTATACAGGTGAAGTTAGTGCTTCAAGAGCCACCACACACAGACGGATCCTGGACATGGACTTCAAATGTTGTATTCCTCTTGTAGATGTATCATCTACCAATATTTATATGCTTTTGCCTCACATACATCATATAAGGAGGCTTTCTGCTGAATATGCTCTCTCCCAGCTGGAGAAGATGCAGGGGAATGGCTGTTAAGAGCACACAGGAGGCGTTACAAGATGTAGAAACTGCTTAGTAGAAATTACTGTTTTTCTTTGCATCATGCTGAAAACAGCTGATGAGGCTCCTTATGGTGTTAGAGTAATGCATGTATCTGTATGTATCCATAATAGCGCAGATCATGTGGAAAACAAAAACAAACACATGTTCATATACACAGCAACAGCAGATGCTCTGGAATATTTAGTAACACCTTCATGTCTTACTTATTGATGTTCATAAGATTTTTACCAGGATCCTGGGTGGAAAAGCCACGGAAAGTTGGTTGTCAGTGTTGTAGACATTTGCGTTTTCATATGTCATCATTCCAAAACCTAACTAGTTGGATCATACTGTTACTTTTGTTGCTTTATTTATCACCTTTTCACACAGATTTAGCTACTTAAACAATAAGACTGTTCCAAATATTATCTGATTTTATGAAAAATATTATTGCTAAAAATTCAGGAAAAAATAATGTCACTTTTGGGTAAAGCTGGTTCTGTCTGGCTTATTCATGAGTGGTGTTGCTCACCTACCAGCAGAGTAGAAACGGTAGTGGTGTTCAGGGGAAAACGTGTGACTGACTGCTTAGTTGCTAATTTGGATTTAGACTTTGACAACAGTGTAAAAATCTAGTTAATCTCATGTCAGCTGATTTTCATAAGAACAAGCACTATTACTGAAAGTTATTTTTAAAATGAATTAATAAAAAAAAAGAATGAAAAAAATTATAACTAAGTTCACATTTTTATTTATTTATTTTTTTATCTGCTTTGAAATGATCATTATTATAAAAAGAACAATAAAACCTAAGCAGAAACATTACGTAAACATACTGAAGATATGTAAACATACATATCTTTATGCTTAAAACAAAATGCACATCTTTAGACACGCGTGCTGGCTGCTTCCTGTTGGCTGACTGTATTTTCATTTGTCATTAATCTATTGTCCACAAATATGTATAGACTGTTCTTCACTACAGACTTCAGTTATGTGTTCACACGAATTAATGTGAGCTGCTGCCACTATTTGTAAAAAAAAAAACACAATCAGCCAACAAGCCTGACTGCTTCATCTTTACTGTGTTTGTATAGATTTGAAGTTGACTGATTTAAAGTGCCACAAGCATGGTCTACTTAATTTTTTACCTTTGTTTTGTAGTAGATGATGGTGGAAAGCTGAATTATAGAAGCTGTGACTACTAATAGTCTCTGGTAGGGTTATCAAGTAAATTTTAAACCTGGTTGGACACTCAGGGGAAAAAAAACTCACTTTGATACCATTTGTGATTGCACAGAGGCATAAAAGACTAATTAAAAGACATACAATGTTTTTAAGAAACAGGTCTTCAGATTAACTTCATCCACCACCAGCATTGCAAAATGAGAATTGTATAAAATATCTTTCAGGGTGCTGTGTGCATGTACCTTCTTGTCTAGAGTAAAAAATACATCTCACTGATTAGTCTTTTTCATAATTATAAAATATTCAGTAAAACACAAATACATCAATTTGTAACAATAATCAAATTATAAATCAAATTATAAATTATTTTACATTTTGATATTATAATAACGATGCATTTCCATTACATTGAGGAACCCTAGAATGAGGCATTTCTGTTGCAACAGCATCTCTGAACACTGTCTGATCTCATTTATTTTTTAGGGTACAAAATTATGGATTATTATGGAATATTTGGGTGGTGGATCAGCTCTTGATTTGGTAAGTTATTGAAATAAATGATCAAACATAAATAATATTTAGTTTCCAGTACATAATGACATTTTTGTTAACTGGCAACCCAGAGTCACAAATCTATTCACTTTTGTAGTTAGAACCCGGGGCCCTTGATGAAACACAGATTGCCACAATCCTGAGAGAAATCCTGAAGGGACTCGAGTATCTGCACTCTGAAAAGAAAATTCACAGGGATATCAAAGGTAAATGTGGTTACCACCATTGTCTACCCTCTCTGTTTTAGCAGTAAATAGTGTCATGTGGACAACAGTGGTTCTGTCGTCCTGATGAAACTGTAGTGAGGCTTTAATATTTCTTGGCATCAGGAAGCGTACATTTATTCCACAACCTTCTTGTGGTTGATTGATTTTCAGTGTTGAGTGGGAAATCAGATCCAAACACATATCAGACCATTTCAGCCACTTTTCCTGTTGTTGGTGTCTGTGATGCAAATAATCCCACTAAAAAAGCTCTTAGAACCTTAATTATTGCTTTATGATCAGAGAAACTTGATTCTTTTTTCCAGGGAAATAGTCTGTTTTATAAGCAAGGTTAGTCATAGAAGTAGAGAAGAGTCAGTCATGTCATTCAGGTTAGTGAGACATAACCTGGTTTTTATCTCTTCAGTGCTGAAGGGTCATGAATTACAGACCATTTTCAAGAAAGCTTTATGATGCAGTTCCTTTTTTCACTTGATTTTAGCTGCCAACGTGTTGCTGTCAGAACAAGGCGATGTGAAGCTTGCAGACTTTGGCGTGGCTGGCCAGTTGACAGACACGCAGATAAAAAGGAACACTTTTGTTGGAACACCTTTCTGGATGGCACCTGAAGTCATAAAGCAATCTGCCTACGATTCAAAGGTCAGTTCTCATGATCACAGCCTGTTTTTGTGTTTTTTTTTTATCACAGTCTGGTTTCACTACAGTTAGGTTTTTAGGTGAATGTCAGTCAGTTTGAAGATGACTGGCAAGTAGCTGACAGAAGTTGAAATAAAACCTCTTTAAACACTAGAAATCAGAAAAATGTGGAAGTGTAAAGAAGTTTAAATGCATGTATGGATGTATGTATATGTGTGTGGGAAGCAATATATATCATAATTTTTTCTTAAGGTTTATGTGAAAGTTAATCATGAACTCGACGATTTCAGTGAGCAAGCTTAGAGAAAACTGTTATATATCTTTATTATAAACTGCTAATACTAACTCAATACCATGAATTTGTAACTATTTTAAAATTGGAGTGAATGGAAAAATGAATAAAATAAAGGAACATTTACTGTAGGCTTAATAAAATGAACTATTAAGTCATTAATTAAAGACTTGTTTATCTTCCTTTTCAATACATCATTTATTTGTTTGCTTTTCTTTGTCAGGAACATTTAGGTACCATTTGAGAATATTTTTCTGGACTAGAATTGACCCAGTAAATATTTTTAGAATAACCCAAACATGAGTCATTGTGGCTTGTCAACACAGGTGCTATGTCACTGCCTTCTTTTTGCAGAGCTTCCTTTAATACACCCAGAAGTCAGCCCATTTAAATGGCATTTCACACAGCATTTTGTCAGTTCCTTAGTGTGTGTGTGTGTGTGTGAGATTGTGCTTATTTTGTTAAAAAGATATTTCCACCCAAATGTCTTTGTTTTTATAGGCAGACATCTGGTCGTTAGGAATAACAGCAATAGAACTGGCTAAAGGAGAGCCACCCCACTCTGATCTTCATCCTATGAAAGTTTTATTCCTCATCCCAAAGAACAATCCACCGACACTGGAAGGAAACTACAGTAAACCACTTAAAGAATTTGTTGAAGCCTGTTTAAATAAGGAACCAAGTTTTGTAAGTTTAAAGTACCCTTTTTTTTTGTGTGGCATAATGAGTTGTTTTTACTGAAATGTACATGCATGAAAGAGCTATTCTTTTAACATTTTACTGTTTGTGTGTTTTCTGCAGAGGCCAACTGCCAAAGAGTTGTTAAAACATAAATATATTGTAAGGCATGCCAAAAAGACAACTTATTTGACAGAGCTGATTGACAGATACAAGAGGTGGAAGTCTGAGCAGTCACAGGATAAATCGAGCTCTGATGAATCTGATGAGTAGGTTGTCTGCAAATCATCTTCCAGTTCAGTGGTTGGTGTGGGTGAAGCCAAGTTTAACAACACTGAGCATACTGGTGTTTTATTGTAGTGAGCCAGACGGTCAGGCATCTGGAGGTGACAGCGCTGCTAATGATGACTGGATCTTTAACACCATCAAGGGAAAAGACCTGAAGAAGGTTCAGAATGGAGAAGCACAGCCTGCTGAGTTAGAAAGGAAAGAGGTAATATGTGATGTAATTATAGGTGACAAACTTGACATAGTTTTTAACTTGCTAATAACATAAATGTGTTCAGAGGCTCCTAAGTTTAGTTCATTAACTAAAAATCTTTTTTTTCCCCCCCAGTTGCAGGAGAGTCTAAAGAGGCCTTTGTCACAAAGTTTATTGATGATATTCTCTCCATTGTTTTCTGAGGTAATGGCATCACAATATTTAAATTTCCATCTATAATTGAATGTTTTATAGCAAACTATTTAAATAAATGTGTATAGCTGGTCACCCTGAATTAAACCAGTGTTTGGATTGACTCGGAAAGAGTAAGTAATTGGAAACTTGTTGTTGTAGTTGAAAGAAAAAGGTGAGACAAGTAATGGCAAGCCAGAAACTGCAGAGAAGCTGAAGGAGGCCATATTCCTGGCAGAAGACGCACACCCGGGGATCTGTGACTCTCTGGTGGCTGAGCTAGTGCAGAGACTTCAGAGGTAAGCAGGAAGCAGGTTGAGATCCTTAATTTCTTTTGTCAAGCTTTTTTTTTTTTTCCTTGTAAAATTTACTGCATTTGCTTAAATGCTTCCTAAATGTGATGATTGTCAGGGCTGGATGTGTGGGGTTAGTTATAATGTAAATCTGGCTTTCACCTAAAGAGGGGCTCTACTTTAACACAGCAGGAGATGTATAGAAGTTACTGATACAGACAGATACAATGGTTTATAAAACAATTCCACAGCACTGAAATTTCCATTTACAAACTACAAATAGATGTTCTCTTTAAGCTGCTTCTCTCCACCTTTGCCTCTTTATCCTGACCAAACAGAGGTTGTGTTGAGTTTCATCAGCTGAGAAACATCATCATCATTAATCAGCACATGGTAATTCAGCTCTGTGACTCTCCTGCTGGCTCGGAGGCTCGTCAACCTAAACCCCCAATTTCTTCTCTGTACCTTTAAAATAAATAAATAAATAAAAATAAAATAAAAGACGGAGAGAGAGCGAAACTGCAATTGATAAGAAATATGCATCAGTCCTACCTTTTCTTACTTTGTAACTTTATTATTACTATAAGTATCATAATGTCATCAAGCTACAAGAGCAATTCAAGGCTTAAAAATAAAGAAAAACCTGGATCCACATCTAAATTTATCATTTCCAAGTTGCCTATAACCCCACTCTGGTACAAGCTTACTAAATATAACTAACTTTTTTGAGTAATCCTGCTTAACAGACAAATAAGCCGAAGCTGCCACATAATATTTTGACAGAGCTGAAAATCACAGCTTGAGTCAGGTCTGATTGTGAAGAGTTTTAAACAGCTAATATTTAGAGAGAAAATGCCTCATTATATAAACCATTCAGGAAAAATAAAATCATTGTTGTTGGTGTGCAGTGAACTTGTCACTGTCTAGTTCTGTCCCGAGGCCTGTAAATATTAACGGTTTTGTCTGATGTGTTTTTAACAGGTTTTCTGTGCCGCAGACGGCCACTGCTTAGTGAGAAGAGCTACATCTCGCTCTGCTCTACTTTTCCACCCTGGTGGCAGCAGTCAGACTTTTTCCTCTGACCTCCACAGCTGAGATGAAGTCTCCCAGGAAGGTCTACATCACTCA
This sequence comes from Melanotaenia boesemani, assembly GCF_017639745.1. Lineage (NCBI taxonomy): Eukaryota > Metazoa > Chordata > Actinopteri > Atheriniformes > Melanotaeniidae > Melanotaenia > Melanotaenia boesemani. The sequence continues at coordinate 17,028,925 of NC_055693.1, forward strand.
TTTGCCTGAAGCAAATCCTGGCCTACTTACTGTCTGTTAATATGCTAGCACAGCACAAGAGGGTCCTATTCAGGACAGTTAGTGGCCATTCATTCAGCTGCCACCTGCTGTATGATGTCTCTTCTTAGCACCTCTTTTATCTATTTTATTTTCAGAGTGGAGTTGGTCATCTTTCTGGAATGACTCAAGTTTTTTGGTGAAAATGTGGCTTTTTCACAAAAAAAGTTTACACTCGGCACCCTTTCAGAAAGCCTTTGCTTAATTAATTGTGTGCATGGTTGTGTGGGTGTGTGTAGCTGCACAAGATATTCTGTGAAATGTGCAGTGAAGAGTGACGAGTGAATTGAGGCATTTGATTGAAAACTCAGGTATCATGCTTTAAGTGGCTTGGGCCCTCTGGGAGATGGAAGGAGCTTTCACAGGGTGGTTGTACAGACTTGTAAATAAGCTCATTTCTACAAATTCATGAAAACATGTTGGGGTGTTTAGAACCACTGTGTACAAATGGCCAAATGCAATCTGTAGATAATGGTTTTAAGGTAAATATTTTGAGAGTGGCCACAAATGAGATTGCCTTGCTTTTGTGCTTGTTCTTTTGTATATCAATCTTTGTTTTCTTTCTTGTCTCTGTACCTGTAATCTGAAGCACTCATCTAGTGAATGAATCTGGCTGCCCTCATTTTTTTACTATTGATTCATTATATATTACTTCATTTTCGTTAACTTTTTGGATTCACACTCTTTGCTGTTGCAGTGATAATATTGGTGAATGTAGAAAAAAAATTGGCTGGTTTATTGAAGCCTCACCAGTTTAAACACTGGATGCTGTTTTCAACATTCATTCCACAAGGGTATAGCAGATCAGGTTTGGTAGACTCTACGTCATTTATTTGCTGAGTGTGTGTGTGTGTGATTGATTAGAAAAACTGAGGTTTCGTCCTTTCATTCCATTAATAGGGCAGTGCCATCATCTAGTTTATACATCAGCAGACTGTTAGTCTTCCTAGAAGCTGCTGTGGTACCATCTCCTCAGTGTACCTTCAGCTTTAATTGCACTTCAAATATAAATGCCTTTGACTATAAACAAAGTAGCCATAAAACAGTAGCATGAGACTTGCAGTATTTTTGCAGGTACGCACCATACTACAGTATGAGACAGAAGTCAATCTGAAGTCTCGAGACTTGGACTCTGGGGTGGGTCATGCAGTGTAATATTTGCCTGGCTGTAACTTTCCATCTGGACATATGAGAAGTTTTCTAGTCGCACAGTAAATGCACGCAGGTCTAAACTTCATGCATATTAAATTATCATGCTGTCAGATGTACATCGTAGCAAAAAAGCCAAGAGGTGTTAAAACAACAACAAAAACAAAAAACATCTGCACTGCTGATGACTGTAGTTTAGAAGGAATGTGCATGATAGTATTAACAGTATAAAGCCTACTGCTTTGTCTGAGTAGTATGTGTTGTAGCATACTTCTGCAGGATGAAAAGAATGTCGAGTCCTGAACAGAGTTGAATCAGCCTTATAGTATTTGTTTTAAATGGAACGAGTGGTGTCAGCTTTAAATGTTAGATTTTTTTTTTCTTCTGTTTTTGTGATTTCTCAGTTGTTCTCCCTTCTAATGTAAAAATGCTTCTGCATTTATTTTTTCAAAGATGGCTCCTGATAATGGACCAAAAGCATTTCTTTGGTTTCTTAGTATAGTGCGCATGCACAAATGGACCTTTTGTACTTTGCTGTCATCTTTACAGTTGGGGTGGGGGCCGGGGAGTGTTTTCATAAATCTTAGGGGTCAGATGATGGCTTTTTTTTTTTTTTTTTTTGCTCAGAGGCTTACCACAGTATTACATAGTGTACAGTGCAAGTTAAAGAAACAGTCCTGTGGTTTAGGAAATATATTTGTTTTTTTTTTCTCTCTGGGGGAGGGAAGATATCAGTGCCGACTTTATCAAGTTCCTCTCTACAGTCTAACCCAGTCCAATATATGTTTCACCTAAAGTTTTTTTTTTTAATTCTCTCTCTTTAGTTTCACAGTAGATGTTTAATTCAGTTTAATGCTTCAGCATTGATGTCATAGTGATGATAATGCACTGGTCCACAATAAAGCACAATTATTTCTAATCATCTACCCCATTTGTAAATAAAGGACCAAAAAAAGGAAGATAAAAAAAATCAATGTCTGAATAATATAGTCCTGGGACATCACCTGTAAATGAATAATATGTAAATCATGATAATCATAATAAAATCTAACTCAGATGTTCAGCTACAGTCAGCTTTTGTTTAGTCAACAGTTGACAGGAGAACAAGCTGGAACAGGATGAGCGGCATGGCTGTGTCTAACCAGAGCACAATACCATCATCACCTCTGAATCCCTCTTACTGGACATTTTACATTTGAGCAAAACAGTATTAAGCAGTTTACTTGGGGGGCGGGGGGTGTGTATTGTTTTCAAGACATCCGTAACTTCCTCCATTTGTTGCCTTATACTGATTTAGAGTCCAGGTGTTGTAACGTGTCCTACGAGTCCCACTCTTTATGCTAAGTTAAACTTATTGTGGTGTTTAATTGACAAAGAAATATTGAGTGTTTCCCAAACTAGCTAACTATTTCTCATAATTTGGAGATTTTATTATTTTAGGAATAACATTTTAGTCGATTTCTTTTGGCATACACAGCTGCCATATTTAGTTTGCTGCTGTAGTGAACACACGGTAGATTGAGTAAAAGTTGTTAGAATCCAGCTAACACCACATCAAGAAACAACAGCAGAGTTCTGCACTTTTTTTTCTCAGCGAAAAATTGTCCACATGTTCATTCCAACTTCACACATGAGTGAGAAGTGCCATGTTAGCTCTCCGCCCCAAACTGAGACTAACGCAATACAGTTTGCACCTTCTACATGGTCTGTCTATCTTTGTATGTGTTGCACTTTCTAGGCTTTGTTTTGTTTTTAAAAGAAGTGGTACTTCAGGTTGTAATATGTGCTTTTCTCCCCCTTCTTCCTTTTTTGTTATGTAGATATGTGTGTGCATGTATCTATGTGTGTGCGCAGTTCTACCCTTTGCGTGTAGTATGGCAATAAAGCATTATGATGGCTAGGAGTCCTTTCTTGGTATAAGTTGGCATATATTCAATTAAACTATTTTTCTAACCCCAAACAGCAGTATTATTTAATACAGGGAGTGACGTTTGGTTCTGTGATGTGTTCAAGTTTCAGTTAACACTGGAAAGCAATCATTTTAAAAATGTAAATTTCATTTTGTGTGATTTTGCTGGCAGTTTGTAGTCCAGTATATGTTTGCTAGTTCAGGACAGTGCCGTTGGATTTATTGGAAGCTGTCAAATGATTGAGAACAAAAGTAAAAAAATAAAAAAATCAATACACATTGAAATTTGCTTTGCTTGTTTGTTTGTGATTCAGAATGGAAATATGAACCTTCTTGCTGGTTTTGCTGTTAAACTGGTCATTTATTTAGATTAAGTTTGGTGAAACAGCCAATAATGTCAAATGGATTTCAAAAAAATGTAATTTTTCAGCATTAAAAATTAAGAGAGAAATTCATAAATTGCTACAAAAACATCCAAAAATACAGCTGCATCAGAGATTTGTAACATAATTGTTTAACCCTAGTATTGTAAGGAGGCCTTATTTCTAGAAGGAATAAAAAAAAAAACCACTTGATGCAAGTAACATTTTAAAAAAAAGTGACGGGTGAGCTTGCTTTGTGTTGCATCACTTCTTTTAACAGTACTTTGCAAGAGTTACAGAACCCAGGAGGCCAGTAGCTGTAGTTTGAATATTGAAAAGCTACTCATGCTACTTAATCTACCTTTTTGGCTTTATTTTATGTTTCATAATATGCCAAATATTTAGAGAAAAACAACTCTGCTCTAAAAACAGCCACTTGAAAACCCAGATCTTTACCAGAGTCATGTTTTAATATTTGCATCATGCAGAGCCTTCAATGAAAAAGCACATCCTGCTCCAAAGCCTGTATGGTTCAGAATTTACAGTGCTTTAAGTAATGTATATATTACCCTTTAGCCCAGAGGATCCAGCATCCACGATTTCCAAAAGAAATTCCAAATTTTGACTCATCTGTGCACATGGCTGTTTTCTACTTTGCCTCAGTCCATCTAAACTGGGTTTGGACACAAAGGTAACGTTATCTTTCCATGCACTGTTAAACTTGTTCCCGTCTGTGTTATGCAGATCTGTTTGAGGGAATTAATATGACCAGACTTTGACTTCTCCTTTGCATGACTAATTTATTTTTCTTTTCTTGTTTTCCTTCATTTAAATGTGTATTGTAGATGTTAAATTGTTGGCCCATGCAGTCAGCCTCAGTGATGAACTCCTGACTACCTTTGATTTTTTTTTCTTCCTGGGATGCTCTTTTTGTACCCACTCATGGCATTGAATTATGTCATTCACATCAAAATCTGAAGTTTATATTTTCCCAAAAGACAATACATTTTTTCAGTTTTAGCATTTGACTTGATTTTTGTTCAATTTAATTTAAGATTTGAAATATTTGTAAGTCATTGCATTGTGTTTTTATTCATATTGTTACACAGCATCATTGCTGAAATTTAGATTATTAAGTATTCAGATTCCTGGCAAATGTAGTATAGATGTTGGAGTGCTAAAATTCAAATACAACACATTGCAATCATTTATGCAGCTTATATCCTTCCTGTGAAATAAGCAGCTAATGAATTTTTTTCTATTTAAAACGGATGTTCATGTGATTTGAATTCATGAGCTCAATTTAAACTCTGAAACAAGAGTTCCACTTTGGTGTATTTGGTCACATCACATGACAGTCATTGCTGCTCAGCTATCTTTTTTCCTTCTTAAAAACTTCTTTTCATCTATGCTTAAAGCTACAGTTCCATGATAGGCTTGCAAACTCAGTTAGTTGATAAATATCACGTTGAAATAGTTTTCTTAGTTAGCTGATGTTGCTTGGTTTTACATATACAGATCCTTAAGTTGCTACTGCATTTCTCATGACTTTATCTTAGATCAAATGGCTGCCGAAGGATAACCTTGAAGGACATATATGATCAGTGTAAAGTTGCCTGGAATTTATGTTTGAGGGTTTTAAGGAAGCTAAAACTTCATAAATCCAAAAAGAAGATATCTAAACTTTTAGTAGTATTATCCCACAACAACTGAAACACAGCTCCTGAGCTGAAAATACATTCTGAAAATTTCATTTGCATGACTAAAAGAAATGCCTTGCCTCAGAACCACATCAAAATCTGTCAGCAAATACCTCACAGCAATTTTTATTTATACATCCAAAAACAAAAGATCAAATTTCTCACACTATATACAGATATTACATACAGTGTTTGTACACATATTACATAATTTGTACACAAGAAAAATATACATAAAAATGTAAACTTTTGTATACAAAAAATACCTTAGACAAATCAAACAAGGACCAATAACAAAAGGTGACTAGATTAGCTCATCCTATCTTTAAAAACAGTAATACAGTACATTCAATGAGTACAGGAATTTGTCAGCCATCTCTGAATTCAAGCAGTTACATGTGCCTACGAGCCCTGTAAGTTTTGTTCTACGTGGTTGTCAGGAGAGCAAACTGGTGCAGCGACTAATCTCATGCTATGTGGTTACAGCAGTGTTACCTTATTTTCAAACTGACACTTTCAAACTTTTTTTTTTCCTCTTTTTCTATTTACTGTGTTTTATTAGCGACAAGGCTGCAGTCACTGAAAAGCCCAGTGGTCTCTAGTGGAGCTACAGGTTTACACTTTAGACTGTTTTCTCTTTGGAAAGAAGAGAGACAGAACTGGGCCTTTTCACAGCTGGAGTCAGGGGGTCTGGTGCAGGCTCAGAGCTGTTAATGATGGCAGCTGTTCATGTGAGCGTCCAAGGAAAAAAAAAAAAAAGAGGGGGGGGGGGGGGGGGGGGTATTCAGGCATGGGGCATGTGAAATACCACCGGTCTCATCCACTCCTGTGCAAATCTATGTAGAAATAGCATGTTTATCTGACTGATGATGCATATAATCCAATGTTTGATACCAACAACAATCACACCAGTCACCATTATTTTATTATATGCTCTTACACAAATGGTTGCTGCACCATCTCAGACTTCTTCCTGATGTTTAATAGCTATCAAAAATATTCTCCAAAAGAATATTGTTAAAGACAAAACGACAGCACACAAAACAAACATTGATCCCTTCAACAATGAGCAACCACTTTTGATAGCCATTAAAGATTCATTCCACAAGACACGGGTTCCACTGAATACTTTTCAAATAACAATTTCAATCCATTGCTACTCAATAATTCAACAACAAACCCCAAGATAGACTTCTATTCTATATACCAAATATTCAACAATGTCTGATAATCTGTCTAATATAATGTCTATCAAAAAACCATGGTTATACCGCTGTGTGAGTCAGGAAGGGGCTCCTTTTTCCTAAAACTACAACCAGACCCTAGGTTTGCATCATGTAGCTTAAAAAATCACTTTATAAGTGAGTAAAACAGACAGTGCTTTACTTCAGACGTGCAAAATACACTAGTTCATACCATCATGGTACACATAGCTCATGAGCTATATTTATATATATATATTTATATATATTTATATATATCCCCCATCCATTGCCTTAGCTTTATCTAGGTGGTCTGTAACTGAATTTTCATTTTCTGAGACATGCAAGCCACTAAAGACCATTGTATATGTGGACCAGAGAGCACCTTTGAGAGTAGACACTTAAAAGTCCCTGAACTACAACACTGTCCTCACCATAACACTGAAGCTTGTTTAGTAGCCTTAAAAGTCCACTCGTGAGAGAAGTTGGCCTAAGTGAAACTGTTGTAAAAATCTGGAGTTTTTCAGTCATAGAGGCCAAAGAAATGATCCAGCTGGTTTCAGTAAGTGAAGCTACAAGTAATGACACCAATAAAAATACCTCACAATGCTAGTTATGTTAATGTGTTTATTGCTTTAAGAACTAGACTTACCTTCAAGTGTCTACTAGGCCACTCAGAGTGCCACAACCAATGGTGAGGTCAGAGATTTTAACGTCTGAGCAAACCAATAAATGAGCACATATACAATATACACAATATATAAAACAACTGTTTAAAAGTATTTTGATAAATTCCATTTGTGAAGTCTAAGATTCTATATCATGATAACAGTTAAATAGCTTGAAACATAATGGGTCACAAATATGTCACAATGTGCACTCTTATTTTCCAGAGGGTGACAGCGTATTAAACAGGGAGAGGTGGGGGTCGCAATGGCCATGTGAGCAAGGCAGGGTACAGCTGATCATTTTTAAGACAGGACTTAAACTGGTAAAGCAATCAAAGCTGATCACTGATTGAGGCTTCTATGAATTCTGAGAACTGTTACAGATAATCTCTGCTAAGGTCCTTTCGCCAATTTTCACCCGTTTATTTCATTGCAACATCTGACTGCAACCTCCTGCTGACAAAACCACAAGGCATCAAACATGTGGACTCACACTGACTTTAAATCTCAGACACCGCCTGGCTACAGAAGGAAAAAGCAACTGAGGGGGAATATTGAGGAAAACCCGAGCTTGTGCAAATTTCATTATCAAATAGTGCACTTTTACCACATTGCACACGTGTAGCAGATGAACAGGGGTGGTTTGTCAGAAGCCAGCTTACTGGATTCTAAGTAACTGTGAATCCACAGACTGTCATGCTGCCGCTGCACGCCACCTGCTCTCATTTACTTTGCGTGAAGGGCGGTGTGGCGCTGTTGGCACTTGCAGCAGTGGCACTAACTATGGAGAAGCCTGCAGGGGGCGCTGTGGAGCTATGGCTGGGCTGCACGTCTTTCGGGATGCCACTGTGGGAGGCCAGTTGATGGCCGAAGGCCGCGCTGAACTGAGGGAGCTGTTGCTTGGGCTGTGTGGAGGTCAACAAATCGTGTGACGAGGCTGGTAGTGAGGATGAGGGGACAGGAGGTGTTGTTAAACCAGTCATTGCGCTCTGGGGCATGGCTGAGAGAGCAGCCATCGGCTGCAGCGTCACAGAGTGGGTGGTGGCGGGGGGAGTGGACAGGGATGTTGATATGAGATGACTTTCTGATCTTATGAGATTGCCAAACTGTGTGGGGTCAGCTAGGGGGAGAGGAAGGTTGTTCCATGTTGAGCGTGGGGGGCCGGGTACTCCACTGAGAGGGACTTCCAGCAGAAGAGGGGTGTCTGTTTGGTAGGAGCTGGCATGGGGAGAAGATATATGGTCACTATATGGGGATGGGACATGCTCACTGCTGTAGTGGCTGCCTTGGGGAGATGATGTGGGGGCATCTGACTTTGCCAAAACGTGCGGCACGTGTGTCCGAGAAAACGTTTGCTCTGTTATGGAGGTCTGAGTGAGCAAGGAGGTGGTGGAGGGGGCTACTGCAGAAGAAGATGAGGTCAGGTTGGAGCACGATGCTGGGGGCTGGTTGGCAGACTGTGATGGTGGAGAGGGAGGAAAGTGATCCCCACTTGACTGCAGTAGATTGTCCTCCAACTCTAGGCTGGTGAAGTTCTCTGTAGGGATGCGGCTGTTGAGCAGGTCCCCCATGCCCCCTGCCTGGACTTGTCCAGGAAACCCAGTCATGGTTCTGTGGTCCACTCCTTCAGCAGGGGCCAGTTCTCCTATGGAGGTCAGGCACACCAACGAATCTGGGTAGGATCCCATAGCCTGCAATGCACGTACCAACTCCTCAGCCTCCTCTGTGGTGGGCAGAAGCTCCCCATTCTTGCCTGCAAAAACATTAACATGTATCATTACATATCTGTTATATCACACATTATGAGTACTTTATTCACGTACACATGACAGGTACAGCAATGAGCTGTTAAACAACCTTCAAATAAGTCAAAGTCCTGCAGGTCATCAGGTAGTCTTGGTAACACATCAGAGAAATCCTCATGGTTTAGCTCGAGGTCATTTGGAATGTCTGCCATGTCATTGGTTATGTCATCAGGAAGCTCCTCAGTACTCAGGTCTGGAGTTGAAGGGCTCCTGCCAGTAAGATGGGATGAAAGAAAAGCTTAGAGAACAAACAAAACATGCTCCTGCAGTGACAGAGCTGCATGAACACAAGAATAAGGGTTTAGACACTGGAGCTCCCTCACTAAATTTTTAACACAACAGGGCAGAGACAACTGTGGCAGACCTGATGCTGGCCTGTGAGGGCATCGTTAGGCTTGTAGAGGGCATTCCCAGGTTCCCCTGCGGCAGCGCTGGAGGGATGGGTTTCTGAGGCCTTCGCGGCCCTCTCCTCCTCTTCTTCTTGTGTTTTTTGGTGAGCGCCGGCGGTTTGGTCTTTTTACGTGGCTTCCGCTGTTGCTGCTGGTGCTGCACTCGTCGGTTTCCATCCCCACGCAGGAAATTATCCTGTGCAAACAGACACATGAAAATTGGGGAATATTTTTTTTTTTTAATTTGGTAAAGCTAACCTAAGTGAAAAGGCTGCATATTTAGCTTACTTACACAAGGGTAGTATCAATCTGTTCAAACGTCTCTCCACTGAGAGCAAATGAGCCAATTTCCCATAGAGCCTCAAAATCTTCCATTAGACACTGAACTCACCATTTTTTTGGCATGCTCTTCACAGAGGGGTGTCTGGTGCGTGATATCAAACACGGGGATGGAGCACTGCTGACCGTCTGCAAATTTGGCTGTGCAGCTAGCAAAAAGCTGCTGGGAACGATTCAACAGAATGTCTATAAATGACAATAAAGGAAAAAAACAACACTGCACGATATTAGAATCGCATGCATTAGTCTTCCATAACCACCACCACTCCCCACCCAGCCACTTAAAAAAGCCCAGAACAGTTAATCTCAGCCTATCTCCTCCTCTTTTCAGCACCTTATTTTAAGGGCCTATAGCACGTTGTTTTTAGCTTGTGCATCGTAATTTTTAATTCTATTTATTTTCTTATTATACCGTAATATTGCTCTTTTATCTCTAATTTAAGGAAATATTTGTTTTTTTATTTTGTGTTCTTACTCTCAAAAGTAAGTCGCTTTGGATAAAAGCGTCTGCTAAATGTAAAATAGAATGGTGCACCGTTGCTCAGTGTAATCACCCTCAATTTTGTTGTACCTCTACGGTCCAATGACAATAAAGCCCATCTTAGAAAGTATGGGGTATAGAAAATATGGGGTTTGTTACATAAGTGTGCATTTATCATTCAGTAGAGTAAGTAATGGTGAAGAATAATCATTTAATATTTACAATTAACAGAATCATGGCTGTTATTCTGAACTTACAGAGGTCAGCTTCACAGTGAGTATTGTGACAAAAAGGATACGCTGAAAGCAGTGTCGAGTGAAGGGCAGAGCTCTGTTGTTGCAGGCTTGGCCCTTTGTGCTGCCAGTGCACATCCCCGGATCTGTGCTCTGCGGCCTTGCTGGAGCCGCACTGCAAATAAAAACAGATCCAGAACTGAGCAAACTGCAACTAAACAGACAAGATCTCACATTTTTTTATGTTTAAGCTGAAAAACTGAATGTAACCAAGTAATAAATTTAATGGATTGTGCCAATTAGGAGTCCTGACACATACAGAAAAGTGATATGATAGACGTAAAATACCATGAGGAACTGCTGCTCAGCTCCTGGATCAGCTGCCCTGCACAGTCAGGGTTGTTGTTGGCAGCGTGCATCAAGGCTTTGCGGAAGGCATAACGGTATCTCTTCTGGCGGATACTCGCCCTCTCCTGCCTGCACATGTGCTTGTATTTGTCCTGGAGGTATGAGCAAATTCTAAGTAGTCGTGTTCTCCGTGAGGAACCACCGTCATCTTCCAGCCTACATGGGAAACATACAATGGTCATCATGACAGGAAATTCAACTGCTATACTATAGAGCTAATCACTGAGATACAAACCCATTATGTGGTCTCCATGAACTCTGAAAAGGAGAAAATCTTTCTGCCTCCTCCTCTTCATCATCATCAGCACTGTCCTCTGACCAGTCCAAACCTGGAAGTGAGCTTGTTAGAGTGGCTCATCTATCTCACTAGGTTCATATTAACCTACAAACTATTAGCAAGAGCTTTCACAAATGCATGTGAATTTATACAGCTGAAAAGCTAATGTTAAATGAGTTACCTAGATGAGGGAAGAGGGCTCCATGCTCCCGATGTCTCTTGGCACAGAGCTGCACAAGGTGTTGCAACCTGGCCAAGCAGCTGGCAGAAGGTGAGAAGGCTGTGGGATGCATTACGACCACATGCCGCTGATTGTTACTGCTACTGTCTTTGCTACTGACAGGCAATTGAGTAGCAGCGAAAGGCATTTTCCTGCTGAGTGATGGTCCAGAATGTTGCCCTGGACTGGGCGCTGCATTCACAGGCATCCCTGGAGGCAGAAAGTTGACCGTCTGAGGTGGTGGTGGATTGCATAATAAACCCTGCTGCTGTCCTGGGAAGGTGAAGGAAGAGGAGTGCTGAGGCTGCTGGAAAAGACCTGGCTGCTGCCGCGGGAGATGAGTGTTGAGTGGTGACGATGGGTGGACACGGGGAATAGGAGAGGGTGTAAAGTGCTCACGAGGTGGCTGGAAGAGTTCCGTGTCGTTGCAAAGTTTCTGGTTCAGGACCAGCCGACTTTGTAGTTTCTTCTTGATGGTGTTGCCCTTCCGAGGAGTGCCGACATCCTCCCCATCTGTATCATCCTCATAGAAGGCAAAAGGGTCCAGGAGTTCCCCGTCGGGGAGGGGTAACAGGCGTGTACAGGGGGGAGATGGTGGAAGTTCATTTATACCATTAGGAGCTTTCAGAGCCAGAGAAGGAACAGTTATATTGAGCGCCACTGACTCCAGATGAGCCCGAGGGCGCATTTCCTCTAAAGCATCATGCTTCTTTTTCCGCTCCTTCTTGGGGATGAAGCCAAGAACCTGCAGGTGACTGTTACAGTATCTGAAAAACAAGAGTACATCCCAATGAGCAAATCTGCAACTTAAATATTCCGTTCAATCAAGTGAAATCTGCCCCACATGAACACAATATAAATACACACCTGCGGTCCTCAGACTTGGGGATGGGGTTGGTACATCGCTGGCTGTTATACTTTGCCACATATTCACACTGCTTGAAGGGAGCTGTCTTGTCCTCCAGAACGTGCCGGATACAGAACGCATATCCATTTAGTCTGCGCTGTTTGCACAGCTTAGGACTATATGAGCACAACGGCTTATTGTCCACCTCTGAGAAGTGTATGTGTTTGCCTTCATACATCACGTGACTCTTGTCCTTGACAACATCAGCTGATGGAATAAAGAGAGGAAAATAAAATCTCTGAAACGCCACATTGGGGGGTCACATCCATGCACATGCATGGCTGAGAGGCAGGGCAACAGTCACTTCCTCTACAACAGGTGATTATGAAGTCCTTGTCAAATAACGGTATTATGTAACAGTATCTAGCATTATTTACCGCGAAAAAATATATATACTGGTCAATAAAAAAAATACACAACAAAATGGGAATACTTAAAAGTTCTTTTATACCACATAACGTCATGTTAGGGAAAAGGCATGACAAATATCTTGCCGTACAAGTGGTTCATAAAACAGCGACTTGCCAGTGCCGGGTGATGAAGTGAAAACTCATCAGAACAAAAAGTCACCGGTTTACTATATAAAATCTTGCCTCGCGCTTTTAAATTAATGCAAGTAAAGCTTTAAGTTAAGTATAGAATGCCACAGGATATACTTAAATTTCATTTATTGCTTAACTGATCCATTAAACTTTGTTTTAGTGTTAGTGTGCTTCAATTCAACAGCCAAGGTACACATTACACACACAGTCACGAGTTGAATAATTGCCCTCATACCAGCATTGCTTAACCTTTGAAACTTTGGTTAAGACGAGAACTGGGCAGGCAGAAAACAGAGACTATTAGCAAGCGTTAACTACCATTGGTGCCTGGGGAGCTAGCCTGCTACATTAGCTTGGAGCCCGATAAACAGCTGTGAAACTTTTAACTATTCAATTGTAAACAAATCTATGTTTGCTAGACACCCGTAACCCAATTTAAAAAGTCTAACTTAACCAATCCCACGTGGAAGAACCACGTTATCAGCATGTGCTAAATACAAAATGTCAAATTAGCTAGTTAGCTATGAAAGCTAAAAACACAAATTAGTAGGCGGTAGCTTACCAGGAAACGGAAACATCTGCAAATGGTAACATGATAAAAGTCTATTTCCAGTTTAATTTTATTTAGAAAATTACAAACAATATGTATAAAATACAGTAAATATTGTATCAGCTCCATCAATGACCTATAACGTGATATGGACACGATACATTATGGTCAAATAGTTTCAAACAAAGGGTATACATACCAGGCGGAGGCCTGTTTCCCAAGGCCCCCGCAATAATCGATATGAATTACAGCTACTATCGTTACCTAATGTGACGTTAGCAGGCTACAAAATAACTATAATGCATAAATACGTAAATATACCCAAGGTATTAGGAACTCGAAGAGCACTATAAGTTCAACAATACAAAACTTAAAAAAATCAGAGGCCCGTTAACTTGGATGAGACGGCGGATTCTCGTAGAGCTCATGACCGACTAAAGCCTCGGCAATGCGGTGCACTCAGAAATCGAAGTCGAGGCTGCACGCGACTTTGCTTACCTTGAATTGGTATGGGCTTTTGGGTATTCGCTCCAGATAGACGGCCGAAATGTCTATTAGAATCAGCTAGGCTATTTGTACATCGATGCTCCAGATAGGAAGGTAACGGTGGTCTTCATCGAGCTTGGTTTATCATGAAATAAGGATGGATGTAAATATAGGCTATCCAAAGCAAATTACAAGCAGTAGGTAGGCTGCTGAGGATATTTGTTGGAGCCACAGCAGACTCCTCACAGCACCACTACAGGCACTGCGGGGACATGACAACAACCCGTTCAACAACAACAACCTCTCCTACCATATTGGAAATTCAACTTTGTTAAACGTCGTACAGTGTACAAGTATCATATAAATCTCTTGGTGAATGAAATTATAGTTTGTGTTAAGGACAGCACCTTTTACACGTTTCACATTTAAAACAAATGACTTAAAACAAATGGACTGGGAGGTCCAGCAAAGTGTTACAGTGTAAAATCCACCTGGACCACGACTATCATCGTCCATATGAATGAGTTATCAGCCCTGCTGCCACACTGTTGCCGGCTGTTCACTAATGATGGACCACGTGCCAATCAGATAGGCAGGTTCAGTCTGGAAAAGTTAATTAGGTGTCACTAAAAGTATTTATTGACCAATAATTTTCAAATTAACTTTCATATGTATATATATATATATATATATATATATATATATATATATATATATATATATATATATAATTTTAAAAATCACAAACTTAAATGGAAGGTTTTCAAAGATAAAGGGTTGCTACACAAATTTGGTTTATTATCTTTTGTCACATTTACAAATAACTCCATTTAATAAAATGATCTACTCAATTTTCTTAAATAAAATATATTGTTAATATTTATGATGCTGGCAATTATACAGGAAGATTAATTTCACCATCTGAGCATTCAGATTTTAAATCTTTGGTCACAGTTCCTAAAATATCACTATTAGGATCAATATCAGGTGAAACTGCTCAGAGTGCGTATCTGGATATTCAACCCTGAAAGTATATTTCTGTAGGTATGTTGGTAACATAATAAAAATGTATTAGGTATTCTCTGTAGTAAAACACTGTTACGATAAAATACAGGTGCAAATATGCTTCTAGGAATGTGCAAATATAGGAGTTGTGCGTATCATTTTTCAGAAGAATTTCCACTGTGTTTTAGCATATGGCTGGCTCATCCACGGCTTGTGCCCCTTCTTTTACAGCTTTCACACATTTTGCCATGGTCTGCGATGCTCTGCTTATAGGATCTGTGGGTAAAAAATGATAAATGTTAAAAAAAAATTGTACTGTTGCGAAGAACACAATTAAAAAAATTGGATCTAACAAGTGTGTTTATAATTCTATTAATTCCAAAAAAGGATACTGTAAATTTAATGATAAAGTAGCGCAAATGACTGGAACACATGCTTTAGTTACAAAAGACTACAAGGTTAAAGCAAAGGATTCTTTTGATCATGCTACCTCATATTCCTCTTAATAACACATATTAATCTTTTGTGAAATATACCTTGATGATTTTAACATTAGTATAAATTACATTTTTTTTCACAGACATATGTTACACAGTATGCACATATATCTTAACCATCTACACAGGAATCTTTCAACCATCATAAAATTACAATTATCCTGTGGTTACATTATCATCTCAAGAGCCTCTAATCATTTTACTACACTACAATGTAAAAAAAAAAAATCCTAATCTTAAAGATACCACCTTGACCTTATGGCAGAATTAGCACCACCTTATTCGTAGTGCTCTGAGAATCAATAACATTGCAGGTATTTATATATTCTTCCCACCTTAACAGTAACTCTTACCTCCAAATAGTTGTGGTCATTTGAAATTAGGCAAGCAATTTATGTGATCATAAACAATATTTACATTACTATTATTACTATGAATACATAAGAAGCTATCATGACTGCATCTGAAAGAATTACAAAACGTTAATTTAAATTCTACCAATAGCAAATTAACAAAACTATCCTTTTAAACACCAATTACTGTCCTGTGTTTCTGGTCCATCTACATTTGCTCGCCTACTAATCAACAGTAGCTTCCAATACATACTCTAGGTGATGCTAGCGGCTTCCATTATACTCAGCTTAACTTTGAGGATGGCAATTGGTGATCACAGAATATCCTAAATAATAGTATTACAGCTGTGAGAGATGCTATTTGTATTTATTTAATTTCTGTAGAAAAAATGCCTCATATAACAGTGTTTAACAGAGTAATTGATCAAAGCTAATTAGGAGAATGTGTGTCTGTATCTCCCAGTTGGGGGGGGGACGTCAATCATGGACTATACTGAAATTGGGTACACAAGTTCAGAGTATTGATGACCCACCTGTCATGTAGAAGTCCTTCACAGTAAGCTGTGGAGGAACTAAAGGTTCAGATAGGACAGCTTGGTTCACTGCCTGAAACAGATTAGGCAGATGTCAACCGCAAGTCAGCTAGAACAGCATGATGTAAACGGAGATAAATTATGAGATTAAGTAAACAATGACATCAAGCTGCATTTGTTGTGTGCTTGATCAATTACAACAGTGGAAGAAAAATAAAGGCGGACCTTAGACAGCTCGCTGGCCTGCTTAAAGTAGTTGGCTTCCTCTACGTCGTCATATCGGACCAGATTTGGCGAAACCTCTGCCAGTCTGTGGCGCACCTCATCAAGAGTGTCATATGGCAGAGTCACTCCAGCAAGCTTAAAGGGGTGAAAAATTAGTGTTTAGTCCACTTTTGAATTTAGTGAGGATAACATGTTTGCCATGTGCTGTAGTTAGCATGCACACAGCCCTATTGTGATATTATTTTCCATATTAATCTATCTTGATATTGATCACAATATAGCTGTAAATTTCCTAAGTAAACTAATTATGACCGAAAGGGGCATTGTGTCTTTTGTTATGTAAAATAAAAATGCTCATGTAATCTCTTTTCATATGAGGTGGCAGTTATAAATTATGCTGCTTTTCCCCAAGAACTGGCACACTGAGTTCTATTAGCTCACATTTTTATGCTTTGTGCAAGTACTTTGACAGGTGGGGAAGAAAATGTAAGATCAGTTTTAGTCTCACCCTGACTTTCGTAGCTCTCTTAGCTACATTCATTCTGTCCTACGATCAGTTTCCTTATTCAGTCCGCCGGTAGGTCATTATATTTTTGTTGTTTTCCTTTATTTCCTTTTGGGTTTTCTTAGCAGTTAGCAACCAGCTTAGAGGTCCGTTACCAACAACTAGTGAACATAAGAAAGCTAAGAGATACACAGTTGGCTCTGTAGATGGATCTACTGAAAATGTCTCACATTTATCACCACAATCAAAATAAATTTATTTCTGATCTAATTTTGAGATCATTTGATCACCCGGCTCCAGTCGTAGTTCACCTCAGATATGGCTCTGATGATCCTCCAGTCCTCCCTGGCCATGCCTGGAGGAGTCACAGCAACTTTAGTCTGCTGGGCACGGCCTTCGGTGTTCACATAGGTACCACATTTTTCGGTATATGCAGCTCCAGGAAGTATGATATCAGCCATTGATGCACCCACATCACCATGGTGACCTGGGCAGTTAAAAAGCAGAGCACTAAACCTTGATATGTATGCTGGATGCCAGTACAGAAAAAAACTTTTACAAAAGAATTTCCCCAACTTAGATTTTCACGATGGTTATGGAAGGTGCCGTCTAACACCTGGTCCACAATCACTAGAGATCAGCTGCAACTGTGAAGCATTCAGCATATGCAGCATAGCTTACATAGTTTCACTGATTCTTTGCACACTTTCTGAAGTATCTGAACGTGTTGAGCTTCTTACTTATTCAGGTGTTTATCTGTCACCCCTCTGTACAAATTTATGCAAATATCTGTGCATAGTTAGTCACAATCCAACTCCCTCTCTCAAATCCTATAAACTAATGTAAATGAGAAATGCAACAACTGAGCCACTGCTTTTAAATAAAAAAAAGCTTACCTTGATAAATTATCAAGCTGTCTTCTGGGAGGTCTTGGCAAGTAATGCAGCCAGCATCAGCCCCCAGTAGGAACAGAACTTTAGGTGGGTTTTTCCTGATAGTCTCTACTCCTGGTTTGTATCCAAGATCAAGTGCTGCCACCTGACTGGCAACCCTGATAACAGGAGAAAAAGCACATATGTTATAGGCAAAGCCCCCCTTGAGCAGTGTGCTGTAGCTAAAAGCTTGTTTCACCTGTGAAGAACATTCAGGATCTTCCAAGTTTCCCCCACTCCACTGCTGACAAGAGCATTCTGAACAATGGTTGAAACAGCAGTCATTATCGCAGCCCCATCCTCTCTCTGCAGGCAGCTGCTGCCAACTACAACAACAGGGTGTTTCGCTTTAGCCAAGACCTACAAAAGGAGATAAAAATCATGAAATTATTCAACATTTGAGGTGAGTAACAACAATCATAAATGGGAGTTTTACCTGAGAGAAAGGATGAGCTCCTGAAGCAATTTCTTGAAGAATCTTGGCGGACTCTCCAAGATGGTCATATGTGTAACTTAGGTCCACTTCCTTTCCCACAAGAGCTACATGCAAGTCATTGTGCAGCCAACTGAGGTAGACACCAGTTCCACAATGAAGCACAGTTATTTACTGTTTATCATCCCTTAGGTTTACCACGTCATCTGTTACACAGCTATACATATTATATATAATAAGGAGATTAGCTTACCTTTTTCTGATCCGTGCATTGAAAAGAGGAGCCTCATAGCGTGGGTTAGTGCCTACCAGCAGCAGTAAGTCAGCTTCTTCAATGCCGGCGATGCCAGTGTTCAGAATATAGTTTGAGCGCAAGTCAGATCTAGAAAAGGCAAATTTAAAAAAAGCCTAACATCAATGCTTGTCAAAATATATCCAAAATACATTAAATTGCTCTTTTTGGTCTTACCCAGCTCCAGCCATAGGGAACATCTCCTCAGTGCAGAGGTTGTCACTATTCAAATGGTTTAGCAAATCTTTCAGAGCAACAAGAGACTCTGCATCCACCAAACCCCCTACAACAGCAGCAACATCACTTCCTTTAACTCCTTGCACCTGTCAAAACATACCATTCAGGTAAGCTCCATCAAAACCACAGGCTTTAAATTATTTTACACTGTGGTGATATCAAAATACAGCCGGAAGCTGTTCCATTATATATTACTTACTGCTTCAGCTACTCTGCTCAACACATCTTCCCAGGATGTGGGGACAAGCTGTCCTCTCTCATTTTTCATCATTGGTTGAGTAAGTCTCTGTCTCTTAAGTCCATCATAAGCAAACCTGTCAGTGTGGAAGTGAGAAAATTTCAGGAATGATGCAAACATATTTCCCAAAAACAAAAATATATATCTCTGATGCGAATGCTATGTAATAAGAGAAGAACCTGGTTTTGTCTGAGATCCACTCCTCATTAATATCCTCATGAAGACGTGGCAGGATTCTCATTACCTCACCACCACGAGTGCTCACCACAATGTTACTTCCCACAGCATCCAGAACATCAATGGATTCAGTCTTCCTATGAAAAACCAAAAAAGTAAAGATAATGTTGATACACAGTTTTTGATCCCATGAAAAGTTCATGCAGAAGTTAAATACAAAACTAAAAACCTGGTTTCCCAAGGGCGGGCGGTGAAAGCATATGGTTTTGACGTCAGGGCTCCTACTGGGCATATATCAATAATATTTCCAGATAACTCTGACATGAACATTTTTTCCACATAGGTCCCAATCTGCAGGTCGTTGCCTCTACCAGTGGTGCCAAGGTCCTCTACACCTGCAATCTCACTGGCAAAGCTGCAGAAGCAAAAAAAAAAAAAAAAAATGCAATAATCTTCCCAAACCATAAAGCAACTTAACTTCCTTTGAATGTTAAAATTTGACTCACCGCACACAGCGAGTACACTGGATACAGCGAGTCATAATAGTTTTTATGAGGGGGCCCATATTTTTATCTTCCACAGCTCTTTTGCCCTCGGTGAACCGACTCCTGTCGCTGCCAAACTGCATGGACTGGTCCTTTAAACAACATAACAATCGATCTTGTCTGTAAATTTTTTGTTATATCTCAAGTCCAAACAAACAATCGAGTCAATGAAGTCCATCTACATTAATGTTGAGATTTTTGATTTACCTGTAGATCACATTCACCTCCTTGATCGCAAATGGGACAGTCTAAAGGATGGTTAGCTAGCAGGAACTCCATTACACCCTCTCTGCGTAAAATCAAGCAACAGTTTGGAGTAAAATTCTTACACATTATTTTTATGTAAAGGAAAGTTAAGATTATTTTTCCTTGAGAAAGAGGGTCAAAACATCTCCTGAAACAAGATATGGCTTATCATATCAGCCTAGTGATGAATAAGGTTGTGTTAAAGAAATGTATTAAGTTTGACATTTACTTGTGAGTGAGGCTGATCCTACCTCGCCTTCCTTGTTTTGTCAGAATCGGTTAAAATGTTCCAGCCTTTCATGACAGGCATGGCACAAGCTGCCACAGGCTGAAAGGTAAACAAAACAATCACTTGTCATTTTAAATGGAAGTAGCTGTATGTTTGTAAGAAAGGACTAAAAAAAAACACTAGATTATCAGACAATGTTTGGTTTTCTTGAAAAAAAAAAAAACTAAGCCCACATGGAGCCTCAAAGATACCTTTGGAACTTTCTCTATCTCCACAAGACACATGCGACAGTTTCCAGCAACTGACAGTCGTTCATGGTAGCAGAAGCGTGGAATCTGCATGCCTGCCTTCTCACATGCCTGTGACAGAATCAAATCAGTCTGGATAAGGTATCTAAAATGTCTGGAAGTGCAATTATATCAGGGCAATACATGAAATTACTACATTACCTGCAACACAGTAGTTCCTGGCTCAACTAGGATAGGCTTCCCATCCACAAACACCTCCAGGAGGTTAATGGAAGCTGCTGTTGCTGTGGATGCACTGCGAGCTTTAGGAAGAGACAAAAAAACAACACACACACACACAACATTTTACATAACACCTCTTTTCATTGACTTCTACCATTATTTTTTGACAATTGCTTTCATCTAATGTATGATGTATATTACTTTATGTCACATTCACAGTAATCCTGAGTGATAAATTAGTTGCCACTGGTTAAACCTGACCCAACAGCAACCTGGCATCTAAGGTGGTAGCTGGCAGATCTGTAATCCTGCCTTTAATCCAGCAAGTGGAGCACAGAAACATGGATACAAGGCATTCAAATAATTACCTCTTGGACGTAACAGACAAAATGGCTATTATGCAGAAATACAAAACACACATTGTAGGTACAGTAATCACAGCAAAATCAATTAATCGTCTGGTGAAGTGGCATATTGTTACCATTGTGAGATGCAGCCGCGCCTCCTTTGGCAATGGCTGCTGGAAAGAGACTGCGACTCGCAACAGGCAAACGCAACATGCTGGAAGAGATGCAGAAAGGAAATAAGTGGGGTCTGAGCCCTACCCTTCAGCAGATCTAGCTTAAGTGTTTGAGATTGATATAAGAAGCTCAAAGCTGGTGGGCGTCAGAGAGTTAGCTAAATTAGCTCCATGTGGCTATCAAAACAAAAACAGAAGCTAGCTATCGTCGGTCCTCGTTATGAAGGCATGACTACGCTACGAGACATGAAAAATAACACGTCTACACAGTCCATTGTGAACTGGACAATTCTATGAACGCATCATAAAGCAGTTGGTGCTCAAAATACTACTTTTTAAATGCGGAATATCATAAACTGCTGACTAGCTCGTTCGCACGAGCTAATTGTCCCAAGCTAACGTTTATAATGTATAATCGTCATCCTAGTGACGATTGATAAACGTCTACCATAATGACGGAAAGCGATATTTTAACGTATCTAACGCTAAGTCAGACATGTCAAGACATCTTAACATGAAGTCAGATCGTATTGAGTTAATCATAAATCCTAATATGTCACATGTCCGCAAACGTTATTCTCGTTTTACAAAACCTTTATAATGTTTGCGTTACATTTGATTAGTTTATCTTGTTTATGTGACCGTTTACTTACCTTAGCAGCGCTCTCTTTGGACCGTTTGCCACCAGATTGCGCACTGTCTGCTTATTCTGCTGCGTCACGGATAGAGTAATCCTGTATACCATAATCCAAATAGGAGGACTTCTTATTATTC
This sequence comes from Melanotaenia boesemani, assembly GCF_017639745.1. Taxonomy (NCBI): domain Eukaryota; kingdom Metazoa; phylum Chordata; class Actinopteri; order Atheriniformes; family Melanotaeniidae; genus Melanotaenia; species Melanotaenia boesemani. The sequence continues at coordinate 17,050,820 of NC_055693.1, forward strand.
AAATCCCCGTTTTAATCTAATGGCGTAGATATTCACTGGTGTGGCCAGGCAAGTAAGAAAAATCACTCAATTTGTCCAGCAGGATCATGGTTACCTTTGGTTCCAATCAGTGTGTGCTCCACGGGGGTTCTTGAGAGTCTGGAAACCCTTCAACAACAACGTTGAGCCATGTTTAAACTATGTTCATTGACTTTAAAGACTATTTTAAAATATAGGAATAGCTAATTGATACTAAAAACAAAAAGTCCTTTATTTCGCAGAGGGAATAAAGGCTTTACAGAGTGAAAACGCAGAAAGACCAATGCTCAGAAAGCAACACAAAACTCATATATATATATACATATATATATATATATATATATATATATGTATATATATATATATGCCATTGACTATTGAAAACATAAATCTGCTGATATTTGCTGACAGCTTCTGTCTTTTATTCAGAAACATATTTATTTTTTATGACAAAATCCAGGTCAGCTAGGCTAAAAAAAAAAAAAACTTCTAGTTTTTTCCCTGCTATCAAAATATGGACGAATTTACAAAGTACAAAGTACCAATGGGCAAATAATGATGGATTAACAGGGAAAAAGACAACAGGAATATGATGAGGCATGTCTGTCTAGGCTTGGCTAGGTAATGGTCAGTGGTTGGTATGAAGAGAGACCACAGTGTGTTTGTATTAAAATGTGAGCATCTGCTAGTATAAAACCAAACCACTTATAACAGCACTTGGGGACTTCTCAACCTAAACGCAAAGTAAAGCCTGTTGATTATTTTACAAATAAATGACTTAACTGTTGGGAATAGCAGAGTTGATTTACTAAAGCAGCATCTGTTCCATCAAATGCTTAACTCACCTGAAGTAGTTTGCAGTTGCCTGGTTTAAAACTTCTCACACTATAATAGAGGAATTGATAATTCATTCTGCCTCTGATATGGTTTTAACTAAAACGAATGAAATAGCAGCCAATAAACTAAAGACTATTTTGTGGTACGTTTCTTTGTAAGCATTGGGATGCATGACATAGTGGTAGAACCACTGCTCTAAATCAACAATGATGTAAACTTTATGAGTCAGGGTTAGACAAAGAAAGAAAAAACAGGAAACTGCTGAATCTATAACGAGACCCTTAGGAAACATAAGGGAACAGTACATCTGGTTTTATCTTAGACTCATGCATACTTTGTAGGGAAGGTTTTATCCTTCTGTAAATACAATTTAGAATTTTTAAAGCATCAAAGAATACTCCTAACTCTTAAAAAAGGACAAAGATAGAACAAAGAACACATTTATTGAGATGTACATTTTACTTTCAATAGGATAAAGCTTATTTATGCAGCTTTTTATTAGTAAAACAATCTCAGTAATACATTAGTATGTTTCCAGCAGTCAGTATGCACCTATATAACAAATGAAAGCGTTACATTATATTGAAGACTACAATCAGATATGTTTTATATCTCAGCTTTTTCAGACACAACCCATTAAGCTATAATTGAGTAGATACCTCAGTACAAAAACTTTCAGCAACTGTTAATGTTTGTTGCCTCTGAACAGCTGCTGAGACTAACAATATTTTATGGATTTATGCAATAAAATAATAAAAGATTGAAATTGTAGTCAAAGGGATAGTCTGATTCTCATACTCTCACATAGAGAAGCTGAAACCAACAATATCTTGACTTTTTTCTTTTCCCTTCTTTTTAAAATAATCTAAATAATGTGATGATAAATTACAAATATTTGCTCATCAACTAACCGTCTTTTTCAGCTCTGATTTAATGTGGTTTTGTTAATAAATGGAAAGACATGTCCATGTGCACATTATGCACATGCAAATTCAGCTTTTCCATCCAGAGTAATTGTCAGTTAAAGTAGGCATAACTTCGTCCAAATGAAACAAAACAGGAAAATCTTAACACTGGAGCTGGAAAGTACAGCTCAGATAAATGAATACTGAAGTCTTCACCACTTGTTTTTCATAGACAAGTTCTTAAGTTTGACTATAGTTGCTATCACAGAGCTGATGATGCCACAGGTTCTTCCGGGACAGTGCCCTGATGAGCTCCTGGCGCCGACTCCATCTCTGTGGCAGAGATCGACTGGCTGAACTCTCTTAGAGAATTCTTAGTTATGTTCAGACATGAACGCTTTAGGATGTGACGCACCTTTTTGCCCAGCAGTATGTACAGCAGGGGGTTAATGCAACTGTTAAAAAAGCCTAAACTGGTGGCAAGAGGAAAGCCAGCTTTCAGAATATTGTGGAGATAAAATGAGGAATGTATGGACAACTCCATCAAGCTGAAAGTGTGAAACGGTGCCCAGCATAAAAAGAAGGCCAAAATTACTGCAGTGACTGTTTTGGAGAATCTGGACATGCGGAATGACCCCCTAGATCGTCTCACTTTGATGGACAGAAGTATACCTGTGACACATATAGCAGAAAAGGGCAAAAGAAAGCCCACAGTTGTACGAATGGCCACCACTGTAATGTGTCTTATTGCTGCTATATGCCCATCCTGTGTGTGGAAGTTGTTGAAGCACACCACCTTGTTATCTAAGCGAATGGTGTCACGAAAGATCAGAGCTGGACAGCTCATGATGGCAGCAAGTGCCCATATACAACCACATACAACCCAGGCCCTCCCTCGGGTGCGGTGCCTCTGAGACCAGTTAAGATGGACCAGAGAAACATATCTATCTATGCTGAGCACTGTGAGGAAGAGGACGCTGGCATACATGTTCATCACAGACACAAACGAGTTAATCTTACACATGGCAACACCAAAGTCCCAGTGGAAGTCTCGCAGAATGTAATCAATGTAAAAAGGCAGAAAAAGAACAAATACAAAGTCTGCAATGGCTAGATTGAGCAACCACAAACTGTTGACAGTCTTTTTGCTTTTAAATGCCGTCACCCAAATAACCGTTCCATTTCCAATCAGGCCAACCACAATGGAAATAATATAGATAACTACAGAGATAATGTGGATAGTTTCCCTTTGCTTGTGGTCTACTTTAAGCTCTTCTAAATCACCATACTCCGAGTAGTACTCATACGTGTAGTTTTCATAGTCTTGGCCAGGGCTGCCCATTGTTGTTCGGATGGAACTTCTATGCTGAAGTTATCTGCGGGGAAGATAAGTTTTTAATGATATGATGTTCTCACATGCACAATCACTTGTTTTTTATTCATCCTGCATCATTATATTCTCACCTCACACTGGGATTTAGCTGCTCTTCACAAGGCTCCTGCTTCCTGTCTTGCCATTCTTTCTGATCATTCAGTTCCTGTTGAAGTTTAGAGTTGGGTGTGTCCTGGAACATTGTGTCAACATCCATTTAGATTAACAGTGGTAGCAGACAGTGAGATGCCTCGCAGATTAGGCAGGAAGAAAACTGATTTATTTTTCTCTTCTTTGTAGTAGATACAAAAAAAGGAAGCAGATCATTTGTGTTGTTACACAATATAGGAAGGAAAGCTAGTATTCGATTGTTCCTCTTTAGAAAACACATCATAACCCAAAACATCAGAATAAAATGTTTGTGATTATTAAATATTAAGTTTCATAATCAAGGTCAGAACAGGCCTGTGAAAGTTTTTACTGGAGTTATGTCAGAATCAAAAGTTTACAATGAATCACTGGTTTGAGGTTAATGCTGAACAAGATGATTTTAGGAGGCTATTTATTATATTTTTAATATGCTTACATACAGCAGGCTACTCAGTCTTTTGATAATGTTTTAAAAAAGCAAACGACTGGTTTAAAAAGAATTTCTAATCTAGGATAACAATATTATACATGTAAATGAAAACTCAAGCATTAAGCTTAAAACAAACAAAAAATCTGAGCTACATGGACAAAATCAAGTGCAATGAGAGAATAATAAGTAGTTTAGTATAGTAGACTATAGTTTGCTCGTTATGAATAGATTTACATAAACTACTGAAGGGGTTATAACAAAACAACTAATATTAAACATTTTGTGCAAGTTATCTTATAAATGATCAGAAGATACTGCAACTTTTTTTTTGGCAAGACTGTGAATGCATGTTCAGTTTTATGGCAAAGAGAGAGAGAAAAAAAAAGTTTGAGTTAGGTTAAATCTTAGCAGCATCAAAGCTTATAATACTAGAAATATAATGTCCGGCTTGCACATAGGAAGTAATGGTCCGTACCGTCAATGCAACAATGACACAACTGGCATGCTAATGTGGGTGTTTTTTTTCTTTTAGTTTTGAGGCGGAGAGTAGATGACTTACCTAAAAGTTCAGCTTTATTTGGACTCTTTTACTCGTATTTGGATCCAAACAAGAAGCAGCTTCGGAGTGAAAGTGGCGGCTGTCACATTAGCCCTCTGTAGTTCGCTTCAGCTGGGCCTCTTCCGTTACTTCTCATTCGGTTTTCACAAACTCTTTTCGTCTGCATGTGAAGTCTTTCGGTGAGTCCATCCAAACTAAACTCCGTTCCTGCACAGAGGGGCTAGATGTGCAGTGGGTGCGTCTGGCTGACGCGTCAAACATGGACCTCAGAGGGAAGGAAAATAATTGGTCACCAGCACGGAATGAAGAATGCTTTCATTCAGCGGAGCTGTGGCTGCTTTTCATAACTGCTGGGTAAACCATCAACACACACATTCCCCTCTCAGGAAAGACACAAGAGAGGTTTCAAAATTGCAGGTTTTTTTTTTCTTATTTTGTTTCTGCTTCCCAAAGAAACTGTTTTAGTTGAGTCTACAGAGGCAGACTGTCTCTTCTGCTTTTATTTCACTTGGTCAGCACCTACCTCCTTGGTGCTTTAAAAGAGAAATTATTTAAGGATTATAGGTTTATTGTACAGTCATTTTGGGTCTTTATAATAATAATAATAATTATTATTATTATTATATTCCTCAGGTTTATTGCTGCAAAATGCATGCATGGTGGCTGCAGGACAGGTAATGTTGGGAAAAAAACATCCTGCCATATACACTGAGATATAATGATTGTCAAGCTCCACAGCTCATACATCATAGACCCATTATGTCACTCTTTCATCAGACCATCCTTTGGTGCCCACCCACACCTTTGAAGATCCATGTGCGTGCTTTTGAAATGATGTATACGCAAGCTGTGATGAGGGGTTATTTGCTCCAGAGACGTCCGGCAGACATTACACAACAAATTTCACAGACCAATGCACAGTTCGTCATCTGATCAGTATTTTGGTATCCATGTGGGAAATATTTCTTCAAAAGAAACACTCCTGAAAAGGCAGAGTTAATGTATGGTTTACCTCAGAAAAACCATATGTATTATCAATATTGAATGATTCAAAAGTGTCACACTAACTGTGCTGTGTTAACCTCTGGAGCATTTTCTTTTATGTAGAATTAATACCAGCAGTATTTTTTTTTCTAAAAAAAAGGGGGATTCACAACAGAAACTCAATAAAACGTGTCCATCACACAGAGGAATTCTGAAATGATCGAGTAGTCTTTATCATTTTTATCAGCTGCTGTTGCATCTTTCTCTTTTTAAAATGTATACCCAGAAGGTATTCAGTTGTTGGTTTAGTCAGACTTTATGTTTTTTCTTTTTTTTTTAGATTATGGCAGTGCTGTAGAACATTATCAGTCCTCTTCTGCCAAATTATTAAGGTTAGGAGTCATCTTGTCAGCTACTACTTTGGTGTAATCACAGACATTAACTGTACCTGCTTGATGCCTATCCAACATGTTTAGCATTCTTAAAGAGTTTTGTCTTCACACTCTCACCTGAATGCAACCCTATCACATCATTGTGGTCATCCTGGCCAGACTGGCTACAAACAGGCCAGAGTCAGATACATTTATCTTGGTGTTATCTGACTGAAGAATGTGCTCTCATTCTACAGAATTGTGTAATCTGGAATTTTTGTGCCAACAAGAAAGAAGTTTCTATTTTTTCTTTCAGACATTCATAGGGGTTGCCATTACTTCTACTGTCAGAGCTAACACAGAATCCTTGTACTAAGCCTGAAGCCTCCAATATTTATAGTTTGTAAAAGGAGCATTCTGTAAAAATGGAAAAATTGACTTTACATGCATGTAAATTGCAGTTGTCTTGTCTACCTAAATCAGAGCTGATGGGAAAAATATGTTTACATCATCAGAGCTGTGAGGCTTCTTTATGAGCTTCAGATTTCAAGCTTTCATGACCTTGTTCTGATCAAGGGTATCACATCAGGAACCCCATAAGTAAAAAACTTTACAGACAGAAAATCAGCCAAATTACTTTAAACAGTTTAGACACGATGGTTTTAGAAAAGAACTTAGTTGCTAAACCATCAATGACATTATTATGGGGACACTGCAGCTTGCTTATCCCTTTTTGTCCCATCAGTTAGCCAAAATGCTTAACCTGTGGTGACCCAAAATGACCATCTCATTCCTCTGTGGATGATGCAGCCCTGAGGGAGAGCTGTCACATCCCTCAGTAGTTCTGTGGACTCTAACAATGAAAACTAAAAGTCTTTCCACACACTGGTTATACTCTCACAGTCTTCCTCTGAGCTATTCTGCTGCGTCAGAGACGACACGTTAATGTGCCTTAAAGAAATGTAATGAAACAGTGGTCACCACAAACCTTTGGCACCATCTCAAGAAGCTGTGTTCAGATCAATGAAGAACTCTTTCAATTATCATTTTCTTGTAACTGTAGCGTTTATGTTATAAAGATAAAACATGTTTGCAAAAATAAAAAAATAAACATTTTAATGAATATGTTTTTGTCTTGTGATTTTTATTATTTACTTAATCATTCTCTCTTTCAGCTGTCAGAAGATCTAAATATGCCGAATAATATTTTCCAGCATCTGTGATTAAAGATTGAAATCGCGTGTTCAATCAAATTTTATGTCTAATTTTGCATTTTATGCATCTTATAAAGATTTTAAATTTGCCTGATGCATCAAACGCAGTTCTATGTTATTGAAAGAATCTCTGATTTTTGGCTTCAATTTAGTTTCTTCTGTCTCAGGGTTCTGGTGGGCAGATGCTGACTCACTGTTAGCCTCTCATAGCATACTAAGATACTTGAGGAGGATGCAGACATTCCTCTGGCTATTGGTAACACCTGTGCCTTTCATGTTGAGCCATGTTTCTTGAAAGTCATTTTACTTATATAATGATGTGTGAGACATATACATCTAACAACCTCAGATTAACCCTAATGCATGACATATTGAACAAAAACTACAAAGCACAAAGCAAGGTGAAAAAAAACATGATTCAAAAGATTGTAGAACCACTTTTAGTAGAAATAAGCCTTTAACTGTTGCCCACTTTTCTTTATTTCTTTATTATTAATTATCCCACTTTTCTGTTATCTGAGGTTTCTTGGTTTGAGTTTAAGTTTATTATTCTGGAACATTTCAGAACACAGAGGAGTTCGTCATGGTCAACTATATAACTGCAAGGCTCCCAGCTCCTGTGGCAGCAAAGCAAGTCCAAATCATTACACCTCCACCACCGTGCTTGATAGTAGGAATGACAGGAGGAAAGGGGGAACAGAGGACAGAAGGGAAATGTAAAGAGAGAAAAAATGAGAGAAAAACAGCGGTGGAATCAAATCCAAAGATAAAAACCAGAGAAAGAAGGAGAAAATGCGTTTCTCTTGGCAATCCTTCTAAACAAGCCACACTTGTTTAGAAAGATGTAAACTCCTTCAAAGACTGCCAATTGTTTTGAATGTGTACTTCCTGTGATATGGACTCTAAATTGTTAGGGAATGGCCTTAACCTTTCACAGACTGAAGTCTCATCTGCGTGCTCCAGACCATTAAACTGCCAAAAAATAATCACACTTACAGATGATCTTTTTTTTTTTTTTTGTTTTGTTTATTGTATTAGCAGCACCTGGCTGGTAGTTTTCAATAAATATTATGCCCTAATAATTAAAACCTTTCAAATATTCACTTTACTGAACGTAATAAGAGTGTTGGAGGTGGATTTTAATATGCTTATTTTTCCTCATCTGCACACAGTCTTACTACTTCTATGGCTATTAATAGGCATATATTTTTTAAATAAAACTGATCAAATAATTTTAAATTTTATAACTAGACTACAATTATTCAGACAAACTACCTCTTCAGTGTGAATGACCATAATTATCACAGTAATCATTGTTTATAATAATCATCATTATTTGTAATTTATAATTTTATGTGATCTTGTATCATTTAGCCTGCTCATGGGACAAGCTAACTAAAGTCCCTCTGGTTGTTATGGGCCTGAGGGGAGTAAGGACATCATCTAGGAGGAGCCTCTGCTTGACTTCCAGCAGTACAGTGGCTGCCTGGCCACCGCCTTCTTTCGGCTCCCCCCCTCCCGTCCTCCTTCCTCCTCCACCTCAGCCGCTACTGCAGCATTAGAGCCCGGTGTCTCCTGGATGGATCCGTGAAGAAAGCCACCCCTCCTACCCCGCACGCCATGATGGGCCGCGAGCTGTTAAATGCGTCGTTGTGTTGATATTGAGATATTTCAGTTATCAAATATGAATCATGCATTTGATATTTCTGGCCACTTCGCTCGTCAGCGTCCTTACGCCTTGGCTCCATCCATCAGTAGCATCATCCGGTACGTATTGTAAGAGTCTGCTGCCTTTTTCTTTTTCTTTTTTTTTCCATTTTCCCCCGCTTTTAGTCACTTTGATCCTTTTGGATACGACTTCCACTTTCACTGCTTGGATGAAATGATGTCTCATGGTGCACTGTGGGTTCATATGTTAGCGTTTATCTTCAAATATCATAGAAAATTATTCAGTTTCATATGCGGCTCCTCCAACGTGATGGTGCATGAAGGCTGACTACATGCAGCATCTTGTTCAGCTAGTAAAAACAGAAAAAGAAAAGTATGTGTGGTTGCCAAATTAGAATTAACCACTGAGGTTTTCTGCTGAAGTACATTGTGGTGTAGTAGAGGCTATCTGTAATCTAAACTGCGTGTTCTTAGAGATGTTTAAAAAAAAGGACATAGTGTGTCTTTATATTTTCAAGAAGACAAAACCAGCCTTGGCTTTCGCCCAGATTATCAACTTTAGTTCTGTTTTAATTTTCCACTATGCATCACACCGAGGTTTCAGTTAAAGACACTTCACATTAATGTTTTATATCCTTCAGTGTTACAAAGACCTCCATACCAGCTCTGTTTCTGGCCATCCTTCTGCTCAAATTGCAGTTACTTTCCTGATATTTAGCAAATGTTGGCTTATTGTGCTGTCCCAAACCTTACTAATTCCTGGGTCTGTTCCAAGTCGCTGTGATTTTTCCAAAGAGATCCTTTGTTCATTTACAGATTTGCAAACAAGATTCATCTGATCTAAATATTGTCGTCTCATACAGAGGAATTGTTTTTTCCAAAACCCTTAAATGCCTGAGTAAGGATTTTTTACCACAGGCCTGGATTGCATGGATTCACTCAAAGTTGTTTCAGCTGATACTGAATGTTTACTCTACTTTAACTGGTGATTAAATACAACCACAGTCGGCTAAAATGTTGAGCTATTTGGACTGAGTACAACTAACTGGCATATTGTCTGATTTTGCAGCAAATATGTCCAAAGTGAATTTAAGGACTAATAATCACTTTAATGCCATATTTAGCTGTCTGACTCATGAGGAATAGCTTCAAAACTGTAGTGATTTTTTCTTGTTTGTGATTAAGAAACAAAGGATAAGAGCTCTGTGCAAGGAGAGGTCAGGTTTCTCATGTCTGTGTGGTGGAAATTCCCTTGCAGTTACTCAAGGAGTAGAGGACAAGGTTGAGAGGGATGCAGTGACAGCACTGCTGAAGCAACAGGCAACTGCAGCACCTTCAACAGATAACACAACGCACCATGCAGTAGAGCAAGTGATCACCTACCCCTCTCGGTTAATCTACTACCTAAATGAGGACTCGGAGAGCACCTACCATGACCTGAACACTCAGGCCAAGAACCAAGCCACAGAGAGCCAGGTAAGCCTACGTTGGGCTGGGATGAAAGAGGCCTGTTGATGCTCTGAAGTTCTAAGTCCATTTTATTGATTACTGTAGTGTTAGACAATGGAAAGAGATGGCCATCATGAAGACACAAAACTATTTTAACCCACAGAATTAATGTTTCCCTATAATATGTCGTGATGCTAAGGGAAGCCTGTGTTTTGAGCTTTAATACAATGTCTGAGCATTTTGAAGGTGGTCTCTGTATAGACATTCCTTTGATCTTTTTCTTTTTTCTCTTCTACAGACAGTCCACCTCGCCCAAGCAAGTTTCCAATTGGAGGCATTTGGGTCCAGATTTATTTTGGATCTAACACTGAACAAGTAAGCCTGACTTAAACAAGCTAGGTGACTTAAAAGTCTTGGTTCTCCTCCAATTTCCTTAAACTTAATAGCAGTAAAACCGAGTTCATTCTCACCTTCATCACTTCCCAGAACTAACAGCTTCTCACTCTCTGTCAACAACTCTTTAGTTCTTCCTTCCCTTCAGGTTTAGAGACTGGGTGTCATCCTTGACCATATCAATAACATAACTTGGTTTGCATACTTTGCAACATAAACTGCCTTCGACCCTCCCTCACCTCTTATTCTATTGCCGTCTTGGACCACAGCCTGATCACCTCCCGCCTTGACTGTTGTAACTCAATTCTTTTTTGTCTACCACAAAAATCCTCCATGCCATTAACTTCAGCTGGTCCAGAATTCTGCTGCCTACATAAAAACTAAAACCCCCTCCTCTTACCATATGCCTCTGTACTATAACAGCATCACTGATTCACCAAAATCCGTTTTATTTTTAAAGGCCCCATACTATACATTTTTTCAACAACTTCATATGGGTGTCAGAGGTCCAACAACATTGTTTTCAAAGTGTATTACCTCAAATTCAGCCTTGGTCCTTAATTTCAGTCATTCCAAGTGTGTCTGTAGTGAGCTCTATTTAGAATGGGCTGTTTCTGTCTGAACCTTTAAATGTTCATGAGTGGTGCCTGTCCACGCCCCTCTCTGGGAGAGGATCCGGCTTTCGCTGGCACTCGCTCGGTAATTTAAGAGGCAGACTCAGCTAGCAGGGGGGCGGGTCAATGGCAGTATCCACTAATGGGGGCAGTGGTTATTTCCCTTTGTGAGGTCACAAAAGGAAAGATATCAGACTTACCTGTTTGAACACGCATTCGCTAAAAAGTAGGGCAAGCAAGTGAGAGAGGAGACAGAATGTTCTAATTTTTGGGCCTCATACACAGGCTATGAGGACACATATGACTGTTAGAAAGCCTTTAGAAAGTGAATTTTGCTGAATATGGGACCTTTAAGTCCATTCATTATCTCGCTCCTCCATACCTGTCCATCCCCTCTCATTACATCAGATCCTCTTCCTCTCTCCATCTCGCTGGCTCCTCCCCTTGTCTTGTTACCATGGGGAGCAGGGCTTTTAGCTGCTCTGCTCCCAAACTCTGGAGCTCCCTTCCTCCTGACCCACGTAATGTTGACTCACTCCCTCTCTTTAAATATAATCTTAAAATGTACTTGTTCAATCCTTCCTACAACCTTTAACCCTTCTTCAACTCATCTGTCTGACAGCTGTATTTCTACTTCTTTTTAACTCTTTTATTTTACCTTCTTTATTTTCTATTGCACTTACACTGCTTTATTTTGCTTTTGTTTTTGTATCTATTTACTTTGATTGGTTAATATGAAGTGACCTTGGGATTCTTGAAAGATGCTCCAAATAAAATGTATTATTATTATTATTATTATTATTATTAGTCACATCAGTGATTAATAAAGCATTTGCAGAATATAATATAATCCGTCAATTGGTCAGCATGCTGGAGTCTAAGTGCTATGTGGATTTTTTTTTTTTTTTCAGCTGCTAGACTCCTTAAGACGTCTTAATAGGTTTCATGGTCTGCCATCATTGTCCAATTCAAACCACTCAGTAATATTGATTCATTCCCTGCATAAAGTAGCATGTCTACATATATGATGCCTTAAAACAAAGACTTAAAAGGCTAACCAGCTTTTACATCCCTTAGTTGGATTTATAACTGGAGGCTGTTGTTAAATATTGTGAATTTAAATTGCGGTTGGACAACGGAAGTCTTTTTTTGTTGTTTGTTTTACAGTTGATTAGATGGACAAATGAAGCAGACATTTCTGCCTGCTTTGACATCTTTGTAGTAGTTTCAATATCATTCAAGTGGCAGCTTAGAAGCTTAGAAAGTGGAAAATTCAGCAGCTGTCAGGAGCAAATAATCTTATTTATACACATTTACACTATCAATCTGTTGGGGTCTGTTTTGTTTGAAGGTCACACACTGTATCAGGAAGGCTATGATATCTTTAGTGGAACAACAGAAAGTTAATTTTCTCTTCTTGTTCCCAGATCACACAGTTTCAGCAAAGACTGACCCACACACTACATCGCATTGTACAAATGTTGCTCTGCTCATAAAACAATAGCAAGCCTTGTGACCTTGATTCCCAGCTGTTAGTGTGCGGGTTATCTATGAGATACCTTTTTCTTTTTCTTTTTTTTCCTTTTTTTTTGTGAGAACAGGGGTTTGAATTCTGCTTAGTGTTGTAGCTGCGACAGTACTGAGCTAAATATAGCCAGGTCTGCAAGCTGCCAATGGGTGCTACTTTATCTGCTCACCTCTTGCTGTACCTGGGATTACACGCCAGAGAAAAAGATAATTCAAGCAAGTAGATGTAACTTTTACAGTAAGAGAAAGCATGCTTCATCTACATGTTGTAGCCTAAAATGTGTGGACCTGAAACACTTTGGTGCAGCTGACTTTTCTTTTGAGCATCTTATTTCTTAAGATTTGGAGCAGACTGTTGGATTGTATGAACAGCATGGAAGCATTGTGTGCAACTACAAGGCTTTATTTGATCTGGCGCCAGACGTGAGCCTCCTGCAGTCTTGTAGTCCCCTCTCTTTGCCTCACCTTATTCTTGCTTTCCTGAGCTGCTGCTGCTGCTGCATTGTGCCACTCTGTCTCCCGTTGACCGAGGGACCTCGGGGCAGGACTCCCTTCCCGTAGTCTCCCAACACAGCCATGGCTCTTACAGACATTCAAGCAGACACACACCTCAAGGGGCTCATGTTCCAGCTTCATCCCTCCTCAGACTTCACACACACACACACATTCATACACCAAGACACTGTGGCATGGCCCACTCTTCTTGCCCTGCCTGATCTGTCAAGCTAAAAATAGCCCTTTGCTCAGGAATCTCTCAGTGATGCTGCTCATGCCTTGACTCCCCTCATATAATGGTGCACTTCCGTCTCGCATGCTGCTAAGCATCACTCAAAAATGTCACATTGTTCTTTTTTTTTCATGCTGCGACAATGCTACATGTCCAAAGAGACGAGGGTGTTGTTGATTTGCAAGGTTACTCAGAAAAAAAGCGCCATTGTGGCAGAAATCTCAGTCTCTTGAAGTCAGCTAACAGATTGAATGTGTGTAGCAGTGAGGGGCGCTGAGTCAGGCAGCAGGAGCTGCCAGGACTGTTGCGTTCAAGGTGAAGCCGATGCCTCACAATCATTTACAACATTAGGCGTCATTGGTGGCTTCCGATTGCATAGTGCTTGTTTCTGTTCCCATTATGTGCTGTTTCTCAATCAGCGTTGTGATTTTGAGAAGCATTTAGATTCAGCCTCAAACTGTAGTCAGATTTTCTTTATTTTATCTAATTTATTTAACCAGGAAATAAAATTCTTGAAATTTAAATGTTTTTTCCAAGAGGGTCCTGGCCAAGAGCAGCAGCTGCTCAGGTCAGCAGGTTTAAATACATCAGAGCCACATAGAGGGAACATGCAGCTAAAAACTAAACTTCAGACTGCTTTGCATAAGTAACAGACAGCCTCGCTTTCTGTGTGTGTTGTTTACATGCTTTAAGAGATTGCTCATCTGACCAAAACTGTTTTTGCAGCGCTTGTTTGTGTAGTTAAATCACCATCCTCAGGACCACATGCTACATAATTTTTCCTGAGGGCAGATCGCATTTGACACCACAATGACCCTGTCTTGTTTGTTTTGTTTTGTTTTTAAGGAGTGTTTGTGCAAGCTAATCTTAACACAGTGTGGTGATGACTGTTTTTGTACAAATGCCAAGCAAGTCAGTACTTACAAAAAGTTTTAAACCACATTATGAGTCAGAAAAGGCAAAAGCAGGTGGACTGGCTCCCCCTGAGGATTATTTGTGACATTTCTCCACCTTAACTAACCCCTAGTCTCTGTTTTTGCCAGTGATTTGCTGTCTTCAGATTATGTTGAGATCCACTATGAAAATGGGAAACCTGTTCTGTCAAAGGTAAGATAGAATACCCCTTTTTTTGTTGATTTTGTGAAATTCAGCCCTTATTATTTGGTTTGTTGCAATCATAAAGATGTTTGATAAAAATCAAGGTTTTTCTAAGATTGAGAAAATGGGTTGTGAGCCAAAAGATGTTAGCAAGTATCAGAGCTACTTTGTTACTTTGTTTTTTTTTTTATATTCAACTGAATTTATAGATAGAGAGTTAGATAGAAAAAGAGTGTATGCTTGTAAAAAGAAGGGAGGAGATGAGAGCTGCTTCCTGCTGCTGCTGATTCAGGCACAGAGCTGGGTTGGGCATACTGTAGCTGAATCAGCAGGGTTTCGCTCCCCTGCAGCCTCCTGCTGGAGCTCTGGTCACATGACAAGGGAAGGAAAGCACTCTGCAGTATCAGTGCAGCGTGAGATGGATGAAGTGTTAAAGACAGAGAGAGAGCGACAGAAAGGAAGAAAGATGGCGATGTAGGCTAAGGGAGGGGTTGTCCTTTGCTCACCCTGGGTTGGACAGCTGAGTCTCAAATAGTGCCAGGAGCCACCATTCAGTGTTTTAACTTCACATCTTAACAAGCATAGACTTAGACCCCCTGCAGGAATGCATTGCAAATTAGCCAAACCGACATCTGTGACACAAGCTGTTACGCTCCTAGAACCACATGAAAATTCAAACACATGATTATTAAAGGGAGAACTGATGCTTTGAATGTATAACAGAGTAATCTGCCAGCAAAGCTACTTTGCTGTGATGCATTAGTACTGTCTTCTTCCCACAGGGCGGTGAGCACTGTTACTACCATGGCCAGGTGAGAGGGAGCGATAACTCCCACGTGGCCTTATCTACCTGCAACGGGTTGCAGTAAGTGAAACGCAGAGTCGTGTGCAATTCTTGATGTGCTCAGAATATCTCTGGATGTACTCATCTGTGCTCCTTAGCTCCTATTGACTCATTATTGACTGGCCTTTCCCCGTTTTCTTCTCTCTCTCTCTCTGCTTGGCAGCGGGATGTTTGATGATGGAGTCCATGCGTACCTAATTGAGCCCTTACACCAGACTCATTCAATTGTGAGTATTTCCTGTTAGAACTACGAAACACATTAGAGTTAATTCTTGACACCCCTGATGCACAAATACATCACACTTTACTGTTAATGCTTTTACTACTGCAGTCGAGGATATCTTGATTTCTTTGTGTGTCATTTCTTCAAGTTCTGGTATTTGAACATTGTTTAGACTCTTAAATTTATGGATTCATGTTTAAATGTAGTAAAAAAATGTTTGTCACGGTTTCATTTAATGGAAACTATCAGTTGACATTAGTGGGAAAAATATACATTTTTCATGACCAAGATCTAAGTAAGTGTGGGAATGTGATGTTAAATTGTGGCCACAGCTTTATGAAACAGTATGATGTAACTGGAAAGTGACTTCCCACTTTATTGTAACACTAAATAAATGATAAATTGTCATATTTTGACTTGACATTTAATAACATGGCTTGGGTTGAGCTGTGAAATCAGTGGAGTCATGTTTGGAAATTCCATCAGACTTTAACTTATCACTGTAATCAACTTGCCATTTATAGTTTGGTCTTTGAAATTTGTAAGCTAGTTTCCAGACTCCATCCATAGTTTCCTCATCTTCCTCGTGTTACAAACCTGAGGCCAAGAGTTACTGATCTTGTGGTCACACATTATGAACTGGTCACATAATAATACTTAAAAATGCCATCATAGGTTGTTGGAGTTGAGCTACATTTAGCAACTGGTTTAGTATTTTCCTCAGTTATGGTAAAAGACTGATACCACTATTATAACACTCGATAACTTACTTTTGATCCAAATTAATCTGAATTTAAATAATCGAAGCACACATAGCTGACATGACTGAACAGAGAATATATAAAAATCCAACAGACAGCATACCACAGCTCTTTAAGGCTTTATGTACTTCTGCCCAGAGTGTTTTACTTGAAAGGTGCTTGATAGCAGCTGCTGGTGATACTTCTTGCTTTCTTAATCAAATATATTTTTTAAAAACAGCACAAAAAGTAAAGCAAATTGTGTTTGGTCGATTATTTCTCCCCTTTAATAATGTTGTATTATACATTGTTAAAAAGCCTGATTAGTCCAATTTACAACGAGGTATAACTTAAAAGGATTGTGCTTCTGTTGGATGAGTAACACAGCTAAACGCCAGGGTAGTGGCAGGGGATTTTGGCATACTTTTAGTGGGGGCTCTACCTATAGGTTTAGCTGTGTTGCTCATTCCACAGAGGCATGATCCTTTCAAGGGACTAATCAGGCTTTCCACCCATGTATAATACAAGACTAATTTATATTATTAAAGGTAATTGGTAATTTTTCATTTAAAGGGGAAATAATCAACAAAAGTTTCATTACTTTTAGTGCTAAGTTAATTTGTTTATCAATCTCCTCAGCAAGAGAGCACAGATGCTTCGTAATTTTCCACACAACATGGAATCATCACACGGCTCCATCAAGTGTAAATGAAAGGGTACACACACAGTTACATAAAACATGAATTCAGTCCAAGAATGAAAATTACAGTAAATAATGTGATACGATTTCTGTATTTCTGCATCTTTTCAGTTTCTTATTTTAATATTTCAACGTCTGTATGTTAACTGTTCCAGTGGCCCTAACATCAGCCTAAAGTTGAATTTTTTGTTTCTATGAACCATACAGAGCCAAACAAAAATTTCTTCTATCACAGATAGTGGATTTGTCTGTGGTTTGGATCCTTTAGCTTATAAACACAGAATTACAGTTATAAGTAAATGAGGAAATGTAGAGATACAGATAAAAATGGATAATCTAGAAACCAAATGCATTGATTTATAAATGGAGATATAATGATGCTAAATGCTATTTCATTTAAGTTGATCAGATATGTCAAAGAAATATCTTCAGTTCTTTTTCTTTTTACTACCAAAATAGGTCCCTTTTTTTTTCTTTTTTTTTAGTTATAATCATTCATTTTCCTATTTATATATTCTTAAATTCCCTATATTAGTTGGGTTACACTTGCATTTTGGATGAAAGCTTTATCTTACTTAGCAGTACCCAGTATATTCTGCTTCTTCTTATCTCAGTTCTTACCTCCTCTTTTCACACTTTTGCTTCCTGCAGGATACAGCTGCAAGGCCACACAAGCTTAAAAGAACAGCCTCCATTCTGTGGAACAATGATTCAGAGGAACTGGGTAACATTTCCACTATTGCCATCCATCATCTTGCATAAGCTTGTCCATTAGTCCTCCATTTCTATCCAACACCACACCCAAATGACCCTGATGCTGAGTTTTTAGCAAAAGAAAAACACATGCCAGTTCACATTGGGGTTGAAACTAAATGTAATCATTGTTATACTTTAACAGTTTATAAAGTGAGAACACCCGAGAAACTTACCTCATCCTTAAGGGAAACAAAAATTTGACAATTTCTGGGAGGAGTATCATGCGCAAACACCATGTCTGTTGGCTTAAACACACCACACAAGCCTACGCTGTTGTAAATACTTTATATGTGTGTTGAAGAGTCACTGTTTCCCCGTGTCTATTTGCAGAGGAGGAGCAGCAGCTCCTCTCTGAGCTGGATGAGTTATCCTGGCTGAAGCGCAGGAAAAAGCGAGCAGTAAGTGTCTGATTTCATCTCTCTCTCTCAAATGATGCATCAAATTTGATTCACCCTCCCTCGTGTTTACAGTGATGACTTCACTTTTGTCCACATGCGGTCAAATCTGTTGTAATAAAGAGGCTCTAAATTACATGGTTGGAATTTTGGTGCAATTGCTGTTGTGTCTTGCAGATGCCCCGCAATGTATTTGAAGAGATGAAGTATTTGGAAATCATGATTGTCATTGACCACAATATGGTATGTGATTTCACTGAAAATAACTTTCCAATACTGGTTGATACTCTTTAGTTTGTAGTCATTACACACTCAGGAAGGAAACACTTTCAGCTTCCTTATCTGCATTTTGACACCTTTCCAGGGACCAAATATTTGCAGCAGATCCTAAAACATGTTAACTTTGAGTGGCACAGCGGTAATAGTTGCTACAGTCTGCAAACACAGGAAGTATGTGCATGTGCATTTTGAGCTGCACCATGATAGAGTGCTGATTCAGAAAGATAAGACTGACAGGAAAGAATAGAAACTGAGCAATAAATTGTATGTCTCTGGTTGTTTATCAGAAGTTAAGTTCTATGGTATAAAATTAAAAATACAAGTAGGAAAAATGTGTAACATGAACAGATTTTTGCAAATGCATCTGAAACGGCCTTTCCATTTATTATAACTGTGTAAAATGTGTCTGCTGTGAGAGTTCTGATACTGGTAAGAAGGAAGTGAAGCGTTATTTTAATGCACAGAAGAAAACATCCACAATACACCTGAAGCACACTTCCTTTTTGACTTCTTTGTAGGGGTTAGTAGTTTGTAGGGGTTTGTAGGCTGCTGTGTGACCAGCACAGCAGGAGTGACTCTACTCTCGATTTAATTTACTCCATCTACCATTCTCTTAGACCTCAGTGCCCTAGGCTGTTTAAGTGCTGGGTTCTCCTGGTTGCAATGTGCCTTAAAAGAAGAATAGTTTGGTGGAAAAGCTCACTACTAAAAACTGTCATGAAAAAGCAGGACTGTACTTTGCACTTGCACCTGGTGGCATACTTTTTGAAGAAATTTCAACTGCTCTAATGAAACAAAAAGTGCACCACTAGGCCACGATGGCCCTTGTTATTATTGGTGAATAAAGGATTAGGCTCACAAGCTAAAGGAAACCCTGCAATCTTAACAGTGAAGCATGGGGGTGGTAGAATTATGTTGTTGGGGTGCTAATTTCTGATTAATTTAAAACCAATAGTAAAAGTTCCTTCTCAAATGGGACATTTAACCTGAAGTGTACTAAGCTTCTAAGATGTGGCTAAATGATTTAAGACAGCAGATACTGGAGTTGTCCTATATTACCAGAACAATGTCCACCACATGTTGTCAGTACTGAGGAAGAGTGCCACGTAATCCTTTTGGGATAGGAGTAAAATGCAGAAATCTACTCATATTTTTCAGTTACTGTCACTATTAATTTATAAGTACCTTGAACAGGGGGTCAAGGGGAAAGAAACCAGAGAGAAAAAACACAGAAAAGCTCCAGCTGAGATTCAAACAAGTAACCTTGTTACTGAGAAGTGACGGTGCTAACCACCACGTCACTGTGCAGCCTACCTTGTTCACCATCAAAAGCTTCATCAAAATTCCCACTGAAAACAATTACAAGCAGTGGGTGAAAGGAGAAGAGGAGAAAAAAGGAGGAGAATGGCTGATGACTGGCTTTGATATTTGTTGCAAATCTCTGATCTCCGTACCACGAAGGCTGCCAGGAATATTTGACCGTAGTGAAACTATTAACGGAAATTAACGGTACTGAGAAAAAACTGAGTCATGAAATATTTACTAAAAGAAATAAAAACTCATATAAAAAAATCTTCCACTTTACTGTTTCTCTGTCATTTCACATTCTTGAAACAAAGCAGTTCTCATCACTGGTCAGACACAAAAAAATGTTCATGTAGATTAAATGTCAGAAACTGCTGTGTATTCACTCATTAATATTTCAGACCTACTCTGCTTTTTTCCCCACAAGAGGGAGCATTGTCACTGAGTGCAGCACACTTTGCATTACGGAGTGTGTGCATGATGAAAATACTCTGCAGCTTATTCATCTTGTTTTTTTTTCTTTCTTTCTTTTTGTCTGCAGTATAAACGACACAAGAGTGCGCAACACAACAAACATTTTGCCAAGTCAGTGGTGAATTTTGTGGATAGTGTGAGTAAGCTTTTTAAATTATCCTCTGAAAATTGTACCACATAACTGTTTTTGTGTATAAACCACTTTTAGGATAAAATTCCGATTTATCTTATCTTCAGCATACTTCCCCCTGCACACAGTGTCCTACATCCCCTTCTTATGTCCTCTTCAGATTATTCAAATTCAAACTCACACCTGGTGTTTTTTTTCTTTGTGTCTCTCTGCCTGTCACATTCTCTCTCTGTCCTTTTTTATTCCCTTTCACTGCACACTTCAATGGCAGATCTTCAAAGACCAGCTGCATACACGTGTGGTGCTCGTTGGTGTGGAGATCTGGACAGAAAAGGATCACATCCCCATAAGTCTGAAGCCTCTGGAAATGCTGCAAGATTTTTCCAAGTACCGACAGCAAAACATCAAGGTTCATGCTGATTCTGTTCAGCTCCTTTCGTAAGTTCTATGCTCCACCTGTTAGTGCAGCTTTGGTCTAGTTTGTCCCCCTTTTTGGCTTGATATATTGAAAGTATTATCTGAAAGAGGTGTGACTATTATGAAAGAATAATTAACTAGAAGCACTCAGAGAGCGCAGACCTCCGCCAAGCCATAGGGTCATCTGAGAAAAACCCAAAAAGCCAGTTACCAACCCCATGCCAACACTCTTATGTACACTTCAAGCTAATATGACTATCTATTTCTATCACCAGGATAGAAGCCACATCTTATTTAGAATCCTTGACCCTCTATTTGTCTGGTACCTCAGATAAACAACAACCCGTATCATATTACATATTATCATTTTTAATTAACAAAAAAATAACACAAAGTAGTAGCAGCCAGGTGCTGCTGATCAAAAACACTTAAATAAGTGCTCATCAGTAAGTGTCGCCACCTTAATGGAAAGCAGACATTTTGACAGTTTGCTGGTCTGGGGCTTTCACATGTGTGTTAGCACTATACCAAGGAGGAAAGACATCAGCAATGATCTTAGAGAGGCAAATATTGTTGCACATCAATCTGGAAAGGGTTAAAATGGCCATTCCTAAACAGTGTGGAATTCATAAATTTAATGTAGAAACATTTAAGACAGTTATGAGCCTTTCAAAAAGTCTATGTTAAAGCAAGCTCACCCCGATGTCAAGCTATAAAGTGTTCATAGAAACGTGAAGTCATCTGTCTGACAGCTAAAGCTTGGCAGAAATTGGCTCATTCAACAGTGCAGTGATCTCAAGACCTTAAAATAGATGCGAATTAATTAATGCTCTCAAACTTCAAACAACTAAAGCCACATTGTAAATAAGAGTGCATGAAAATTCCTCTACAAGAATGTAAGAGACTAATAACATCATGTAGAAAAATACTTTTAAGTTATTGTCGCTCAGAATGATATAGTTTTGTTAAAAAGAAATTAATCCCTCATTTGAAGGCCAGATTTTTTTTATGTACTGATGCATAAAACCTTAATTTTTCATCTGACTGCACATCCTCTTTCATTTGTTGCTCACGTCCTCCTTTTTGTCCTCCATCACACTTGTAGAAATGTGACCTTCCACTACCGCAGAAGCAGCATGGCATACTTTGGAGGCATGTGCTCTGTGAGCCGTGGAGTCGGGGTCAATGAGGTCAGATTTACTGTCAAATATCCCGTGTCTGCACGCATCACTGCAGTTTCATAGTCTCTGGCCTTTGTTTTTCCCACAGTATGGCACCACCTGGTCCATGGTAGGGTCTCTATCCCAGAGCCTGGCACAGAACCTGGGCATCCAGTGGGACCCAGCATCCAAGAGAAGTATACATAAAACACAGTTGTTAATTTACTGCTACTGTGAGTACAGTTGAAATAAAAAGGTCAGGGTCAATCTGAAAAGGTTCATGCCGTATAAGGTTTGACCTTTAGTAATCAGTTAACAACTACTGAGACTATATGAGACGATATTACATGCTGATTTAATACTATCATTTCCATTCATATTGAACCACAAAAAGCAACCAAAATGTCACGTTTTATTGTTTTATTCTTAAATTCAATCAGACATTTAGGTAAAAAACAATCTGTTCTTTTGATGTTTGATGGATATTTTCTATTTTTTTCTATGGGAGCCCTGAATGGACAAACCAAACACAAGCTCATTTAAGCTGCAGTTTAGATGGTTGCAATCTACAATCTTAGCCAATAAACCAACCAACCTTAAATTTTCAACTACCTGATAAGAAGTTATTATATTTTTCTATATTTATATGCACTGATTGTCCAATAAAACAGCCATCAAAACTGGTCCTTAACTGGTTAAGGATGAGTTTGCCATTAGGTTGAAGGGATTATCTGTGATTCTGCAGAATAACTAAGACACCTGGCTGTAAATTCTCTGCTGAATACTGATTCTCTTCTAAATGAATGGTCTGCTCTCCTCTTGCAGAGGAATGTGGATGTGCTCAACAGTGGATTGGCTGCATAATGGAGGACACTGGGTAATGTCCAGCATATGCACAAACACAAAAAGAGAGGGATAGTGAGACTAAACAGATGCTTGTTCATGTGCACTCTGTAATATAATAATTACCACTCTAAGAATGAGAGGGTGATTTGCAGTTTTATATGTGTGGCTATTCATGATTAAAAACATGTTAATGATCCACTGGGTGGCATTATTCTTATTATTCTATACAAAGAAGGCTATCATTAGCTGTCTATCCTCTTTGGTGACCTCTCCTTCTGCAGTGTCCAGTACTCACAGAGATTCTCCAAATGTAGCATCTCAGACTACAAAGAGTTCCTTTTAAAAGGCGGAGGCTCATGTCTGTTTAACAAGCCAAACAAGGTTAGATGCCAACCGTTCTACCCCTCTCATTGCATGTCACAACTTTTATAAAACACACACGCTTGCCTTACACGTCTTCTTTTGGCAGCTGTTTGAAGCAGCGCATTGTGGGAATGGATTTGTAGAAGTGGGAGAGGAGTGCGACTGTGGACTGAGAGGAGTAAGTTTCTCTTTACTCATCTGTTTGCTGTCCTCTTGTTTATTCGGGTGGGTGAAATGCTTTTCTTTGTGTTTTTTTTAGGACTGCTACAAGGAATGCTGCAAGAAGTGTTCCCTCGCCAATGGGGCACACTGCAGCGATGGTCCCTGCTGCAATAACACATGCTTGGTACGAACTTGGTTTTAAAGTGCAGAACTCTGTGCTCTTTATTTCTGAAAAGCCTAAAACTCGTCTTCTCTGCTTCTCCGGCCAGTTCTACCCACGAGGTTACAGCTGCCGCTATGCTGTGAACGATTGTGACATCTCAGAGACCTGCTCTGGAGACTCTGGACAGGTCTTATAGCTTGATTTATTTTGGTTTCAAATAGTTCGTTTTATGTTTTTTGAAATATTGAAGAGGATAAGATAAGAGAAGAAGATGTATTGGGTTTTTTTTTTTCTTTCAGTGTCCCCCCAATCTGCATAAACAAGATGGTTACCTCTGCCAGGTAAACCAGGTAAGAACAAACTGGAGCAGATTTGCAGCGGATAAGCAAACTGAGGATGTAAATTCATGCTTATTTTTCCATTTAAGGGCCGCTGCTACAATGGAGAATGCAAGACTAGGGAGAACCAGTGTAAATACCTCTGGGGCTCAAGTAAGAAAACGCCATTTTTTTTCATTGGATTGTGTTTGTGGAGTGTCACAGACTGCCTTTGAGGTTCAGCTGTCCTCTCTTTGTTTCAGAGGCTGGAGGTTCAGAAAAGTTCTGCTATGAGAAGCTGAACACAGAAGGAACAGAGAAGGGAAACTGTGGAAAGGATGGAGACAGATGGATCCAGTGTAGCAAACAGTAAGTTTATTGCTGGATATGCATGTTATAATGACGGTGAAATTGGTGTTTAAATGACTATTGTTTGCACACTGTGCCATATTGGTTAAACAGTATCTTAAAATACATTTTTCTGCCTATTTCTGTCATGAAATGACTTGTAGTTATTTCATAAGCCCCCAACAAAAGAAAAAAGATTCTTTTCTCTCTAAGAAACAGTTGCTTCAGAAGTCGTGATTGTGATACTCTATTAACTGGTATCAATTAGGGTTTTGGCTGTTCTGGCTTGTGACTCCAACTCTTTGCTGGGCCAGAGAAAACAACAACTTACTTCAGTAAACATCCAGAACCAGTGTAGTGTTTAGTCTGCTTAATTAAAGATAACATAAGAAAAACAACAACCACAGAGATTCAACATAGTCAAAGCAGCACTAGAATGTCATTTACAGCTACTTTATGTTGTAATGTTGTCCGTTGAATTTATGATGCTGCTCAGTGAAATTCTGTATGGTCTTTGTATGGAGTTTTTTCTAGTTTAATTTTTCTTTCTTTATTTCTTTATCTATTTAATATCTGGTGTTTTAATATTCCCAACTGGCATTTATAGATACCATTTAAACAAAAAAGTATTACAACCATATCATTCAGTAACGTTGTTCATGGTTAAGAAGGACCAGCTGGTGTTGCAGAGAGTATTAATAAACACTGACTGTTAAGGGCAGGGCTAATAAATTAGACTGGTGATATTAACACATCAGTTTCATCATCAGAAAAGCAGCTAAAGACTGATCTGAGAAGAAAAGGTGTCTCTGTTAGTAGTCATTATCTGTAGAAATTCAGAATGTGCTAGTGGGAGGATCAGATTTGTATTTTAAGAGACTTTTAAGATGATCTGATGATGTGACTCTGTCTTCGCTTGATGGTTGTGGGAAATCAAACCAACCCTGAACAAGCACTGAAATTTAGTCAGAAAGGGGACAGTGTTGCTATCTGGTTCTATGAAATACTCGCACACAGGTCTTATGTTTCCTCTCTCCCTGGTTTTGTGAGTTTTGTGTGACTTACTCTAAAATGCAAACTTTCTTTTTGCTAAGCATCCTGATCTATTCTTTAGACTTCAAATCACTTAAAAAATATTAAACTTGTATGTTTTTCAAGCCACACTACTGAACTTTGGCAGATTTTCTCAGTGACATGCCCGTGACAGAGGCCGTTTAGCATTAGCCTTGCACGCTTTCTTTACTATGAGCTCTCTCCAGCCAGTAAAAGTCAGTCAGATGTTGACTCCTGTCTTATCACATTCTCTTTTTCTTTTCATTGTTTCCTCCAATAACGTCATATTGCGTTTCTTTGACAAATTCACCACAGTACTTTTTATAGCTGTTCAAAAACAGCCAGTGTGTTGATTTGCAGTTGCTGGCATGTGATGCTGTGCCGTAAAGCGAAATGCTGCTGTAAAGAGACACAGCGTCCTTGAAAATAAAGTTATGAAGTGTGGTTACTGAGCCTCGGGATGCTGCGGGGAGTGATGGCGTCAGGAATGTACATACTAAATGTAACTGTGTCATCAAAACAAGTCAGGAACACACATTTTAAGGTCAGGAAGTTACAGTTATGTTAAGGTGCTACTTTAACAGAATCAGTCTTTTCAGTCTGAGATGCCCCGCTTACAATTTTATCAACAGTTCACTGGTTTCTGAAAGTAGCTTAACAAAGCTTGTTAGTATTTAGTTTAGTTCTTGGCAAAGATTATACAAAAAACTAAACTAACCAGTGGTTATAGCAGATATTCTGCCCTCAATTTGTATTGAATAATTAGAGGGAAGAGAGGAGAAGAAGTGGAACCTTCCTAATTAAACGTGACTTAAAATATTTCCCACGCTCAGGCAGGACATTATGGGCTTCACCTGTGGTGGTGAGACATCAAAGAGCCTGAGCGATCATAAGGTGCATCAGATTAAAAAATGGTGTTTGTTTGCTTGTTTTTTGCAGCGATGTGTTCTGTGGTTATCTTCTGTGTACCAACGTGGGGCGAATCCCACGCATTGGAATGATGAAAGGAGACGTTACTCCCACTTCCTTCAATCACCAAGGCAACGTGATACAGTGCACGTAAAAACGTTTACTTCATTATTGCACCTGTTGAGTCCTAGATACAGAAATATTACTCTACTTTTTCATCTTCTGAAGAGATTTGATTACCTTCCTCTTCCATCCTAACCTCTCTCACTCAGTGGTGCCCATGTCCTTTTGGATGATGACTCCGATTTAGGCTACGTGGAGGATGGGACTCCCTGTGGGCCGTCAATGATGTGCCTTGACCGCAAGTGTCTGCCCATCCAGTCACTCAACATGAGCACCTGCCCCATTGGACAGAATGGGCAGGTGTGCTCTGCCCATGGGGTGAGTCCTGGTGTACCTGACAGGTATATGCTATAGAAACTAGTTATTTCGTCTGTTTTGCACAAGGTTTGTGTGATTTTAGAGCTTGAAGAACTAAATCCACTTAAGTTCAGTGATAAATTCAACAGGCATATACTTAGAGCCATTATTTGTCAGAAGATGTCTCATATCGAGCCAACTTGAATTCCAATAACAATGCAAATTTAGTAACATGGACAAATTACACCTTCAGTGTGATGTTAACTGAGAAACTGAAACATTTTTCATTGGACCTCTGCTGGATAATGTGTGTGAAAATGGCAAGTTGCAGACAGTAGGACAAGAAACAAGAAGAAGACAGACTACACACTGAAAGTAAGCATGCAAGTCACAATGCAATGTGCAAGACCCACTTTGACCACCTCATTGTGGAGCATGGTGCTGAGTTTTTTGTTTTTTTTATATATATATTACTGATGTATGATAACTGTAAACTGATTTGAGCTCTGTAGATTTTGTAATTAATATTTTTAATTAAACATGACAGAAACAGAGATTCTACAATAATACTGAAAACATGAATTTGACCTTTGAAGCAAAGTTGTATTTAAACCCGTCAAACTATCCGACTATGCACTAAAAACACATTTTTTATATCATAGTTTCATATTGAGTCTCTGGATGGTTAGTAATACTTTACATAAATGCAGAAATTTGCATGCATCTGCTCAGATTCCAATGTTTCAGTAATCTAAGACTAAATAAATAAAGAGATTAAATCCAACTTAAAGTGTAAAATTGTATGAAAACATTTTAAAATTCCATCAAACAAGCTAACCAAAATTAGCTCAAACGTCACAGAATTGAAACTAAAGACATTCAGAGGTGCACAAATGCAAATATGCATTTTTATAACAAGCTGCTATAAATACCCATTGTTTATATGGCTGCTGGGAATGGTCCTCATTTGATGTACAGTACCCCAAAATAAGCTGATGTGTCAGCAGTTTAAAGCGCTTGCTTTACTCGCATCGCCTCATCTGTTTCTATATGATTTGAACAGGTGTGCAACAATGAAGCCACATGCACCTGTGACACCACCTGGGCGGGGACAGACTGCAGTATGCCTGACCCGCCTAAAGAGCCTGATGTCACTGCAGATGAAGAACCCAAGGGTTGGTTTCTGCTTCTTTCAACCTCTGCCACCCGCACAACTGAATAACACACAAGTTGATATGCTCTTATATGATTTAGTCAAGACTGATCAGACATACTGTAGAATGTAAAACGAGTTTCGTAGGTGTTTCAGGATTATAGAGACTTCCTGCAGGTTGAAATAGAACATAAACACAGTATTAGAGTTGATTATTTTGATTCTGAAAATGAAATAAAAACACAGTTCAGCTGTACACCTGGTATTTTGTCCACATGGGGCAAGGGGAGGTGCTTCAGGGGGTGGGAAGTGCCATAGAGGGAACCGTTTACTTTATCCATGACTCTGTAGCAGAAGCCTGCTATTTGTTTTTGACAGGGTGGTAATAATGCTCCTTTTCCCTCTGCACAGTGAGCGTGGCCACTAACAGGCTGATAGGGGCAGTAGCAGGGACCATTCTGGCCCTGGGGGTGATTTTTGGAGGCACAGGGTGGGGAATAGAGTAAGCATCTTTAACCCTTTCACAGCTCTTTCTCTCATAGTGGTGCCTCAGTGTGCGGGCGGTCTCGTGAGCCGGCCTGAGCCCGTGTGTGCGTCCCGGTGGCTTTGTGTTTTCTTGTGTGTTGTTGATGACCATATAATTGTCATGTGATTGGATGTTTTCGGTGTCGTGTGATTGATCGATGGATTTCCCCTCCTCCCTTCTCCTCCTCCTCCTCCTCCTCTCCTGCCACTTCCTGTCATTCCCCATTACTACAAGCTTCTTTCTTCATCCTCCCTCTTCCCCTTCCCTTCCTTTTCTCTTACTCTCAGTCGTTATGTGGTTGCTCCTGTGATCCTCTCCTTTCTGGGGCATGTGGGGCATTTAGATGAAAACAGTCCTGAGAAATGTCTAGTTAGTGACCTGGCTTGTGCGTCAGTTGGAGGCTGTGTGGTGACTGGGAACCCTAAAAACATTTTGTACTGCTTATACAGCAGGTCAATCTCTGTTGGAGAAATTCCTTTTCAGTCAACGATGGATACCCAGGATCTTTTGCACAACCTTAACAGACAAACTACTATTACTCACAACCTTAGCTGACTACAGATAAATGTAAATATTCCCAGGACGCTGGCTAAAGTAAATCACTTTACATATTAAAGGGGACTGAAAAGCATGCAAAATAAATTCTTAGAATTAATTATTTTACTGTAATAATACACTTATGGTATGTTCTCTGTTCCATGTGAAATCATCATTGTATAGTCACTTGTCATTTATACAGTAAGTGAGTATAGAAACTCATGTTTTTTTCCCCATAACCCTTTACAGGTCCTAGTGCCACCAATCTAATAATAGGCTCCATCGCCGGAGCCATCCTTGTGGCTGCCATAGTGCTGGGGGGGACTGGATGGGGCTTTAAGTAAGCAACACGCCGCATGCCTCTCCTGCTGTAACTCTAGCATCCCTGCTGCTTCTAGACACCAGGGTTTGAGCTTCTGCTGCGGAAATTGGACCCCAGGGTGGACAGCATACAAAGAAAAAAGCATGTTACACTGAGACGCATGTGAAAAAAGCATATGCTTAGGAGAAATGCATTCCTGTTTTTTTATTTTTATTTTTTTTTTTTTTTTATAAAGAAGAATGTGGATGAAATTCGGGATTTATTTAAGTGTAATTTTATGTTTGTTTGTTTTTTTTTAAGGATGCTGGATAGGTCTGTGCATCTGTAGCAGAACCTCAAACTGATTAGACGGGCAGAGCTTAGTGCTTGACGTGCATGTTCAGAGAGCAATTAGATAACTGAGACTCTTAAAAAAATAAATAAATAAAAAAAATAAAGCAGTGGGGATGTTCCACAATGTTGTCAACTTTTACTTTAAAGAAATTCTGTTGGTTGCTTGAATGATAAAAATCATATTCCCCTCTGAAATTTTAAAGATAGAACTTATGAGATCTCTAAATAGCAAGAAAATGTACTTTAAGGTCCAGTTTTTCTGCTCATTAACCTGCTGTCTTCAGCAGCAGGGGTGTTATCTTCTAATAGACGTAAGGACTAAATGAGAAATATAATCCTGCAGCCACCAAAGCATGCCAGATATTAAAGCATCATGGTTTTTTCCACCTAAACAGGGCACAAATAAGGAAAGAAAACAGATGAAGAACCAAAACATTTTTTGCATGCTGACTTGTTGATTTGGAGGAGGTCAGTTCATTGCACAAAGGCTGAGAAAACCCACAGCGATTTGGTCCGGAGTTGTCGTCCTCTCATCACTTCCATGATCTTTCTCTCAATCCGTTACTGTTTGAGGCTGAGCCTTTAAATGGAGTGGTGATAGCGACAGCAGAGAGACACACAGAGAGCAGCCAGGACCTTTTTGTTGCCTGCAGCCTTTGTGCCATGGCTGGCACCCACCTGGATGGCCAGGCTCCGCCCTAGAGCAGAGCAGGACTCTCGGACCCGCCCACACCAGCTGCCATTGCTGCCTGCTTCACAGACCTGGTACAGACACGGCGCACTGCACTGCATGAACCACGCACAGCAATAGTGCCACCTTCAACTGGCCTACTATTGGAACAGGTGCATGACAGAGTGATAAAAGCCCCACAACAAGCCACAGTACGGGGAGGTTATGCATCACTCCTGTTGTCATATTCATTGTTGTCCCACTGTTGGTAGTAGTTACTGTGGCTGCTGCTGCTGCCGTCATTGTTGTTTATGTGGTTGTCTCCTCTTTCCCTCCTCTGTAGAGTTTATTTTATGTTAGCTCTTTCCTCTTAGATGGTTGTTATGAGTGGAATAATGTCTTTTCCATCAAAACTGGTAATGAGACATGTCTTCAACAGTATTTTGTAGATTGTTGTTGCACGCACAATCAGCGCTTGTTTGCAAGAAGGCAACAGAGGATATTTTTTATTATGTTATCGCTCTATTTGAAATAGAGCTTTACTGTTTACTAAAGGTTTCAACTCACTGAGATTACCATTATCCAGTAACTAGTGCTGCAAATCATGACACGTTAACATAAAACATTAATACAATCTCCTGCTGCCATGCAAATTCTACATCATCAAAACTACAAATACCTCTGCCTGTCTCTTTGCAGTTAAGGCTGAACTGGCCAACATGGACCAGCCCTTCCTCTCTTCAACACTTAAAAAAAAAAAAAAAAAAAAACACACATCAGGAACATTTTCCTTTGGTATTTTTGAATAGAAATGTATCTGAATGATAATTTTACAGCATCTCCTCATGCGCACACCACTGTAAACTGTAGATGGGTGTGGTTGCTTGTCCAGGTTGTGCTAGTGATTCAGAATTCACTGTAGCAAATGCTAACTCTTTTTTCCTATCTCCTTATAAGAAATGTGAAGAAACGCCGATACGACCCCAATGCACAGGCCATTTAACCCAAGAAGAGATGGCAATTGCAGAAGGACTCCTCCAAGGCTTCCTTAGTTGGCTACCCAACAGCTGGACTGCACTTATTGCTGCTGATCTTTGGCATTAGATTTACTTGAAAAAGACATAGTGGACATTTTAACAAATTCCATTGTAGTGACATTATAAATGCAGCCTTTTCAACTCCACCTCACCCACGTAACACCCTGCCCCTCCACCCTGAGCTCTATAGAGTGACAGAGCTCCTCTTCCATCCTTTAGTGCCAGTGCACAGGCGTTCAGGCGGAGTCCACACCATCTTCTCACCTGGCATGATTATCCGCACAAAGCTGCTTGCTGGCCCCCCATGGCATGAAGAGCTCTCTCTGCAGGGCTCGGCATGGCTACCAAAGCTCTGAATATACTGCAAAAACCGTACAATGTAAAAAAAAAATAAAAAAATACACGCACACAATAAAAAAAAATTATCCAGTGCAGGAGACAGTCTCACTAAAAACCAAACCAGTGAAAAGCCAGTTAAAGCGCCTATTGTTCGTGTTTAGGTGCTGCATGTGAGGACTCATCAGGACAGTGCACACTCAGTAAATGCACCCACACAAAACTGTACATAAACAAGCAGTTCAGATTGGAATTGACAGCATATTTTACAGGACATCGACTGCTTTTGTTTTCTATCTTAGCATGTTGTATAGCAGGTGTTTTTTGGCACAGATACTTTAAAAGAATGCAACTGGGGTTTGGGCCAAAATGATTGATGCTACTTAGATTCATGACAGAGCAGCTGTGGTGTCGAGGAGAAGCATGTCGGTTCTAGAGGGATCCAGATCGGGATCTCATCCGACAAGATCTCCCCATGAAGTATCTCCAATGGTGACTCAAAAGCCAAAGAACCAATCACCTGAACATATGGATGTTGTTGCACACAGAGCACTTTCCCCCTCTGTCTGCAGCCAGTGGTGCCTCCTGTACTGCTGAGGGCATGAAGTCTGTCCATGCAGGCACTCGCCTGTACAGCCAGGTCTTTCTTAACAGTCCTCATCAGCACCCACTATACTGGCTTAAGCCTTTTGCTCTCATAAACTCTTAGTAGAAATCAAGTTCAGCTCTTCTGGTAACGCTGCATGCAATCACTATAGTGGGCTTATAATTCTATATGGGAGTCCCCAAAATCTGCAAGACAAATATGCTACAAAAGATAGGTGCATGTCAACAACAAAAACATTTTACTTTTATTTACTATGCAAAGAGAGATATTGCACAAAAGTATGGGTAATAGTGGTATCAATGTAGACATGGAATTACAAAAACCTCTGCTGATCAGCTAATCTTTTTGTATTTGGCCACTCCCACATCTCCTTTCATTTCGCTTCAAACTCTGGACGGTCATATGAATAAAAAAGATATTTAAAAAAATTCCAATGAAAAGCAAGAGAGCACACTTTTACATTTGTGGAACTGAAAATCATTTTTGTGTGTTTTTCATCCAGTTTAACATTTTTAATCTCACACACAAACACACACACACTGTATGGTGCCTGTACATATTGAGGCCTGAACAGTTTCCTTGTGCAGGGCTATCATTTCCAATCCAGCTGATAGTTGGTGTGTTCCTGGTGCTGCCATAGCACTGGCATTGTTGTAATCCTCCATGTTGTTCATTGTCTGGTGTCCCTCTCTCACTGCATCATGTACAGTTGAATCCATTAATAAATAAATTTTATCTGAGCATTTGTCTTTTTTATGTGTTAGCTTAACCACTTAACTCTTTATTGCAGCTGTTTAGGTGCACAGGGTGTTTAAAGGCTGGCTCACTTTTTTCCTACATTTTGCACCTCAATTCCTCAAGTTTTTTTTAATCAATCTAGTCAAATAAACGATTTGCCATTGAGGATTGGACTAAATTCAACATTTAATTCATCATGGTTAGGGCTGCTTTTATTATTCAGAGAAGAAACAGTTTTATTACATAATGCAACATATATGAAAGCCACATGGCAAGTTTCTACAACAGTAACAACATATAGACACATACCAAAGTGTGTGTATTTATCTGCTAATGCCTGCCTCTCTGGTAATTTCTCTGTTTCTTCTTTTCCAATAATCAGAAAGCTTTGGGGCAAAAGGAAGCTACTGACAGCTCAGTGGCACATAAACCTGATGTTTCATTTTTGTTTTTCTTTTAAGGCACATAGCTGTAGGGAATATAATTAAATTATGTGGTTATTTACATGTGCAGCAAGGACTGCCATATAGATGTATACAGTGTATTCAGTTAAATGAGATATCAACAGTAGAGGTGTAGCTAAAATTACTGATTTACAGGATATAATTTTGTTGGATGAGTACATGTATAATCTCATAGAAGTGGTAACGTGAACAATAGTGGATAAAAAGGAAAGGACCTACCTAGAGTCTAGATGTGTGTGTAGGCCAGAAGTGTGTCATGAGTATCCAGGACCACCTCTGTCACCCCATGGTTGCGATTCTTCTGGATGTCTATGTACATATTTGGGCTCTATTAGCAGAACACAGCCTTCACTTTGTAACCAGAGCTAACTGTTGCCAACAGCAGTGCATAAACACTTATTTTGTGAAGGATGGTGCTGGTTGGTTTCTCTGATGCTGGTGATGACATGAGTGTTGCTCTGTTTGAGTGACCGTGATAAGCTCTGTTTTAACATTGCAGAGTAGTTTGTTTCATGCATTCCTTTTTATTGTTACATTTCTTTGGACATTGCCGTGTGGCCATGCAATATGGCTAAAAGGCTGCATTGGTTTATAATGTAGCTTCGGTGTGTAAATAGTGTAAACGTAGCAGGTGTGAATACAAAGTGAATGGTGGCATTTAGACAAATGGATTTTAGTCATTGTGTGATCGCCTGCTAATTGCTGGGATAGGGTCCAGCTTCCCTGCGACCCTGAATTGGACTAAGTGGCATAGAGAATGAATGGATGGAAATTTGTCTATTACTGGGAATGTTTAGATGTTGATTTTGTTTGTCTATAATTTTCTTTCTAATCTCCTGAGACAACTCTTTCCTTTGCTTCCTCTGGTCCATGTTGAGTGTGATACACACCATGTCACCAAACAGCACAGTGACTACCTGTAGCCCTATATATAGACCCAATGACTGATTACAAGATTGTAGACACCTGTGATGCTAATTAATGATCACACCTTGGATTAACATGTCCCTTTGATCACATTATTTTCAGTCTTTTCTAGGGGTACCATCATTTTTGTCCAGGCGTGTTTTATGAGTTTATTTTTTAAATAATTCTGTTGAAGCATGGTTGAAAAGCAATGTCTGACTTTCATTGGTTAAATTTCATAGAATTTTTATTTATTATCACTTTTGTCAGATTCAAGTTATTTCTGTGACCATTGTGAGTTTTTCTTTCATTAACCGAAGGGTCCCAAATATTTTGTCCAAGTGTGTAGTTTGTATTCATGTGTGAGATATTTGCAGTTACAATCTATTTCATGCTTGCAGTGATAATTGAAGTGAAGTAAGTTATTTGCCACTTTTGGCTGTTTTTGGTATTTCTGTTAAGGCATGAGTACTGGGAATTTCATGATTTTCCCTGGTTGGAATAATGAGGAACCCATTTGTTCTCTAATATAATGTTTTTTGGTAGTTAGTGTTTCTTTTTAGTGATGAATATTTATTTTAATCCTTACAACTTAGATACAAAAAATAAATAAATAAAATCCAGCACATTTTTCCAAGGCTGTGTAGAGATGTAGTTATTTCTGCAACAGTATTCTCTGTAAATGTAATTCTGTTAGTTTATTTTGTGATTGTAGTAGGAAATGTCACTTTTGAATGCTGCTTTTAAGAAAAGCATAACTTCAAAAGTCATGTGAAGTAAGCTAAGAAAATGTTAGTTGATTTGGCACATTTTTATGACATGTTTTACAGTTGTAAGAAGTTTGTTTTCTCCTTCAAAAATATGGCTTTCAAGTTTTAAAAACGATCACTTGCACTTAATTTTGTGGAGATCTTAAAAAAAAAACAATAGCAATAAAATATCCTAATAAATGTGTGATGTAGCACACAATTCTGAAACTGAATGAAAGAGTATTGCCTGTGAGCACATAATGAAAAGAGAAGCTAGATGATGTTTTAGTTGCAGCGTAGTACATTTTGATGACATGATGTTGAGTCAGGAAGAACACACAGTTTTTCCATTTATGTTTGACATTTATCATCACGACGTATGTTGCTGACTTATTATTTTCTTCTTTTTTTACATTTTTTACATGCGAGTCAGTTCGTGAAATGTTCATTTTTGTTAGCCAAATGTAAATAAAGAATGCCGTCAAAATGTATTAAAAGACACAAATTAAATCTAAAAAGCCTTAATATTCATATGAACTAATATTAAATATACATATTATACACACACATACACACACACACATATATATATATAAATATATATATGTACGTGTGGGTGTGTGTGTGTTTATAATTCCTAGTGGGTCTAAAGGCTTCAAACCTTTAACCCCTTACCCAAGAAAAAGCACCTTTTAATCCAAGGCATTTATTTATTTGTCTTTTTCACAAAATGTTTAAAAATAAATTACTGTTAAATTTATCTAATTACTACAATTTTAGCATGAGATCAAATGTAAGAAACATGCAGGCCAAGGAAACTACAGGACCGTCTAGTTAGTAGTTCTAATTTCAGCATTGACTGCAGTTTAACAGCAAACATTTATATAAAAATAAATCTTTACATACCCAAGCATATAACTTAACCAGATTAAAAACACACACCTAATCATTTATTATCTCTCATGCACTCATACAGATAAAACACATAAAAGGCCCCCCACCCACCCACCAATTCCATTATACATAAACTCTCTAGTATCAGGCTTGATGCTGCTGTGAGGAAGCCATATCTTGGGGATCCATCCACACTGAGAGTCACCAAGACCACAGAGGCCGCCATCCATAGGCACCACAATGATGGCTGGCCGGGTCCCACATCGCAACCATTAGGCTGCAGTGCAGTAGCCCACTGTCCACCCAGACAAGGGTGATCACCACAGATCTTGCAGACTGAGGAGGCATAGCCCCTGGTGTGGAGGATCCCAATGAGGAAAACACTGGGATTGAAATAAAAAGTTAAGAGTAAAAAAAAATCCCACTGCAAAGCAGCACTGCTAAAAAAATTCCCCACTGACTAGCTAGAACTGAAGAAACGTTTCAGAAGAGAGATGAAAAGTACCAAGATAAGGAAGCCTAGTTGCTTTTATTCATGCTAGTTTATCCATCTACTCCACACACCTCCTGGTAGTTGCTGATTTTACTCGTGCTGGAACGCTTGTTCTGTGTGGTGATGTGGATCAATTTCATGTGGGCATAAAATTGCTTTGTCTTTCCTTAATTTAATCTCTAATAATTACAGCTTGTAATTCTCTACCTCACTTACTTTCTAGAAGCATCTTAACATTACATTTCATGTTTCAGTATGAATGTGAAAATAGTCTTCATTTAATTTAGTCCCAGCAGAAGAAATGTAAAGCCTGCTTCTTTGCATCATCAGAGGTATGAATGAATGAGTAAGACCATCCAGTACATTTTGTTTTTGCCTCCCACCGTGAAGGTAATTACACTTGAGATCACGTATGCATATGACATTTAAGTAAAAGCACAAAAATGAACCTCCTTTACTTCTCTCTGAAACACTGTTTATTAGTTTGGTTTTAAAGATGGCAGAATCACCCAAGTTTGAGAAGTCAGATTGCTTATATTTCCTGTGGGAAACATGTGTCCGGAGTATGTTAGGTGCAAATTGGCTTAAATTATGTTTGTGTTTATTGTAGTAGAAATAAATAAATAAAGACAGAAAGGAAAAAAACATACAAAAATCCAATTTCTCATGACTTGACAGAAATCTTTCCACAAACGTTCATTGAAATTAAACATTCAATGAAGGTTTGAGGATCCTAGTCTAAGCATTTTGGTTGTATGAATTCAAGTTTTTATTTAATAGGAAAAAAACAGACAAACTAATCAGATGCAGTTTCATGTTTATTAGAAGAGCTGAGAGGTTTTCCCCAAATAAACATCCCCTATCTGAAATGTTTTTGTTGGACGTGGCAAGGGCAAAGATAAACCCTTAGACCTCTAATTGCCATTTTTTAATTCATTTATTTATTTTGCCTTGTATTAAGCCAAAGCACATCCTGTGCATGTTTATTTTAGACAGTTGGTGAACCTAAAAAACAGTAACTTTAACAAAATGAATTACACTTCATGTTAATT
The DNA here is from genome assembly GCF_017639745.1 of Melanotaenia boesemani. Taxonomy (NCBI): domain Eukaryota; kingdom Metazoa; phylum Chordata; class Actinopteri; order Atheriniformes; family Melanotaeniidae; genus Melanotaenia; species Melanotaenia boesemani. The sequence goes on from NC_055693.1 coordinate 17,087,957, forward strand.
TCATAGTGGGGTATACTCCAACAACTATTTTCCCCTTTAATGTATGACACTATATGTACAGAAGTAAGATCTTCTTTCATGTTGTTGAGTGTTTATCTTTAAAAACTATTTTAATCACTATGAGCTGCATCAATAATGGTACAGATAATGGTGATTAATTTGATTAGGATGACTATATGCACCTCGTGTTGACATTTTTGCACATATGAATTAATTATAAATACTTCAGTATTTTAAAAAAGTGATTCTACTCTGTAATGAAATGCACAAATACAGCAGCATTTGCTTGTCTATGGCATAAGGGAAACAAAGAAAATCCAGTGCAGGAAAACTTCAGCCAAATTAAAAATAAATAAATAAATAAAAGCATGAAGTAATGGTTTAATGCTTATTGTTTGGTTGCAGACAAGTTGGGATTTTTTTTTTCTGTTTAAAAAAATATTGAACGTGACTAGCAGCCATTTGCAAAGGAGGGAGCTACTGACGTCAGTTAAGCCCAAAGAGGTATTTACCAAACCCCATCAACATCATAGCCCTGCCAGCCAGCCTAGCTTGAGTGGTAAGTTAAGTTTTTCTGATAAGGCTACTTTATATTATAGTTAGGCCCTTGTTTATTTTAGTAAGTCTAGCATTTAAATAACTTTTATCTAATCACTTTAATTTAAAGAGTCTTACACAACAAGCAGTGTTGGGCTGTAGCGTTTGCATATGTTGCCATTTGAAACGCATTTGGCTTTTGAATGTCATTTTTTAGTATTTAGACTCTCTATATTCAGTATAACAAAAATGTTAAATGGTTATTCGTATTATTTACTGCAGAAATGTGTTTGACTAGCAGTTGTTGCTGAACTTAACTGAGAAATGACTGGAACAGCTGATCTGCGTTTGGACCTGTGCAGATGGTCCCAGTTCTCATCAACTCAGCCTCCGTCGTAGTGTTTGTGCTGGCCTGCATGTGTGCAGTGTCGCTGCAAGGTCAGAAGCCGGGTCAGGTGGATCCCCTGACGGTCCACCGGGCGGACCCGCAGTGCTGGGACTCGTCCTCGGCTCTGCTGCTGGAGATGCGCTCTCCGAGGATCGCTGACACTGTGCCCGCGTTCTGGGATCTGATGGAGTCTCTCAAGTCATCTGTCAACGGAAAGCACACGGCGCTGTTCTGGGACCTGGCCCGGGTCTTCTGGGACATCTATCTGGACTGCGTCTTGTCCAGGAGTCACGGCTTGGGGCGGAGACACGTTACCTCAGTGCAGTCCCTTATTACTGACAGTAAGTGTATAAATGGGTAAAGTGTGCATACTTTTTTTTTTTTTTTTTTTGCAGTCGAACAAATCCTTGCAAGTGAACAGTTCCTAAAGGTCAAATGAATGTGCAACAGGAGAACTGGTTGTCATTCACTGAACTATAAATGAACATATCTGTTAGAAAAAGCTTTTGCAAAGGATTTGGTACTTATATACAGGATTGGGCTGCTGTAGCTATAGCAACAGCTTTAATACATTAGTCACTGCATTTAATGCCACGAATTCTCAAAAAACTATGGAAAATTTAAATTAAAACTTTTAATAGTAATCCTTCTTTTAAATTCCTATACAAATGATCTGACATTATTTCACTTATTTAACTCACTACTTTAAAAAGAAAAACATTACAACCTACATTATGCATCTATGAAAACTAAAGAACCATCAGAGAACGATCAAACCATAATCACCCTCCAGCTAGAAGTTTTTATTTTACAGTTCAAAATGATTTTGTTATATATTCCAAAAGTCATATTTCATACAAGATATAACATTAAAACAAAGCCTTTTTTCAACAATGAGGAATATTTTTTCCAACCAAAACATTTCCTGTATTTGTGTGACGTATCTATTTTTAGTGGCAACAGATATGAATACTAGTGAGATCAGATGAAAAGTAAATAAATAAAAAAAACAAAAATAAAATAATAGTTTTAAGCCTTTAAAATGGGGTCTTGCTTTTCCTGGTCTAAATACACAGGCTAATGCTTAACCAACATTGTAATTATTTTATTGGGGCTTTAAGATCTTATTAAAAATTATTACAAGAATAAAAAAACACTTTAAATATTTGCTCTATTTTGTAACAGTTAATAATCAAAGGTGACTTTCACTTCATTTTGAAGACATCTGTTCTCTGGATGTAAATATATTTCCTATAAGGAAAATGCATCTGCACTTTTAAATCATATCTGAGACATCAAAATGATTAAATGTGTGTGCATCTCAGTGAACTTTGTTTTTGGAATAACACCTGAAGGATATTGTAAAACAGAAATATAACTTTTCCAAAAGTATTTTAACACAAAGTTTTCAGGTGACTAATTTTCCTTCTCCACTCCTGTTTATTACTTTGACTTTTAGAAGGAAAAACATCTGCTGGACAGATAACTGTATTCACATATTTACTCAACTTAACTATGACTTTTGCTTTGTTTTAAGAGGCAACACATCTCTAAACCCAGTGCTTTCAGGATTTCAGGAGGTGATATTAAGTACAGCTGTAGTGTTGTATTGACACCAAGATACAGTTTCAATTTTCCATGTCTTAATGTTTTTTCGGGGATGAGCTACAAAGCAGCCTTGGCCAGCCACCTTTTTCTTGATTTTCTCATTGCCACCATCTGACAATTAGATGGAGACACTGCTCTCTTGTACACGGTGGCCGCTTGTTTGAACAGACAATCAAATTCAAACATATATTTTATGTAAAATGACCTTTACAGATGCCTAAAGTTCAAGTGAATACAGCATGTAATATATTTAAAAATTTCTATGATGCTCTGTCTAAATGATCTTGTAATTCAACACCATGTTCTTAATCATAATGAAGCATTTATACAGCAACATCTCATCAACTGCCTACATGGTGACAATATCAACTGTTAATGTTTAATAAAGAGGGTGTAAAAGTCATAAAACCACCAGTGACGACTATAGTGCTGAAGAAATGCTGATAAAATTTGTGATTAGATTCAAAGCAAGTTTTTCACATTATCAATTAAATATAAGTGTTTGTGCAGCTGTTATTAAAACCATACAATCCAGGCTCATTCAAAGTTAACAACTGTTGATAAAAAATATGTAAATAGTTTAATTTCACTTTTTTTATTGAGATGGACATTTGGTTGTAAAATATTATTATTCCCCCAAATATAGACCCTTTTTTTAAAAGGTCCCATTTACATGTGTCACTAGTCTGTGCCCCTGCCTAGCCACCCCCATCAAATATTTCCTAGACCTGCCTCTGCTTTCGTGTCAGTGCACCATGTAAGGCCTGGACCACTGCAGCTCCTCCTCTGCAACCAATCCACAATACTGCTGTCCAGCTGCTTTTTAACTTGTGCAAGAAATTAAAGCTCCTAGTTTTCTACACTGGCTAGTTGAAATCATGAAGTTTTTATTATCTATTCATAAAAAATAATAAATAATTACACCCTTGGTAATTAGTTGCATGATTCTCCAGCAGTTTTGTTTTAATATCATGTACTTTTCTGGGGTTTTTTTTTCACTGTCCCAGTTTCTTTACAGAACTTTTGGTTAACATTTTACATAACTTTCTTGTTATATTGTGAATAAAATATTATATGTTTATGTGATTTGCAAGTGAATGCTTTGTTTTTAATAACATTCACACAGTGCCTCATCTGCTTTTGGTTTGGGTTTGTATTCTTTGTAAAAAAAAAAAAAAACAAACATCAGAGTGAACGGATGTTGTTGGAGCATGAATGTAGTACCACGTTCAGCTTCTTTTTTACTCTGAATGCATGCTTGTCCCTTACAGAGTTCTTCAGATTCAACAGCTCTGGCATGAACTCCCGGGCATGGCTGAGCGTCAGAGTGAGACGCAGAGGACGCATCACAACCCTGAAGACTGAACCAAAATAAAACCATAGCATACCAAGCAATTATGGAGACTAACTTATGAACAGCCTTCATCATTATTTCATTGCTAATCAAAATTCTACATTCTCTTGTTATATCCTTACTGGGAGTTAAAGGATATCTCTTGTATTATGAATTTATTATATATATGTTTAAGTAATGTAAAATAAAGTATAAAGATAAATTAAAAATGCATACAGGTATTTGGTCACATTTTATTTCTGCACATTATCGTCCCAGTGGAAAAAAAGGAATGATTAAGCTGACTTTTACAATAAAGCTTTAACTTATCTGAAATTAAAAAAACACTGATAACCTCTTGCTGCCACATAAGTTTCTTGTTATGTCAAGGGAAAGCCTTTTTAGCAGAGCAACATGCAGAAAGAAAACTCCAGTTACACCGCACAGGTTGGTTATGGCTCTGCTATATAAATACACACCATTTACCTTTTCAGCAATTAATAACACTTTTGTTTAACTAGTTCAAACAAAGCTGTACTACTAAGGCCCTTTGTCACAATAGTAGTATTAGATGAGCAACTAGTCAGGTTTTTAACGTGTTAGTAAGCCTTTGGACCAGTTGAATCGAGTACTATGTTTAACCAGCTAACTGATGAGTCATATAGCTGGCATGTTTACAAGTCAAAATAGGTTATTATCCCAGGTTAACTAGTTACCAGCAAATATGCACTAATAAACTAGTGGGAGCTGAAATGTTAACTAATCATCTAGGAAAGGCCAAAAAGATCACACAATCGAACAAATGCTAATTTTTACTTTACTCCTGAAGTAGTGTGAGTAAAAATAAGTTTGCCAGTAAGGTCTTAAATACCCTTAGTTACTCTAGTTAAGAGTGATTTAGTCTTAAATGATGAACTACTGAGTGTAAAAATTAGTGGGCTACTGAAAAACAAAGTGTTCACTAGTTCAGCTAGCTGCATGAAAAAGAAATGAAAGGGTGGGGAAAATATCCAGTGAGGCTTCCCACTGGCATTTCATTCTTTAGTCAGCATTTGCCACAAGTCAGCCAATGTGGTTGTGTTGGTCACTTTGGCACAAACAGCATGTCTAAGATGATCCCACAAGTGAATGGGGTTGAGGTCTGGTCTGCAGGCGGGACATTCCGTCTTCTCCACTCCCAAATTCTGGAGGTCGTCTCTGATAAACCCTTCTCTGTGGGGGAGAGTTTTTTTTATCTTGGAGGATAGGGTACCGTCTCAGACTGTGAAGGATTGCTACTGGTTGTAGAATCTCATCTTGATATCTCTGCACTAAGTTTGTCTCCAATAGTGACAAGTCTTGTTTTTGCAGTGAGGCAGATAGAATAGAATAGAATAGAAATACTCTATTAATCCCTTCGGAGAGCCCTCAGGGAAATTTGGGTACCAGCAGCAATACAGCACCAACAGTAAAGCAGGACAAGCATAAGACACAATATATACAGGTACAAAGCAAAATAGAGGCAAATTAAATGCAATAAATATAACAATAATAACAATAAGATAAGTTAAATAAAACAATATAAACAAGCATTGCACACAGTAGAGGTGGTACAGATTCCCAGTTCACTATTGCACGTATCAAGATGCTGCCCCACACCATCACACTAGCTCCACCAACAGCTGTTATTGGTGCAGCAGTCAGCAAAGCTTTTTTCATGTGGATTAGAAAAAAGTAATTGTGGAAAAGCCACAATTATATCAAATATAGTTTGAAACAAATATCTATAAACTCACTAATAATATCTATAAAAGTCATCACACTTCATGTACTCATTACACTTTATAGTCAATAGTGGTGGAAAACATTATATTACAGAGGAAATTTTTAATGATATACTGCACTGATTCAGCAATACCTATGAGCATCCAGCAGAGACCACCAGATGAAGCCTTCTTTCCCAAGAGCCAGTGGGGATTTTTCAATGCTTAAGTGTATGAAGTTCACACAGAGGTCAGTGGAGTTTATGAGCCCACTATGTTTGCCCCAGCAAGTGGTAGAAGAAAAAGGCTGAGACAGTAAAAAAGCACAGTAAAGGCTAATTAATCTAAGGTATACACAGGTCAATTAGAATACAAGATTCTCTGTTTTCCTGACAACAGGGGATGGGTTTTAATTTGGTTTGAAGGATATGAGGATGCAAAATAAAGCATTGTGTATGTGTGTGTGTATCATGGGTGTGTTAATTGGGGGATGGAAGAAGTTTTTTGGGAGTTTTTTTTTTTTTTTTAATGTGTAACTTTTAACAAGATGCTGGACTGTCTATTTTTGTTGCTGACTGAATTTATTTGTGCCTACACTGGAAAATAACTTCTGTGACCTCAAGTCTGATTCATCTCCAATGATTTTTGACTGAAGGGATTTTTAACTTTGAAGAATTTTGAACACAGTTATTCCTTTAAAAGACTTTGCTTAAAATGCTGGGTGAACAATCTGAGGCATTTTGGCCCAATGCTGAAGACTGAGGTTTGCTGTCTTCTCCACACTTTGACCCTATGAACCAACTACCGCAAGCAGAATCTGGGCACATGACTGAATCACTCCTCCATATGTCCAGGTTCCAGTGCACCAGCAGAGGTGCAAATTGGCCTGATGGTATAGGGCAGTAATAGTGGGCATTCTGGCAGTCCTATGAGATCAGAGATTGGCTGTGCACAATCTGTTCCAGATTGTCTGGCTAGAGAGTCCTCATCCTTCAAATCTTGTTTGTAGATCTGTAGAAGACCTATGCCTACCTATGGTTCCCACGTAATGACTGGGTGAGGAAACATCTTCTTGTGGTGTCGTCTTTTAAGGACACTCGCTTTGCACTGTATCTCTGACAGCCCCCATTATATGGAACTTAATTTTTGAGATTATACAGTGTTCAGTCTGAATAACACTGTAGCTTGGTTTTAAGCAGCACCAGACTGGACCTGTCCAATGACATGCCCCTATCCAGATCAGTCAAAGGCATACAGTGCATGGAGCAGACATACTGCATCAGGGTCCGTGTTCACTGTGCTGCTAATCAGGCACCTGAAATTGTTATGGGGTTAGAACACTGACAGCGACAGCTCATACTGATGCTGTTATAATAAGTAATAAGTTTAAGTTAAACAGATTATACTGAATCATGATTATTGAAGATTTCTGTAGCTGCTGAAGAAGGAATATATCTCAACATTGCTATTGAGATTGAAAAAAGTTGCACTGGAAGATTAAAATATTAAGATAATAAGCCTCAATTTAAAATTCAAAGTGTTTATGCTGACAGTCGTTTTATATGTTGACAAGTTTTTTTGTTTGTTTTTTTTTTTTCTTTTACGTTGACAGTTTTCTTTCATTGGGTCCGCACCATCTATTGCCCGGGCAACCGAGCGGCTAGCCGGATGGGCGGAGTTTCCACTCCAGGGCGATCAGCCGGATAACCAGGTGAGAATGCCCCTCGGTGGAACACACAAATCACAGTGGGTTTTCAGATAAACTTAGAAAATGTCCCATCTTGAAAAATAATGTCGAGGTGTGTATACTTCACTAACTATACCCCACTTCTTACTGGACACAGACCAACCCAGACTCACCTTCAGATCCTGACCCTATGACTGGATTATTTTTCAAACTCTGGACAAGTTTTTTTTTTTTTTTTTTTTTTTTTTTTCCCCCTGGACAAACATTTAACTTTAATAAACTAGTTAACAGTCTGCTTTGGGTCTTGCCTATAATAGTTTGTACTTTTTTGCCACTTCTGTCTATGACAGTGAACATTTCTGTTAGCAGGTATCGCAAAATGATTTATAACTTTATATTACAAACTGGATTAGTTATTATTCCTCATGTAGGCCTAACAGCGGTATGTGCCACAACATGTATGTGCACTGTCACCAGTCGCATATTTATTCCGCACTCTTTCTTTTACTTTCGATTTCAGCTGTCTGGAACACTTGTCTGTAAAAGGTTTGTCGGAGATATAAGAAACATTTCTTCCATCTACATCACATACATAGATCCTGTAGTATGCGGAACAGCTGACAGACCAGCTCATACCCACCCACCCACCAGCAGTTTGAGCATTTTCTACATCCACCTGTAAAATGGTAAGACTCTGGATCACGAGATTAAATTCTTAACGCTTGATCAATCGCCTAAATCGAAGTGACCCACCATCCGTTTTAAAAACCTTTTCAGCTTTTTATAGTCTATTGACAGGTATTCAGCGACTTTAATTTCCCTGTCAGCGTTACGTAAGGGCTTCTTCTATACACCCGTTTTGTTTCCATTTTTATTTAACTTCGTGGAAACAGCCATTTATTTGTATAGCACATTTAATGTACAAGACAATCCAGTAGTAACAGCAGGATGTTAAAGGTTGGAAAATCTGTGGACAAGCCAGTTTACCAAGTGAATTTAATAGGAAGCTGCTGTTGATAGGCCAGTTTGTTATTACATTACGTTGCATTGTCACTACATTATGGGTTGAAGTAAATGTTAGTCTCTCGCGATTTAGACTTCTGTATTGTTTATTGTTTCTGTTTACAATAATAATAAAAGGCCACATATCTCAGTATGTGTTTTTTATGTTTAAGGTGTCATAAAACTATTATTTAGATTAATGTGTTATTACTGCGTGATGACTGTAACCGAGCCAAAGCTTGAGTCTTGAGTAATTTGGGAATGACTTAAGAAAATTTGGAGTTAAATCTACGTAGTTCAAGTATCTTCTGTTACATTTGTCTGTTGAATTCAAAACTAAGTCAGTTTAGCTTTCTGGAAAAAGGCAGGTGATGCAGATTTCTGTTGAGCAGCAACAGCACAAATATAAAGAGTCAGAAAAATCTTTTCTTGCTTTCAAACCCCAAAAATCAGCCTTCAGTTTGCAAACAGACGTCTGAAAAGTTCTGTTGTATAATGACATCAAAATAAATTTAAATTAAAATTGCTGCAATGAGCAAAGATCTGCACTCAAATATATTTATTAGAAGACTTAAGACTTGATTTCATGTCTAATAAAAATTTCCACCAGAGTTAAACAAAGGCTTTATTTTTAAATTAAAATGATTGAATTTCAACTTTTTAATTAGACAAAAAAAACAAACAAATAAATAAATAAACAATATTTAAATAAAGGTTGATGACAGCACAGATATTCCATGAAAAAACCTATATTGTGCTCTCTGCTCAGTTATTTAAAATCAGTGAAATAAATAAGGAATAAACTGTTATTGCAATAAACTTGTAATTATTCTCACCAGAGGAACCTGAGGTATCATGTATTTTGTTTTAAATACAGGAAGTGGATTTCCAAAAACTCCTGCTCGATGTGGACAAAGCCCTGTCTAGTCGTGAGATAAAAGCTTTAGGATTTCTCTGCACTGACCTCCTGAACCGAGACATGACCTCGGTGGAGTCAGCCAGTAAACTCTTCAAACATCTAATGGACCACGATCTCCTGTCACCTGAAGAACCACAGCTGCTGATGGAGCTTCTCCTCACAATCCAGCATCAACGTCTGCTTCGCAACCTCAGCCTGGCCGATAAGGCCTGTTCAACAAAAAGCCTCATCGCTCCTTACAGGTGGGATGCACATATTTAGTTTCATAACAACAAGTGAAATTCACAAAATATCATATATGCAACATCCTGCAACTAAATCATTTCTGCAGTGTGATTTTTATATTACTTAAACTCACAGTCAGTGTATTGTGTAAAATATTGAATTATGCCTTAAATTATTGATTAATTTAGTCTATAAATGAATAAATTGGACATCATACTGTAAACTTGTATTCTAATTTTCTGTGATTGCAGGAAGCTGCTCTACACCCTGTCCGAGGAGATTACTACGAAAATGTTGAGCGATATAAAGTTCATGTTGAACAATGAACTCCCACGTAGAAAGCTGGAAGACAATGTTGTGAGTGCTTCTTGGTTGATTTTTGCATAGAATCAGAGACATTCCTGACATTAAAATGACAACAATGCTAAATTTAGTTTTTCCAGACTGTTTAAGGTAATTCAATCTGATAATAATAATGATACTAATAATAATACTTTATTTGTATAGCCTTTTCCAACAACCCTCAGATGACCAAAGTGCTTTTAAAAGGACAAAAATGGGATGTTACTGTAATCTTTCCCAACTTTTCAGACTGCTCTGGAAGTCTTCCGGGAGCTGGAGCGCATGGACCTCATTAATGAAGCTAACCTAAATAAACTGGAGGACATTTTCAAAATAGTGTGTCCTGTGCTAAATGAGAAAATCAAGAATTTTATGGCACAGCAGGGTAAGAAACTTATAGTGACAAACAGATTTAAAAAGTAGATGGGAGGATAACTGTTTTAGTGGTTGCTTTAGGTGAATCACTGAGGACATATTTACTGATAAGCTATGATCATTCTGTGTCAAACCTCCACTCCACCCATATTGTGGATACTTAACATGAATTGAAGTCGTAACTTTAATGGTATGGGGTTTTGTGACTATATTTCTATCCTCACTTTTAATGCACAATAATACAGGGATACAAACACGAAGTGTGAAAAGTTTGCTAAATAAACATGGTGTAACACTTCTACCCTCTTTCTGCAAAGAACTGAGACTTAAGCAACATATAGTTTTAACACTGTGTTCAGATCTCATATTTTTCTTTCTTGTTCCAAATGATGTCACACCAACTACACAGCTCAAGAAAAGAATCATGCAACATCTTCATCTGATCCTTTTAATTTAAACCAGGTATGTACTGTCATGGTGCTTTCAGTTCCTCTGAGTGTTGTACTATTTCACATAGCTGCAGTCTCATACTGCATGTCACTGAGGCTTTATGCTTTCTGCACAAAACAAGCTAATGTCTGTTTATTGTATTTCCTGTTAGGTTTCAAAATCCTTACCGGGGACTGGTGTACAAGGTAAAGTCAGACACAACAACATATTTGCCTCTGATGGTGAGAGGAGTGTGCTGCATTTCTTAGGAGGTGTTGCTTTTAATTAAATAGTTAATTAATTAAATTCAGCAGCATTTGGTACAGGTAAATCAAAGCACATAACTCCAGGTTTTGCACCCCCTCACTTGCTTACCGTCCATCTGCAAATCCATTTTAAGATTATTTTGTTTTTTTAAGTTTCTTAATGGTCTTGCCCCTTTTTATCTTTCTGAGCTGCTTTTCTTTTATATGTCATCATCACATAAGGCAGCATGTGACCCAAGAAAACACCAGCAGCTGAAGGATTGAAGTTGAGGACATTAGGAAGCTACTGGAATTTCTCTTTGAAGAAATCACTAACATTGATTTAGCATTATGATACTAGTTGAGGAGGTAAAATCGCTCTGTATTCAAATGCAGAGAAAGAAAAGAAGATTGCGTACTTGGAAAGTAGGGTCACAGACCTGGAACAATGTGCCGGAATGAACAATGTTGTTATCACTGGAGTTCATCTAAAACCCCGGTCATACGCCCTAGTGCTGACCACTAACAGTGGGGTGAAAGCCAGAGGAGCTGGATCTGACCTCAAGTGTTTCCTGCAGTCTAAAGGCACTGAACTGGACTATAATAACATAAAGGCATGCCACCCTCTTCACAAGAGAAACATCACTGATAGACCAGCAGCACCATAAAGTTTATCAACAGGAAACATAAGAATGCTCTACTAAAGCAAAGGAGAATATTGAAAGGAATCAATGTTTTAATCAGTTAACATTTAACCAAGCCTAAAGCTGACATAGTTAAGTCCACAACCTAAAGAAAATGGGTAAAATACAAAACATATAGACCACAAAGAGCAAAATAAAAAATAAAACTAAATGGAACAAGAGAAGAATTTAATGTGCTGGATAGAATAATGCAGGATCTGGAAAAATAACATGAAAATATGACACTCAACTCATCTCCTGATATAAGCTGAAACACACATCTGACAGATCATTATATATTGAACCAGACCTGAACTTAACAGTAACACATGTTGCTGTTATGACAAAGAACAATTTAACACATCAATAAAAACTGAGTCCAAATTATTGATAATTCACTCGAACAAAAAACGCCTATATACCAACTTTAATAACATAAAAGAATGTTTAAGCAGCACATCCATTTAGGATTATTGCAATATCAAAAACCTGGTTGAGAAATGAGAAAGGAGTGAACTTTGAATCAGGCAAGGCAAGTTTATTTTTTTATAGCACATTTCATGTACAAGACCATTAAACGTGCTTTACATGAAACATCAGTAATTTACAGTGGGATGCAGACTGGAAAGCATTAAAAGCACATTAGGAAACAAACTATAAAAGAAGAGAAATTAAATAAAGACAGAAAACATCTAAAAATGTCATTAACAGTTGTTTTGTTTAGAAGTAGCGACAGAAAAGTTTTTATCTCTGATATAAAACTGCTGAGAGTTTCAGCGGACCTGCAGTTTTCTGGGAGTTTGTTCCACATGTGAGGAGCATAAAAGCTGAACGCTGCCTCTCCATGTTTAGTTCTGACTCTGGGAACAGAAAGTAGACCTGACCATGATGACCTGAGGGATCTGGTTCATAACAAACCAGAAGATCCTGAATGTATTTTGGTTCTAAACCATTCAGGTCTTTGTCAATTCAAAGTCAGTTCTTTGACAGACAGGAAGCCAGTGTAAAGATCTGAGGACTGGAGTTCTATGATCTACTTTCTTGGTCTTAGTGAGGACTCGAGCAGCAGCGTTCTGGACTAACTGCAGCTGTCTGATGGACTTTTTAGGGAAACCTGTAAGGACAGCTTTACAGTAGTCCAGTCTACTAAAGATAAATGCATGGACCAGTTTTTCTAAATCCTGCTGAGTCATTTTAGCCTCAATATATTCTTTAAGTGATAAACGGCTGATTTCACAACTGTCTTAATGTGACTGCAGAAATTCAGGTCTGAGTCCTGAATAGTATGTAGATGGATATGAACTGACATATGAACAGGAGGAACAAAAGTGTGGCTTTGTCTGTGGACAGTAATCTCAATTTCAAAATAGTGGAAAATATGTTAACAGTGGTGGACAATATATTAAAATTTATAACTGTATAACTATACCTTTCTGAAACAAATCAGAAAATCATTATCCTAATATTTTTCTTTATTGGAAATCTAGAATCTATCAGGATTTGGTAACTATCACTCTGTGATATGATGATAAATAAAACTCATTCAGATTTTTGGAGAAAGACATGAGGTACAGTCTCATGAACCAAGTGGTTCAGGTACTGAAAACAAGCTTATCATCATATCAGCTGATACTAAAAATGACACGTCTAACCTTCTTCTTGTCTTGTCTTTTCTCAATTTGACTTCATTTCCACATAACAGTCAAAAAAGAGAGGAATGATGTTGAGGAAAGAGTGCCGTCTCAAGAAAGCACAACGTCCTCCGTGACTGAGATAAAGACTCAGGTGTGTGTGTTGCTGTTTCTTAGACACGTAATAAAGCTCAGATCTTGGACAGCTCTTTTTATTCTATTTTATGTTTTTACCAGGAGCCTTTCAGTATGTCATTCCTTCCCTCCTTGTGCTGATTAAAACTATACTTAGTAAAACATGAATTATGCCCTGACATGTGTTACTTTAAATTCCTCTTCCACCTTTAAGGATTTAATTGGGATTATATTTTTTCTGTAGGGTTTAGAGGCATATCCCATGACTGCCGCAAAGAGAGGTGTCTGTATGATAGTTAACAACTATATCTTCACCAGTCTTGCTAAACGTGAGGGAACCAAGGTTGATCAAAGTAAGTTAAAATTTGATTAATTTTGTTTCCAAGCTCTGTTCTATATCTCAACTTACTATTTACATGTGTTTTTTTATCCATTTGTGTTCTTTTCTAGAAAGTCTGGAAAAAGTGTTTAAATGGCTGGGCTTTAAAGTTGAGTTACACAACGACTGTGACAGAAAGAAGATGCTGTCTGTGTTTCATGAGCTCAGCAGAAGAGACCACAGTCAGATGGACTGTCTGGTATGTTTTGTTCTCAGCCATGGCCAGGAAGGGGGTGTGCACGGAGTGGATGGCCTCATTGTCAGGCTCGAGGAGCTGATGGACCCCTTTGTTGGATTAAAGTGCCCCTCTTTAGTAGAGAAGCCAAAGCTGTTTTTCATCCAGGCCTGTCAGGGCAACAACACGCAGAAACCGGTAGAAGCTGACGGCCCTGAACTCAGCAACATCTGTTGTGACGCTAAAGCAGATAAAAAGTCTATCCCATCTGATGCAGACTTCCTGCTGGGAATGGCCACCGTTCCTTCATGTGTCTCCTTCAGAGAAAGGAGCAATGGCACCTGGTACATCCAGTCATTGTGCAAGAACCTTGTCCAGTTGGTGCCCAGGTTAGTGAAACAAAGTAACAGAGATTAGCCATTAATGGTAATGAAAGGAAAATATTGTACAAGAATACTTCATTTCACACTTTTATGTAGTCTCTTTGACAACTGCAGCATTAACAGCTGCAGTTACTTTACATTTACATATAATATGATTATATATGAGAATAGTTATTTGTGAACAAGTGTGAGTAAATACTTTATGCCACTTTCTCATGTCATCTCTTGTTTTCCCAGTGGGTGTGATCTTGTGTCCATCCTGACAAAAGTGAATGCAGATGTAAGCAGGAAGACTCACCCCACTGGTGAGAAAAAGCAGATGCCTCAACCAACCTTCACACTCCGCAAGAACGTGGTCTTCCCAATTCCCAAAACACCTGCTCCGAGTCTGCGCTGAGAAAAAAAGCACCTATGTCATGGACTTGCAACAACAATGTTCTGATCCTACATTCACAGTTTACATTTTCTGCTGTCTTTACAGGGACTGAATGAGTTTTAAAGTACTTTGTAGCATTTAGACACTGTTTTGGTCATAACTGATTGCAAAAATATGTCATATTTTTATTTTTTTTTTCAGCAAAGATATAATCCTATATAATTAAGTATTTTCGGGGGTTTTAATGAATGAATGGAATACATTCAATTGTTTGTTTTTCTATCTGAAATCCATCTTCAAAAAACATGGGCACATGTTCAATCAGTGTAAAAATAACAGAAGCAATATTTTAAAAAAAGATGTCAGAATTAAGTATTTAAAATAAATAGGTCAGGGAGCTTATATGCTGTATGCTTATGCATTTAAAACGTGCAAAGTTAGATTTTTTTTAGATTTAGCTTGAAAAAAAAATAGTCTAAATCAGGTGTGTCCAGCTCCAGTCCTCGAGGGCCACAATCCTGCAGGTTTTCAATGTGTCCCTGCTCCAAAACCACCTGACTCAAATTACGGAGTCATTGTGCAAAACTTAATAGGTTGTTGGATCAATTTAATTTGAGTCAGGTGTGTTGAAGCAGGAAACATTGAAAACCTGCAGGACAGCATCCCTCGAGGACCGACTTTGGACACCCCTGGTCTAAGTGAAGAGCAGAGAGGGCAATTTATTGCCACAGAAAAGGGAAATGCAGATGATAGAGAGGAACATTCAGTCAGCAATTAAAGCTGCAAACTTGAACCTTTTTTTTTTTCATAAGATTAGATTCTTGGAAACAGACTGAGCCAAACTACAACCTTCTGTTCCGTGAGGCAGAGTTAGCCTAACCCTCCACCAGCAGGTGCCGCTAAACATATTCCTCTCATTTCCAGTGATTACTGACCCGGATGTTTATATGCTGATACGTTTATTTGTCTATGATTTCAACGACAAGGCTACAATGATGTGTTGTTAGCGTTCACGTTCTTTGATTAAAAAAACAACAAACAAAAAAATAGATGTCCAGAAAAATTAATCAAACTGGTGTTCAAGTATTTTTATTTTTTATTTTAACTATAAATCTCTAACTGTAAATATGTCTCAAGAGGGATTTCAATCATCAGCATTAAAAACTACCCCCGACACGAGGTTTGTGTTTTGATTATTAATAATACTAGTGTTTATGCTCCGTGAACCATTAGCAAGAACCTGAAAATTGGGTTTCAAATCTTCTTCTTCTTCTTTAATATTATTACTATTTTTTAAGTTTACATATACAGTTAAATACAACGTCGATGTGCACTGTGCCAGACTTGTTAATACAGAACTGAAACTGCTTTGTTACATTGCTACCGGTTAGCTTGTTGGCTAGCACGACCTACACTGTGTGTTTTATTGTTATATATATATTTTTAATGGATGTACCTGCATCCCCCACGCGTGTAGCTTTTGTCAAATATGAAATACTTTTTAAGCAGAATGCCAAACATAATGATAAAACCTTCAGCTTGTGCGATGTTTTAGCTAACAGTTGAACATCTCAGGTACTAATAACATTAGCTTCTTTCGTGATACTTGTCTTGATGAAAATATACCAAAGAAACGTCTGTCTCATATTTGAGCTTAAAGCTAGAAATAAACGTTTTAGTATAATAAGACTGATAACCGGTTCACCAGATTTACTTTCTGATCTATAGTTGTAACAGTAATCATACCAACAGGTTTTTTTTTTTTTAATCTAAACCTTTAAATCTTTAAGCCATTACCAACCAGTTTTAGCTGAGTTTAAGTACAATGCCCTGCTTTGCATCTCTGGGTTTGCAAACTTTAGGTAAACTATACGTGTCATAGTAACATTCACATGAATGTAAGGACCCAAGGTTTCTTAAAGTATTGCATTGAGATGATACTCATGCTCAGTTAACTTAGTTTTATTGTTTATATATTAGATTAGTGTATGTATGTACATATGATAAGAGGTGTAAACCCACAATACCAAAGGTTCTGATTAATCATTTTCACAACAGATAAATATTAAAAATGCTGAAAGCAAAAAGCCAAAATAGAAACTATAGCTCAGTCATAGATATTTCTTGTTCTCAGACGCCTGAAAACATGAAGCTCTTGACAGTTTAACTAAACCCATTAATTCTCAGAAGTTTGTGAAAGTTACCTTTGAGTCTGTAATTTTAGATTAAATTAAAACCTTTAAATATTTTTGCCACATTAAATGCCACTTGCTATTATATTAAAGTTTCCTTGTTGTTCATCCTGTAATTTATTCTTAATTAGTGTTGTTCTTTTTGGCCTTATCTGTGTTTTGGTGTCATTGTTGAACCTGCAAGCTTGAACACAGATGAATTGCAGAGGAGCAGTCCTGGGAAGACCCCTATTCAAATATTGCATGAGTATGGCATTAAAACTGGGAACCTTCCGGTGTATGTGATGGAGAGGGCTGAAGGGGAGGCTCACCAGCCCAGCTTCGTCTTCAGTATGACAATTGGAGACATTAGCTGCACAGGTATGCCACAGTCCCACCCTAAGGAAGTGTCCAGAAAGGGCAGTCTGGCCTGTCGCATGTTATTTGTCCCCTCATGTTTGCTGTCATTTGTATGTGTTGCTGCAGTATCTGTAACACACACTATGCATGCCTTCCTGGACCAAAATATTGCACTTAATAATAATAATACATTTTATTTAAAGTGCCTTTCAGAGAAGAAAGTAAAACAAAGAAGTCTAAGTGCAATAAAAGAAGTGGAATAAAACTGTTAAAAAACAGTAAAAATACAGCAGTCAAATTAACTGAAAAAAGTGTTAAAGGTTGTAGCCAAGTTTAAACAGGTGGGTTTTCAGAAGAGATTTAAAGGGGGAGGAAGTCAACATTATGGAGGTCTGGAGGAAGAGAGTTCCAGAGTTTGGGAGCAGAGCGGCTTAAAGCCCTGCGCGCCATGGTAACCAGGCGATGGGACAGTGAGATGACGAGAGGAAGAGGATCTGAGGGAGCGGGAGGGAATAATAGTGTGGATCAGAGCAGATGGATGTGGAAGAGCGAGATGATGAATGGCCTTGAAAGTGAAATAGAGGATTTTGAAAAGGACACAGAAATTTATGAGGAGGCAGGGAAGCAGTTGTAGGATAGGGGTGATGTGGGAAGAGGATGAGGTTTTAGTGATTATCAGGGCAGCAGAATTCTGGACCCGTTGAAGTGTCTGGAGGGATTTGTGAGGCAGACTAAAAAGAAGGGTGTTACAGTAGTCAAGGCGGGAGGTGACCAGGCTATGGAGCAGGACAGCAGTAAAGTGAGGGGTCAGGGATGGGCGAAGGTGGTTTATGTTAGTGATGTAGGCTTGAAAACATAAGGTGTCATCAAGGATGATACCCAGACTCTCAACTTGAGGGGAAGGAGGAACTAAAGAGTTGTTGATAGAGAGTGAGAAGCATGTGCAGAACACTGCATTTCCAAAGACTTGAAGCATTGTCAGAGATCTCAATGTTATAATTAAATGAATCCCAGTGTTTAACTGTATAAAATAGCCTGATGTCAGATGGAGTTTTCAACCTGTTACACTGCAGTGGGACTCTTCTAAGGTCTGGACCATGCAACCAGAAAATATATAGAAATTTAAAGATTTTTTTCTCCATATCGTGTTTATATTCTTTCTGGATTATTTACTTTATTAAATAAACAACAGCTGTAAGGTTATTGTTGAAATGATCTCTATAACAAGTTTTTGATTGTCTTGATTCAGGTCAAGGATCCAGTAAAAAGGCTGCTAAACACCAGGCTGCAGAGGCTGCACTGAATATTTTGAAAATAGATGCAGGAAGTGGGTGAGTGGATATAAAATAAGTTACTTAATACTTAGTTAAATCACCATTAAGGTAATTATTCTGCAGGGAATACACAAGATTATAACAGCATTTTGTTCTCAGACATTTTAGAAATAACCTTCAGAGATGTTAGATTTGTTGTTGAGCATATGGAAGTGCTTCATTGACAGCATTTAGCTGCTAATCTCTTCTTGTTGTGCTCTTTTGATGTGATTCCCAACAGGAATGTTCCTGGAAAATCTGACAATAATGGAGTAGCAGTAGAAACTAACCACCATCCTAACGCTGTGGGCTTACTGCAGGTGTGCTGTAGTTTTTCTTCTTAATGTTTGTTGTGCATGTGTGTTGAATTTAACATATTAAACAAGATTAGGCATCCGTCTTGCATCCTACCGGTATTGTGCGCTCCCTCCAGCCAGTAAAAATGAGTTCTACACTTGTTTTATTTCTTGCTCTGTCCCTTTCTCTCTTTCTTTTCCTTTCTAACTCTCATGATGTCTTCTTGTGTGTTTGCTGAATCAGCCATTGTGCATGTGCAAAATGGCAGGTGTATTGACATCTAGCTGGTGACGTGGTGCATAAAGTAAAACTTGCAACATCATGGAGATCAAGTGCAGTTTTTTAGCCTCAGGACGCTGATGGGCAGCAACAGCTCCAAGAATGGACTTAATAAACGTCACTGTGTCCTCAAACAAGTCAGGAGCGTAGTGTTTTAAGGTCAGAAAGGTACATAGTGCAACCTTCAGGCCTTACAAATGAATTAGCTTGTTATGGATTTGGCTTGTACTTGGTCTCAGCCAAGTGATACTAATTTTAAAGCTTTATAAATACTGTGACATGTTAATCCTTGTATGAACTATTACAACCCTCAGTCTCCTCTAAGCAGCTGCTTAGTATTCTGAAGATTTGTATAACACAGGTGAAAGTTTAAAACAATAATACCTGACTCTCTACCTTTAAACTCCACCTTTCTGACTTGTTTTAATGGTACACTGGCATCAAGTTACAGATAGTTTTGCTTTATGGCACTGTGTCACATGCCTGGCCATTTTGAGTGTGCACCATGTATGATTCATCAAAGAAACAGTGTGTGTCTTGAAGCTCTTGGAAGTGATGAAAAGACAGGATTAATTCAATCAAATACAAACTGTAAAAACAAATGGCTATATAAAAGGTGACAATGTGAAGAGGATGGCAAAATCCACCAAGGATTTTTATCTGTGGCTCTCACAGTTGCATGCAGCTGCTACAAAAAGCTCAAACAAAGTTTGCATGCTATTGCATATTTATGTGCATATTTGTAAATATCTATTTATTTATAGAGGTTTACAGTTTACAGAGATATAAATGCTACAGCTGTGCAGCAGTAGGTTAAGCACTGTGTAATGATGACATGTATTTTAAGGATTTCTTTGTTTTTCTTTGTAGGAGTTAGCTTTGCAGCGAGGATGGCGTCTTCCTGAATACACAGTCTCTCTGGAGGCTGGTCCGCCCCACAAGAGAGAGTTCACAGTTATATGTAGAATGGAGTCATTGTCAGAAAAGGGTGTGAAATATTTTAAAGTTAAATCATCTCAGTAGTTTTTTTTTTTTTTTGTAATTGGTTTATTATGTGCTGGATCTTTGTGTTTGTGTCGTAGCTGTAGGAAACTCCAAAAAAGCAGCAAAAAAGGCAGCAGCAGAGAAAATGATGGCAAAGCTTCAAAACTTGTCGGGCTGCTCTGAAATCACATGGGTGTGTGGAATCTTTCTTTTTATTTATTTTTTGTGAGGCAGCTGCAACATTTTAGGTAAAAATCTCTAAATTTTGTTTTTCAGACTCCAAAACCGAGTGTCCGATTTGATACCATCATGAACTCCACAGCAGAGAGGATATCTTTACTCAGAAGGAAGCCGCTAAGCATTCCCAACACAGATTATATCCAGATGATATTGGAGCTGTCCAAAGAGCAAGGCTTCGAGGTTACATACTTTGATATTGGTAAGACAACAATTATTATGTCTCTTGGTAGCTACTGCTTCCTTTTTATTCGGTGACAAGCCAAATTCTCATTTCTTTCCCTGTGTTTTTATTTCAGCACCATTAATTTTTTGTCTTAGGCACTCTTACTAGTTGATCAAGAAAATGATTTATCCTTTAACTTTGTCCCTTTTTAGGACACATTGATGTTGCACTTTGAGAGTAGCCATGCACACTAAGAAAAGTCTGTCAAAATAGGGTCAAATGCACCATAAAACATTGTAACTGTTCACAGTAATTTTACTCGTATTATTTCATTCTCCCATTGCATCTTGAAGAACAAGAACATCAGTGGAGTGAAACAAACCGTGGAGGACAGGCGCCATCACAAGGAGTCGCTTGACACCAAACTCTGTTTCATTTGAATTTCAGCCTCCTTCACCATAAACCCAGTGAATGCAACAGTTATATACAATGGAAAGACAGAATTTTCCATTTATGGATTAACAGAAGTTCAAGTACAGAAAAATGTACTGGTAATTTTATACTAGGAGATTCTCTGTTTTTTTTTTCTTCGGACAGCTGCGGGGGACTATAACCAGTCATTGTCTGCCATCTTTGTTTGGATTACAGTTTAAGAGTAACTACTGCATCCATTTACAGTGAAGCCAAATTTTTAGTTTGTTTTAAAGGTCCCATATTATGCAAAATTCACTTTCTAAAGGTTTTCTAACAGTCATCTGTGTCCTCATGGCCTGTGTATGAAGCCTAAGAATTAGAAAATTCTTTCACTTATTGCTTCACTTTTCACTGAATGTGTGCTCAAACGAGTGAGTCTGAGATCTTTCCCTTTGTGACATCATGAAGGGAAATGACCACTGCCCCTAGTAGTGGATACTGTGATTGAGCAGCACTGAAAACATTGACAAAAACAACACATGGGGTCACGGTGAACATGTTATTTGCAACGAGGTGACGTGGTTCAGTGGGTAGAGTGGTTGTCTTGTAGCCTGAGGGCTGCCGGTTCAATCCTTGGCCTGTGGAGCTCATGTCCCTGAGCAAGACACCGAACCCCAAACTGCTCCTGATGGATCATGGTTCCGCCACCAGTGTGTGAATGTGTGTGTGAATGTGATGTATAATGTAAAGCGCTTTGGGTGTCATTCATGTTACAGTAAAGCTCAAAGCGCTATATATATACAGACCATTTACCATTTAACTTGTACCATTGGACTCTAAACTATTGGCATCCATGTTACGTACTAAGAGAGTTGACCTGTGTTATTTTGGTAGCTGCTACTGATGCTGCACATGATCTCATCAGCTTAGTTCTTGCCAAGTTACAAGCACAACACCTCAAAGTATTGGCAACATCTGGAGATTTCAACCACACCTCTTTCTTTGCTACCCTTCCTCTACACCAAGCATATCTATTGCGCTCACAATAATTTTTTTACAGACCAGGCTAAAAAGCAGAAAATTGCATGTAGTGATATACTTGTATAATCTGTCTTATTCAGAGTTTATCATGAAAAGCACTCATTTGTTGACTTTGCTAGAACACTGCCAAAGTCCAGTTTTAGTGACCAATACCACAGTCAACAGACAAGAAAAACTAACAAGATCATCCAAACTGGGAACTATAGGAGGCTAACCAGTCCCTTATCTGTGTGTATTGTGTCATTAAAAGGTCAGTAAACTGAGAGGGATAACTTTTAATGATGGGCTGACTGGAAAGCCTCTGTTCTGTTCAGTTCCGTTTATTTGCAATTTGCAGTACAAGAAACCACATTAGAAAACAGTTGCAAAGAGCTCAAAGTGCGCTACCAACATTTATCAGACAGAATATACGAAACACAAGCCTAAAATATACAACACATGGGTACATCCTAAAAACGCATAAGAAGAAGAAATACTAGGAAAAAAGCTGCTAGCACTGATATAATGTGATATTCATTGTGTCCTTTTTCCCCAGACGAGCTGACAGTGAACGGCCAGTACCAGTGCCTGGCAGAACTGTCCACCTCACCTGTGACTGTGTGCCACGGCACAGGCATCTCCTGCAGCAACGCACACAACGACGCAGCTCACAGCGCACTCCAGTACATCAAGATCATGGCCAATAGTAAATGAACATCACCAGCATCGATAGCTGCTTCACCCCAACGTCGTCAAATACTCAATAAATTAGCTGATGACCCGCCTGTCACCGTGAGAGATCAAGATCTATTTTTATTTTAATGTCTGCTATATTTAAGCAAATGTTAACCAATCACCGTCTAATCACAGTTTCTACTGTGATGTATTCGGAGAGAGATTAATACGACTGTAGGGATGGCATGCATTATAATCCACAAGAAAACATTTATGTTTTCAATGTTTGCATCTGTTAGAATGGAATCTTCATTCAATCTGTAATCCAGCTGCCTTCATGTGGCCCATCCTGAAAGTTGAAAACATGTTAACGTTATGTCTGTTGCATTTTATTTATTTTTTTTTATTTTGGTAATACATAAAGAAAAAAATTATGGACTGTATGACAAATGTTCTGACTTGTGTTCTTTGCTGTAGTGTCAGGAGCTACAGAAATCTATAAAATAAAGCAAATCATCACATTAATGATGCCTGTTAATGGTCTTACAAAAGGCTGCGTTGAAGGAACAGATTGCTGTGCTGCCCTACAGAGCTGTTGCAATGTTATTAAGTCAAAGGGTCTCCAGGGAGCTGACCGACTGACTGCAGTCAATTTATCGGGCACCATGTCCTGCAGCATTAGTGTAATTACATCAAAGCAGGTGTGTTCAGTTCTGATTTATTTAGTTTATTAGCTTAGAAATTATAAAACTGATCATTTTTTTCATTCAGTCTATAAATGATCGATTTTAGTTATTCATGGATAGGTGTGATGGAGTGTTTTGAAGAGGAGGGTGACAAAATTAATGCAAGTGAATTATTTGGATTACTTCCCATACATTAGCAGTGGAGTAAATATGCTAACACAAAGCATAATTTTTTTTTCCATCAACAACTTTTTTACAGATTTATTGTATTTAGATAACTAGTGGGGATTTCATTCGGAAAGCGGTGCAAATTTTACACAGCTGGACTCAGAAAACTCCATTCCCACAAACTCAATGCCCTGTCTTATCATGTGGTACCAACGAAATTTACAGTAATGAGAAAATAAAAGATCAATAATTGCCTCTAACATTTTTTTCTTTATCTTCTACTAAGATTTATCAAGACTTGATGGTGTCAGAACTCAGCTGTGTAAGGTATTTGACTAAATTAACTCAACAAAAGGCAAATATTAAATGTCCCTCCTTGAAGGGGGGTTTCATTTTCACAAGTGTGTGCACGGAGGGTTTAGAGTTTTACGTCACATTTGTGGGAGTTGCATGTTGCATTCTTGATGGCTTCGAGCTAGTGATATCACAAAACTGCTCTCATAACAAAAAATAAGCATTCTTCATGTGTACGCTCAAACATGGATTTATTCATGCACTTGTTAAGTTTCTTAGGTAGTCAGACAAACTAAGGCCAAGTGTTTGCTATTTGTTGTAGCTCAGTTGCCAGGTCTGAACTGGTAAATGGCAAGCAGTTTATGGATCTGGTATTAGGTTAGTGTGCTTAGGTCAACTGTGAGACTGTACTTTTGACTTGAGCAGTTATGGGGGGAAACATTTTGGTCATCTAGGTGGTGATTTGGGAGGTTTTTACTAATCTGAGGCAGAATTCAAGCAAACATGACTGTGGGGTCTCAAAGTTTTGTTTGTTTCATCATGACAAACTTTAAAAGTACCATTTCAATCTACAGACTGATAAAAGAAACAAAAATTCCACCTTGGATTCCACGCGCCATTTTTTTTCATTCCCAATATTAAAGTCACACAGACTCCTCAACTGTTGAGTTTTGCAGTTTTATTAGAACAAGCTCTATGTAGCAGCAGTGTACAGTGTTCATGGAAAGATATGTACTTGTTAAAATTGCACTTCAGTAGGTACCCATTAGGAAACAGATTTAGAAGAAACTGAGCTGACAGTGCTTCATGATACATGTCAGTCCAAAGGAAAAAGTGTCCAATTGCAAAAACAGAAACCTTTTATTCTTTTTTTTTTTTTTTCTTTTTGGTAAGGCATTGCAAACATTCACTGGCAAGCTAAGTTGTCTAGACATGCAGGTGGAATAATGGATGAAGAAAGCTTGGTTTTCTTTTTTCTCCCCCACTACATACTGACTCTATGATACAAACGCTATGCAAAGCACTGCCCTGACCTCCACACACAACTGTTGTGACTTAGTAATCAGTGTTGCTGGAAAAAGAAATTTTGCAGTAGTGCCCCATCTTCTGTATATTATGCATTCATAATTAAATCCAAAAGGTAGCAGAGCAGTGCAGAACAAAGTCTTTAAACTTTGCAAGCATGTTAAAGTCGGTTAAAACTCTTCTACTCATCTACCGTCAATTAAATCTTCCTCGTGATATTCTGTCCACAATTAAACCCTTAGTGGAAAGTGAAGCGTGTCTGGAGTTTGACTCGTTAATGGAATACCTTTGTCTTGGCATGGGATTTCCATCAGTTGTGTGGTTGTGAGGCATTAATAAATGCATTAAGGCACAGCAAGTGAAACGGACACTGATGGGTTGTAGCGCTGACTTTATGATCTGGGAAAAATAAAACTTTCTGCACACGGGTATTTCAGAGGGAAAACAGGAACATAGATGCAAAGCAGTACTACCTTTTTTTGTTTGTAAACTACAGTATCATGTGAACAGTGCACATGTAGGACGGATTAGTTTCACACAGTTTCATGTGTTTATATGTCCTCCTTCAGAGTCCTCACCCTGCAGTCCAGAACAAAGAAAATCAACTTAAATGTCCTCATGAAAAGGTGGTGTGTGATAACTCATATTGGTTTCATCATAGGTATGTTGTCTGACTTTGTAAAA
The DNA here is from genome assembly GCF_017639745.1 of Melanotaenia boesemani. Classification (NCBI taxonomy): domain Eukaryota; kingdom Metazoa; phylum Chordata; class Actinopteri; order Atheriniformes; family Melanotaeniidae; genus Melanotaenia; species Melanotaenia boesemani. The sequence continues at coordinate 17,113,325 of NC_055693.1, forward strand.
CACAAAAAGGGAGGTCACTAGATAAAACATTAAAGCTTATCTGCTTTGCAAAAAATATACAAAGTTCAAACAACTCGGGTGCTTTGCAGAAGCCCAAGACATAGCAGTAAATTCTCTGGGGACTCATTAATGCTTGTCCGGTAAACTCTTACTATGAATGAATTTGGTTTTAACATCTAAAACATGTTAAAAAAAAAACCCAAAAAAGCCTGTTTGGTTGTTTTGTCACAGGATGACCTGTAGGGGTCCCTGCTGTTTCATGCTGGACTATGTAATCTGCAGCTTTTTGGAGAGCTGAAAGTAGTTCTTCAATAATTAATCAGAATATAAAGAGTCCATGATTTGATGATTAATTATTTAAGTATTTTTTAATGTTTATTGGTTCTAAATTATCTCCTTTTTGTTTTTGTTTGATATTTTTACAAATGGAACGTTTTTGGTTGTTACAACCTAGAGAAAATCTCTTTGGGCTTTAGGAAACTGCTTTGGGAATTTATTCGGCATTTTTGACAGAAAATGTCAAACGTTTTGATACTATCATTTTTTTTTTTTAGTAATTGAAGCTTCTGCTCTGCAGATGTAGCTCGATGCAGATGAATGATTGGACTAGAAAAGATCTTTTAATAAAGGCCAGAATCAGAAAGTGTCTGAGGAAGGTTTGACAATCTGTAAAATATTACATCTCTACAATCTTTTTTCTCACTCAACACAGTTTTCTGCAACACATTCAGAAAGGACAGCGGACACTTAACCTGTGCAAACTATATATGGAGGGAGTCGTACATCAGTTTATGTAACCATGTGATTCAGAGAGTTGGTTTCACATAACAATGGTTAAAATTAGACAGTGTGCCAGGGGAAGGAGGGTGAGGGCCGTCCCTCTGTTTACATTATACCATCACAAATATGTGTTGACAGTATTCCCGTTTAAATAGTTATTTCGCCTTCTCTTTGAAAATGTCTCATTAAAGAGGCCATTTTTAGGCGCCATGATTCCTTTACTGTTGCAGTTCATTTGAAATTAGATGTTTCCCCGGACAGAATACTGCTATCTCACAGATTTTACAGTATTAAAAGGCAAAAAATAAATAAAATCTACCAATTCACATAGTTTTCTTTCCCTAAAGTCCAAGATATTTTATAAAAATACCTCTTTTTTTCTACAATAAGTGATGATATAGTAAATGTGGCTTTATGCCAGTGAAAGCTGCTCTCTAAACATGCAAGGTATCGTAGGCAATCAAAATGTCTACTTCATAGACTAGTCTAACCAAACTGCTGTTGGAAATTAAATGGCTTCAACTAAACGGCGCCTAATCCTGTGAGCTGTATGGGTGTCTTTTTTTTAAGGCAAGGACAAACTCCGAAGTCAAAAGAGCCGAGGAAAGATCTACATTGGAGTGGTAAGACTGTTGCCCTGACAACCCAGCTTCGACAAGCATGATGAAGGTGACCCTACAGGATATTTCCATGGATGGATGACCATGTGGCAGCGCCTCAGAACCTCAACAGGGTAACAGGCGTCAGGCCATTCCTCAACTCTGAAGTTGCTCATATCCATGCACACAGATGTTCAAACATGATTTTCTCAACACCTTCTTGTGCATAGGTAACAGCCTTCTTGTCTGTGGTGGACGGGGAGATCCATGTGCTACCACAGGTTCACGGTAGGCTCCATGTTGATGAAGCCGGGGTTTTTGCGGAGCTCCCAGTACGTGTTGTTGGAGACCCATCTCTCCCTGTGATTGGCATCCACAACTTTCCTAGAAAAAGACACAGAAGTGATAAAGAAATGGGGAGGAAACGTCACTCTTGCTTGTAACTTTAAATAACTTTTAAATGCTCCTCCCTACACATGAAAACACAAACTTTATGACACATGAACTGCTCTTCACACCAAGAAAGTTTGAGAGAGAAACGGAGACTCCAATTTTACACCCACACACATCCAGACTTCATCATCAGCTCTTACCCTGCAGAGACACTGATAAACTGTTTACAGCCTGCAGCAAATGATACTAATCATGGTGTTTTTCATCTCTTTGGCTTCTTTTTTTCATTGATGCAGGAATAAGTTTCATAAATCAGAAGACTGTGATATTTTAAATGAGAAAAACACTCCTACATGTACAACATGTTTCATTTAGGTCCATTTATTTGAAATGCAATTGCACTTTAGATTGTAGTTGGATAAAATAAAAACTTAATTATTCTCCCATGTTTTTAGTCCACTTGCTTATCTTGAAAACAGTAGTATATGAAATACCCGTCTAACTTTACAGTGATCACTCTCATTTATTTGACTGAGTTAATATTTATCAGTTGTCAGGGATTTAATTTGTTCTTTTCATCCTTTAAAGTTAAACTGAGAGTTTTAATATGAGAACTATAAATCACATCAATACAGGTGCTAGTGGTGTGTAATTGCAACTGTTCTGGTGCTCGTACACACTCTTACAAATGTGACATAAAACAGTAAAGTTGCAACAATCTCTTGTTGCTCTTTTTAATAAAAACTGATGGTAGAACATGATGAAGCTCTGATATGTAAACAAACGATCTCTTGAATTAAGAGAGAGGTAATCTAGCATAAGATTTCTTCAGCTGTGACATTTATGGACAAGACTGATCATGACTTGCAGCTTTACTATCAAACATCTGTCATTTTTCTTTTCCTTTTTTTCCCCTCTCTCTCTTTTTTAACTACCTATGCACCATAAATGGGCACATGTCAAAGGATGAACGCTGACATCTGTGGTTTGTGATTAACTTGTGCCTTCATTTTAGCAGATGTCTGAGCTGCCTTACAACTGACAACTTTCCACTGTTTATTAAACATAGCAGCTCTGATCACTTCTCTCATTACGCCAAGATTAGCTTTTTTGTCATGATAGTGACAGTACTAATTTATTAGGTGTTTCAGACCAAACATCAGTGGGGAGGCACTACTGCACCACTTTTTAATAGAAGGGTAATCATTCTTAATGACATAGATAGTAGAATAAATATTTATAGTTGGGTGAAAAGATTTCTAGATGTTAATATATAATTCTAACTTTAAGAAAAGAACAGATCTGATCAACAGTCAGATGAATTCTTTCACATATAGCTGAGAAACAACAAAAAATCCTAACTAACACAAAGGGCAGTACAGCTCAGCTTTCTGTCCTTACTTGAAGAAGCGCGGCTCGTGTTTGATGTTGTTCTCCTCGTTCCACTTTCTCCTAGTCCTCTGTGCATCCTCAATGCGCTGCTTCTCTGAGGATGCCATCTCCAAGTTCCCCTCCTCCAGATGCCTGTAGCAGAGGAACAGCTCACACCATGTAACTTCACACAACCTGGATGTGATTTGTGTGAAATCAACCATGATTTTTTTTTTTTCAGCTCGTCCAGAAACACACAGCCTTTACCTTTGATCGGGCCTGAATCGGGCATCTGTACGCGGCAAGACATCCTTCAACTCGGGGCAAAGCTCGTTAAGTTCAATGGCGAATCTGGTGAAGCCGTAGTACAGCTCAGAGTCTGTGGGCATGGAGCCTGACAAAGAAAGGTAACAAAACCCAATTTTAGCTTAGACACTTAAAAACCATTCATGCAGGTGGTTTGAAGTAAAGTCCAGCTGTGAGAGTGTACACGATGCTCACCTGGCCTCCAGATGCATTTGGCAGACGGTGGGACACCGCAATAAAGGCCCTCGTGCCATTTTCCAAAAAGCCTGTGGATCACTTTCCCTTCTTGATCCATTACAAATCCTTGTACCTCATTTACATTTGAGCTCCAGTAGTTTCCCTGAAACAAATGCACCATTAGTGACTCATGCCTCACATTACAGATCAAAAAAAGAAGCTGCAAATCAAAGCTTAGTTTACTGTGAGTTCATGTTCAAATCACATCTTCACAAAGTCATCACCTTAACAAAGGTAAGTTTGCAGAGGCAGGTGCTGCTTTTGGTGTTTCTGATGGTGATCTCCCCGTAGTGCTCGATCCACCGTCGCCCGCTGAGGATGTTGTGCACACAGGTGGTGACTTTATTCCATTCATAGTGATCTCCAAACCTAGAGAGACACAGTAACAGCTGACAGGCTGGAACAACACAGCGAGCGATGCAAACATGACTATATTCTTTTCCTGTCAGTTGTGTGTTTTTTTAAGTACATACATAAACACTGGAACAGCCCCCAAAATAAACACACCCAAAATAAAAAAACAAAACAAACAAAAACCAAAACAGGTAATAGGGGAACAAAGGAGTTAAGGGGTATATAAGTATGCACTTAGTTATATCATGAAAATTTTATATGTATTCACAAAATTAACTATATGGGCCAAAATAAGTTGCACTGGCGCGATATCCCTGAATACTGAACCGTACAAATGAACTCCAGAAGGTCACCTATGGATCATCCCCAGGTGCTATCGTAAAATGAGACAAGTCTTTATTTGCTAGAAAGTCTCTAAAAGGATCCCAAATATTATTAAAGGTTTGCTGCTGAGGTATCTAAGCATAGCATTTGTATGGTACACACTTAAGTCTTACCATATGGGGTTCTCTGTCCCACAGACTGGATTGACACAAGAACATGCATTCCATGCAAATGAGCATCCTATAGGCAAATTCTATGATTGGAGGACACAGGACTGAGGAATTTTCTTTGTTTAAACCCTATATAAGACAGAATGACACATCAAGTCTTTAGGTCTTCGTTCTGGCTTTGGGACCTCCAGATTTTGCTGCAGAAATCTGTTTTGATGTCTGAACTTTTGTAATAAACTTCTTTTTATTATTCAAGTCAGCGTCCAGAGACGTTTTTGCCTGAGAGACAATTTTTTCACTTCTCCTGATCAAGATACATCACTGCTTGCCCTTGATTTGAACCGAGTGTGTTTTAAACAGAGTAAGACATGGTTTGATCTGGCGGCTTAGCCCGAAGCCTCAAGTTCTCAGTCTGTGTGTTGTGTCCAAAATGCTCTAAATGTTTCTCCAGAAAGCTCTGAAAGAAGAACTTGTAAAACTCTGCACAAATAACAAGTTTGTATATTTCCACATTACTTAATAAACTGACTGAGAAGCACTGACATTTCTGTGATGCATTATGCAAATATTTAGATGCTCGTGTCAACAGAAAAGAAAGTCTATTAATTTAAAGTTTTACTATTATCAGAGTTTGCCTTGTGGGGGACACGTTTATTATTATTATTTTGTTTATTTTGTACTTTCACATTATTAAAAGCCTCTTTTAATGACCACAAGGCTTACTTGATTTTCTGAAAATAAAAAAAAGTGTTTTAGTCATAATTAGAATCTGAATGTTGACAGCAGTGCAGGCAAGCAGGTAATTACAATAACTCCAATCAACACTCCCCGAAATGATTAAACGTCTGGAACAAAGTGTGTGGTTTTGAACTCCAAACACATGATCGGGGAGGAAGTTACCTGGGAATCATGAGATTTACAGATCCAATGGGTAAAATCTCCATTGATTTTCCCCAGAATTTGTTTTTCCACCTCACATCTGGAAAGAAAAACAGAAATCTCAGAAATGAAGAACAAATCTGTAAACGTTAAGTCTCAAACTTTGTTGTTTTATTCTATTAACTTTGAGATGCAACTAAAGAGGCTCATCAAGTCTCTTGCTTATATCCACTAATGTGCAGGTCCCATGACGAAAGTCTCTCACTAATTAGTCAGGTAACCCACCTTGCCAGAAGGTGAAGTTCTTAGACTCGCAGTGGCAGGCGGAGATGGGAGGGTGGTGGCTCACCTTTGAGAAATGATCAAATGAAAAGAGTCTGACAGCTGCTGCACATCACAGAGAGAGAACCTACTTCTGATAACTCAGAAAATGTGGTTTATTTTTGCCAAAATTTAGACTACTGACTAAACATGTGTAAAATGTCAGTTTGGGCCGTAACAAAGTCTCAGGAGGTAAATCTGAAGAGCTGTGAGATGTGTTACAGAAGGTGGAAGCAGAATCAAAACAAAGTCCAGGTTTTACTTCACACCAAATTATACTTGTCTTTTTAAAGCTTTTTCCTGCAGCCTAGATCCAGTGGGGTATAAATGGACTGAAAGCACACCATCTTTGCATGAACCTACCTGTTCTGAGAAAAAACAGAAGCCCTTGTCCTCCCTAATACATTCGTAAGTCTCTCCAAGCAGTGGGTTGAATGGCTTACTTCCTGCTCTGTAGTAAGTGGATGAGTAGCCTGAGATGGCAAAAGCAGCGACCAGGGCCTGTCAAAACAACACCAGTGTGAATGGGGTTACAAGTCTCATTAAAACAGGTCCTGTCACAAATAAAGCAAACATTAGTATTTATCAAACAATATTAGAGTGCTGGATGATGTCAAAATAGGAGGATCTAAAGTCAACAGCTGCACTGAAGCATATTAACGCCTCACAAGCATGCCTTCCAGCAAGAATGTATTTATTACCACGTGGCTTGTGAATGTGAATTCATACATTAAATTCTCTGCATGAAGTACATAAAACAGCTGAAATCAAAGTTTTTGAGATCCAACTCAAGAACGCTCTATTGTAGAATTTCTTATTAGTGCATATTCAAAAGCTACAGCGAAAGGTCAGCATGCTTTACACAGATAAACATTTAATTTGACACAGTGCTTGTAGATGTCAGCTTCTTTACCATGCGTTCAAAGGGATCCTCAGTCTCAGCAGCCTTGTCCAGCAGCTCGCTGTACTCCAGCTCTTCGCACATACGCTGCAGGGTGTTGAGGGGCTCGTTCAGCTCCACAGGCATGGACACTTTGGACAGGTCCTTGCCGATGTTGTTCCTCAAGATGTTCCAGAGGTTGATGTTGCTGGTGTCTGGACAGGGTGCCGGCAGGCAAATGCGTCGCCCGTTACGGAAGGCGCTGCCAGCAAAGTCTCCGTTAGCCACTGGTTAAAACAAAACAAAAAAACGCAATGAATCCATCAGGTCTAGTTATTATTTTTAACAGTGATCACATATTCTTATAACTATAATGATAATCTTCATGTAAAAATCCAGAAATCCATTCCTTTAGGAACATTATACAAGAAATTTAATCACAATCCAGATGAAGATGCAAAATTTTAATTATCCGACTGACATAAAATGAAATGATGACTATTAAAGTAACTAGCTTAATCCTAACTCGCAAACAATAGCATAAACTCACCAATTCTGGCTTTTAAATGTTGAAGGTTTTATTTTATTATCTGCCAAAAAAAGTGAATGTGCACAGCTAACTTTTCAAACAGCTTTTGTTAAAACAAAGCATTTGAAGCTCTGAGCTTTCTTTTTTGATAAATTATTAACAATAATAATTAATGAGGCCACAATGAAAAAGAGCCTTGAAAAATGATTACCTGTAACTGTAGAAACCTTTTCAAGACTACTAAGTCAAGTCACCTTTATTTACGTAACACATTTAGAACAGAAGGTGCTCCACGGTTCTGTCCAATCAGGGTAAATAAAATTAAACAAATAAAATTGGAAATATGAAAACGATATAAATAGTATTAAAAACCTAACATGAAAATCATGACACACTGAAGTAAAAACCAAATCAATACATGAGTTCAAACAAATATTAGGTCATTTATAGTCTACTCTCATCCTCTGTGGGATGTGACAGAGATGGAGGAGGAAGATCCCATCCCGCCTTCGCACACTGCCTTCATGAAGCCTGAGAAAAGCCCTTGGCACAAAGCACCCCTGCAAAGTCAACTGCCTCTGCAACACTGATAAATGAGCTTGCCAGAACAAGCGTGTATCTGTGTGTGGGGGTGTGATGTTACAGAGAAAGCATGGCTGATGCATTAAGTGGAATCCCCTGCTTTATTTATGCTCATCTCCTTAATAAAAAAAAAAACAAAAAACCCAGGCTATGGATGCATGTGGTGGTGCAAAACTGGACCTACTTTGTCTGGAGACGTTATCAGTCACACTGGCGTTATCCTCAGATATGTTATCGCTCACATCACTGACATATGACTCATCATCTGAGCCCTGTGAGGGATACAGGTACAGAGCAGAACGAGTCAGTGCATTACAAATGACAGACAGAACAAGAGAAAGACTCAGTCTCACACAGATTCACACAGTCATTGCAGTTTGCCAGTGGCTTACAAACTGCAGCAGTCGCCGGCTATCTGTCCCACTGCAGTTATAGTAGCACGAGACACTGCAGCATTTTCATACTTTATAAATAGAAATGCAATGAGGCCATTGATGCCATCAGAGAGGAATGCATTGTTGCTGCTTTCTGTAAAAGAAGCTATGAAAGTTTAGCCAGCAAAGTACAACAGATTTGAATGGGCCTGGCATTAAAGCTACAGGGAAAAAACTGATGAATTTCTGTAGAGAATAATCCTTCAACATGGCTCAGTGAATGTCTGGGGAGCTGCAATGCTTCAAGCTCTGAGGAGATCTCACACCAGGAGCAGGATGTTCATCGCAGTAAAACAGTGGTGAAGGCAGAAATTATTGTTTCATGTTCTGGACCAAACTGCCTTTTTAATGGAGCTGGAAGCCACAAAATCATGAGTAACAGACAAATATTATGACTCTGAGACACAGCAGAGGAATTAGGCCTTGGAGCAGATTCAAAGGGAGCTACCATGTGTGCGTTTAAGTGCTATGCTAGCTCTGCTTTGATATGGTGCTCTCATTGACTGCTGACTAACTTCAGCGCCACACAAACGCATCATCAACTCCATTTTTCTCTGGCTTTCCAACAGAAGGGCTAATCTAACCCACACCTTGATTCACTTCCACTACAACACACTCATCACTGTCCAAACAAACATATTTTCTTAAAGTCAGCAGCCCTGTGCTGTACCTCGTTCTCTGACGAGCTGGCTGACAGAAGCACTTCCTGTGCATCAAAGAACTCCGAGACAGACTCTGACATGGAGAGTCGGCTTTCATTAGAGGCCTGCTGAGTCAGAGGGATCCCCATCTGTTCCACGGCCTGCAGGCAAACACAGCATTTGTTCAGTTTCTCAATATGATGACTGCTTTAAGACCCAAAATGGACATGAGCAAGCAGAAACAGAAGCAGCACTAGATGACAATACTGAGTTCATATTACATGAGTATCTTTGCCAAAGGGCAAGCTCCAATCCATTTCAATTAGTCATTTTTTTCCATTACCTCAATGTCAGGTTCTGCATAGAATAATGATTATTGAAGTTCACCTGCCAGGGTGCACCGGAAAGATCATCAATCTTTAGGAACAGGAATCAATAAAGCAACTGACAACTGCAGGAAGTGAACACTAAAAGTATGTGTCCTGTCATGGAAGATGTAGTCTTATCAATAGCAGCGGTATATGTGAGACTGACATCAGTGACCTACCTCATCAGGCGTGGCGATGATGTTCACACTGACAACTTGTTCAGTCAGGACGGATTCAGAATGGATGCGGTTGAGGCGAGTTCGAAGTTCTGCGTTCTGGGACAGAGTCTGATAAACAAAAAGAAGATAGTCATAATCTGAAGCCTGCTCTTGTTGTTTATACACATAAAACAGATCATCTGATTTTCTGTAGATATGCTGTATAGTGGCCCCTTCAGAGAAAAAGGAATTGGAAACCAATTTACTCTCAATGGCCATAACTTAATGGAAATCATTTTGTTTTAATTTCACTTCTCTTTTCAGCTTCTCAGTTCTCCTAACAGCAAGTCAAATATGAAGCACCAAGGAGGGAGAAAGTCTGTGTTATCTTGTGGACAAAGTACAGCACTTAATATCTAAAGAACTGGACACTTTGTCTTGACGAAAAGAAGAACTAAATTCAAAGAAATGTTGTACTAACATTCACCATTCATAAATGAAAACACTGTTTTTTTTAGCTGCTGGATGTCTTGACAAGTAGCATTTTACTTCCAAATGTGATGAGTAAGCAAACAAAGTCTAAAGGTTTACAATTATGTTGATAAGCAGAAGTGTACTGGAACAAATATCCATCTTTGAATGCTAAAAACATCACTATTCTTACGCTGCAGCACATCTATTCAATTTTAACTCTTCATTTTTCTTTAAAATTTTTTTTAATAAAAAGAAAAACAAGCATCATGCAGCATCTTTAAGTACATTGTTAGCTATGTTTAAAAAAAGACTATAAAACAACTAAAACATAAAAAAAATAATCCCACAGTAATTACTTGTAGATATTTAAATAGCTGACATTACAGTCGTAGCTATGGCAACCACTGACCCTGGATATCAGCCACCCACAGAGCTTTGCCGTAAAACCTGGCCTCCAGCTAGTGACAACCGTGTCACACTAACATCCAATTAGGAAGAAAACGGAGATTAAGTGGTGAGTGAAAGATTTCACTGAAATTATGTCAACAGTTAACAGAGGAATTGTCCAATTAAATCGCGGTGGTAGAGAGACAGCCCTAAGGAGCGCTGTTAATGAACTACACGGCATATTTCTCTACTCGCTAATTAATATAGGAAAAGATGATTGGACTTTCAGAACTAGCTTGCCTCTGTTCTAATCTCCACATGTCATCTTTATTAATTGTGATTTTTGTGACTTCTTCAGATTCTTCTTCATGATCATCACTTCCACTAAGGCTACCAGAAAACGGGCTGAAGTATAAAGACACATTGATCACACACATTGATCCTCTAGACGTCCTCATCTCTCCTGGTAATTCTATGAGAAACATTAGAATTAGCATAAAATATGAAAGTGGTCAACAAACAAGTCAGATGAATAACAAGCAGTGAGAGGAAAGAGGTATCATGGGTAATGGTTCGAGGGCACTCATTACCTGTGACAGAGACTTCCTGAGAGAGTTGATCTGGGCCGAATGGTCCGACTGGTCCTGCTCAGATAGAATCTGTTTTATCTTTTCTTTCTCTATGGCCACAGTGTTGAAGGCCGACTTCAACAGCGAATGGACTGCAGACAGATGAGATGAAAGTAAAAACAGTAACTTAAAAGAGCTTTGCAACAGTTCAAAGTCGTCCGCAGTTGCTTGGACATAATCTTTGGATTAAAATCTTTCCGCTCAGTACAGTGCATACCTCATCTTCAAAGATAAAACAGAACAGGCACGTGGGGCTGCTTTCACACAAGTCCAAAAACTGCTGGTAATGGTGCCACTTGGTGCTACTCTACATTTGTATTTCAGCTGTAATTTATTTATCTATTTCAAAAATCTAATGTGTCACACTACGTGTTTTGGCATCTTTTTAAAGATATAAACAGAATAAAAATGATTACTATAATTATAAGCAGGATTACATTCAGTTATGCACTTGATTAGCAAGGGTTACCAATATAAATGAAAAATTTATTAAAATTAACAACTGCTCCTGTGATCAGATGTATCTGCAACATGTTCACAAAGTATAGCTACACTTAGCATGAAAAACATTTTAGTGACACATTGAAGTACATTGTGGGACATTTTACTTTATATTTGGTAATTACTTTCTAAAAAAACATTTACACTTTGTGGCTTTCATACTGTGATGAAATGAATGAAGAATTTTTAGCGACAGATGGACATTTGCGAGAGCAGACTGGGCTCTGAGCGCTTTGGATCAGTTTGTTGTTGTAAGGAAAGAGCTGAGTTGAAAGAAAAGGCAAAGCTCTTGATTTACTGATCCATCTTTGTGCCAGCCCTCACCTATGGTTACAAGATTTGTGTGGTGACTAAAGGAATAAGAATCCAGGCAGCTGAAATAAGTTTCCTTACCGTGGTGGATTGGCTAATCCTTAGAGATGGTGTTAGGAGCTCAAATGAAAGGAGACAGCTGAGGTAGTTCTGTTATCTGTATTTTTTTTTTATTTTTATATCTCCAACAGGAACGAAACTGTGGGGAAGACCCAGAACACACTGGAGGGATTACATAACCCTTCTGGTCTGGGAATGCCTTTCCCCCAAGAGGAGACGGGTGTCCATGTTTTCTTCTTGGTCGACTGGTTGCCGCCATGTAAGCCGCTAAGCTTGATGAATGTATGTCTATTGTTCAGAGAGTTATATAGAGGGCATAAACTGTTTTGACGTTTTCTTTGTGAATAACTACTGTTCAGTACAGAAAATGTCTTCAATTAATAAAATATATTTTCTTCCTATTTAGTGAAAGATGTTATTAAATTGTTAATTTTGTTTTACTGTCGGGTCAGCACCAAAAATCCTTGTGAATCCAGTGAAAATCCTTAAATCAGATGGCAGCTGTAGGTCAGGATGAAGTGGGGTCAATCATAAGATTGTTAGTTTCATCCCCAGCTTTCCAGTCTACATGTTGCAGTATCCTTGGCTAAGATTCTGGGGTAAAGAGCCACACGGATCAACGTGTTCGTCACCATAGGAGACTTTAAAAAACAATCCTTTAAATTAACTGCAATGCTTCAGGAACTGTTCTCATGCCATTTTAGAAATATTAATTTAAAAAGAAATAACTACTTTAGCTTTGATGAATGGCATCACTTATATAAATTTAATCTCCATGTTCTGAATATGGTGACACTGCTGAAACTCATTAAATAGAGCAAGAAACAAAGTAACCTGTTGAAGGAGAGATTTTGTCTCCTTTTAATTGTATACAATCTATAACTTGGTTTGGTCTATAACTCGTGTTTTAAAAGTGTGGTCATGAAACTTCATATTTTTAATGGTGATACTGTCTTTTTCCAGAGCTGCAGTTAAATCATTACCCTGTAAAGTGGGTTAAATCAAAGCCAAGTTACATTTTCAGTCTCTCTCAGCAGGATTACACAAAAATTTACAAAAAACTTATCAAATTAATGAAAGTGATGGAGCATTGCTGCAGATCTGGTCAATTTATTCAAGCTCAAAAATAAGGCATTGGGTTGGTCAGTGGCATTGCTACACAGAACGAAGTTCTCAGCTGGTGCCTTACTAAATGGAGTTTGCATGTGCATTTTTTTTTTCTCTGGATACTCCCACAGTCTAAACACATATATTCTGATTTTAAATTCCAGGTTGCACCTCACCTCTCACCAAGCGCCAGCTGGGAAAGGCTCTGGCCCGATACGAACCCATCATATAATGTGGATATAACTAACAGAACTTCGCAGTTCATTAATAATGCAACGATACAACTCAAAAACTTTTAAATAAGAATAGGACACAGGTTGTGATAGACCTTAAAAATCCTTCAGGGTCAGTCATCCTTGGTGCCTGCCTACCTTTCTGGGCAATGGTGCAGAATTCCTCCTGAAGTTTTATATAGTCGCTGGCATACTCCACACTGTCTGCCAAGCGAGAGACTTGGGGCTGAAAGTCCACCAGCTCTGCACAAAGGTTGGGGTTGGATGAGTGTAGGCGGACAGGGGACATGCTAGCAGACAGAGGAACCTAGAAAGAGATGATAACCACGGAGGACAACTGTCAATCACCTGAGAGGCGCAATGCTGCTGATTTCTGGCTGTCTGTCTGAAAGCCAGAACATCTGGGCGTACCAGGAACCTTGGTCCAAAAAAGTAAACAATAAACAAAAAAAATCTAAGTCAACCCAGAAAAAGTATTTATAAAAAAAATCAATTAAAAGAACAATTGTGTTGGTTTTGGAAATGTTTTACCACTCATCCATTACCAGTTTGTATCTTGCAGATCAGTGGTGAAAACAGTTGTACAACCAAAGAAATGAAGCATACAACTTGCTTATTCCTGAAATATACAAGGCATCTCGTTATGAGGTTTTATTCTGTTGCAAATCTGATGCATGAAAGTTCAGCAGAGGCTGGTTTAACAACATGCATGAAAGTGGAAACACATCAGATATGATCATGACTCAGCTAAATTAAAAAAATGCAAAAATAAAGATGCATTTGTAAAAAGTGCTGAAGCCATGACACACAGTACCAATAACTGCCAACAACAGTGCAGACTTAAGAAGAAAAAAAAGAAGAAAGAGGACAGAAAAGGCCAAAACAAATGTGTTCTGCTGGTGTATGTGTGTTTTAACATAGTCACTATTAAAAGCAATAGTACTGCATTACAGACTACACTCAAGGGCTCTTCAACCTCTAACAAACACTTACTTACACTTAACCATTGATACTTTACATGATTTTTTGTGATTTAAATAATAAAGTTAATGCATATCTGAATGTTTCATGTTGTATGAAGTGCAAATATGTAAGTGTCAGCATCCTGCTTGTGTGTGTTTGTCTGTGAGTAACAGAAGTACAGATCTGGAGAGTGGTACCTGAAGCTGGAATTTTGCATCTTTGCCGACACTTTTTGTTCTCCATCTTCTGTTCAAGCGCTTTTCTTTCTTTGACAATTCTACACAATTGGCCTTTGAGGCACATGTGGATCAAAATATGCAAAGTGTGGTTAATAGGACAAACACAATACAAAACAAAAATGCAGTAATTAGCGGCACACAGATTGCAGTGAAATGGGTTGGAAACAAAAGTGAAATGTGTCATTTTAAGAATGAATTTTAGTCAAAAACTCTACTAGACAGTAAATGGATTGTAATCAGGTAGAGGGGCAGCAGGTGTCCTGAGATTAATACACTGAATTTTGTCTGTGTGGGCAGGAAATGAAGGTGGCTTTTTAAAAGTTTTCAAAAAACAACTACTTTTTTAAGACAAACTCCTCCATCACTGCCCATGTTATCTTTTTCTCTCTCACACACACATATACACTAACATCTATTTAGAGTTCACCCTTCAGGAGAGAACAGTGTACAAAGAAACCTATAAATGAATCTCAGACTAAATTGCCTTCCCTGCTCACTGTAATATCTGGATGTGTATGCATGCCTGTGTGTCCGTCTTACCTGCATATCTGTGAAGTTGGGCGCTGACTGAGTCCTTTGTAGAATCTCCAGACTCTGCAATAACCGGCTTAGCTCGGTCAGGTTGGACTGACAACGTGCAAGCTCTGAAAATAAAATTCACCCCCACAAAATCACAAATGCTTTATGTGTCATGAAATAGTCACCAATCCATCTCTGAAACATTTAACGAAAAGCAGGAGGCATGATTTAATCCACTCTTTTGTGAAATGTGATTTGCTCCAGGCATGAGAAAGAAAATTACACTTACCCTCTGCACACTTGTCCATCTCCTCTGATTCCTGCAGCCAAGCAGCTACCTTGCTCTGTCCATTACTGTAGGAGGCGGGCAGGCTGCTGTTGCTGCTGCTGCTGGGGGCCGCCGCCTGCCATGGTAAGCTGCTTGGCTTGGCCTGGTGTGGCGATGAGATAACAAACAGGGTCAGAGCTTTGGTTGCTTGGTCTATTGCATCATGTCATACTCTGTTGTGGAAATCTGCACATATGTTAGGTGCCTCACAAGGTATTGATGATACTTATTCACGTGGCAGTGATGTCACTGACAAATCAATACACGGTATTAATGCCAGAACTAATCAGTTCACTTGGAAATGATTTTGTCAACAGAACTGGTTTATGTAATTTTACATTACCTAAATCATGTGGACGACGTGCGTTTCAGGATTGATTTTAAGGTGCTGTTAGTTGTTTATAAATGTCTTAATGGTCTTGGGCCTTTTTTTTAAAATCTCACCTACTTTTAAATTATGAGCCCTTGCGGACCCTGAAGTCGTGTGGTACTGGCCTTTAAGTTGTTCCTAAAGTCAGGACTAAAACCTACGGCGAGGCCTCTTTCCACCACCATGGCCCTCGTCTATGTAACGGCCTGCAAGGGAACCTCAGGGCTGCAGAGACTGTTGACGCTTATAAAAGAGTCTTGAGACCTACCTTCTTAATTTAGCTGAATTGTTATTTTACCTTGTTTAGGCTACTTCATTTTATTATTTTTTATTTTATTTTCCTTATTCATATACTTATTTATTTTAAAAACCCTTGTTTTAGTCATTTTCTCAATTCTGTCTTTTATGACCTTGTTTTACTTTTTGTTTTGAGGTTTACTTAATTTTCTACTTTTAACATTTTTAACTCCAGTGTATTCTTCATGGTGGGACCATTGCTTGCTTGGTCTGCAGGATTGTTGCCAAGGCTAAGGGCCCTGCACTGGCTATATATATATATATATATATATATATATATATATATATATATATATATATGTATATGTATACCGACGTCACGCCTCTGCGTCGTCCATTAATTTATGATAATGGCCACCTTGAAAGGCATTATCCGGCTTATACCATGGTCCATTAAGAAAGAAAAAAATATTAAATAAATTATTAATGTGTTAATGTTGTTTTTTACTGTTAAAATCTTAAGTTTTCCACAAGAAGCAACTGAGTGGACTATTTCATTGTGACGTGTTGCCAAGGCAACCGGCTCTGACACAGAACCTGCAGCTCAGTCGGCCGCAGACGTGACACAAACATTTCAGAGGGCGGGTGCAGCTCTTACAGCTGTGTGTCCAGAGTATGATGCAACATTTTGTTTCAAACAATTGAAGTCTACAGATAGTTTCCTACATGTCAATAAGCCTGCAGGCTGCTCTGATCTGGCGCGTCTGCAGCCTGGCGTCTGAGTTTCTGTTGCCACGGTTACCAACTACCATTTAGTCAGTCAATAATTTACGGCAAGAAGGCTATTTGGCCGGAACTTCTTTCATAGGTGTCCATTATCACTTTTTAATGCCAATCAGACTCAAATATTCACCCAGACCATGGTATAAATATATATAAACCCTGCAAAACAAACCGACAATCATCAGAAGCATCAATAAATAAGACTGCAGTAGAAAGAAAAAAAAATCAGTCACAACAACAAAAACATCGGCAACACAAAGAGAAACATGAACATAACTGTAGTTTTGCTGATTAAACCCACAACACGACACAGTGACTGTCTTATCATGCACAGGCCCCAGGAAGCTAGGTACGGCTGCCGCTGACCCCATCAGGCATTGGCCCCCAGTGATGGACAGAGCACAGGGCCCCGGTGCCCACGAGCAAAACCCCAACCCCCCAAGGGAGAGGCCCCCAAATGCCTAAGAGAATCAGGTCCCCCTGGACAGCTACCCAATGTAGGCCAGCATCCACCCTGAAGCCCAAGACAGGCACCCCGAAGACCAGACCCGCTCCCTCTGAACCCATTCCCCAACCCCCCAAATACCCCTTTTTCGTCCCACCCCAACCCACCAAATACCCCCTCATCCTGTCCCCCCACCCCACTACTCACTCCCTCCCTACTATTCCCTCGCGTTTACGTGGAAATAGTAATTCCGAATTTAGGTTTACATGGAAAACATGTTTAATCACCTTTATTTAATTCTGCTTTAGATTTGGGGGTTGGTCAGAGGTTTAGAAATCTGCAAAATAACTGTCTTGATATTTCTATGTGCTGGCCAAATATCACTATTAAATGCCTGTAATCTTCAGGCCCTCAGACAACATGGCTTTAAAAACAGGAACGATTCTGTCATCAAAATCATTGTGTGAGCTCAGGAACGCTTTCAGAAAACTTGAACACAGTTCACAGTGCCATCCATAAATGGTGGTTAAAGTTCTATTATGCAACGAAGAAGTCACATGTGAACATGATCTGTCATCTTCTCTGCACCAAAGCTCATCTAAAATGGACCAAGGCAAAACGGAAAACAGTTCTGTGGTCAACTGAAAATTGAGATTCATTTTAGAAATAAGAAAGAGGTAGCATCTAGCTTGATGTCAGTGCTCAGATAAAAACCTGGACCTCCAATGGTATGAGGATGAATTTGTTGCTATGGAACTGGCAATTTGCACATCTGGAAAGGCATCGTCAACACTGACAAGTATGCACTTGTTTTAGAGAAACATATGCTTCCATCCAGACATGTATTTCAGGAAAGGCCTTAAATATATTAGCAAAATATTGCTAAACCACATACTGCATCTATTACAACAGCAGAGCTTTGTAGCAAGAGTCCAGGTGCTCAGCTGATGGCTGCCTGCAGTCCAGACCTTTCATCATCTGAAAACGTCATAAAATGCAAATATGACAAAGAACACAAAGGCCTGTCGAGCAGCTAAATTCCTGGATCAGACAGGAATGGGACAACATTCCCCTCACAAAATTCCAGTAAGTGGTGTGCTCTGTTTCAAAGAAGAGGAGATGCTATATAGTGGTAAACATGGCCCTAATCCAAATAGTGGTGCTGACAATGATTTCAAGATGAGCTAATATTTTCCATGAAATAACAAAATGTCTAATTTTTTATATTTGATATGCTTTCAATGTCTAATTGTGAATAAAATATTGAAGCATATTTTTTTTTAATTGGAGTTATAAACTGCCAGATTAAGTCATGTTCTACTTGTGTAGATTATGTCCATGTGGCTGCATAATCTATTCCTGCTATTTTGCACAGCGCCTTAAACTAGAACGCAATACAGAGCAACTATCAGCAAATACTCATTCAAAAAGCTGAAAGCTGCAATTATCAGGTTGATAAATGTGTTATGGGCATTGCTATAGATCAATGTTGGCTCTGCTCCACACAGACAAATTGCAAGTGGTATATGAATCATATTAATATTTGGTGTCCCTGATCAAGACAAGCAGCCCACCTTAAAAAACGCAGTAAATCTGTTCAGCAGTCAAGACTGAAGGTCTCTAGGCTTATTTTTAAATAACTGAAAAATGATATGCTCTTTGGCAGCCTTTAAGTGACATCTTTATTTTTAAAAAGTACTATGAAGCTACAAAGCTACAAAACCTAGAATATCTTGTTTTTGAGTCTTTGATGCAGCGGATAATTCTGTCTGAAGGACTGGAATCTTTCATTTAAGCTGATCTTCTGGGAGAGCTCATCAGGCTACAGCCAGATGCTCTGGATCCAAATCCTACTGATCACCTCTAATGGCCTCCACGTGGCATGAAGCATCACTCCCAGGAGAAGCTGCTCTGGGTGCATACTCACATTTACATACACTTCAAAAACACTGGCAGGGCTGGGTTTCATACTACACTGGAAACTGTCTCAACAAACAATCCATTTTGTTATCCTAATGGTTCGGATACAATTACTTGTCCAATCAGTTTGACTGCATTAGGTACCTATCTGTCTGCAATCCAGATCCATTAGTCTAGCAATTAGTCAGATAAAGCAGGGCATCTATCAGAGCTGTGGTAATAACTGAAATGTGGAACAAGTTTCCAGGTCATCCCAAAGTCAAAGAATTGGTTACATACATCAAAACTGTTCATCTGCAACTTGTGTATGATGAAAGCAGCAGAGTCTGACACATTTGTGTTGAAACATGAAATCCGTCATCACTCTGCATGATTGCTGAATCTAAATTCCTCTTTTCAGGGAGGTATTTTGGTACATTATCCTATTTTCCAGTAAAACATAGTTAGGCTGATCTCGCACTACCTGTGACACACTATTCCTGAATATTAACTGCAGACTGCTGAGAGCCAAGAGAGACTAATTGTGAGCCTGAAGCCAAGATAAAATATGAAAAATATCCAGATTTCTTTCTGAGATGAATTAATAAGTTCTGATTTGTGAGGAAAAGTTTGGATTTTTAAAAAAAAAATTTTTTTTAGATTTGCTCTTTTTCTAAGCGGAAAGCTATAAGATTAATGACACTCTCATACTGGTAACTACATGGCGTATAGCCTCAGCTAGTCAGCCTATCTTACCATAAAGACCAAGGACAGGGAGAAACATCTATCCTGTTGGACCACATAATCATATTACAATGAAGAAGGGAGCCCACCTTTGCTTCATTTACTACACTTGGGGTGGGCTGGGGCGACTCCATGGCAGCTGAAGGAGGAAATGTTCGCATGGGGGCATCCCGGGGGGATCGAACAATCTCGTTCTGCCTGTAGAGCCGGTGATGACGCAGCTTTGACACCCATGCATCAAATATGTCTTGAGACTTGACCTGAAGAGGAAGCAGACAACGAGCTTTGGCTTCAGTCATCTGCAGAGTCTGTTTATCAGTTTGAAATATTGGCCTATCATCCATGTTACCTTCAGGTGATAGATGTGCTCCTCAGTGTCCAAGTCGATGCGACGTGCCCTCTTTTTGATGGACATGACAGAGAGACCGACGTCGATGCTGCCATGGAGTTTTCCTTTTTGTATCTGAGGACATTAATAGATAATATAATGGTTTTACAAACATTATAAACATGATTTATGCACACACGTGATTTTTTTAGATCTGTTATCACATTGCAGATCAATTTTATGTCAAACTGTTAAGCCTGCAGTAACTGATGAGTCCCCCCGTGGTGTTAAATGCTTGGACTTCGATCATATGACCAAGCACAAGGACTTGATCACGCTTCCCAACAAGGGCTGTTTGCACCCGAGAGTCTGCTTGTTTGCCATTTATGTGAACTTGGGTACTTTCTAGGAACTTAAATAATTAAAAAAATGATAAACTGGCATAAATTAATGACCTAAAATTAAATTAAATGAATGAATGAAAAAAGAAATCTTTTGCTGTAGCCCTATAAACATTAGTGTCACTGACGATTATTTGCATAACTAATGAAAAGTCTAAGTCTTGAAACACTGTTGATAATCTGAGTAAAAGTTAATCCAAAGTGAGCCGGATATATTAGTTTCTTCACGGTCATCATGTGTTACACTTCCACTTTGTCAGTGAAGTTTTAGCCTTTGTGATGAGGTAACATAGTAACCTATGTTGCTGATGTTTCAGCTGACTCATTGTTAAACCAAGATGAGGTAAGGCGGGGCTGCCGTGCTTCTGCCTGTAGGATATAGTCAGTGTTACTTACATCAATGGGGGACTTGGAGTACTTCAGGATACCATTGTCCAGAACAAAAAAACGCTGCAGAGAAAATAAGCAGCAAAATAGTGTTGATTAAAGAACAGTGAGGACAGACATTGAATGTAGTAAAGATCACATTGCACCATTAATATTGGCTCTTCTCATATTTTGTATTAAAATACAAATGTGAACAAACTTAAAGGCAATGACTGTGTGTTTCTACTGGTATTCATTTAAGAATATGAGGCTTCAGTTGATGCTAAGAATTAAGAAAAATGAATCATTGTAGAAAAAGGAGGAAGGTCAAAGCAACATCTTTTTTCTTTTTTTCCCCCCACTGTAAACAGTCGCTCTGGCTTGTGTATGAGTTTGCTTTTCCTGCAGCAAAAGCTTTTGTGTGTCACATTGTGTTTGGATCCTACCTTGTGCCAGCCTTTCAGGGGCCATTTTCGCTTCTTCAACATAAAGCCTTCATGTTTGTCAGGCCTCTGGACGTTACTCTGACCGATTTTCAGCCCCTCAATTATCTCCCAGCTGTCTGCCTCCTAAAGACAGAAAGAAATCCACAGCTGTGTCAGAACTAATCCACTCACTCTTGCAGCATAGGGCAGAAACCGGAGGGTCCTGTTTGTTTTCAGGAGGAAAATAGTAAGAACACATGTAACACTTCTTTTTTATCTTTCAACCAAAAAATACTGCCCCATTTGAAATTCCTCCCGCTCTCTCAGCATTTCCGCTCCATTAGCTTTCTCCTGACTATGCTCTTCCTGCTCCTACAGAGTCTGTAAATCAAAACGATCCCTCTGGATTGGAGGGCCAGCAGGGTCATTCTGGGACAGGTAAGACATCCCAAAGTTGTGTCACTGGAGGACAAAACAAAGGAAGTGTGGGGTCACAGTTTTGAAAGCAGAAATATGTCTAGCAACAGTGAAACTGACCATTATGCTTTTTCAGTTTCTCTGAGGTTATTTTATTTGGAGGTTTTGATGTCATATCCTCTATATAATCAAGGTTTGAATCAAGAACCTTCTTGAAGGAGGCAACAGCGCCATGTTCTCCTCTTAGAGAGGCTGCTAAGATAATGCTTACTAAAAATGCTTAAATTAGTCCTGCACAGTCCTGAAGCAAATGTGCCAGTTTTTGATGGTTGCATGCTTAAAAGAAGAATAATTTTAAACTTTAATTTTAAAAAGGAGCTTGGTTTTGTTGCAAATGAAAAAAGAAATCAAGTTTTTACTGGTTTTAAACAAGTCTTGGAGAAAAGGTCTGTGCTTGGAGCTTTTCCAGTTATAAAAAATCTAAACTTATATCACAAAATGTGATGTATTTGTTTATTTAGGAATGATTTTTTGAGCAACAAAAGTATAAAGAAAATGTAATGCACTGAGAAAATGTAAACACTCAAGCTGGTCAGATTTTACATTCAAAACCTGCATCAATGGCAGCATGACTCTAAAGCAACATCAACTTAATATGCACAAGCTTCTCTGGCAAAGCGAATAATGGCCTCTGGCTCTCTACTGCACAATGTGATGCCAAGACCTTCAAGTCAGCTCTGGATGTGCATGATGACACTCGCCCTTGGACTTCAGGACATTTAACAAAAGGAGACAACAGCTTGTTTAATCTAATGACCAGGTGAACAGATCTGTGTGTTAATGAGGTCATGTTACCCCCCTCCTCCCCAACTCACCTTGTGAAATTGGGAAAATGGAGGAAGTAGCTCAAATTCATTAGCAAAATGCAACTTGATTCTCAAAGCAGTCCTGTCAAAAGGTAGCAGGCTATACGTTTGACTCCAGGCAGTTAGATCATTATCTTTTCAACAACTCAGCTGCAGTGTGTTTTCTGTCAAATGATAAATGCTTCAATGCTTTTTTACTTATCATGCATATGAACACCCTCCTCAACAGGCAATATGAAACAACAACCACAGAGGAATGCCTTACACAAACCTTCCTGCCTGTTATCTGCAGCATCAGAGTTTCAACTGACCCCCAAACCAATAAATCAATAGCACACTAAAAAAGGAACTGCCTGCGCTGCAAATATTTGAATTCATTACTCTTTCCAGGGCATCCCTTTAAGATCCAAACCATGAAAAGGATCCTCAGCATCTGGCTCCACAGAAATACCAACTTATATGCTGACGTCTGGCTAATATGGAAATTACTGTTCCAATGACACAAACTGATTTTGTTATTTCAGCTTGAAAACCAAACTGAATAAACCCAAAGTGTTCCTGCACTCTGCTTACATTTATTGATCTTACTGCAGAATAATAAACAGCTGAATGAGCTGGTCCCTCTTAGCAAATTTAACCATTTAATGAAGGATCATATGGCAGAGTAAGTAAGAGGCTGTCTGCTTTTCTATGGCGAGATTTCAAAAGGTTTGTTGAGCAACCCTGCTCCTTTGAGTCAATACATTTCCATATCTCCCTTGATAATTAGACACTTCAAATCAGTTAAACCACTTGGTTACATACCAGAATATTTCTTTTAAAAATGGCAGTGAGGAAGCGTGATCATTGACTGAGTCAATCTGTCAGCTGAGTTGTGCCTGCTTCATAGGGCATTTCCTCAGGGATTCATCACCTGCAGCGACACTCAACACAGTAGCTCAGCACACCTTTCAATGATGCAATGAATCAAACTATTACAGCTAAGGTCTCCCTGAGCAGAGGAAAGGACAAACACTCCTGGGGGACACCTTAGGCTAAATCAGCACTATAAATACCAGTGCAGCAGCCTACTTCTGATGACCATTTTTTCTTGCATATCTGTATCCTGCTTTGGCACAAACTTAATGCATAAAGGGACTCTATCATTCCACATCCAGCACAAGACCTTTAAAACAGCGAATTCAAGCAACAATCAAACATGACTGCTTCAAATGATGCTTCAAAATAAACAAAACAAACTCCCCAACTCCCAAAAAGATCTAATACATGTAACGTTAAGATTTAAGGAGGCTATGAGAGCCATAAATAGAGCAATTATATCCGATTCTCTAATGCGAAGATCATAAATTTATTCATAATATTGGATAACATTGTTTTCTCATACTAACAGATTAATTCCTGTCCAGCAGCAGAGGTAGATTTTTATACATGGGGTGGCCAAAATGTGGGCATACATTCACATACAACTCAGTGAGAACTTTACAAAAAGTTGTAAATATATCCCTTTCTCTTAATTCTTATATCTTCAAATATATATATATATATATATATATATTTCTCCACATTTTCATGCCGTGGTTTACTTTAAAATCAACTAGCAGTAGTTGAACTTTCACAGGGACAAAATATCTTCTAGAAATGTGCAGCTAAATGTCAATATGTTTACAGGATGACAATTTAGAAATCTCCTTAAAATGTACTTTAGACTGGTGCAGTAACAGTGGTGATCCATGTGTGTCTGGAAAGACGTTTCTGTCCTCCTCCACTGTCAAACACCTCTGGTGGCACCAGGGGTGTCCAACCGGATTGCAGAGGTGGTCGGTGCCACCCTGGCCACCCCTCTGGCTCTGCCCCTGTTCCGGTCTCAGGAAAGCACATTGACAGCAGCCTGTAATATGAACATGATGCCATACAAAGGCTTAGCTATCAAGCATCCAAAGGCATGATATTTATTCTTTTCTATATAGAAGCCTCAGCTGTGGGATACAGCTAGATTCTAAAAGATCCAGGTGGGAGTTGTTTGAAGAGTTATGAAAGCGGATGTGGGCATGAGACAATACAGAAGCAGATAGCTTATGGAGTCAGTGTAGTTTTTAACAACCTCTCAGGTGATATAAAATGCCAGCCTCAGGTAAGACTAATTGAATCTTTAGTGTTACAATCAATTAAAATTTCACAACTGACAATATGATTAGGTGCTCTTTCCAAATGACCAAATAAACATAAAGTACTGCATGTTTTCTGAGTAACAGCCCATTCTACAGTGAAACTGTGCTGCTTGATAGAGGAATTGACGTCATCTACCACAATTACCACTGGAAGATGATATTTCAGCACCTACTAACCACAATTGTTCAGAGGATGCATTTCACTGCAGTGTTTAGGATGGCTCAGCAGTCTAGCTCAGAGTATGATGGTGGGCTGCCACATGGAGGGGAAGTTAACAGGCTGACAGAAACACAAGCTCATGCACTGTGTAAACAGTAGATTAAATTACACTGACTAACAACCTGCATGTGTCACCTGTTGGCTTGTGGATGAAATATTGCAGTGTGTTAATGTGTTAAGCAATTTACTGAGAGAAGGTCTTTTTTTTACCTCAGAAACAGATTTTTAAGAGGACAGAGATTAACTCAAGCATCATGACCTCGAAAGACAATGATCATCAACAATTAACATTTATAGTCACAACAGATCAGTTACATCAACAAATGATCATTTGCCTTTGAGTCTTTATTACAAGTTGAATTTCCCTTTTAAAAGAAAAAACAAGTATAATAAAAATATCTAAAAAAGGTCATTTTCAGCCTTACTGTACACCAAAGTGTATTAGTCACTTTAGAAATCAGAATTTATCTAATGGAATCAAAATGACAGCATCTAGTATGTACTACATATATATATTATATCTAAAATCTCATCACTGCAGTTTTAGAAAGAGTAACAGTCCAGAAACTTTAAGACAGCTTTCATAAAAATACTGTGTGATTATCTAATTTCCTCCAATGTCTGGCCAGAAAGCATTATTGTGACCAGGAAATGACAAGAAACAATAGAAAAAAGTGGGTAACTGCAGGAGCGGTGTGTCATTTATTTGCCTTAAAAGGGAAGTACAGTATGTGTGGGTCTGTGAGTCAGGGTTTACTGTAGATGGTGCCTCTAATTGCTCTCAAGAGAATCTCTAGAGTGAACAGTAGTAGTCAGCAGAGGCTAGAGTGACATGTATTGATTTAAAAATGGGGGTAGAATCCCATTAAGGCTTTCCCCAAACAAAACACAGCATTCTATTTTTTTTTTTTTCACCAAAAGTGAGGTACAGTCGAGCTAACAAAAGTATTTTCTGAGTGTCTGCTATCCAAGGAAGCATTTATTCTGCTCCCTGCACATGTACCTTAGTGTGTGCCGCTGCCATAAATGTGAATTCCCATCAAAAGTTCAGGTATTAATTGGCTTAAAAGTTCAAAGCTATGGGGGTAGTAGATGAAAAATAAAAATGTTTTGCAAATGTCACAATATGTTTTAATCAAGAAGCCACTAATTAAAATTTAGTGGAACTGACGAAGTAGAATGGACTGCTCTGTCAGTTATAAATGTAAAATAAATATATTCAACATTAATGCAAAATGTTTGAAGTATTAAATCCTTAAGACAAGAAACTAAATATAACCCATCTGCACAGGTAGACCATGTAAAAATCTAGCTGTGTTGTTGTTTTGGTGCTCTGATTTCTCAGATGTCTATCTGTAGTTCAAATATTGGGAAATCTGAGACAAAGTCCTCAAATGTTTTCTCTTGTTTTATTATTTTTAACTCACCTTGAACTAAAGGTTGAATGCATATGTTTGGCCCATCAAATGTAGTCATACTTGACTTTTCTGGGTCATGGTCCCACAGGAGAGCAATACCCCAGTTCTGAGGTTTGTGTGTGGTTTTCTGTCTATGAGTACATGAGTATAAATCTCACTGATTTTACAGAAAGTGTAACGTAACACAACAAAGTTGGATCACAGAAAGAAGAGCTTACAGTCATCTAAAAGATTACAACCAGCTTTTTATTTTTGTGTTTGGGCATTTTGGAATTATAACAGCAAAATGATTCACCGAATCTTGCCATGAAACGAGTTAACAGGTAAACTTTGGGGGACAAACAGTGGTTATTTGTGTTTTTAACACTCCTGTTTTAACAATGATGATTTTTAGTCACACAGAGGAAGAAATTTTACACTGAAAAAAGTTGTACTAAAAAAAAAAAAAGTTCCAAAGAGCAGCTACAGAGAAAATGGAGGTTACGTCTATTAGATAAAATTACTGTTTCATAAATCAAGCTTGATAAACTTAATAAAATGATCACTTAAAACCTCTATTGCATGCATTATGATGTCAATTAGGGGAAAAAATGTTTTTATGTGTTAAAATAAACTGAAACATAGTCTAGTTTTCCAGTTTGCCAGTAGGAATGCCATAATGATGCATAAGTGCATAATAGATTAACAAAAACTTAATATTTATTTCAGAAACTTGTCAAATATTAAGCAGCTTCAACAAGTTACAATTCAAATTATTTTAAATGTTAAAGTATTATAAAAGGAAGTCTTTTAAAAGGTTTTATGTCTGCGTCAACTGTGGAACAACCCATTAAAATAAATGTCTAGAAAGTCATTTCTTTCTAGAGGAGGAGAATGTGGCTGAATTCATTCTATAAATGGAGGAAAATGTGGAAATCATGAGCAAATAAAACAAGCTCACTGTAATAGTAAACTATGGCCAACAGAACATAACCTTATTGAACCAACATAAAATTAAACTTTGTTAATTTACAAAGATTAAAACAAAATTATGATTCATATACCTTTACCTACGATATATACCTAAACACACAATACCACACACAATGCATGTTGATTGCATTATGGTCCAATGTTGCCTGAAGGCAACATATGCAATTTTACACAATGGTGTATCATTGCCTTAGAGCAACAATAGGTTTTTGTTATTTAAATAGAAAATGACTTGTATTTTGTGGAGTAAAATAACAAAGCTGTTTCCTTTGGAAAAATTCTGCCAAACACAGTTTCAATATGGCTTCCTGAGTCATGAAACAAATTAAAAACATTGTTATTGCCCCCCTATGGTCTTCTCTCCTATTTAAAGTATTGCATAATTCAAAGAGGATACATTTTGGATATATACCAGGACCAAAATTGTGCGGCATGAGGGTAAAATGGTCCAACAGAGAGTTGAAGATAAAGAAACATCTAGATATGGCTCAAATGTAATAAGGTAGTTGGAGTCTACCCCACAAAAAAAAAAAAAAAAAAAAAAAGACTAATTATATAGTTGAGAATATTTTCATAATTATTTAATAAATGATAAAAATAAAATAAAAAAAATACTGACACCAATCAAAATATCCTGGTGCTTACAGATGAGTTTCATACTATTTACATATTATTATTGTTATTGCTCTTTATATTAAATAAAAACACAAAATTTACCATACTATTTTTGAGTACATCTTTGATGTGTTGAGTACATCTGGTGAATATGTTTTCCCTTTTACATTCTCAGTTTTGGCAACAACAGAGCATTTATTAAAAGTTCAATCAGACAATATTAAGCAAAAAACAAACAAACATATATTGATTTGCCCTGGCATATTGCTAAGTGGTCTTAGGCAGTGATAGGATCTCTCTTATCCAAGTAGAATTTCAGGAACACACACCATCCTGTTTGTTGTGTTCTTTTTCTTCGTAACACACGGCAGTAGCAGCTCATCAAAATCCTTTTTGGAGCTAGAGTGCAGCTGGGGCGGGTCACACTTTACAGAAGCTTATTACTCAGCTGTGTGGACACTAACATCATTATTGTTATAGCTTTTGTTATAGTTATCGTCTTGGTTTAGATTGCCCTGTAGAGGCCATCTACACCAATCTTAGTTTGTGTTTATGCTCATAAAACAAGATCACCAAAGCTCAAGCTCGATTATTCTCACAACTTCCAATCCAATGTGAGGATGTTCCATTTAAACAAAACATACAGTGAAGCATTAGCAGTTGCTTAGCAACATACTATGTATTTAACAACTACTCACAGTAGAGCATACCCCAGCCTACCCATTGTACTGCAAACAGGTTCTGTTTATTATTACCTCTGCCAAGGCAGAAGTTGTGTTTTCGGCGACATACGTTTGTCTGTTAGCAACATAACTCAAAAAGTACTCGACAGATTCTGATGAAATATTCAGGAAATCTATTAAATGGAATAAAGAAGAACTGATAAGATTTGGGGGGTGATCTGGATCACCGCTTGCATAGGAATGTTTTTAACACTAGAACTGCCAACCAGTACCCCCTAGAATCGCCAGAGGAGGTCATTTTGACACCCTGCCAATGCAGCATAAAAATGATAAAAGTGGCGTTTACAGTGGCATGTTTTTTTTCTTCTTTGACTCTTTTTTTATCCTTCTGAAGTAGACAAAAAAATTTATTAGAATGTGGGATTACTTAGAACTTGTATTTCAAATTTCAAATGTCTATTAGACACACTAGAACTTACTAGCTTACAACAGTCACTTATTAGCTAATATATAACAAAATTGAGTAATTTTTTAAATGTGTTTATATTATTTATTAATTGTTTGAGGGGGAACAATTAGAAAAAAGCATCATATAATGCTAAAGTAACCAAACAAAGCAATGGATGTCAACTGATATCGATTCATTCATCGAGAGCCCAATAAAGAACACATGCTGGGTCATTCTAGCACCGATGCAGCTCTGGTAAAGGACCCATGCATTCAGTACAGCCATGTCCAAAATGTTATAAAACAACACAACAGGTCTTTTCTAGTTGAAGCCTGAGATGAATACTCACATCTTGTCAAGGATGTCTAAACTTAGTCTTATTGTAGTAAGAGGAGCTGATCATTTGTTCCCCATTTAAATCTTGATCATTTGTTGGTGCATTCATTCATTCATTCTCTGTACTGCTTAGTCCATTACAGGTTGCGGGTAAGCTGGAGCCTATCCCAGCATTTAACAGGTGAGAGGTAGGGTGGCAGGGCCAACACAGAAAGAGACAGACAACCATTCACAAACACACTCACTCCTAGGGAGAATTTAGGGTACCCAAATAACCTAACATGCATGTCTTTGGAAGGTGGGAGGAAGCCGGAGAACCAGGAGAGAACCCACGCATACACGGGGAAAACATGCAAACTCCACACAGAAAGGCCACCGCCCCCTCAGGTTCGAACCTTACCCCAGCCGAGGCTCAAACCAGCGACCTTCTTGCTGTGAGGTTGCGGTGCTAACCACCACACCTTTTATGCTTTTTTTCTGCTTCTGTTCATTTTTTTTAACTATGGTTTGTTATGCTTCGTGGTTTGTCTGTCTGTTTGCAACATAACTCAAAACGTCAAAAGACGGACTTTAATCATTTTGCCATTACAGCCTCTAACTTGTTGGATAATGCCACAATCATTGGGAAAAAAAAACCCATAAAAAATAAAAAGATTACAAGATTACATCATGGTAGATGTTATAATCCAACAGTTTGACCCAGATCATGTTGACATTCTGGATCTGGTGATCCAGAAAGTTGAAAATATACCTGGTACTGGGTATGCTGTCGGGCGTTTTGGGGTTTTTCTCAGGTGAGTGACCTAATGGGTTGGCAGAGGGCTGAGCTCTTGAGTGTTTCTAGTTGTTCATGTTTATCATCTAGTTAATCATGTTTTATATATTCCCTAAATATAATCAGGTTTATCAATTTATCTTATTATATGTTTTTACATATTTTAGTTATTTCCATATACCCATACTTATAAGATTAAAAAAAGAGAATCTCTTACAGTATTCTGAAAAAAGTAAACATGTATTCCTTAAGTAACAAGACTAGCTCATGCTGACATATTTGTCTTTCATTCACTATTTATTCACACTTTTACAACAACAGTTTAACATATACAAGAATAGTTTATTTACTCATACGTCTAAATTCCATTTCTAGAATTAAGATTAACTAGAGAGTAATGTTGAAAAAACATGCCCCTACGTGGAATACTGGCTGATGAAATACTTGTTATTGACCTGTATAAGTGGGTTTCAAATTCCACACAGCAGAAACAGTAGCAAGCAAAGCAATGTGATGCAGTAAAACAGTCCAGGCTTCATTTGAGCATCTTGTATTGTGGCCCAGTGTTGATTTGTCACAACGCCAATCTTTTGTTCTCTTTTAACCACCAATGTTTGCTGTACAGGATCGATTAGACCCATGTTATGCCACTCAGACTACTACGAAAAGCGTTGAAAAGCAATAGGAGGGCCAGCTTCAGCCTGTTTTAAATTAGTCTTACTGTGTTTAATTGAATAGTTTTGTTTGGTTCACTCAAGTAAGAAGCTGAACTTTAATTCCTGCTTTAATTAGACTGCTTTGTGGAGCATGCACCAGGTATCAGAGCACATGAAAGCATGGACTTTGACGTGAGCAATTGCTCCTTGGAGTGCAGAGGAATTGTTTCATGGCTGCTGATCATAGTGCTCTTGCACAATACTGTAGTGATTCCAAGCATTTTTGTCCTTATTAATCATTCAGACCCTATAAGATGAAAAACAGGGTCAAGGTTTGCAAGTACCAGTATTTTCCTTTAATGCAAAATTAATATTCTGCTCTGAGATTTGAAGCTCTGCTGTGGAAAAGACTGTTTTTTTCACTCTGTGGTAAGATGTTTGTCAGTTAAACTCACCCACACATCAGCATAACACAGTAGGTAGCTTTATATATTCATTTCAAGGGTGTATATTCAGCAAGTTGTTAAATTTGGTTTAAACTGTTTATGTCGGCAGATCCATTAAGCTGAAGAAGGACAGTTACAGCAGCTCTACAAGAGTCTGAAATGCCAAAAGCTACGATATTGCATAAATCTTGACAGTAAAGGGCTCCAAGAACCAAGATTATAATTTCATTCTTGTTGTGCTACTGATCTGCTGATTATCTAGAAATCTTCTTGATCAAGCAGGTGCACAAAATTAAGGTAATGTACCACACAGTTTGGGCATTTGTCTTAATCGTGCAGCTTCCTGTCTGGCTGCTACTTGACCTTACCAACTATACTAAAAGAGACCATTTATGTTGGGAAACAAAATGCTGAACCATGATTTTAATAGCAAGACGGTGACTTTAAAGAAAAGAATAATTAGCAGACATTTTTGACTGTCTGGTTCATCAAGCAGTACCTACTTTCCTCACACCAGCTTCCTTTTCTCCTCTTCTGCAGACACTAAGTTATGCTCCCACATAGCCTACCAGCATGTGCCACATGTTCAGTGGAGCACCAAGCCTCCGCCTGTCCATCATGAAATATTCATAACCCGACTCTGACGGAAAAGCTGTGATGTCAGAGATTCCAGTTTCAGTGTCCTGTTTCTGAGAGGCTGCAATGACACAGCAGCTCAGTGAGGGAAGGAGGACCGGGGGGGTTAAGTTTAAGCACATGTCCAGTGAAGAGTGAAATATAGTCTGCAACGGGCTTATTTAGTAACCAGGGAATTAAGGTTGTTCTCTCTGATTACTTAGCTAATAATTTAAGGTAGTGTAATGTTGATAGCTGGTTAGCCTTTTTTAACTAACTAACTTTTTACAAGGATTAAATGATGAATTATTTGCTTTTCTGCATTGATGAATTCATCAAAGATGTGAAAATAAAAACACAGTTCAGCAGAATTACCAGCTTAATCTGTCAATTTGTTACTTTTGGCTAACTGTAAAATAAAGCAACCGTTTGGCTTATACTTTCAATGAAGGCATTTCTGGCACATTAGAGCACTCTTTAACACGTTTTGGCTACTATGTCCTTAAATTAGACTGCACTGACAAAGAAACAAAACCAAACTGGGTTTGTTTGCGTCTGTCAGTCCATCTGTTAATACCATTTATCTTCTTGCTGTCCCGATCAGGGGATCAAGGCTATGTTGTGCCTGGTAATAGCTTGACCGGATGTGTTTGTAGACCTGCTGAATCCATATATCTCATATTCTCAGGCCCAATTCTCTTCCATCAGCCTGTTTTTCTCTTGGACAAAGAGTCTAGCTGATGGAAGACTGCAGCAACCCAAAGTAACGTTCACGTCCCCTGATACCTGAAGCTACAGTCACTCAGAGTGCTGCCATCTCTTAAACCTGCTGCTATAATGATTCCTACTGCCAGCAAAAAAATTACCTGCCGGCTGTCACGTTGAGAAGAGGAAGAGGAGGAGGCGCTCTTGTGAACTGGAGTGGAGGTTTTGTTCACTGGCGTGGAGCTCCTCTCCTCAGAGCTCATGGTGCGGCCGTGGGGGCCTCTATGGCAGTGATGGTATTGAGACATAGTGGGCACCAGGCGGCTCTGTGGACCTCCTTTAGCACTGAGCTCCGCAGACCAGGGGCATCGTCTGACACTTCCTCACACTCACTGCTTGCTGTTCATCTGAGACAAGAAAAACAAGAAGTTAGATTACTGCATTTAGTTACAAAGATAACAGCAATATCAAAAATTCGCAAGTAGGCCTCTCTGAGGCTTTCAGAAAGATCCTCCCTCAGTTTCAGTTTTTCATCTAACTCACAGATGCTGAGTTGAGAAACCCCGAGCCATTCTTTGAAGCATGGGTTTTTAAAATTCTTCTCATTACATGTGCATTACTGAGCCTTTCATCATGTTTGCTATGAGCTCAGTGCCACTCAGGATTTCTGAATACACTGTACATTAAGCTAAGGTGTGTGCTTCACTGAACTGTATCAGAATCAAGCTAAACCTACAGGACACAAGGCCTGGATGTAATTACACTCTGAAATATCAGTCATAATTACAAATTATTGGGGCAATTTATCATGTGGGCTCATGTTAAAAAATGCATTTATTGTCTTTTTTCTTTTTACAAAAATCTTAAAACCCTGAGATATTTGCTTTACAATTACAACAGAGTTCTCAATCATTTTATGTCAATCTGCAGATCAGTAATTTTTCGAACTATTGCAATTTTCTCCTTTTTTAATTTCAACTAACAAACATTATATCTTTATACAAGAATAATATGAACTCTGCAAACAAATAGGTTTGTCATTATTAAGCCGGAATGCAATTTTATTCAATAATTTCAGTTTGGTTGGTTGTTTTACACTATTTATGCTTCATTCTTCTGCTATGTTTTGGCATTACAAATCCAAATACCATTGCATTGTTGCACATAGGGTGCACATTTTATTTTTAAGCCAAATTTAAAAAAAAGGAGCGCCTAATAACATTAAGGAGTTAAATTTGTAGGATTTGCTGGACAAGAAGGTGGCGATCAAAGGCGTTAGCACTGCGGTAAAACAAATAAATGGGCAAATAAAGAAAAAAGAAAATCTCAATTTGTGTGACGATTAATAACCAATAAAAATTTCATGATTGCAACACTGCTAAGATGCAGTTAGACTATTACCATATTAACCATTGCAGCCAGCATTGCAAAATATTGATCCAAAATTAATGTTTGTAAAATAAATAATTAATAAGAGTCTAATTACATTATGCTAACAACTGTATCAATATGAGAATGAATCAGTTTTATTTGTAAAAAAAAAAAAATCTAGCCAAAACACTGGATCTACAAACATCCAATCATTTAACTTTTAAAACCTATCAAGATAAAGGTATGTCCATATTCTCAGTAAATACTGTATGTTCACTTCAAAATGTCGGTTAAGCTTAGCCTCTGCTAGAGGTGGGGGGTGTTTGTTTTCATCATTAGTCATGGCACATGCTGACATCCATAATACTGCCTGAAGTGGTGCTGTGTAATAATCTGAGCTGTATGGAGGTCTCAGCAATGATAAACATACACTGATTGCATGACAAAAAAACAAACCGCTAAACAAACCCTGTAAAGCTGATTAACTATGACACCATCAAAAATTGATGATGACCATCAGCTTTGTTTTTATTCTCTGGCATTTTGTACAAGTTACTTAATAATAATTGCAGCTCTATAAACATTATAAAACACAAATATATTAGGACACAAAATAATACCACTAGATTGTTATAGATTATATTATTACTCTTTAACAATAGTAATATATTATTTCCATCTTAACACTCAAGATTAATTCTAAAAGACTCCCAGAAAAAAACTGGCAAGGCAGAATTATCATATCGCCACAGGCACTAAGAAGCCATGCCACAGACAGTTTGCCTTCATACAGTGAATAGATAGTGAGCACCGCTCTTGAGAATCCTGTGGTTTTAACAACAGGATGTTTGTGTTAGGCTCTACCATGTGTGAGGGAACTCCTGAGTCCACAGAGCAGCTCTCCACACTACGGAAGTATGCTCGCTCACATGCAACCGTGCAGCATCTAACTGTGCATAATCTATAATTCAGATCCTCAGACAATGTCATCATCCCTGCCCTGCCTGTCTTAAGCCAACTAGCATGTAAGCTACTGTAAGACAAAGCACTAAGTCCATTCACATAGTATATTCCACTTAGGCTATTTAATAGATTGACTCTCCTTGACCTAATAAGAAGCACAAGTGATGAGTACTTCAAAGTCAACTTCACTGTTTACACTACACTGTTAACCTGAAACTGATCAAGCTATAGTTTGTGAGAAAAAATATGGAGCATTCTGAGAAACAATTACCAATTTTAAAGCGATCATCAACAATCAATCAACTCATTAAAATAATCAAAAGAGCTCACGCTGGATATGAAGATACTGAGAGCAAATGAGAAGTGAAAACGCAAAACAACGAGGGTTAAAACTGACTTTCAGAACAAGTACTTTTACCACTGAAAATTCTAATTCCCTAAAACAGTCACACGATAATTTCTGCATTTACAGTCCAAATCAGGCAATGATTGTAAGCCCATAACTCTTTGTATAGTTGCTAAGTGATGTCAGCAACATGGGTTTCGTAGTGTAAACCAGAAGTGCCAATTGGTAAAACAAATCAGTCCACAATCAAATAAAAATGCCACTGTCATAAATCTGACACACACAGGGCAGTCTGTTTGACTCCTGTTTGGATGGACAGCAGGCCTGCTCCATATAAAGCCAGTTGTGTTGGGGAAAGTCTGATCAGGACTTGATTAGTCATGAGCTTATAGATCTAAATCCAGTCACCATGATTATGGTCCTCTAAGCAGGAAGACAAGGCAGGCTATGTGTGGATGCTATTAAGACATTGCTGAAACACTTGCTCAAGAGTTCAACAATGTCACTGTCACTGTGACTGTCTTTACATAATTAGGTGACAGGAAATGTATGAAATGTGTCATTTCTTGCAAGTGCAAATAAATAATTTTCACATAGTTTTAAATAAACAATATAAGTTTAAAGCAGTAAAGCTTCATAGTTTTCTCATTTTGACTACTCTGACTTATTGGTTCTGCTATTATCACTTTGTGTGCTTCTGTCATTTATTTATTTATTTAGTATTTTCTGGTATTGCTTGTTATATTTTTTGGGGGGTATTTTTAATCTATGTGATGGTGGAAGGAAACCGGCTTGCAGTCTTTTTCTATGTAGGTCAGTAAAGAACAAACAAAAGTGAACACAGGGGGGATCTTAGTAAAGAAAATAAAAAAAATAAAGGTTTTAACTTGAAATTTTAAAGAAATTATTATTTTCTTTCAGGAATCCTTGCTAAACTTTTCAGCATTACATCAAGGGACTTTGCTGTTCAAAGTTATTGTTGGAGAGTCTGGTTTGAGTCTGAGATGCAAATTATCAAGATCCAACTCCACAAGGAGGCTCCTTTAGTAGTATAAAGTCACAATAACAACCAGTATGTCCCAGTCTGCAGTGAAGCTGCTTTTGTTTGCCTTTTCTGAATGCCTCAGGCTGGTGTAAAATGTCCCTAAACTTCCTATTTATGCACATACGCTATATCTCTTTCCTTGTGAGTTCACCCATCTTAGTGTCACAAGACCTATTGAGAAAGTATGGGGAAGGCTAGTGTTTTAAAACTAACAAGCTGTTGTGCAATATTAGTTGGGAAATACAGAAGAAAATTTAGCAAATAATTTGATAAAGTTTAGAAGGTAAACCTACATATTATACTTGGTTGTATTGGGCTGGATGATAGTAATGACTTGGCTGTAACTGGGTGGTTATTTTTAAATAGTGGCACAGTGTTATGGTGGTTATCACTTTTAACCAGGGGTCCATGATGGAATCTCAGCTTATGCATATTCTCCTCCTGCAAGCGAGGGTCTCCCCCCTACTCCGGTTTCCTCTGAAGACATGCATGTTAGGCTAACTGGTGAGTCTAGATTAACCAGAGGAGCAAATGTGCATGGCTATTGTCTGTGTTGGCCTTGTAATGAACCGTGTGAATTGCAGTTGACGCCTCTAACCCTATGACGGCTGGGATAGGCTCTACACCCCTTGCAACACTGAACAGGATAATGTGGGTATAGAAAATAGATAGATGGATCACATTTCTTAAAAATCTTTCTCATTGCCAGTTTGACAGATGTGTTTAGTCCCTCTCACCATCATGCTCTGCAGCATGTTGCTTTCTGCATCAAACAGACTTGATCAAATGCTTAAAAGCTGTGGAATTCATGTCCTATATTGCTCACATTTCTTTTTTCTGTCTCATTTCAGGTACTGAATTTGTGGAAAGGATGTTTTTTTCTCCAAATTGGTAATAAAAAACATTCAAACAGATGTTTTCCTGGAAAAAATAATGTAGCCGCTAAGCTGCGCTATCAAGTGATTATATACCATTAAATGCATGTGTTGATTTTTTTTAAGATTCAAGACCACATGTTCAGGGTTCATTAATCTACACGCTAGAGAGACTTACAACGAGCTGCGTGAACAACTCTAAAAACTGAGCATTAACTGTACACAGGGTTTATTCCTGATTATTCTGTCAATGACAGTAGCAGCATTTTTGCAACCTATAAAAAACTTATACAGCAGTCATAATTAGTTAATGAAACAGAATTAAAAATAATCAAATAAAATAGTTTGTGGAGAGAGGAAGAAACATCTGCAAACTGCTGGACTAAGGGGCATCTGCAAATACAATCTGCTCCACTGAGATTACTCTGTTTGGACAAAATCGAATTCTTACATGCTTTTCTTGATGTGTGTTGTGAACTCAGTGGAAGCAGCAAGTGTCTAGTCAAATTTCTCTTTCAGGGATCTGTCGAGTATAACAAATAACAAAGTGACTATCATGTGTCCTGACATAGGCCAAGCAAAGAAGAGCTGGCAAAACAGTGTAAAGACAGATACTGGAGCACTGTAATCCCACTGTGAGATCTGAGGGGGATGATAAGTTAGATGCCCTATATGTCACACACTGCAAGACCCAGTGATAAACAAACTAATGACGATCAGAAAGCACGCAGAAATCTATCCATACTGTGTGTTTTAAAGGAACACAGATGCCAGTGGTATCACTCGCCAAAAGCATGTAACACTGGTAACTGTGCTGTAACACAAGTTGACTGACAGTCATGTCTGAGTTGTCACCACATCCAAAGAACACAATCTCACAGTATTGAGCAGCACTCTACACTAAACCAAGTTTGCTGATCCCACTTTCTGTTGCATAATTAAAGTGGCCCAACAAAAGAAGTCTCATGTCCTTATATTACATTACAGGCCTTAAAGGACATGCGCTGTCTGAATTTACGACTGGCTCGTAATGCTTATCGACTAGCTTTGACTTTTTTACTCTGTATACTATCAGACTAAATGGATGTAGATCTTGTGTGACATTTGCAAGCAGCCAGCAGCACAACTCTTTGAAGTGGGCCTGCATTTTTTTTTCTTTATTTCCCCCCAAACAACACCAACTGGACAGAGCCAGTTTGTCCCACGCTGCACTCATTACATCATCTAGCTAGAGCTGAGCATCACACTGTGATGCCTTTAAGTTGCTGCCTCACCTTTGCCCATACAGGAAGCTGTCAGGAACTATAAGCTAAAAAAAAAGGAACTATAGGTACTGAATTCTTGTTTGCACTCACATGGCTATTTGTACTTTGTGGCTAATATCACACATCTCTGAAACTCTACTGCAGGGATGTGACACTTTCGTTCTGAATGATATTCCTGTTTTAGATGTGTTGATGATGGTAGAGGAATGTCAACAAACACATCCCTTCAAGATTACCCGTACATTAGGTTAATCTCTAGCAACTGTGAGGACCATATTAAATGTTACAAATAATTTTAAAAATCATCAAACCATTTATTGACCCGTTGTTTCCTATGAATGGGGTCAATGTCATACTGTAAGAGACACCTCCAATCAAAAGCTTTTCAGTACAGGAGACAAGTTTTCATTTATTTCCAGCACATGCTTCCATCTATGTGAACAAATACTGGCAAAATGTCCCCCAAAGCACAACAGCCCTCCACATCACTGTAGGAGTCAAGGGTTTAGATTACCCCTTGAATTTGTCATTATTCTTTATAAAGCAATATGTTTCCAGCTGAAAAACGAAACAACACAAACACAAATTAATTAGGTTAATAACAGAGCTAGCAACAAACGTGGTGGTAATTATCAAAAACTAATCATTAAAGCAAACCGAGAGGAGGGGTATACATGAGTCATCAAACTGACAGTTATGCATGAGTCTGGGTAACACTTTAATCCATCATGCGCATGAGTGTGTGAGCAGCAGGAATGAGAAATCATCTGTTTCGTGTGGTATGAAAAGGCAATCTAAGTCCAATATTTTAAGCATCGAAGCGATGATGGCTTCAGCTTTATCTCCTATCCATCTGTCACAAAATAAGTCATAGTGCAAACATATAATATTAATGGGATGGGGACACCTTCAGCAAGAGCAATGTTCCAGAGAACTAATAATCGCAGCCGATCAAAGAAGCATCTTTTCAAAGAGCCTATCAGTGACAAACTACAAATAAATACATGGAGCTTTCCTGTCTCCTCTGCTTTCTTTAACTTTTGTGCCATTTTAAATGACTGCAAAGTCACTGGCTGACCTTCAGTTTAAAAAGGAGGCTGGGTGATGGTATGGTGGAATCCTGGAAGTGACAGAAGTTGGGTAACTTTCAATAAGTTGGCATTTCAGCACTGGCAACATAATGAGTGTGTGTAGAGGATTATGACTGGAGATCATGCTTTGTGCTAATTTCACGATATGAGACAGCTGACAGTTTGGGGAAAGCAGAAGCTCAGTTAAAAAGGTGAAAATGTCAGTGACGCATTACATCATTAAAGTCAGTGACAGTTTGTTTCAGTGTTACCCCACTGAGGCATCCATGTTTTTTGAATCCTAGATCATAATAATGTCCGTGTGGTGTTGGGATGTTTGGGAACATGGAATTATCCCTGTCTCAAAGTAGCAGGTGCTAGCTAAGTCAGCTATGTGGTCATGTCTGACTGGTCCTCGGTGATTCACTCAGGATGCAAATACAAAAGGATGAGAGCTGGGGTTTCAGTCTGAGAGGTTGAACTGAGCATTACAACAGCAGCTCTGCACACTGATTCCGCATAACATTGTTATAATACGGCAGGATGGTCTATATAATGAACGCTGGCGTTCAGGCTGCTGTGAAATAAAGAAAAGCTTAGTGCCTTACCAGGGATGCAGTGTGACCATGTCTTTATAATTCTTGGCGCAGGAAACAACTGAAGGGGTCTTCCTTGACTGGGCAGATTCCCAGCTTCTCAAAGATAAACGGCTTCCATATGTGTCCGCATGGTATATATGTATTTCTTCTTTTCAAAGTCGTGCGCTACACGGTAGCTAAAACATTATGGGAAGTCAAAAAAAAAGTGCTGTGTTTGCCTGTTTCCTTGAATGCGGGCTGTGATGCTCAGATCGGCTCAACTGCACCCCGATCGCTCCTCCCTGCAGCAAGATCGGCTTTGAGCGGGAAGAAATTGCCGGAATGGATCAAACACTGGCGGACAGTGGGTGTTTACAAAACGCGGAAATGGAGACGCGCACGTTTCGGACTGGAATCAACCGGTGACGGAATCAGCAACTACACACCGATCCCAGAATGAAACCGCCTTCTGGCATACGGTTACCACCGCGAGCGCTCTGCGTCGCTACTGGAAACTGACTGAGGTCAAACTCTAGACAATGGTGCTACAGCAGACATAGCGCTTTTAAAATTAATTGTTAAAATGACTGGACAAACCTGTATGTTTCCTGTGTATGGTAAAAGAAAAGGGAAATAACTCAGCTCTGTAAGCTGCTTTCCCCGCTTTTACTCCCTTTTATTTTAAATGTAACTAATCTATGCGGTTGCCTAGCAACAGCTGTCACCACCCATTTGTACAGTAAATGGGCAGCAGACAGCTCTAGGAGATGGAAGTAGCTGTAATAATGCAATTTAACACAATTTAAGCCACTTGAGCACTTTCAATTCATGTGATATAATACTTTCAACCCCATCATAATTCTGGAAAAATACTGTATTGGATTTTCAGCGTGTATTTATTTCCATAAATAGGTAGACCTTCAAGTAAATTGAAAACAATGCAAATAAAGATACATTTTGGTATAATAACCACACAAACTAAATACAGTATAAGATCAAGAATGAAAACATTTGTTACATTGAGGCATGCAACATCCCTCATTCCTCAATAAAGACATTAAAAACTCCCACATAAAATATAAATATTCCTACAAAGAAATATATTTTGAAAAGTAGGCCTAATAATATGGTCAGTTTATGAAATAATTAATCCTAAATTACACTCCTCAGCAGGCCCATGATAGGCACATTACATCAAACGATCTGTTAGTGACCTTTGATGCCAGTAGCCTACATATTTGCTGCTGGTACCCAAATTTCCCTGAGGGCTCTCCGAAGGGA
Source organism: Melanotaenia boesemani (assembly GCF_017639745.1). NCBI lineage: Eukaryota > Metazoa > Chordata > Actinopteri > Atheriniformes > Melanotaeniidae > Melanotaenia > Melanotaenia boesemani. Next base: position 17,154,535 of record NC_055693.1, read on the forward strand.
TTAATAAAATATTTCTATTCTATTCTATATTTATGTACTTTTATAGCATATTTTAATTACTGAAAGTTAACTTTAGTGTCAAAACGCACACCCTCACAAATGAAATGGCTGAGTAATTCGAGTAAGCATCTTTAAAAGAGGAAATTTTTGATTCTCTCTGCAATGAATATGTCTCTAAGTGTCATTTTATAGATTTTTGTTCAGATTACCCATATAGTCCATAGCACTAGGAATTTTTAAAATGTAAGATTCTGCTTGGTATGTTTGGTATAGGCTATGCTTTTTAAAAGTTTATTCAGAGAAGTTTTATTGACAAAATATCTCTGCAGTGCTGCTTTCAACAAACTGTCAGTAACATACCCTTCATGCCTTCAAACTACATAACGATCACAAGATTTTGAAATTTTAATTTCTATACAAATTAGTCTTTTTATCTAAACACAGCTTTTGTTTGTTTGTTTTGTTTTGTTTTTTTCTAAACCCAAGTACCCCGTTTTATGATTCTTGCTTACTGTACCATCTGCATTCATGATGAACACAAGTACAGCTAAAAAAAACAATGTGGTTGTGGTTGTAGCTTACAATAGTTGTAGCTTAGCTTAGCATAGTTTATTTTAGATGACAGTTATTCTCACGAGGTACATAAAAAGACCAAACCGAGATCAAGAATCTCGCTGCTTATGTCACAATGTTGCAGGCCTAAGACATGTGATGGACTACAAAAAATTGTGATTTCTGAGAAAGAAAAACAGTATGTGGGTTTTTTTTTCTCCCAGAATTGAATATATATATACATATATATATATATATATATATATATAATATTGTTGCATGCCAACAAAACCTTTATGTTGTTTTTTTCTGGCACATTGTATCCCTTCAAGAAGCATACTGACAAATATCTACAGAAAGGAAAAAAGGGACATGATTTTATTATTATTATTATTATTATTATTCAATTAAAAGGGATCATAAAAGTATTGGTTAACTGGCCTAAAACATGGCATCAATATGTGTCAGACTTTGCCTTTACTTCCATAAGATGAGTTTCGGTTCAACAAATTGTAATAAGGAAATGTAAGGAAAAGCATGCCAAGTCAACTATGTTTGAAGATCTTTGAAGTGTTATTCTCAACATGTCAAGCTCAAGTTGAGACAAAGTGAGCTGAAATATATCTAGATAAAATTTAAATTAAAGCTACTATTTGAATGGGTAAAGACAAGCATAAACAGTATTGTAAACATGTAGTATGATATTATAACGTGTCTACATGGGCCCTGTAAAACGTGCAAATCTACAGATAAAGTCAGGTAAGAAAATGACCTCAGGTAGACAATACTGATGAAAGCATGATACACAGCTTGCTCCACAAGAATTTTAAACTGGGTAGGTCAGTGCTGAGGCCTGTTGTTTTAAATTGACGTAATTTACTTTTAAATGTTGTTTCATTGTTTTCAGGCTTGCATAGGCTGTTAGCAATTTCACAATCTAAGTATTATGAAAAATGTTTTGTGAAAAATTTGATAGGGTTTCTCAAGGAAAAATTGATAAACTTGTTCAAAACTGGTAGTGTCTGTCTCAAAAATGATTGACTATCAGTTTTTATGGCAAATATAATGTGGATCCTGACATGCACATGGCTTTTGAACTTTTAATGGCTACAACCCAGATAGCAAAGAATGTTTGGTACAAATATGACCCATGTCTTCAGTTTTCTTATGACCACATTTGGTCTTGACCCACTCATAGTAAGTAAAACTGCCTAAACTCAGGCACATATCCACCAGATACAGCCAAAATCTACATGATTTTTGGGGCCTTATGCACCCCTAAAGCATTTAACATAACCCATGTCAAAGCCAGTTTATGACATCTGGGACACATATGTCAAAAACAACACATGCTTTCATCAAATTTGACAAAGCTCATGACATCTGGGCCATTTCTGGGCCAGATAAGACCTGCATTCTGCTGTTAATGTATATAATTGTCCTAAAAAAAAAAAAAAAAAATCAGAGGGAGAAGACAGAGGAGTCAAGGATGCCATCTAGTTCAACTTGACAAAACACCTCTAAACAGAAGAAGTGGTCTGAGGTATCACTTACTGAGCACCTACAGCAGCTTTTAACTCTCCTCCCAGGGACTTTTGCATGTTGAATCTTGCAGCAAAACATGTTTGGCCAGACAGTAAAGCAGCTCGCAGGTAACAGTGACTATCTTTAAAGTAAGAATTATCTTTCAAGAATTCAGAAGCTGGAAAGTCCCTACCAAACAATTAGAACCCATGAAACTTCTGGGATAAGAGGTTAAACATCTTCAAGAACAAGAAAAGAAGTCCAGTGACCTTATTGAACCTCTCAGGATTATCAAAAATAACATTTCTGATATCTATGAAGGTGTACAGTATCTTTGAGCAAAAATTACATTAAAATTTCCAGTCAAGTATACAACATTACTGTAAGATGTTTTAACAATTTTTAAAATAATTGTTCCCATCCTCAAACAGATTGAAATAAATAGGCTTTTAAGGCACCATTTCAGTGTTTTTGCCTTAGAGGATTTTTGTATTACTGACATTTCATATTTTAAGGACTGTATCGACATTGCAAGGTAATTTATCAATGGAAACATGGTTTTAAAATTGCGCAACTGACATTTACCAGGCTAGGATGATGAAATAAGTCAGCTGACTGGTGACGTCACTCAGACTTCAGGGAAGGAAGCACGTTTTTTTTTTTTTTTTTTTTTTAACAAGGAAAGCCACGGAGCCGGTAGAAAGAGCACGCTATAGGAAGTTAATATAATCCGGTTGATTAGGCCTTTCATATAAAAAGGTAAGACTCTAATCATTATAATGTCAAACTTTTCCAACTGTTGTTCCTCCTGAACTACTTTTACGCGTGAATCGACTGAAATATGAGCTAAATCTGGCTTTGTCCGTTCCTCAAGGTAGCTACGGCGTGTTCTTGTGCCGGTCAATTCCAGAAAGTTCTTTAATGTTTTAATCCAGTGTTCAAATCTAATATGTATTCAACGTTTAGTCCTTGAGGTTTTAGCATATTTCCTTCACTGTCATGTAGAATCCCATTAAACCGATTTTTGTTGGAGACCTGAACGCAGCACAGACGAAAAAAATCCACTGTTTTGCTTCTTATGAGAAGTTTAGAGTTACAGAAGTGAAGTTAAAAGTTTTGTATCAGTATCTGAGCCATTGTTGCGTAACTGGGAAGAGGTCTCCCCCGTGTGGCTGAATAAGAACATGGTTTAAGATTTAATTAAATGAGGTGAATATTTATGAATGTATTTATTTGCTTGCATACATAAAATGATGAATATTAAAAGTCTGCAGTTATTGTCCAAGTTCAATTAATGTATCCATGTGGCATTTCCTTTTTAGAAAACATGCCTGGAGACATCGACAAGGGTAAGAAGACATTTGTCCAGAAGTGTGCCCAGTGTCACACTGTGGAAAATGGTGGAAAGCACAAGGTTGGACCCAACCTTTGGGGCCTCTTTGGACGCCAGACAGGTCAGGCAGAAGGCTACTCCTATACAGATGCCAACAAAAGCAAAGGTAATTATTGTATATGTGTGTCAAATGTGTTTTTTCACATTGTCATTGATATTATTCAGTTTAAACATTGTTTTTCACTCCATCTTCTCATAACAATTTCAGGCATTATTTGGGATGAAGACACCCTAATGATTTACTTGGAGAACCCCAAGAAATATATTCCAGGAACAAAGATGATCTTTGCTGGCATCAAAAAGAAGAATGAGCGTGTGGACCTTATTGCATATCTGAAGTCTTCAACTTCATAACAAACTCTTCTGTGCATCTTCATCCCTTTCCATGTCTTAACATTCTCAGGAAACCAGGACTTTTCATTTCTTCAAATTGTGGCAAGCAGTCTTAGTGATGTTTGTGGAGTTGCCATGTTGATTGTAGCTGTACATTAATTTTGATATCAATGACCGCCTTCCACTGCTGTAAAATAAATCTTTTTTTTTTTTTTAACAGTTGCCCTTTTCTAAGATAAATTATTAGACAATATATACTGTGTATTCAGGGTGTAGGGACTGAATGTGATATTGTACTGTTATGGATTATTTTTTAGTAATTGTCTGTTCCAAAAACTGAATATGCCTTTTCTGCTTTGAAAATGCCTCAGTTGTTTTTGTACGTTTTCAATTTCTAAGTTGAATAGAACTGACACTAAGCAGTATTTTTCTTACGTCATCCATTGATTCTCTCCCAGAAATCAACATGTTTTGGGTATGACGTCACACTGTAATGTTCTTATCTAACAGGCTTGGGGTGCTTCATTGTCATCATCACTCTCTTAAAAAAATTATGACAGTGTCTCTTTTTGTGCAGCCACATTAGACTAACTGGATTTGTGAACTGATTTACTGATATCTTGAAAATTGAGTCCTTATTTCCCCCAGTGGGAAAGTGGAGGAGATGAAAGAACATTAAATGGTTAGTAAAAGTGTTGTGTGTGATTTAGTGCTTATTTCTGTTATGTATCATGCACATAGGTTATTTTATGAATACCTTTTTAAACTAACATGACACAGCTGGTTTCTTTTAGAAAGTTTGAATTGAATCTTGATGTTTGAGACAAATAGAAACATTTAATCTTATAAAGGGGACATTTAGTGTCTCCCAAGTTCTGGATCACTGCCTGTTGAAGGCACCATGGTTTTGCTTTGATGTCATGACAGCTGATAGTATGTATATTTCCAAGTAAGGGCTTAAAATTTTAGATAAAGATTTTTAGAAAATGAGTGGCAGAACAGGAAAAGCCAAATCTGAATGTACAGGCAAACCCGTGGAGTGGACTACAGCTCCCCCCTGTGCTCAGTTGGCGCACCAACACTCATTCACTATTTTGTATAGGAATTTGATTTTCTGAAATGCACACCCTGCCAATACAAGTCGCTGTTGCATAACTTGATTAGGACCACCGTAGGTCCAGAATTTGCTCTTTTTTTTTGTAAGAGATGCACTGTGGAGCTGCAGTGTTTGTCATGAAGCACTCTTGACAGATAGACTTATCATGCAATGCATAGACACATAGGAATACATTGTGTTTGATGCAAATTACAATTTAACCTGCTCACAAGTTAATTTAGGCTTTTATCCTATTAGATGTTCTTGCAGAGACTAATTACAATCAATTAAAAAAAACTACTGTAATCCAGCATATCATCTTTTTGTATATTGCACTGATGAAAAAGTCATCTTGCATGCTGTAAAGATGTTAATTAAATGTATCATAGGCTCTGTAAAGGAGGACAAATGGTTCAAATGGCCAGAGGTCTGAGCGCCGAAGCAACCCCGAGCTGCAGATTGTGTGACGAAGCGAGCATCAGCAGGAGCGAGCCAACCACAGCCAGCCTCACTTGAACACAAGAGGGCAGATACGACGGTAATGCGCGGTAGTGGCTCTGTGTGAGGATTTTCCATAACTGCGATAGTCTACGAAAGCCTCACTTTGGTTCTACGTTGCATTATTTAGGTTTGCGTTCAGTATCTTGAGTTAACTGATCGGTGTTGATGCTGTGGGGGAATATGCTGATGCGCAAAAGGAGTCTCCATCCCTCTCCTCACAGAGTGGAAGCTGGATGTGTTGCTCCAGAGGTGCCTCCAGCATAATGCACTGTGGAAGTTGAGGTATTCGTGCAATTTTCTACTTTACGCCTCAGTAAAGCCTCATAGATGATATTTCTCTGCGCGACTTCATGGATTTGGTTCACTGAGGACCATCTGAAGCACAGACATGGCTGTGTCAAATATGGTGTTCTCTGACGTGGAAAGTTTTCTGGACTCGCATCCAGAGTTATTTGAGGACTACCTGAATAGAAAGGGAAATTATACTATGGTGGAGAAATGGCTCAAGAATCACCAGGCGAGCAAGAGTCCGGCGGCTGCGACTCACGCCGAACCGAGAGAGGAGAAGATCAACCCGTGTAAGGACAGCTGGGCGAGCAAATGTGACGGTCTGCAGCGGAGAGCGTCTCAGAAAGAGCTGCGCAAAACTTTCGCCAGATCCAAGGCAATTAATGTCAACAGGACATACGACGAACATGTGAATTCCAGGGCACAGGAGCCACTGACGAGCATGAGGAGGAGAGCTCTGTTGAGGAAAGCGAGTTCTCTGCCCCCAACCACAGCGCACATACTGAGCGCGCTGCTGGAGTCCAGAGTCAACATCCCCCAGTACCCGTCCACGGCCGTGGATTTTAAATATTACCTCAAAGAGCACAACGAAAGAGAGTTTTTCCTGGAGCTTGTAAAAGACATCTCTAACGACTTGGATTTAACGAGTCTTAGCTACAAAATCCTCGTGTTTGTCTGTATTATGGTGGATGCAGACCGGTGCTCCTTGTTTTTAGTAGAAGGAACTGGCAACAAGAAAACACTTGTGTCCAAATTCTTCGACGTGCATGCAGGTACCACGGTTTTACCTTCAATGAACTCAGATGAAGTTCAAGTGCCGTGGGGTAAAGGGATCATTGGCTATGTGGCTGAACACGGAGAGACAGTGAACATCCCTGACGCCTATCAGGTGCCTGCTCCTTATTGTGCATGCATGCGTGTGTGCATATCTATGAGTCACAGAAAGACTGAGACAGGGACACGGTCCATTTTCGTGCAGTTTGTCACTTTTATTCCTCTCAGTTTATTGTTAAGACAAAGTGTAGAACATCAAAGAGCTTGTGAGCCAACACTAACAGTAGGCTGTGCAGAGCTTGTGTCAAACCACATCAAAGTCCATAGTTAGGACTCTTTTAAGAAAAGAAAGGCATAGAAGTCTTTAAGTGGAAAGCTTAAATATCTTTTTCTTAGCATCTGAGTGAAAATGTTCTCTGAATGAGACATATTCAGGTTTATGGCTACATTTTGTAGCCCACATTTTGTGTTGCCCACATCTGAACATAGAAGTGGAGATAGTTGCTCTTGTTTTCCCTACAAGTGGATGTTTGTATTTTCACTTTATTCTGTGCCTGTGGGTTGCAGGATCGTCGCTTCAGTGATGAAATTGACAAGCTGACAGGATACAAAACCAAGTCACTTTTGTGCATGCCCATTCGCAACAGTGATGGAGAGATCATTGGAGTTGCTCAGGCCATTAACAAGACTCTAAGTGGAGAACTCTTCACTGAAGATGATGAGAAGGTAATTTCTTCATTACAGTTATGAGAACAAAATAAATGAGATTTGGGACAGGTTAGATTAAGCCATTCTCATTTATTTATAAATAGAACAGCTGCTCTTGAATAAAAGGGCTGCAAGTTACGCTAAGAAATCTCAGTACTTGCTGTACTTCCTGTGGGTTTCATGCCTTGTTGTCTTTAGGAGGATGGAAAGATGAAATTCAACCATTATCATGTAAATTGGACTAAGCAAGAGAAGTGGCACCAGATTATATTGATCTATTTCACTAGAAAAATAGATAACACTTTTTGGTTTTATGGCAAAATGGTTTGCATCTTAAATGTCCACCAAACCTGTTTGGTCTGCGAAGCTACAAGATTTAATTAAAAATCAAGACTCCCCATGGAAAGGCCGCAGGATGTTCTCTGTTGTGGTTCTGTACAGGTGTAGCAGTTGGTTGTTGGTGTTTCTGGTTTGATTGAAAAGCCGTTGCTTTTGCTTTTGTGTCCATTTTCTTTTTCTTTTTCTTTTCTGTTCACTCTTTACCATTTTTTGTCCCCTCCTGTCAGGTCCAGCAATATTATGTAAGTTCAAGAATGATTACTAAAAAAAGTCTGATTCTCAAGAGGAACCTTATACCCATAAAGATCTCCTTGGAAAAGCAAATTTGTTCGGCACAACACCAAACCATCATTTTGCTTGCTTTGATGCTGGAAAGCACAAGGGGGGGGGGGGGGGGGGGGGGGCGACGGACAGTAATGATTAGTGATCCTGTCACTTCTTTTGTCTTTTTTCCCTCTGGCTTGGCTTCATTATAAAAATCTCCTGCAGAATACTTCCACATCTGTGTAAATGATAGCCATGAAATATGGTACATCCATTTCAGAAAAACTTTGAACAGTTTTTGGTGATATTGGGACATTTCCTCCAATAACATCAGTGACCAATGTTTTAATTTACAAACTTGATGACATTACCATCACTCAAAATAGCAAATGATAAGAAACCAACACACTAAACTAAAATTGTTAAGACAGATCTACTAGGTCTATCGGTATGAATTATTTGTTGAATGGTACCAATTATTGAATGAGTTGGAGGGTCAGTAGCTGATACACTCTATAATGCTGCAAGCATGCTGTTATTGTTTACTTGTTTGCTTTTAAATCTGATCAATGAAGTCATGGAATCAGCTTAGCTACAACAGCATTCCTTGGTTACAGCGGTGTGTTTCCTGTTCTTCCATAGCCATCTCAGTGTTGCATAAACATTGGTGTAACCCATTCCACCTCTATATGTACTTATAAACAGGGTGCCACTGTGCATATATATATATATATATATATATATATATATATATATATATATATATACATACATACATATAAAGCTAATGTGATGTCTCACATCAGCTTCAAAGAACACCTAGCAACTCTTAAGACTCTTAGTTTTGTTATGACTGCTGCACGTTGAATTAAGCACAGAGGAAAGAATAAGCCTGAAGTTATGCACATGCTTTATGATTCATGCCTGGCATTTCAAGGATGTTATTCTTTTTTTTTTTTTTGTAGTGTTAGTGGTATACAGGCATAGCAGGGCAACAATTTGTCATACTTTATTAATGTCAATGTTGTAACACTTATTAGTTCAAAGTAGCGGCAACGTTAACCCTTTTTTGAATTTTGCACCCTTTGTTTTGCATTGTGACCTATTTGCATGAAACATTTTATTCTTTGTTGATGAACTCTTAAATTTCTCTGGCTTGATATTCAGACTAAGCTACAATATGTGATTATATTTATTTGACATTTTGTTTGTTGGTTAGCAAATTTATGCAAAGAGTTGAATTTCATATTGGAGAGACAGAGCATGGGCAAAGGAGGAACCTGTTAAATCTTGGTGCAAACCAGAATAATGTTTGGTAAAACTGCATAATATGGCATTTCAGTTGGTGGAGAATATACTCCATGAGTATCCCCATAAGTTGCTTTGTTGTTTGAATCTTTTATCAGCTTAAAATGATTGTTGTGATTCAGAGACCTTGAAACAAGCTGAGCATTCTCAGTTTGAACATTGAGTTTTTCAGAAATAAATGTAAAAGGGTGATTTAATAGATAGCACTGAAGCTTAAAATGTGTTTTTCTTCTATTATTATAATCCGATAATGGTTATTTCTTTTAAGCGCAAGAGGTTATAAAATTTTGGTTTGTCTCAAAATTGAAACCATCGGGCCCTCACCAGATATCAAATTAGGCAAATAAAACTTTAGATGAAGAACAACACATAACATATAAAATCATGTCTGTTATTTGACACTGAGAAAGATTATTGACAAATGTTAAAGAAGTGAATTCAGAGTGTAAAATGGTCAGAGAAACTGTAAAAATCCAAGAGTCACACCCCAAACTCTATAAGGGCTCAGTTAGCTTGTTAAATGTTTAACCCGTTGGTACCTGAAGTCCTGTAAGCAGGACATGACAAATAAGTATTTTACTCAGTCTCCCTTCCAAGTTACTCTTGTTTTTTGCACTGCACAACTGGTTGAAAAAAACATCTCATTTTCTCAAATGTAAATTTTATGCATATGAAAATGACAATATAGGAATCTAATATTTCTTGTATGTTATACACCATATGTAAGTTTAGATTCTTGAGATTTGAATGATCTTCATCATTCCAGGCTACAATCGCAGCTGTAGATTTAGTAAACACTTATTTCAGACTAGTCACAAAGGCAGTGTACCTTTGAAGCCATATTGTAAGAAATGATGCTGCAACAAAAATGATCCTGTTACATCAGCAAGGGTCCAGTTAAAGGGGCAAAAGCCAAAATTGTTTCACTGCAAGGTTTGCTGTTGTGTGCTGCCCGTAGACCAAAACAAAGTCTGCCATGACTCACACTTTCTTCCAACTCTTCCTCCACCCCAAACTCTGCAAATGAATGCAAAGTGCAAACACATCGAGCAAAACAATATCACCAGTTTGTGGAACATGTCAAAGTAACTTATAATGTTTATGTTGTTACTTGCTGTCCAGGAGAAAAGCTAGCTCCGAGTCAATTTTAGCCTCTTTAGCTCTCGCCGTGTTCTCCACTTTGGAAATACAAGGCCAGTGTTAATCCAGGTTTTATCTCTTTCTTTATCCGACAACTTTTCCAACAACCATAGGTTTTTTAGCGGTAATGTCGCATCTTGGTCGTTTGCAGGTGAATGTTTCGTTCTGCTCTCTGCCTTTCTGTTTGAAAATATGTGCTGCCATTGCAGAGGAGGGAGGAGGCAGTGATTCATATGAACATACATGAACATGCCGCCTGACTGGCTGGTGAACACGGGACTGGAGATCATCACAGAGAGACTGTGTGTGATATTATGCTATATTCCAGATGAAATTACACCTCTAGTTTTTCCACATAGCCATTTATTAATTCATTCAATCTAGAAATTAATCTCAGCTTATTGCCCCTTTAAATCAGTCCAGTATAACAGTTTGTCCACAACAATTTTTATCCATAAAAATCTGTTTTAGGTGAAAATTGCTGGATTTTAAGGGGTTAGGTTCATGATGGTACAATAAGAAAAAGACTGGACAAGTATGGTCTATTTGTAAGAGTTGCTGGGAGAATTCATCTCCTCTCTAAAAAGTGATGACACTGTAATATGTTGTGGTAAGAATTTCAAGACCTATTAAGAACAAGAAGGACATAGTTCTTTTTTCCTTAGACAGTGTGTTCCAGGGGGCTAAGACACTGTGGTAACACCATCAAGAATAATAACCTTATATGTGCTGTTCAGCTATTCTCCATCTGACTGCAGAGCGGAAAGCACAGCATGTCACCAGTTAATTCAGACTCGCCTCTTTAAATTACAACATTTTTGTGATTTTTGAATGACTGCCAGTTACTAACACTAGCTTAGGAAGAGTTCTAGTAGAGTTTGGGCACCATAGTTGAACCAGTTGTTCATGGATATTCTGATTTCTAACAGATTTATGATCCAGGAAGACTTAAGCAGAGCTATGGTCAACTTCTATTAAATATTTAACTCTTTTGTGAATAATCTGTATGAGGAAACGGGTCGATCAGATTGTATGTTGTAACAAACAGAAACAGATGCTAGCAGATGCCTGTAATACACAATTACAGAGAGGTAAAGCTGTAAGAGGGGGGGTTACATCTCTTACTGAGATAAGACTTCGGTTGCTGAATGACTGTGTATCTGAGAGGCACGAGGAGCACGTGTTAAGTCCATCAACACGCCTGAATAGATGTAGCAGAAAGGCAGTGACAGGCTGATATACTGACTTGCTCTCTTGTTGCATTAGGCCATAAAAGGCTAAAGAAAAAAGAAAAAAAAAAGCACGAAACATGAAAACACTGATCTAGTTTCCTTTGCTTTAAGTTTCACTGTAACAAATGACTGTGGGTTTTTCCCTCCATGGAACGGTTTTCTCTGTGGTGTTCCACTGCAAAGATTACATCTATAAATTCCATCTATTGTTGATCATATGAGTTTCTTTTTTATTAGTCCCTTGTTTCAAGAAGAGTACGTTTCACACTGCATTAACATCACACTAATGCCTAGGATGGCTACCGCTGAATTAGTAATGAAATGCGATGCTAGCATCAGAGAACACAGTAAGCTCCTGTACAGCACAGCTAAAGCTCAGCTTTTATGGAAGATCTTGTAATAAGAAAATGTACTTTCTAAAGCATGAAATGACACTGCAGTAGCAGATTTCATTAGAGGCTTAAATGTGCTTTTATCCGAACAAATTTGTTTTCTGTGTACTTAAATTTTTTAACACATTACAAAGCTGCTTTTAAATCCCACGCTGCCTTAATTGTGGTCTGTTGATACAGGATGGGGAACTGTGGGGAGTTTGAGTAATGGTCCAGCCACTGTATAATTGCAGCATCTCATCTCTATAGAGGACCACAGATACTGACTTCCTTTTACAAGTATAAATGGACCCACTTCTGCTATCTCTCTGTCATTATTATTTAAAATAGATTTGCCTTTCACTTTTGAAGCCTGTTAATATATTAGATGTGAAATGTTTCATACGATAGACATTTTTATAAATGATCTTTTAGCAAGATCACCCATGCAGGTTCCATCTGCCAATATTGTTTAACATCTGTGTGAGTCAATTGTAAAAAGCATTCTTCTTTCACCACTGAGCTCCCTCTGGCCATCAAAATTCCTGTCAAATGGCTCGAAGCAATATTATAATAGCCACTTTCACACAATTTCCCAATGTAAATCAGCAATTAAAGAACAGAGAATACAATTTCTGTCTAGAGCCACATGTTAATGCAATCCCAGAGGATATTGGATCTAATCAATTTTATAAAGAGCACTGTAACAGATTCCTTAAAAAGTGCTTAATATTGCATAAAAGAATATGACAAAATTCCAGTTAAATCAGTGTTCCTTGTGAGGTTGAAGACAACATAGTCACGAGGATGTTTTGTGCATGTTGCAGGTCTTGAATTAAAAACCCCTGCAAAGCAACAGTAGAGTAGGTACTGCACAGTAGAGGTTTTATAATTTGTCCCTCAAGAGTTGACTGTATTTATGGCATATTCATTGACTTTAAAAATACTTTGACAGTAAGAAGAAATTAGCAACAAAAAATAAATAGACAATGGTTCTACTTCTTTTTGTTCAAAGGGGTTGTCGTCTAGCACAAGCTTACATCAAGGACAACGAGCACAAAGCAGAAACACATCTTTATGCCCCTTAAAATTCCAACCCAGTGATACACCTTTGAATCTACACAGTTCAAACCAGTTTATTTGATCTCATTCATACATGAAAAGAAGGCAGCATTTATAAAATGCATCTGAAAGCAAAACCAATAATCTGCTTTGGAAGGAAAAACATGTAGAAAACAAGCATATTGTACAGAACATCTTAGCTAATGATGCTGATTTTTAGATTTTGTTGATAGGATAACAACTTTTTGCAGCTTACATGGAAGTCGATAAGCCAGAAATAATCAGAATACCACTCAAACAAGAAAAAAAAAGAAAGTTGGAACAGATTCATTCAATTCAGGCAAGTTCTCATTCATTTTAGATTGGTTGTGTTAATCTTTTGGGTATTATTTCAGTAGGAAAATGTAAGCATGTAAATGCATAATGTGATCATTTCTCTCTCGGATTACAGTATGTTCTTTTTTTTACTTCCTTTTGCCACAAGTAGGCCTAACAACAGATAATAGATAGAAATACAAAAAGAAGGCAGTCACTGCCTGTAGGTCAATACACTTCTCCATTAATTTGCACAATTTCATTTATGTCCTTGGTGTAAATTGGAGATTGGCCACTACTGAACTCTGCCACCTATTTTTGTGATGAACTCTCGGGTCCTCTGGCGCGCTACATTGTAAATGATAACAGAAGATGGAGAATTATTGCTGCTTAAACAACACAGCAGACGGTCTTATACTCATCCCAGGGCACGATATGAGTCTAACTTTGTCATTTCTTTTTCTATTGACCGAATGGAACGTTATCATTACAAAGAAAATTCAGAGTAATTGCTTTGGGTTGCATAAAGACACGCAACGTATGAGATGCCTTTGTGATAGTAAATGACATTAATATTCATCCTGAGTGATCTACACAGCTTTACAAGAAAATTAGTGAAGTACATTTATACACTTGTTCAAAATGTATTCATTTAACTGCCCATGGTTGGAAATTGTAAGGAGGCAAAATATGGTGAGGCTGTTGTTTTCTGTTGCATCAGTAGCATTGTGATAAGACAATCTGCCAACTGAAACTTTTTCCACAGGTTAAGTTATTTCACATAATTTGAACAGTAATTTTGCCAGATGAAGCTTTGGTTATAAAATCAGGATTTTATTTAGATTTAACAATCTGGAAATGCTTTAAGCAAATAAATGTTGTAAATGAGTTTTAATTGGTTGCATTTCAACAGTCCAAATTTAATCAGTGCATTTAGCTGGCACACAAAGAAGAGGTTTAGTTTTAGTCCGATTAAAACCAGACTTTTAAAATGCATGAAAATTTCAGTCTGACAAAAATCATGATAAATTTCAGCTTTTAAACTTGAATGAACAAACCCAGAAGCTGTGGTTGGAGGTGCAATAATTCCTGCTTGTGATGAATATTTAGGAAATTGAGAATTCAGTTTTCATATATATACGTTTGCTTTATTAAAGTTGTCAAATCATGATTTCAACACAATAACGCTTTGTTAATTAGCAGATCTGGCATTCAGAGATGTTACTTATTTCCAATAAGGTCCATCATTTCACCTTTTTTCTTTCTCAGTGTCTTCCCTTGTCCACTTTGGCTGTTTTTAAGCCAAACTAACAGAACTTTAACCAGGTAAAAGTGTTTGTAAACACTGCTAATGGGGAAGCATTCCTCAATACTGCATTTCTGTCCCAGCATGCAACTATGTGCAACACAGGATGACATATGTAAACATTTTCTATATGCTAAACTAGACTCAAATAAACTTAGGCATACCACAAATAAGTGTAAGCAGATATTAATACAACCTTGATTACAAATAAAGCTATTCTCATTTACATATTTTTTCTCCTGCTTTTGTCAGACAGCTAACTGAAAAGCAGTCCATTAAGAGCCAGTGTCAACTTGTGGTCCCGTATAGCATTTCCAGACTGTGGCTTTGGCTTAATAAAATCCTGATTTCATCACTGCAGCATCATCTGAAAAAAGTCACCCTTCAAGTAACTACAAGACAAAGTCTGAGGAGTGAATTTGAATATGCTTGCAGGTACAATAATCTCTCACAGAGAAAGTTCGAAGTCTCGATACCTCTCCTGTGCATGTGCACTAGGATGAAGATGGTGGTCCATTTGTCCTGGTGAAATTCTTACCATAGTTTGGCAATAAAAGCAGCAGCTGAGATATTTGTCTTTATTATATTTTACTTTTGCTACTTACGCCTGCAGATTTTAAGGTTTTTGATATGCTCATAAGGTCACAGTTGTCTCAAACTGTGGTCATACAATATTCTAATGTTATTAAGCAAATTCATACATTATGATTCTTCATTATTATTGCCCAATGATTACACTGTTTGTCAGCTCAGAAAACCAGAATATATAAACATTTTTGTATGACTACAAGGTAAATGATTCAAATGTTCCTGTCACTAAATCCACCTTTGTGTTTTGGAGTTAAATTTTTTACTCATAACAGCAGTTCTCTGCAAAACTGGCCTCATCACACATGCAACGGGAACACAGCTCTGTAGGTCACCTAGTAAATATGCACATGGAGAAGCGAAGAAATAAACTGTTGGCTCTGTGATTTTCCTTGACTTGCTCCATAAGACTTAGCAATTGTGGAAAAGAAAGTAATTGAGATTAGAGGAACTGACTGTCCCCAAGGCCTCGGCTAGTTTTATTTATTTATTTTTATTAAACCACTCTTTACTGGTCAGTTCGAAGGTCTCTAGGCAAAAACATCTTGTTTATACTGCAACCTTGTGTAATGGCCTGCCTGACAGAATGTAATTAGAGAGAGCAGCGCTCTTCTTGAGTTTGCCTGTTAGTTCCACAGGCAGATCCATAGCCAGATCCCCAAAGTCCTGCTCGCTAATGAATCTGCTCCTGCTGGGGTTATTGATGGCTGCTGCCTTTTTGGAAGATCATTATTAAAGAATTCCATAGGACAGCTGAAATAGCATTATGCATGGAAATATTGCTGAGCAACATGTGTTTTCTGTTTCTGAAAACAGTTGCATAAGTCGTTTGATTATGCATACTGACTGAATAAAGTGCATAAAATTAATTTACTCATGATAAAGAAATATCTCATACAACCTCATGGGTAATTATGTGATTAGTGATTTAATTAGTTATTTAATTTGTGCCTAGCATGATTGTGATGTGCATAATAATGTTCACAATGAGACTGACATGCCACAGCAAAGGAATTCTGTTTTTGAGGTTTTGTGAGGAACCCAAATAGTATTTTGACTTTACACTTGGGAAAAGACAAATAAGCCTTTATTTTATTTATTTATTTATTCATTTATGTAATCAAATGTTAATTAACAAAAACTGTTTACTGAAGGAGAGATGCTAAATACAGGGCTGATCAGATAAAATAGATGTGAATGAAAGGAAACAGCACTTAACAGATGACCAATAACATTTTAAAAAGATGTGGTTGGACAGTTGGAGGATTGCAGATGATGACTGAATGTGCTATCACATTTTGTTTATAAGTTGGTGGGATGGATGTTGAGCATGGATTGAGGGGCCTGCAGGCTATAACGCAAAGCTTGTTGAAAAGTTACGTTCAAATAATCAAATTCACGGTATTCTTTACTGGGAACTACTGTGGAGGAGATCTCTTCTTAGTACCAGGAAAAGCTGAAGGTGAGTTAGGAATGACTGATTTCTGACAGAAAAAGAAATTTTCCAAATCTTTAATGCAATCAAATGACTTCACTTTATCAAGTGATCTTAGTTGGAGGACTATATGACGACTAAGTGGATTTGTTTTAAATTTCTAAAGCAGGAAAAAATATTACTAATATTTCTGGTATTGGGCTTCACATCTAATGATGAGGGATTATGCGTTTCACTTGTGCCGTATAAACAAATTCTGTATGTACAGCCTACACAGCCTGTTCTATCAGCCCTCTCTGCTTACAAAGTCTTTAGAGTCTCTCTTTGGTGTACACAATCCATTCTTATTAAAGAAAATATAATGTACATTCAAACAGCTCTGCTATCATTGAATAAAAACTGACAAGTTAGAGCTTGCAGCTATAAGGTATTACAAAATTGTTATTTTTTCATTTTGATTTTTAAATACAGGGTCTTAAAGTATAGATCCATCATTCTCTGAATGATCCTGACTGAAAACAGATATCTAGTTAAACTTCTACATCATTTTTCGTGAAAAAAATCTGTTGCTTACCGTGTAGTTTTAAGGTTTGTGGGGTTTTTTGCAAGTAATGACTCGAGAAAGAAAAAAATTGCAGGAGTGAAAGAACAATTAATGGGCCAAAACAAATGTAATAAAAATGGAATATTATTATATTATTATTTAAATTTAAATTTAAAAATCCTTTGGATTCAACTTTTTTTTTTTTCTTTTTTAATTCTTTAACTTTATTATAATGTTTTTTCCACACAACCACCTGCGGCTTTAAAAGCAGCACAGATAACAATAGATGGGTAGTATAAAAAAAAATAATAGGCTAGATACTTCTAATACCTTTTGATTGGGTGCATCTTTTTATATGGAATCTGACAGGCACTTCACAGTATTTGTCCCCATCAGAAAAATGATCAATGAATAATGTTCAAGTAGCTTCGTAAAGGTAAAACTAGGAATTTTTCACATCCTCTTTTGTAAGAATCACCTTGATTTGCATTCTCACTAATGTTTAATAGCAAAAACAAAGTTCTAAAATCATCCATTTGTTCATTTCCTCCAGCTGAATAAAACATCTGCTTACACATGGGTTGTACGTCAGCATTGTCAGCCACTACTTAAATGAATTTTCTGAGCAGAAGTCACAAGCCTCATAGTTCCCCACAGTTATGCTCCTCACATGCCCAGTCATCAATGGCTTATATTATATATTACTTTACAGTAAAAGAGTTATCCTTGTATCAGCAGCCACAGCTGAGTAACTTCCCATTCATGCATTGTTGTGGTGGTCCTACCCTTGGGTCATGCTGAAGGCTGGTAAATATTAGTAGGTTTGTTGTACTGATTGTATTGTTTACACAGCAGCTAGATGCTAAAGATAGACAGATAAACAAAGCGGTAGAGGAACAAGCACACAACCTAAAATCCTATTGATTCCATGTTATGGGGGCTGAGTGTCTTCCAGATAAGGCAATGTTGTTGGGCAATTGTCATCACATTGAATTCAAGCTGCACATTCACATCGCAGCTGCAGCCACTTCTTCTTTTGCTTTTCCAAATATTCCCATGTGTTTGCATATAATAAAAAATTAACAGTGGTTCACAGGAAATTAATGTAGTTTAACTTTAAATAAATAAGACTTTGATTTGATTTCAGTATATAAGCTATAGCCATTAGGTCACATCAAGTGATTACATTATTTATGTGAAGAAAATATGTGTGAAATAAGGAGTTTATATTACCTTAAGGCAGTATGTCTGGACCACTCAGTCAAATGGTAAAATGTCAGCTAAATTGATCTATTTGTCCTAGAAAAAAGAAATGTCAATGAAAGGCAATTTATTTGTTCCAATTCAAAATACAGAATTTTTCCTGAATGAAAATATCCCAGCAACTTTAATTCTATAATATTAAACACACCCTGATTAGGTCAAAACAAACATAAAAACAAAAAAAAAAATGCAATAATCAGCATGTTTACAGATGTTTACTGCATCCACAGGTGCTACAGATGTATCTTCCCTTCTGTGGCATTGCCATCTCCAATGCTCAACTCTTTGCAGCCTCGAGGAAGGAGTACGACAGAAGTCGGGTAAGCGCCACAGGGCCAAAAAGGATAATAGCCCACCCATCCCTAGGATCAGCTTCACTTCCTCTCCCTTGATGCTGACATTGAGGCTGAGTATTGATCAGCAGCAGCCCACTTGCTGCCGGTGCAGTGGGGATAACGGAGCAGCATGCAGCCCTACATGTGCATTTTCTTAGGATCTGTAGAGGGGGATGGGTCTGTATCCAGATGGGGGCCTGGTCCATGATCTACATCTCACTGGGAATGTTAAGACTTGCACTAATTCATGTCACACATTGATCTGTGATAGAAGAGAACATAATGAGAACACAGTTCAGTGAGCAGAGGAAAAAAAATGAGGCAAGCTCTCTTTACACTATATGATTTTTATGTGCCTGTGCATTAAATTGGACTTGCGCCAACTCAGATAAAGGACCTAATTTTCTTTTATTAGAGAAAGTAATCATGCTAAATCATCTGGTTGGTTTACGGTTTAAGGATGATGATAATAATCAGGCATTAACAGCTGAGCAAAGCAAAACATCTTTATTTAAAGGGCCCTCACTCTTACCTGCTGACGGATATCTCATTCGGTAGGGTTTGCAGTAACATGTGGCTCAGATTGTTGGGAATAATGCCAATTGTATCTGTTTTTTTGTCTTTGCTGTTTAGGCACTTCTGGAAGTAGTCAATGACCTGTTTGAAGAACAGACTGACCTGGAGAAAATTGTCAGGAAGATCATGCACCGTGCCCAGACACTGCTTAAGTGTGAGCGCTGCTCTGTTCAGTTGCTGGAGGACATTGAGTCACCGGTACTGTTTTTCCCCTCTTCAATCCTGCTGAGTATATGTCTATCTGTCAGTGCATTTGTGTATGTGCAAGCCTTCCCTTTCAATCTGCCTCAGTTTTGTTTGAGTAAACACTGTGTGTCCAGACGCTTTGGTGATTTCTTCCCTTACATTTGTTTCAGGTTGTCAAGTTCACAAAGTCCTTTGAGCTACTGTCCCCAAAATGTAGTGCAGACACTGATAGCAGGTATGTATTGTGCCTCAGTCATGAGACGCTACTGTGCATCTCAAGATACATCTAAAGATGATTTTGCTTTCCATTTCCCCCTTGTCATTTCCCACTAAAAAGTTTTAAATTCTGCACAAAGTATCCACCAAAGACAAAGAAAAATAGTATAAAAATGGACTATCTGATAGTGCTGTAGGAGTAAAATGCTGATTCTCAACAGAAGACATACTCTGGGAGCCTTAATTGGGTTTTGCTGCTTCTATCTTCTGTTATGCATGAGTGAGTGGAGAAAGAGAGGCTTAATATTGTGTGGGATGTTTATGGATGAAAACAGCTCTGACGGGGAGACAAATGATCCCCCTCGCCTCTTGTGCACTTGCCACAGCTGATATGGTCACTTCAAGGCAGTAGTGATAAAACTGTAGCAAAAAAAAAACAAAACAAAAAAACAAAACAAAACAACAAAAAAAAAAAAACCCAATAATAATAATAATAATAAAAAAATTAAAAAATTAAAATCAACACAAGAAATTTAATTGAAAATAAATGAGCAGCCACTGCTAGACTGGCCAATTAGGCCTTTTTGACTAAAGACACATTTCTAATGGTTGATTTGATGTTTTATATTTTTTGCCTCAGCTGGTGAATTAAAGTAATGAAACAGCACAATTTTAGTCTACACTGAAATTATAGAAACATCTGAATAACAACACTGTGTGTAATTGAATAAATAGATTTTGTGTCAAAAGGTGAGCAAACTGTAGGATTTCTAATGTGCCCTGAAGCCACAGCATCTCTCACAGGGATGCTGAAGATGTGAAATGACTGACGAGGAAAATGAAGCATGACAGAGAGAAGAGCAAAAGTTAAAACATCAAACCCACAAGGGTTTATATCCACACATAACTGCAACACATGATTTCAAAGGATCTGACATCAGTGTCTTTCCATCTTTATTCTTAAGAGACTAAATTAGCTACACAGAGCATTTACTTTGTCGAAGCTGAAGGAAAGTCAGGCACAGCCCCCTGCAGTTAATGCGAATAGGAGGTGTGAGCACTGATTCAGGTGGGTTTTTTGGCAAAATGTGGGGGCGTTTAGCAACAAAAAGGCAATCACACAATTAACTTTTCATTACTTCATACGCTGCAGAAGAAGTTTACTGACATCTACTTTATAAGAAGTTCATTAAATACAAGTTAATGTGAAAGAGGGTCCACAAGGAAAAATAAGAGCAACTTTTCAAGTCTGCACTTTAGGTATGAAAGAGAATTAAGTTTGAAGAAATTCTTTTTATTTATTTGTTTTTAACTTGAAAGCAATATAAATGAAATTCATTGTATTTAATGGGGTTATCAGCTAAAGAAGTAAGAAAGAGGCATAAGAAAGCTGCTCTTTGAGAATAAAACATCTTCTAAATAAAGAAAGTTGGATTCAGCCATTGTGTTTTTTTTTTGTTTTGTTTTTTTTTGTCTCCTTCCAAACTTACTTTCTGACCCTAGTTTCAAAGACAGTATGGAGAAATCGTCTTATTCAGACTGGCTCATCAACAACAGCATTGCAGAGCTCGTGGCATCAACAGGACTACCCGTGAACATTAGTGATGCCTATCAGGATCCTCGCTTCGATGCTGAGGTATGAATTAACATCAGCGGGACTTTGTCAGAGTGAAAAAAGAGAAAATCTGTAATGACATGTCTGTAATGATTCTCAGTCCATCAGCACTCTATGGGATCTTCATACCTTCAGATCAGACCTTCAAATCTCATGAATGACTCATGAATGACTTCATTATTAAAACCAATGAGAAAGTGATGTCAGGATGGCTCTATTGGTATACATGTTGATAAAACAGATGAAAACAGAAATTAAAGGCCCTCAACGCAGAAGATGAATACACAGACTGTGTCGGTGTGTCGGTTACACACAAAATTTGGTCCGTTTTCAGGGAGCTTAGCTACCACCGGAAATCACAGGGGCAGTGTTGAGCTAACACACAACCAGCTAAAGGAACGAACCAGAGAAGAAGAAGAGAAACACGAAAAAGATGACTCAGAACCGCCAAATAAAATGCAACCGAAGAAGAAGAAGACATAGACGATGAAGAAGAGGAAATTGAAAGAAACTTCTTCGTGGTTTTCTTCTTCTTTTGGTGTTTTGGACAGCTGTAAACAACTTTATAGCAGTGCATTACCGCCACCAAGGGGGTCGAAACGTGGACTTGAACTCTAAACTCGGCACTGCCCACCTGTGGATGAACTGATTTATTACCCATGGAAATGTAAAAGATGCATAGAAGTGTGAGGGCGGTGACGTATGACGAAACTGTCTGGCTTCTGCATAGAGCATAAATGGGCCTTAGAAGGCCAGATTGTGACATCCATTCCCGAGTTTCCTCAGGTTGTGTTGATTTGAAGACAAGCTTGTTTAATAAGCAGTCACACCTGGAGCTTTATTTGCTGAAATGTAAATCCCTTTGACAACAACCATGTTGTTTTTGTAGTGCAAAAAAAAAAAAAAAAAAAAAAAAAATTAATTAGCTTAAAATCGTAGAAGAGGGATAGTTTCATCTGCTCCCATCGACCATGGAAACAGGTGTTTAACATAACCACTGCCCAGCTCGCATGCTGTCATGGAGATACATTACTTACATTATGTACTACTTTACATTGCATGCTTACAGTGGCTGTTTTCATCAGTTTAACAGTCATACCCTTAAAGACAAAGTGACCAATCTCCGAATGACTGAACGCCATCAATTTCCCAGATTGATAAAGCCACACATTTTATAGATCTAATATCTCAAAGAAACCATATTTATATGTTTCCTGTAAAAACTGAACTGATGAGGAGATTGCCTTCGTCACATGGCGTGAGTGCTCACACAGATTAAAATGGTTTCCACTCAGTTGAGCTGATAAGCTTCATAGGAAATGTCTTCAGGATCAAGAATAAAGCCCCAGCTGCCCTTGAGATGGTACTTTGTCATGACCAGCATTAAATTTTTTTATTCTGTGACACCACGTAGTGGTCAGCTGTCAATTTGTCTGCAGGATAAACACCCTCTCCAACCAGAAGGCTATATCAGCAGCAGCCAGTGCTGATTTTGCACAGATCGTAACAGACTCTCAGCAGTCCATTCTACATCCAACTGCAAGCAGCAGAAGTTTGACATGGTCACCCTTAAGTAACAGTGGCAGAAAATTGTTTTATAACACTTCTGCTGCAAGTTGGATGGGAAGAAGAGCTACCAGCAGGCCATTAATGAAGTGAATAGAGTGGCTTGCTGCTATCCTCTGCACATTACATCTTACACTTCCTATATTTCTTTGTGCAGATGTACTGCTCTTCTGTTTGAGGTGTAGCATATATACATAGTTAATGGAGAAGTGGTGAATTTAGTACAAGAGACGTAGATATAGATATATATATAATGCAAATTTGAAAAAGGTGCAATCTCTAAGTGCATCACATTGAAGAATAAAAACATTGGTTAAACAAGTCTCAAGTACAACAGTTGTATTTTTTGTGTACACTGATCATAATCCTCACTTTATAAAATCTTTTCTTTTTGTTTATATAGGCAGACCAGTTCTCTGACTTCCATATCCGGTCTGTGCTTTGTGTTCCTATATGGAACAGCAACCACCAAATCATTGGTAAGCTAACAAATGGTTATGATTTTCCCCAGATCTATCCTTATACTTATCTCTATGAGATATGACTTCAATAAATAAAGTCTTGTAATGTTCTGAAAAAGAATTATTAGAAAAGACAAGCTGGTTAGAATGATGTGTAAAAGTGAAAATTACACCTATGATTACACACTTGAAAATTAAATTAAGATGAGGCTATAACAGTTTCTGCTCCATTCTGGGGATGACTTTCTAGAGTTGGTAAGCTAGCCCTAAATATGCAATCCTTGACTACTGTTCCAGTTAATCCTAAAGGTTAAAAGACCAGGGGGTGATCCTAGTTATGTGAAGACCAGCTGTCTATTCCCATTTGAAAATCTTTGTGTGAGCGGACATATTGGAGAAACAGGATCGACCTTTATCCAAACTAAGATGCAATTTTATTGGTTATTGTGTGGCAGAGTATTGGAATTGAAACTACTGGAACCAAATTAAAGCCCCTCATTTTTCCCCCACATGTATTTATGAAATACTTTTACAGTTAGTACTCACAACATAAAAAATGCACCTTTTTGGTGCACAAAGCAAACATCAACCAGATGTGGAGCTTGTGCATGTGTACAGCTGAAACTGCAGGGGTGTGATGAGATCCATGCTGTGCTGCAGCATTACTCCACACTTAGAGGTGGAGTTTCCCTTCTCCAGTCAACGTGCTTTATGTTTGTGAATCAGCCGTGGGCTAATACCACACTGACACTGATAAATCATTGATCTCTTCTGGTTCTGGTGCTGGATATTGCAGCGAGGAGCCATGATAGCTGCTCCTCTCTGTCCACTAAGATCTGATGCATGAAGACATTAGTTTTATTTGAGTGCAAAGTGATCAGCATATCTTCTGCAGATAGTTGGTTAAGACCTGAGTGCGTCTTTGCGTAGGTGTAAGTGCATTTGGCAGGGAGGGAAGAGGGAAAGAGGAAGAAGAACTGAAAGAGTGAGGGGAGAAAGAAATGTAGCGTGTGTGGGTGGCACCTGAGGATGTTGAGCGAGAAATCATTACGCAAACAAAGCAGCAGAGATGAAATTCTCAAGTCAAAGACACAGTCACTTATAAAATGAATTTTCTTGTGTCATCTGCTGAGGTTACAGCCAGCTCATTCAGAATGTAACTAGAACAAGAAATATGAGGTTTAATGGCAAATTTGAAACTTTAGTATTTCATGCAGAAATGTGACACTAAATTTCATTTTAATTACTGCGGCTGCACCTGCAGTCATATTTTAGATTATATATTTTCAAATTTAATGAAAATACCTCCTGTTAACAAGAGAAATAAAATTGAAAGAAAAAATGATGGGTATACTAGAAAGGTAATCAGCATAAAAAGCAATTTTGCTTTTGCTTCTGCTTGAATTGCTGAAATAATTGCAGACTTTCATTGCACAATTTGCTGTAATATCACAACTAAATACAACTATAAAACTTTGATGTTAACACACTTTTTTTCAGAGATCTTGTATTCTGTGGGGCCTAGATTAAGATCTCTTATCCAATGACTAGTATTATGAATACTGATTTGCTTTTTCTCTTTCAAAGTGAGGGTGGAAGTGGAGTCATAATCTGTCTGTTAACAATATTTCACTAAACTACTACAGAATCTCAAGAAGCTTAGTTGTACAACACTACTATATTACTGAATAGTAAAAGCAATAGAATCCTCCTAAAGCAATTTGCAATGTAGTGTTAGTGTTTTAGATGAAAAATTGGCATTTCCCATGTTGCTTTTAACGGCTTCTCTGACAAAACTACAAACTGAAAGTGTTCTGATTGTTGTCTAATGCAAGTAAAACACTGACTGCTCATAAGTGCTACACAAACCTAATAATGAAAAAACACAAGTTATCAGTTCTTCAAAATGTAAATAACTGTTAACTGCGTGTCCTGTTATTTAAACAGCCCTTGCATAAAGACGACTTTGAGTTTAGCTTGGTTGTTTGATACAATTCCTTGTGGGTTAACACATTGCTGAGCTGGTTGCAGCTCAGGTCTGGTTTTGTGAAACACTAAGCAAAATTTGACACCCCCTCCATAGATTGCCTTCAGTAAATAAACTGCATTGTGCAGTCACACAACACTAAAGGTCTTCTGTTACTTCTTGATAAAACTTGTACTGTAGCTATGAATTACTGTAAAACTGTGTTTTAATAAATTGTATGTTCATATAATGGAAGTTATTGCAATATTAGTAATGTGGCACAGTTAAAGATAATGTGCTGGCAATGGGATCTAAGCAGTGATTTAGTTTGCTTGTGCTTGGGGTCGCCTATTCTAAAACTCATCACAAATTACAAAGCCAATTGCAAAAGGAGTCATTGTACAATTAAGAAAACATCAACCTTGTGTTTTATATTCAATGTCTCCATAAAAAAACTGTTCTTAGCTACAGTGCTAATCAATTTTTAGAGACTGAAACTTAGATGTAGCATTGGGAGGTTCTTTGACCGTTAAAGCATAAATAAAAATGGTAATGCATTGTTATTCCTTATTAGCATAATTCCTTTGTGATAATAGACATCACTCATCATTAAGTGTTTATACTTTATTATTAAAGCATTTTCTGTTTTTAATTAGATGATAAGAGAAGCAATCTAAACAGGGAAGACGGGTGTCAAAGACAAAAGGTTTCAGTCCCACAGCAGCGTTGTAGATGTGTAATTCTCTGTCAAAGTTAACAGTAACTGAGCGGCACCTTCTGCAGAGCCACACTTTAGTCATTTTAACACACACTTCTTTGCACACTACTGTAACTGAGTCCAGAGAAATTATGTGTCTCAGCTTAAAATTAATCAGTAATTCATATCCATCAGTTACTTGTGTGTGTGTTAAATCCTTATTAAACTGGAGCCAAGTTATGTGCACCAATCAACATCAAGCTGAAATGATCTCTGCTGTATTTTATCTCATGGATAAACTCAGGTGTTGCCCAAGTGCTGAACAGGCTTGATGGGAAACCATTTGATGATGCAGACCAGCGTCTTTTTGAGGTATTACACTTGCTATTCTTTATTTACTGCATACAACATCTAGTAGGCATTTTTGGAAACGATAATTTCTGAGCTTCATTGTTTCTTTAGGCATTTGTGATCTTTTGTGGACTCGGCATCAACAACACCATCATGTACGACCAGGTGAAGAAGTCTTGGGCCAAGCAGTCTGTGGCTTTGGATGTAAGAACACCTTAACTTATTTGGTTTCTTGCAATATCCTCCATTAACAGTATTTGTTTAAAACTAGCAGAAAACATTACAGTGCAAAAAGCTGATTTTGCACTCCTCCTTCTTTTTGTCCAGCGCAGATGTATTGCACCATTTGTATTAGTTTCGGGCTACCCCTCAGATGATTTTAAGCTTAAACCCTGTCCTATTCCTTCTTTGTTCCATAACTTTCCTTTAAAGTCAACACATGCTGAAGGGTGACACATTTACCCAGAAGTCACAGGAAACAGCAGCTGCTACATGGAAAATAAAAAGTCTTTTCCTCACTTTTTCCTCTCTCAGGGGGTCTTTGTATTTCTTTTTATAGTATCATATTTCCACAAGAATGTACGCATGAAAAAAGTGCTGATCTCTCTTTGTAGATAACCTTCTCACAAAGGTTTTATTGAAAATTAATGAGAGGCAGTGGAAAGCAATCCCTCATCTGCCTTGCAGAATGTAGCCATTCAGCACTAGTCAGCCTTTACAGTATGTCCTTAGATTACAATAGGGAGCTTTCGGTTGAATTAAAGTGGTTAGTACCAGTGTTTCTTAACATGAGCACAGATAGCTAGAGACAAATAGAGCATTAAAACAAAGAGAAGCTGAGTAAAATCATATGTGTACGTTCTGCTCCTGGTACCACTGAATAAACATGAGTATTTATGATCAAATAAGCAGCTGCAAGTCTGTGCAAGGTATTTCTCGGTGGGAATGAGGGGAACATGGTGATGAAATCAGTACTGACATCGCTGCTCTGACTGCTCTAGATTTTAATGTGACTTCCTCATCTAGGAAGACCACTAACATGCACTAATACCAATGTGCAGTACTCTCTTCTCTTAAACACCTACAGGGGATTTTAATGATTTGAGAAAAAAGAAAAGACTGAATGGTACTGTCATTATTTTACAGGTTCTGTCTTACCATGCCACTTGTTCCAAGACTGAAGTTGACAAATTCAAGGTAACAAATATTCATGTTGTTTGTCTCAGCTAAGTCCATTTTTTTCCCTCACAACTGCTACTGTTCTGGAAAGTGTTTTTACAGGATTTAAAATCATAACTTAACATAAAGCTTTTTCTTAATTGTCTTTTAGTAGCAATTAATGTAGCTGTTACAGGAAAAATAATGCAGTTTTTTTTGTAATTGTTTGCAAAGAAAACACTTTTTATGCTTATACTATTAAAAACAAATCATACACATTCTGGCACTAGTTATGTCCAAGGTTTAAAATGATTTCCCATCACAACGGTCAACCAGTCCCTCAAAATGCTAACGAGCTAAAAAGCTTTTTAACTTTTTTACGTGACATGTTGTGGTTTGTCACTTGTTTATGTGATTTCTAGCCAGAAGTACTATATGGGTCAAATAAAAATTCATAATGTAACCTAAATAACAAAAAAATTGGTATTAGTAAAAATGGGCTTAACTTTATCTATATGATCTATTTGGCTGTTTATTAAGTGCAGGTGTGAAACCTATAAAATAATTAGACTAAGTTCAAACTGCAGGCAAATCCGGCCAAGGCCACTTTTGTATGTCGTGATAAATTTGATCCAGTTGAGCGACCTCAGTCTGAACGGTCATGTCGCATTTCGTCTGACTTTATGTCATTGAAGTGAAATAGACCAGCGGAGGAAGGACGCAGCAAGATCAAAGGTAAACAATGGAGAAAACAGTATTATGTAAAAATTCTGATGGCTGTAATTGCACAACAACTTCTCCATTGATACACACACACACACACGCAAAGACTGCATGCAGTAGGTATTGGTCACTTCAGGGTCATAGACTGTTCACATTGGAGTCTGATGGCGGTCACACTGAAATTATAATGTAAACAACCATGAGAAAATTTTTTTTTTAAAATCCGGATTGAAACAAAAAAATTGGAGCGACATCAAGACCTACAGTGTGAACATAGTAAATATATTTTAAGTGTGGACAAACCCTAAAGTAAGTAAAATTTACTGAATATATCTGAAAATGAACAGACTGAATGTTCAGAACAAGAGTAAAAGGGATATTCAACAGAGTGAAGGAACCTCCTTGTAACCTGCTGCACAGTTTTTCCTGTACAGACATAATTGTTGAAAAAATGTCTTCTTTTTCCATAATGTAAAAGCATCCAAATGACTAGATTGTGCCCAACTCTGCAGTAGACATAAAACAAAAAGAGATTTTCAAGAAGAAAAAAATAATAGACTCTTTTTAAATTGCTTTTATATTCGCATTAACTACACCAGAATCAAAAATATGTGCCGGAACATCTTGTGGAGTTTACTGTGATAAAACTGTGGACAGGAGTTACAGTTTCTCCTTAAACAGCAGTTGTTTGAGCTACAGTTTTAAATAATTTTTAATTCAGATGAAATGTTAGGCAACCGGCTCTGGTGTACGTGTAATTTTTTGAATACTTGCTTGTGTACTGTGTTTGTTACCAGAGGATTCCACTAGGGGGCGCATTAGAGAACTTTGCTAGAAAAAGTTGCTAAATTTGTAGGGTGAAGATAAAACAATGAACATGGCGACAATCGAAGGGGTTTGGTTAATTTTGGGATCAGGCAGCAGCATTGTAGATTACCCATAAGGCCCCTAAATTAAACACAGTATGTCTTGTCTTTGAAACATACTCCATAACTTTTCCACTGTTGACCCTGTGACCTTACATCCAGTGTAAGTGGTCTCTACTCTGCCCCTAGTGGTTACTTGCATGTTGTAGCTTCCGTAGCATTATTTGGTCATGCACAAACAATGCTTCAAACAAAAGCAAAATACGCAAGGCGTGCATCACACACACACACAATTAAATGCAATTAAAAGCAAGTATTGTCAGTCATACACCCAACGTCACCGTGGCAACCTCAGCTGCTAGTTTCCTTCAACCTGTTTTATTTACACACTAATAAATTGAACATAGAATAGATTAGAATAGAACTTTATTTGTCATTGCAACAAAATTACTAAGCATAAACATTTAGTAGTAACATTTTAATTTAAATGCAAGTATAAGTCTGCCAAGATATTCAAATATTCAGAAAGTACAGAAATCTGTGGGGACAAACCTTTCACATAATATCATTCGCTGGCTAAACTTGCAACATGACATGGTCTCACTCAATCACTCACTGGTATTGATAATAAAACGCACAATACTTAAATG
Organism: Melanotaenia boesemani; assembly: GCF_017639745.1. Classification (NCBI taxonomy): domain Eukaryota; kingdom Metazoa; phylum Chordata; class Actinopteri; order Atheriniformes; family Melanotaeniidae; genus Melanotaenia; species Melanotaenia boesemani. The sequence continues at coordinate 17,184,237 of NC_055693.1, forward strand.
TGAATTGCAGTTGAATCAGTAGAGGAACACAATGCAAAAACATAAAGCATGAGTAAAGGAAGAGTAACAAGACAGTAACAAGTGTAACAATGAATATTCCTTTCTGCCAGCGCATGCTGATGAAACTTCAGACTCAACTCCCATGTGCTTCCACAGTGGCTCAGACACCCACTGTGTCTGCAGTTCATCTAAATGTGTTTATTCTGACACAGCTGTCAGCTCCAGCTAAGCTCACAACTTTGTCCAAAACCTTTTGTTTAACTAGACCTGTTCTAAACCACAGCTTAACTAGTCACATGGGAGGGCTGCATCTTTGTTTTTAATAACTTCACACATTACTTCAAAAATGCTTTCTATATGGCTGGGCAAATGTCTACTGAAAAACATTGGCAGATGTTTTCAGGAAGAACTAAAATGTTATTTGTGACCCACTTTTAAAGGTTTAGATCTTAAGCAGGGATAATAATGCCTGCTGTTGTTCTGCTTGACACAGCAAAGAAATTACATTCTAAGAGTCTTGTCCAATAGACTAAAGCTGTTCTGGTTTTAGTTCTTGATGTGGAATTATCTGAGTATAACAGTCTCACCTGTATTTTGTGGTACACTAAAGTTCTTGGTGTGGATTACAGTTTGTAATTATCAGGTCTGCTGTAGTGGAGCAGATAATCACCATAATATGGTTTTATTATTCTCCTAGATGTGCCAAAGCTTTACGGCCAATTCAGTTAACATAAAAAGCTTTTTATGATTGAGCTGAACCTTATTAGAAAGCCAACTTTCCATGATGCCTCAAATGTAACTATTTTTACCAAGATAGTAAAATGCTGAATCTGTCTCTTATAATGATTTGCAATAGTTTTAATTAAAACTTTTGTTTTCTAATTAAATCATTTTTTGTTAACCTTAAAGGGAAAATGAAGAATCCATGACAATGACATTACTGGTAGCATGTCTTCCAGACTTAATTTTGAAGTTTCTCAAAAGAACTGTGGTAGCACACAAGCATAAATATGGGCCAACAATTCCCCAGTGAAAACAAACTAATTGTGGCATTTGAAATGGATTACTTCAATCAATAAGCAATCATTCTTAATGCATTATTTATGAAGCAGAAAATACTGAAAATATCTACATTTTTAATTGGCATGACATTTTTGAAATATAGATATGACCTATTTTCCTGCACTTTCATGTGTAGGTTTTTCCCCTGTGGCCATCACAGCATAGTAGGATTCCTGCTCTCTGGTGTGCTCGTGTGATATTTCAGCCCCCTCATTCAGCACCGTGCTCTGCTTCCTCTCCCTCCACAGCCTCCACCCTCTTTCATAACTGCTCTACATATGGAGCCTCATTGAGCACACTTGCCTGGGATTCCACAGGAGTGCAAATGGCAGCGACAAACAAACCTGGCTGACATTTTGTCACCTGGGGCTTTGTATTAAGAGACGCAGAATACCTGCTGACCTGACAGGCAAATGTTTGTGAGAGAACACTGGGCTCTGGTGGCTGTGGGAGAGGAAGAGAAACACAGCTTCTCTGACACTGTAACATAGATTGGTTTACCATTATAATATGGAGGTTAGAAAGCCTTAATGACCATTTTCAAAATACTGACAAGAGACAGGAAGGACGTTTCATGCTCAGACAGTCACTAACCTCATTTATTTACCATTACGCAGCTACATTTTTCAATGAGCTCTGAAAGTAAACAACAGTCAAATTCTTCAGTAAAGCCCCCTCATTAATATCAACACTATCTAAATGAGGCCTCAGAGTCTTAATTAGCATGTCTTCATATTTTCATGCATCATCTAAAAATGGCACAGCATCTGCTGACCTTCCTATCCACTTCTGCTCCATAGGCTCATGTTCTTTTTCCTCCTTTATTTTTTTGTTTTCTCCCTCCATGATTGAAAACAGGCTGCTAACATTCCCCTGGTCTGCGAGCTGGGCATTGGTAAGCTCTCCTTTGATGATTTCTCCCTGGATGTTGACGCCATGATAACTGCTGCTCTGAGAATGTTCATGGAGTTAGGAATGGTGCAGAAATTTAAGATTGACTATGAGGTGAGACCACTAACTTTTTCCATCTTCTTTCCTCTGATTACTTGATTGAGTTTGCCCCAAACAGTGTTCTGCATCCTCTTGAAGACAGCTGACCCATGGGCTCATCTCTCTCTGCCCGTCTTCCCCTCCAGACACTATGCAGATGGCTGCTGACTGTCAGAAAAAACTACAGAATGGTTCTCTACCACAACTGGAGACATGCATTCAACGTCTGCCAGTGCATGTTTGCCATGCTGACGGTAAACATCCAGCCAACTATATTTTCAAAGGCATTGAGTATTTGTAATATGTTTGTACAGTTAGTTGTCTTTTATGAAGCTCTCAGAGGATCATGGATGCAGTGATGATTCTGAGATTAGATTACAGATGAATAAATAATAACTAAAGCCTAACATATGAGGAGGAGGTTTGCACAGATTTAAATATTATTTAATTTCAGATACAAGATATATTTCAAACCATTGGTTCCCAACCTTCCAGCCTATGACTGTTTTGTAGAAAACAAAACCTTTGTGTTTGTGATACTTCTGACTACATTTAGCAAGTACTTTCTAGTGGTGAAAGAATTATTGAGAGGCATTGCAAAAACATTCTATGTCAAGCTGTGTTATGTGAATAAAAATATCTAAGCAAAAGTAAATGCTCACGTTATCCATACATTAATATGAAAGCATCATTTCATTCTTTTCATTGATAAAGATGGAGCACAACTATAATATATTAGGCTGCAACCGCTAACTTAGGCTTAATATGCTGATTCTTTTCTCAAGTCATTGTTTAGTTTGAAAACGTTCAGAAAATACTCTCAGAAAACAAATGGCATCGTCTCTTTGCTTCATCCAACTCACTGTTCTCCAAATGATTGAAATAAAAAAAAATTAAAAATAAAAAATCTGAAATCCAGACATCTAAAAAGCTAGTAACATTAAATTTTTTAATTTATTCCATGAAAGATTGCTAAAAATTTACTTTGAATTAACCAACCAAGCATGGAAGCCTCACATTTTTGTTGCTTAATCTATTACAAATAACTAAACTTTTCTATAGACTCATTATAGACTTCATGTTAAATCTTAGTTTGTTAAGTAACTTGGAGAGTCCAAAAAATTAGAAAAGTAGTAGAAAATTAGAAAATGAGAAAAGTAGTATCAAAAGTTAGAAAGTTAGCAACATACAAGGACTCCACTTTTGTCCTTATGTCTTCTGATGGAACAGATTTCAAGGTCGCATTAGCTTATTAAAGTAATGTAACTTACATAAACTTGAGTCAGTCTTTAAAAGTATGATATGCTCAAAGTGGGAATTTATTTGGTCTGTACTTTTTTTATACTCTTAACAAATGACTCTCTGCACTTTACTTTTGCTTTGTTCAAAACAAACTATGCTAATATGTATTCCATTTCTTGAAGTACAACAAGATGAGTTTGCATGAGAACATGGATGTAGAAGTGAACAATGTTAGGTTGTGGTGTCCTCACTGTGCACTTGCATGAATCTGACTGGACATTACATGTGAGCTGGCAGCTGGGCACTAATGAATGAACCATTAATCTGTGCCTCAGTGAATCAAGATTCCAATATTATTTTAGTCAGATATTACATTTTAGACTTTTTTAATTCTGACTTAGTGTGTTATTAACTGTACAAACAGCCACTTTTGTGCAGATTCTTGTTTAAACAGAGATCCCAGGAGTATTACTTAATATAGTCTCTTTACTTTGTCCTTGAGGCATCACACTCACACTCACATACACATGGACGTACACACATACTCTTATATGATATCACAGAGTAGTTTATTTAATCAAGTGCAGCATTAATGTGCATTGTCCCATCTGAATTGATTATTGGCAGATGGAAATTAAATAATAGTGTGTAAGCTCCTCCATGAGCCACCACCTTATCGTGGTGGAGGAGTTTGTGTGTCCTGACGATCCTAGCAGCTATGTTGTCGGGGGCGTATGCCCCTGGTAGGGTCACCCATGGCAAACAGGTGTCTAGGGGAGGGACCAGACTAAGTGTGGCTCACAAAACCCTTATGATGATGAAAAAACAAGGACCAAGGTTTCCCTTGCCCGGACGTGGGTCACCGGGGCCCCCCTCTGGAGCCAGGCCTGGAGGTGGGGCACGGAGGCGAGCGCCTGGTGGCCGGGCCTTTGCCCATGGGGCCCGGTCGGGCTCAGCCCGAAAGGGAGACATGGGCCTCTCCTCCCGTGGGCTCACCACCTACGGGAGGGGCCATAGGGGTCGGGTGCATTGTGAGCTGGGCGGCTGCCAGAGGCGGGGACCCTGGCGGTCTGATCCTCGGCTGCAAAAGCTAGCTCTAGGGACGTGGAATGTCACCTCTCTGGCGGGTAAGGAGCCTGAGCTGGTGCGCGAGGTTGAGCGGTTCCGGCTAGATATAGTTGGACTCACCTCGACGCATAGCTTGGGCTCTGGAACAACTGCCCTCGAGAGGGGCTGGACCCTCTTCCATTCTGGAGTTGCTCCCGGTGAGAGGCGCCGAGCAGGTGTAGGCCTGCTCATTGCCCCCCAACTTGGCGCCTGTACGTTGGGGTTTACCCCGGTGGACGAAAGGGTAGCCTCCCTCCGCCTTCGGGTGGGGGGACGGGTCCTGACTGTTGTTTGTGCCTATGCACCAAATAGCAGTTCAGAGTACCCACCCTTTTTGGAGTCCTTGGGGGGGGTGTTGGAGAGCACTCCTTCTGGGGACTCCCTCGTTCTGCTGGGGGACTTCAATGCTCACGTGGGCAATGACAGCGAGACCTGGAGGGGCGTGATTGGGAGGAACGGCCCCCCTGATCTGAATCCGAGTGGTGTTTTGTTGTTGGACTTCTGTGCTCGTCATGGATTGTCCATAACGAACACCTTGTTCAGACATAAGAGTGTCCACATGTGCACTTGGCACCAGGACACTCTAGGCCGCAGTTCGATGATCGACTTTGTAGTCGTGTCGTCGGACTTGCGGCCGCATGTCCTGGACACTCGGGTGAAGAGAGGGGCGGAGCTGCAATGGGGTCCTGCCCCAAGTGGAGGAGTTTACATATCTCGGGGTCTTGTTCACGAGTGAGGGAAGGATGGAGCGAGAGATCGACAGGCGGATCGGTGCGGCGTCCGCAGTGATGCGGGCTTTGCATCGGTCTGTCGTGGTGAAGAGAGAGCTGAGCCGAAAGGCAAAGCTCTCGATTTACCGGTCGATCTACGTTCCTACCCTCACCTATGGTCATGAGCTGTGGGTAATGACCGAAAGAACGAGATCTCGAATACAAGCGGCCGAAATGAGTTTCCTCCGCAGGGTGGCCGGGCTCTCCCTTAGAGATAGGGTGAGAAGCTCGGTGATCCGGGAGGGGCTCAGAGTAGAGCCGCTTCTCCTCCACATCGAGAGGAGCCAGATGAGGTGGCTCGGGCATCTGGTTAGGATGCCTCCTGGACGCCTCCCTGGTGAGGTGTTCCGGGCACGTCCCACCGGAAGGAGGCCCCGGGGCAGACCCAGGACACGCTGGACAGACTACATCTCTCGGCTGGCCTGGGAACGCCTCGGGATCCCTTCGGATGAGCTGGTGAATGTGGCCGGGGAGAGGGAAGTCTGGGTTTCCCTGCTTAGGCAGCTGCCCCCGCGACCCGACTCCGGATAAGCGGAAGAGAATGGATGGATGGAGTGTGTAAGCTTTTCTGGGACCTTCCATTCTTCTGCCATGTGTTTTAATGAGTGGGCTGAAGGCCTTGCTGTCTTTGCTGCTATCCCCACAATGACCTATAGTGATTCATCAGCACATGATCTCCAGAACCTATTCATCTGAGCCATAAATCTTGATGTGCTGCTGCAGTCCCACTGGCATTTTTTTTTCCAAGATGATGCTGCTGTCGGAGTGTTTTTCCATTTTTATTTAATGTACTTCTCCGAGCTTCATAAAATAATGCACAGGCTGCTCATATTGAGTGCATATATATATATATATATATGTGTGTGTGTGTGTGTGTGTGTATGTGTTTGTTTTTTTAATTTGCCTTCTGTTCTTTGTGCCAATCAGACGGCAGGTTTCCAGGAGATGCTAACAGACGTGGAGATCCTAGCGCTTATTGTAGGTTGTGTGTGCCATGACTTGGACCACAGGGGCACCAACAATGCTTTCCAGGCCAAGTAAGTGTACCTGCTGTCTCCATCTGTTGACGCCAAAGTTGTACACAAACACGCTGCCTCCTACACTGTTTTAAAGTGTGTTTAAAACAGATGTGTTTTTTTCCATCCAACATGTTAATTCTTATTTCATGTGAAGGCTGACACTATTTTGGGCTATTTGAAGTTTTTAATGAATGCTAAAATACACCATGAGCAAGAATTAAGCTTAGAAAATTCCAGTGCTACCAGTTGCACTATGATAAAGAAAATATTGCAACAGTTGGAGTTTGTTTCTTATTATGAGTTAAACAGTCTTGAAATATAGATGACTGTTCCTTTGGCAAATGCTAAATCGGTTCAAGTGACGAAAACAAAATGAGCTCTTGTAATGAGCTCTGAAACAATAGATTTTTCCCTTTTGAACTTCTATTCTGCATATAAAAGAATAGACTTGTGGCTGTGGTAATCTGATATCTTGTTGCCAGAGTGAGCAGTAGCTGTGACTTTCTTTTTTTAAGGAATTGCAACATATGCAATGTTTATTTTTTTATTTTGTTTTTGTCACACTATGAAATCTCTGCTGCTACAAGGAAAATTGTAGTCAAAGTACAAATTCTATGTGTGGAAAAGTAGGGGAATTTTGCAATTTAATATGATAACTTTCTTTAATACACATTAGAGAATGACCATATTCAGTGTTTGACATTTCAATTTCAGCTGCAGTTTAGGTTATGAGTCTCAAGCTTCCTTTATTATTGAGCCGTAAGTTGGAAACTGAGTGCAATGTGAATGGGTGAGGCAATGGCAACAGACTTCCAGAGCAGTCTTTGTTGAATCCTGATTGTGTTATTCCTCTTTTTGTGATCCCAATGTGTGTTTGTGTGTGTTGCAGGACGGGTTCAGCCCTGGCTTTGCTTTATGGGACCTCTGCTACACTGGAGCACCACCACTTCAACCACGCCGTTATGATCCTGCAGAGCGAGGTGCGCTATGTTCTAATATCTGCTGCAATGCAGTTACCATTCGGCTTCTGATAATGCTTACCACTGCATGTTGTTGTTGTGCAGTACATTTTGTGTTATGTGATCACACACACCATTTCCAAACAAGCACTTAAGGATATTAACCCCATCCTTCTCAAACACGATATAGTTTTTAAACTTTAACCAAATGACACAATTGCATCGCTTCAGAAAAAAAAAAATAAGTATGTATCTTTTAACAGTTGCATCAAACTTTGTTAATTTTAGTAAAGTGTACAGAATACACTAATATTAAAGTGTGTCTTTCATGAGTACATTTCATACTACTGGTAGTGATCACCATGGGCCTGATTTTCTCCAGACATTGTGAGTGTCTGCAGGAGAAGCACAAGTGAAACTAATTTTGGTATCAATGCTACAAGTTACTCTCAAACCAGCATGCACAGAACTGGCAACCAGTGCACCTAACTGGAATGTTTTCCCTACTTTGACACACCAAAATATCTGTTGAGAAAAAGACCCATTAGTGTTGCAGGTGGAACTGTAAAAAGAAGATCAGACTCTCATATCTCATGGCTTTCAAAATGCTGTGAAGTTACAACCAAGAGGAAGTTAGGTTAGAGCTCTGTATAAAGACTTGAAACAGAGGGCAACAGCGAGCCTGACTTTGTTCAAAAGTAAAACGTGACAGCAAACCAACAGAATCTGAGACAGAAGTAGGCAAGTTTGATCCTCAAGAGCAGCAGTCCTGTAGGTTTTAATGGTTTTCCTGCTCTAACACGCCAAATTCAAATTAAATAGATTCAACATCTTATCAAATTGTGCTCAATGATTCATTAATTGATTCAGGTGTGTTGAAGCAGGGTGTTGTATCGGATGGACACGTTTACCAGTTTTGTTCATTTTGGCCACCAGAGAGCATTGGTTAGAATGCATAAAGATAAAAGGTTCCTTTTGGTTTGGGCTGTTTATTGACATTAGTATGTGTGGTTTCTGAAACCTTATGGTGCCCCTGGACACACCATCAGTGATGTAACCTGGGATCACAGGGGGTTTCAGGTCTTTCAACAATCAGACCCCTCCTCCAGGCGACCCAGCCAGGGTTGATCAGGCCCCAGCTTGTGTCCAGGTAGCGCTACCCTACTTGCCATGCCTCTCCCCTCTTGATCCACAACCACCTTGATGCCACTTCTGCTACGTTGGTGGCTAACTTAACAGCCCTTCGCTGACTTCTGTGATGCCCAGCATCTTGTTGGCCCTGCAGAGGGATTGGCCCACAAATCCTCGGCATCCCACTTCGATGGGTTGGCATCGTGCCCGCCAACTATTGTTCCGGCACTCCTCCACTAGCTCTGAGTCCATCCACTAAACAGAGATATAATACAACAAAAGTGTGCAGTACATTTCACAACACCATACATATTACAAACAAACATGCTCAGCATGCAAATACCCACAGTTGTACAGTAGTACAACAAGGAAATAAGACAATACTTGGTAAGGATATATAAGGAAAAAGCTACGTTTGGGGCTGCTGAGCTACACCTTTATGTGTTGTAACAACAGCAATATCTGGCTGAATGAACACAATATACACTCCAGGTGCGAGCTAATAGGCGAGCCAACAAAACGTAAATACTCACTGGTTGCATATGTGTACACAGTCTTAAACCAGGAAAAACCCAAAAAACGTGAACAGTCAGACTTTATTCCTAACTAATGAAAAAAACAAATACTTCCACCACTGCACTCAGTACATCTGCTGTGTTCCTCTTCCACTGAAGGAGTGCAGCCGAGTTTCGCCTGACTAATTAACAAGCGGCCAATTAAGCTGCCAGTTAAGGGCAACCTTTTCTAACACAGGGAAACCTCTAAACTTACGGGACTGCGACTCTCTTCCATAACCCTGGTCCAAGACAAAAACTGATTATGGTCGATTCAAGTTTAAAGATGTCATATTTAGATTTTTCTTGTTTTATCCTTTTTTCTGTCTATACTTAAGCACTGGACCTGTAAGTGGACAGAGTGAAGTAAAACTCATAATTATTTACACATCATGTTACTGTAAGTCCTATAAGTTTTTCCAAGGAGGATAAAGGTAGGGCAAATGGCGATTTAAACAGCCCTTTCAACCACAAATCTACCTGTGATGTAAGACAGAGACCAACATACTCCACCAACAACATGACAACACTTTAATAAAACTTCTGGCCACTTAGGTTTGGGCTAAAATACATTATTTTTACTAAGTGTCACCTTTATGGGTGCCATTTTATTGTTTGCCTTGTGTTATTGTATTTCCTAAACTGCCAGAATATTCGTTTGAAGTCACAAGACTTATACAACATATATATATATATAAAAAAAAAACTCTGTCTTCCTGCAAAAAAGAAAAAGAAATAGAATAAGATCATATGCTACCCATTCTGTAAAATGAGAAATTTAAAAATGTCCTTTTAAATTTTAGTACAAAAGCTACACTTTAATCACATCTTGATTTTTCATTCATAGTGGTGTACACAGGCTAAATAATGTGCCACTGTCCAAATATTAGTGGAACTTTCCGTAAATGAATAAAAAATGTGGAAGGCTGCTTTTTCCTTAAAGAAAAAAAGGAGCTTGTGCTCAGAGTGCTTGAAGGCAGCCATGTGCTGCCTTGGTGTGTGCTACATGTGAGTAAATAAACAAATCGCTCATGCTGCCCTCAAATCAATGTAATTACAGAGATGATAGAGTTGGTGGTAATTGGTTGAGAGAGACATTTTACCAGGTGAGTGGGTTTCATGAAGTTGTAATTGGAGGTGTTTTGAGGGAGCAGCTGAGACGAGGCTTAGTAGTGGGTTCCAGTGGCTTCATTATCATGGTGATGACAACACAGTAAGCTGACAAATGTTTGCTTGGAATATCATATTGGTGTCTGTTGATACTGGAGGTTTAACTGTCGTTGTCCTTAGTTAATTAGCTTACAAATGAATACTGTGGCTAAATCAAATAGATGAGACAGCTCATACTTCAGTCAGCCAGGCTGCACCAGCCATTAATGACTGAGTAAACTTTTACACGTCACCCACTTCTTTTGTGCCTCTCGGTTTTCTCTAGTTATTCTCACTCCGGGTTTCGTCCTCCATCTGCTCCAGTTGTGACAGAATGAGAGATGTCCTTTGTGTTTCTGCCGTTATGTAGTTCAATATTTTATGGGAACACATGAGCTGATGAAAGGAGTTAAAGGCATGTTGGCACAATTTTCAGAGCTGAATACTCAGGGTTTAAAACAATGGTTATCTAGCTATAAAGAGCTTTGCCAATTCCGAAACCATTCTTCTCTTCAGCTTTAGCCAGTGCTGACATTACTTTAAGAAATTTATCAGACTTCAGTCAGCTGTGGCCACAAAACGCTCCACAGCTTTTTCCACATATGCAGTAGCACCCCTAAGACTTAGAAAACACACTGTGGTTTGTTAAATTGGTTGAGTTTACCTTTTAATAGGGCACATTAAACAGTGGGATGCAGGCAGAAAAGAGCAGATGTGCCAATACTTCCCCACTATTGTAGGAATCTTTTAGTATGGAATCTGAAACGGTCATGCTTGCATGCTTTTTAACACTCTTTTCTTGTGATAACAGGGTAATTTATCTTATTATCTTGAGAAAACAAACTATGTTTTTTAGAGATAAAAGACTGTTCAAATGCAGGGTGGCGATGGGGCTGGAGCTGTTCCTGGTCCATCACAGAACTATAATAGAGAGACAAACATTCAGTCAGACTCACTCTCACTCCTAACGAGAATTTAGTAACTTAAATCAGCCAACATGCATGTCTTTGGACTGTTTGAGGAAAATGGTAGAGAACCCACGCATACACATACAAATTTCCCTGAGGACTCTCCAAAGGGATTAATAAAGTATTTCTATTCTATTTCTATTCTAACATGAAAACCACACTTAGAAACATATATTTTTTTATATATACACTGTAAGAATTATAAAAATAAGAAAAATTAAGTATGTATATTAATAAATTATATTGAATTTTATTGAGTGTGTTTGTGATCTGCTGGAAGCTGTGATGGTTTCCAGTCTAACTGCTGTAGGAATGAAGGACCTGCAGTAGCTCCTTCATGGTTTGGATGCAGCAGTCTGTGTCTGAAGGAGCCCGGCAAGGCTGTCAGTGTTCGGGAGGGGTGTGGGGCAGTAGGGAGGGGGACTGTCCATCATCATGGACAAGTGTTTAGTCATTACTGTCTTCTCTCCCAACACCCCAATTGGTGGGTCCAAGGGGCATCCCAGTACAGAGCTGTTTTATACTGGGATGCCTCAGTACAGTCAAGTCAGCAACGGACACAAGCTGACGTCAGATCAAGGAATGTTCATCACTGATCACTGCATTCAATTTTACTTCTATCAAGTATCTATCTATCAGGTATCTATCAAACCACGAAGTTTTACCAATTCTTCATTTGCAGAATTACATACATACCATAACTGTAGCCCTGCCCCAGCTGTCATGTGATCTATTTTAATAAATGAAATCAGGTGTACCACAGTAACCAATTAATTTTGAGCCCATCTTGAAAAAACAAACTTTTTTTTTTGAGATAATGAGATAAATTCACAAGAAAACAGTCCTCATTATCTTGAGATAACAAGAAAATTTACTTGTTATCTCAAGATAATAATTAAAAAAGAATAATAGTGGAGCACAGCTAATCTCGGCTTCCGTATTGTAGGGCATTAGATTGTGCACAGATTTAACACACAATTGGTGGACAGTAAATAAAGTGAACTGTAATATGAGGAGTGATTTGCTCACAGTGTTGATATTTTTCACACTGCTGTGACATATTGGGATGCTTGGTTAGGATATGAATGTTATGATTAAAATTGATGTGTATCCTGCTATGACAAGTGAGCCAGCAAACTAAAACTACATCTGATTTTGTGCCTTGAGCTATTGAGGCAACAGCAGAAAAGCCTTTTGAGCAAAACAGCAGGAGCTAGTTCAACTTAGCTTCAATGGAGACATGTTCCTAAGAAGTGATGGTAGGGGGTGTTTAAGCTGTTACATTTATTCTAATGCAGTCCCATCTAGATTTGCTGGTCAGAAAAATTTCAGTGGGGTTGTGTGTAGTACTTGTGTGTAGGTACATCTTGCCTGCAGTGGGCATAATGGTTCATTGACAGCAAGCTAAGCTAAGCTAATCAGAAAGGGACAAGCAGAAAAGTGAACTTTCTGAAATCTAAGATATTTCGGCACTGTTGGAGCAGGAGCTGTAGTGTGGATATTAAAACCACTTCAGATCAAAGTAAGGACTGGGCCCACATAATATGGTACATTTGGAAAAACAGGCTGTTTTTGAAACCACCAAGGATGTGTCGCTATGGTAGCAGGTGAGAAAGCATGAAAACTGTCTCATTCCATGTAAATATACACAGTAAATACTAATCTGGTAGCAATTTTGTTTGTTACGCTGTCTTGCGGTACCTCCATTACTGAGGTGGCAAGTCCTAATTGCTTCTGCCGACATGAACAGCAGTATGGATGCCTGGACTGGCAACGTTAGGCAGTGGTCTGCATTTATGGATAAGGGTATCTTGTCTGGTGATTTCAAAGTTTTTCTGTTTTTCATATTAGTTAGACATCAGAGCATTCATATAAACTATAATTCTTCTGACAAAAAAATATTTTAATTGACTATCCACAATGGAACATAAAACACTAATCTGGTTATCTTAAATGATCAAACATTGGTAAAGAAATAGTTTTAAACTTTTGAAAAGGCTTTTAATTTTCTACTTTGTTTTCATAGTTTTGTTATAGCTAGCATTGGCTGCAGGACAACACGTACATGACTGGTTACTTTTACTGACTAAAAGTATTATTTTCTGGTCAAAATGTTGCCCTAATAAAAGCAAATAATGTTACATTTCAAAATATCTCCCAAATTAGTCATCAACTCTCAACAACACTGCAGCCCCTCATGTCTTAGTCTGTTAGCATTTACTAGCATAACACTACATTAAGCTGGACGGCAACATGGATACGTACAATTTAGTGTCAGATTGACAACTATTCACTATTCAAGTTTTATGTGTTTTTGTCGTTAGGCATATAATCTAGTGTTTCCTCGGCCATGACAGCATGTCATTTCTTCTCTGTTCTCTGTATGTCTGGTTTTCCTCCCCAATGCGAACTCACTGCCATCAGTGAACAACCAGCTTCAACCACTGCCCCCTCTGTGTCACACAGACATGTTTTTCACTTTCAGGGAAGATTTGGAAAAATGGCAGCAGCAAAACATAACTTGACAAATAAAAAAAAAATAA